>NC_140343.1:7183567-7851567 GCF_963514085.1 Chelon labrosus
GATGCAACTTGCATCCCTTCATGTCCTTGAGATGCACTGGAAGTATGTTATGATGAAGATGAATGCTTAGAACAGCTTAGTGTTAGTGCCACCTAGTGTCCACACAGAGAACTGCCAAGCCCCGCTAATACACTGACAACACATCTTTCACGTAACACTACTTCAAAACACTATTATCCTGTTACGACGACTCAACCCAGAGAAAAGGCAGAAAGGAATAACTCCCCCCTCTGTCTTTTGTTATTCTGAGAGCGCTGTTCTGAAATCAACTCACTGCCGCTGCAGCTCTCCGTGGCCTGCTGCATCGACTGGCCCCACAGGCGAGGTTCCCGCCTCTTCAGCGACTCGTGTATGTACGAGATGGCGGGAATTGCCAGGTGGGCCACAGAACCCGACAGGCCTCTTCCCTTTTTTAGAGAATCCAGCTCCTGAAGAACCACCCAGGGGATCAAGACGAGAGGGAAGCCCAGACCTAGGAGAACAAGAGATGGACACAAGGCAAGTGTAAATAAAAAAAAATGTCTTCTTTAAATTAAGTCCCAACATGTGCTGTTTTTAACATCACTGATCCTGCAGTTACAATATTTATTTGCTTGTTAATGTGGTCCACAACTGTAGATTACCATCCTACTCCAGCAAGCGTTCCATGAAACCAAATAAGGATATAACATTTATTAAAGCTTTGTCTGTTTTTCCTGTTCCGCAGACAGTCCTAAATTATTACCCAAGGAGCAGGTAAAAGAAACCATTGCTCCTTTTGTGCCAGAGATGGAACGTCCAGCCTTTGGCTCAAACTGAGACCGTCTCTCGTGGCAAGATGACTCATTGTATAAAATGTAAAATGCCACAGTTATTGTTAGTAACTGTTCGTAGTCTTTAAACACCTCCAAGGCCGTGAAATCTGATCTTCTTCACGTAGTCCAGGTGACTGAGGAGAACGTTGGTGTCCAGTATGAGGATGAGGCCTTGCTGAGGTGTCTGTCTGTCTGTAAAGACAAGCGTACACTTAGTTGAATTGTTTTTCTTGCCTATTATAAAAAGACAATTTCTGAACACAGTAAGTAAATCATACAGCGTAGGTCAAACCATCTACAAGACAGTTAAGAAACTTGAGTTCTGTATCTTTACAGTGTTAGCTTACTGTGTGTGTCTGCGGGTCTCTCCTCAGGAGCATCTATGTCCATACAGGTGAGCTCCCCATAGCTCTGCAAAACGTTCAGCTCCAGCCTCTTCCCAGAACGAGCCAGGTGAAGCTCTTCAACCACTTGCATCTACAGAACAATTTTAAAACAAACGAAACTCAAGAATGTTGCTTCAAAAAACTATAATCGAGAAAAATAATATATCATAAAATGAGCGATGTTTCGTAACTACCTCGTCATACCACGACTCAGTGTTGGTGTCACTGGTAGCTTTGAGCGGGCGGGGCGCAGGTGAGATCTTATCTTCTAAACTAGGAGTAACATCCGAACAGATGAGAGACTGTTGGACAGTTTTTTGCCTTGAGGTGCTCGTCGAAACCCCAGAGTCTGAAGGTTTAATGTCACGTTTGAGGTTTGCGCTTGCAGAGGTAGCGTCTTTGCTCTCGGCTTTGCTGTCTACAGGTATTGGCTGAACCTTTTTCGGTATCTTGAATTTAGGAGGCACAAACGGTAAGACAAAATTTATTTGTTTCCGCGTAGATGACAATGGAGTTGCCCTATGTGATGTGACATTCTTCGACACCTCTTGGGTACTCTCTGTGGTAGTCTGCTTGGTGGAAGTGGTGGAAGACGTTTTTGAGGTAGAAGCAGGTGGAGTTTTTGAGTCTGCACAGATGCTCCTTTTGGTATTTGACTTGGTTTCTTCAAACCACTGGCACATCTGTTTGACCAGCTCCCTTGTTTTTCGTTGTGCGGAATCCCCTGAGACAGAAGAAGAGCAAGCTTCTCTGGTCTTGACAGTGCTGCTGTCATCTCTAGCCCTTGGCGTTTCCTCAGCTGAGCGCTTTCTCTTACGTACATCCTGCCTCTGTTCGTACTGTCCGGCAGAAACTAAACTGGGAGTCATCGGCTGCTTTTTTAATTTGGGCGGACTCCTTCGCGAAGACTTCTTATCTAATCCGCCTTCGTATGTCTTCTCTGTTCTCCGATGATCCCGACCTGACTTGCTGGTGTGCGAGGATTTTGAAGGTCCCGCTTCCACGGTCTTACTTTCGCCGACGGATTTATCCTTCCCTGAAATATAATTTTTTGCTTTACTGGAGCACTTTTCCCCGTGGAGAGGCGCAGAGTCTCTTTTCGATGTTCTACAGTGTTCCTCCTTATTAACAGGTTTCTGCTCCGGTGCTTGAGTTTTTTCCAACCTGTAAACAGGCTTTTTGATCTGGCGAGTGCTTTGGGAATAAACAGTAGATGAAACAGACCGGTCCTGTTCCTTTGCACAGCTGCATGTCAAGGAAGAGAAGAAACATGACGGTCAGAGGTCATTAAAAAAAACAACAACAAAAAAAAACAATCGTCTGCATTTACGAAATTACTGGACTGCTATTTTTATACATCCTGTTTAAGCTACAAACACTGCAGTGATACCATGTGCAGAAAGGGCCACTTTTGGATTAATACCAGCACATCAAAGAATTAGGAAGAAAACAAAGACCAGCATTGTCTTTGCATCTCTATTAGCACATTAGGAAGTCAGCTTTTACGCCCCAAAACCCCTTCATGACTCAAAGACTTCATGATCTAGAATTCAGCAAAAAATAAAAGTATAACCTGAAGGGGTCACCTGGAAAACCAGGGTCTTTTTGAGGCCCTGTGATTAATTACATGGATAAATTAAAAAAAAAAGTGAATCACACCTGACTCACACTGTCGATACAGCGCTGTTTATCTTGCTCTTTTGTTTTAACCACTATGTTAAAGAAAGAGTTCACTGAGATCACTGATCCATGATGTATTATTTTACTTCTAGATAAACACACAAAACGAGCTGTGCATTGGTTTTTAAGGTTTTTAAAAGTGTCAGACAAATAAAGATAAGCACAGCACAGGGTGATACTGCTCCCTCCCACTGACCTTGGTCGGTGGGAGGGAGCTGTATCACCCTGAGTAGTTTATCTTGGCCTCCTTTGCAAAACGTAAGCCAGGAATGAACTCCCTTCTGCATCTGCTAATCATCACTTTGAAATCTTTTCACCAAGGTTACGGCACATTTCAATCTCTATCTCTATTTTCTTCTCGTTATGCACTGATTTATGTGTGTAGGTATTTGCGGGGTTTCGGAATAACTTATTAAATTAGACGCGGCACCAGGGAGTGGGGCACAGGTGAAAGGACTTGAAAAGATATATAAACCGAGTAATAAATTGTGTTTATTGTATTTCATTACACCTGTTAACTGAATAAACAACTAAGGACGTTGCGCTTAAATGTTATCAACATACATTTGTTATTAACGGTCAAGTTTGCTTTAACTAACCTCTCCTGACAGCGTTCATCTTGCTTCCTCTTGACACCTCTGCAGTAATTAGTGGCATCTTGTTCCCTTGACTTCTGAAAACATGAAAAACAACAAGTTGTTAGTTACTAAGCAACAACTTTCATTTTGTGATTTTTCAAATATCTGGCTGTTATTATATGAGATATATGTTTGAACAAAAACAAGAAAAATTACATAGCAGATTTGGATTTTGGGAAACTGTGCTGAAAATTACTTTTTACTCTTTAATGTTTTTATTATACTAACTGAAAAAAAAAACTGTTCATACTGTGGTAGCTGATATGAGAAGGTATGTTATTTATGGTTTTGCAAAATGCTTTGATTCACTTTGTATTTAAATGGGACACCAAAACAGATATCCTCATCAGTTATCCTTAATTGATTTTACAGAAACTTGTGGTCTCATGACACAAAGTTATCTCCAACCGGTGGCAAAACAGTAGCTGACGTAAAGCAGTAAACATAACCGATTGCCTTTTCCTCACCTTTTCATCTTCTTCACTTGAGGAAGGAGACGACTTCTTGCGCTTTTTCTTTTTTGACTTTTTAGACATTTTCCTGTGAAGGTAATTTTGAAGAGAAAACAGTGGCTCTTCAGTGGATACAACAAACCCCAGCATGACTTTCAACAACACACCACCTAAAGTAGCTCGACAGATAAATATAGTCAACTATTAAATGAATAAAACGATTTAAAGACTTGCCTATAAGCATTTTCACAACGTGGTAACTTTAAATCATTAGTGATTAAAAGACAAATCAGTCTTTCTGAGGCATTAGCGTTAGATGCCTCAATGCAAGATCAGCAAACAAGTGATTAACTGTGGCTAACTAAGAATAACATAGCGTAACACAAACATAACTACATATAAGATTTTAGCGAAATCCAAATTGTGCAGTGAAAGTATCCTAATACTTTACATAAATAGTGGCAGTTACTAACAGTAAACAAAGTTAAATGCCACCGTTAACTCATTTAAGCTAACAAATGAAAAGAATCACGTAAACCGCAACTTACAGCCTTTTTTCTTCTTTTCTGCCTGAAAACTGCGAACATTCATTTTAAGGTCTAAAGCACATTTGACAGAAATAAGCGTGAAATTCCCAGCCAAGTAAGTTACCCTAATGCCGACAGTTTTCCAAAACATCCACCGCTCTTCCGGGTTTTCTTCTTCTACTAAGATTATTTTTTTTTTCTTCCGGTTGCTACGCTACCGCCGCAGACTGGACTGGAGATGTAAACACCGTGGCCTTGTAGGGAAAGATAAACGCACAAAACGAGCTGTGCATTGGTTCTTACGTATTTCAAAAGTGTCGGACAAATAAAGATAAGCACAGTTTAGACTCAAGGTCGGTGGGAGGGAGCAGTATCACCCTGAATAGTTTATCTTGGCCTCCTTGCAAAACATAAGCCAGGAATGAACTCCCTACTGCATCTGCTAATCGTCACTTTGAAATCTTTTCACCAAGGTTACAGCACATTTCTCCGTTCTGCGCTCTCAAAATCACCTTTTACATTGGAGATTACCATTAGTTGTTTAAATTCATTAATAAATTTAGGTGTGGAGCTGTATTATACTGAATACACAATGTGTTCATGCACTAGTCTAGGTCATCCATCTAAGATATATTTGAGTTAATTAAGACTATTGATTGACCCAAATTATGGAGAGATATAGGAGAAGTTTCAACGGAGTACTAATTCAGTGTGGTCCTTAAAGTGGAAATTTCATATTTAGACTGATTTATTTTGCATTCACATATTATTTTACGTTACAAATAATGTATCAGTGGGTTGCTCTTTGTGTTCCTGGCATGTGCAACACTGGAGGAGAGAGGCTTCTTTGTTATCAGTGTGTGTCTGTCTCCGTGTGCTTTGTAATCATAAATCAGCCTTGAAGAGAGCTGGCTTTTGTCTTTGCAGATCCGTGTCTTTTGTCTGTGTATGAAGGGAAAACAATATTCATGTGCATATTCACTCCACTGCATAGTTTTCATGACAGTCCTTGGGTGAACCTACGTGAAAACTGCAATAGTTGTTATATGCCACACAGTGACACTGCAGCTCCATTCCCAAACATCTTCCCGTCCTTTGGTTTCTCACGAGCTGACTGTTCTTCATTACTTTCGGTTAACAGCGACGGTTTACAGTTACTTTGAAGAGCAACGGAAACAAATCTGCTAAACCTCCAGAATGTGAAAGGCGTCCAACTGTACAAAAACTAAATTACCTCAAACAGCTAAAGCATCAAACTGCTGCTTTCTCAGTAATACATCAGAATATTAAGCCATAAATATAATACTAGAGGGGGGATTCTGACAGATTCAGTTCTCTTGGGTGTTTTGGCTGCTTTAAATTGCACACCTGCAAGCAGGATTTGCATCAACCCAGCTAGTTCAGAAGCCAGTCCTGGTCTAATAGAGGACTTGCACAAGAGGGATGTGGAAAGTTGAAGGCTGCCTGGCGTTGACGGTAATGGATTTTGAATGATGCTGCTAAATGTAGCTAAAGCATGTGCATGATGTATGCCTGCAGTCCTGAGCCCGTCAGTCCCTTCTCTACTTCAGGAAAAATCCTGTGAACACTTTTCTTATTTATCTGGAGCATCAGAAACTCTTAAGCTCTACTTCTTCCTCATAATTCTCAGACACAGTGCATCCAGAATATGCTGAAACTTAATTACATGTGTTGCTCCCCTCTTCAAATTTAGCAAACCAACAACTTCTGGTGAAAGTCATCGCTGCAGGTATCCAAGCACGAGAATATCGTCAGACACAGAAACATTTACCTGGGGGCTGATTGCCTCAATCAGCACTGTGTACTCGTTTAACAAAGGAAAGTAAAGTGCATTAATTTACAGTATATGTAAAAGCAGCTTTAACAGCTAGAAACTATGGAAATTAAAAAAATATTTGCATATTTATGGATTTCATTTGTGGGAGGAGGCAGTTTAAGAATTTACAACCAGGTAATTCAACTTTTTTAACGCATGTCAAGCACAAACTATCATGCAAAACAGTATTTTTAAATATCTTCCAACCTTAAAAGGATTGTAAAATAACATAAAATGCAGAATTTTGACTTGCAATAGTCTGGCATCGCTACTTTACCTTAAGAAGAAGATTTAATACCTCCTAAACGACTAGCACAGAGCCATCTTTGGGTGTCTGGACCACGCTTCGAGAAACATTGCTGCCGAAGACTTTAAAAGTGTCAGAAAACCGACGACTAACAGATGAGCTGTGAGTGGTACCAGCTGCAGGGAATAATCTCTGACCACTTCAGTAATCTTGGACAGGAATGATAACAACATGTAGGGATCGTGACTGAAACGGTTAAATGTGCAGGGATTCAGTAGATGACACAGCTCGGATTAGATCAATGACATGTTAAATACATAAAGATCATATTTGAGATTGGAAACAGCTTCTCTTGTTTTGTAGTTCACAGAGACGGTTCATTTTGCTTTTTTTAAACGTGTTTACGATGAAGGTCCAGATCTCAAACAGACTCATTCAGAAGATTTCATCATCAGACGGCCACTTGTGGCTCTCACATTAGCAAGGATCATGAAACTCGACCTTTTCTGTAAACATTAAAGGAGAAAACCACAGTTACAGAAATGAAAATGTGTCCCTAATGTCATTCTTGGTGAATAGGAGCGGACCGTGAAACACTACCGCCGCTCTGAGTGGTTCAGTCAGACTGAATCACATTTTTGTTTTCTCTTCTCTATACTCTCTTTGAATTCCTGTAAAGGAGGGCTGTTCTGTGTGTGTGATTCAGATGTTTGGAACCAGGCTAAACTGTGCAGCTTGCAGTCTAATTGCCCTATAAAATCAGGGTGAAAATCATCTGTTACTTGATGAGCTTTGTTGTTTTGCAACTTGCTTTGAGATATTTAAAGGCCCTTTCAAAGACATTAGACCGATCACAAATTAGAGTGAAATTCATATGAAGTAAAAGGCAATTCTGTCTAATAAATGCACCTGAGTAAAAGCTCTGTTAGAGTACTGCGGGACCTACGCATGCAGTCTGACTCGCTCTCTGACAAATGCTAGTCGGCGCTGTGTTTTTTTTGCCAGTTGGGTTCACTGTTGTTTCTATTTCACTTCACTTTCAAGAATGTTGATAGAAACTTTCGCCAAATTTTCACCGAAGACGAGTCATACAAATGTTTGTATCTCTGAACCTCCTCGGTTAACCTTTCCTCGATGTGTTCTACTTCAGTTGATCCAAAACAATCGATTCGAAAATTGCAGAGATGGAGGAGCAATTTCTACTAAAGCAGAAACATGCAACTACCAAGCAGACCAATCACAGCTCTTGCGGTCTCCGTCGCCACGGTGCGTAGTTACATTTCTGGGGAGGTGCATGTCAGGCTACAGCACTAGGGTCTATGTATGGTCTACGTATGATCTGCGCTGTCGTAGCTTCTGCTACGTAAAGGGGAATTACCTTTTTTTTACTACCTGGACCTTATTTCTGGCATAAAATACGATTATTTACTCACCCATATAACTTTGGAGTCATTTGGAGTCATTCAGACGATATTTAGATCCACGTATATCCATATAGTGGGAGTGACTGGGGCACCGAAACGCAGCCTCGCAATAACGCATTATCTGCCGCGAAACTCATTCATTTCACCAATATTTTGTTATGATACGCTCGTGCTATTCCCCGTTGAGTCCGGAGTTACCTGTTATCATCATCCGGGGTCTGTAGATTGACCTACTAACCTCTGACCTGGATGACGTCATCTCTAAGCGCCACACAAACCCGCGTGGCTTGTTTACCTGTAATTTGCTACTGCTAGTTTTTTGCAACATGGCTGAATATTTTTCTGATTCTAAGGTTGTGGACGACGACTTTGTTTATGATGGACGTCCTTACTGTTTTGAGCCAGAGTATACGGATGAGGAACTTGTTGAAACAGCTGGCCAAAGTTTCGCGACTGCAGATAATGCATTATTTAGAGGCTGCGTTTCGGTGCCCCAGTCACTCCCACTATGCGGATATACGCGTATATAAATATCGTCCGAACGACTCCAAATGACACCAAAGTTATATGGGTGAGTAAATAATCGTATTTTATGCCAGAAATAAGGTCCAGGTTGTAAAAAACGGTAATTCCCCTTTAACACAAAAGTCTAAACTGCCTTTCAGTCGCCCTTAGTCTGGTATGACCTGTATCTCATGGTGGCTCATGTAACTGGAGGGTAAGAGTTAGGGTTAGGGTTAGTTTGTGGACTTTATCATTCTTTTTAACTTTCATTGTCACTAAGGAGTAGAAGAGTCACTGTAAGGCATAAGAACTGAACAGAATAGGATTTCCACCCTGAAGAACTGGGATTTTTCTACCTGATCTGTTCCTTCTCTGTCTTTCTTGTACTCATGTTCTATCCCACTTGCAAAGCAGCACATTTCCAGTAAATTCAAAGACATTTGGCCTCAATTAAAAAGCGGATTTGGACGGACGGTGACTGCTTCTGTTACGTGTGCGTGAATGTCCACATGTGCTCGTGTGTGTGTGTGATGTTTAAGTATGTGTCGGGGAGGGCCTTTACATCGCTAATGGTTTGTTCAGAAACCCGAGCAGGGTGTTTTATGAAAATAAGAAAATAGCGCTTTGGTAGTTTAGATAATAGATGGCTACCGTGAGTGCGTGCTGTTCGTACAGATTTTACGCTTTCTGATATAAGAACTGCTTAGGTCTTTTGAGGTCATGCATACAAAGAGTGTGGCTTCACGGCACATTACTTTCAGCTGCCTTCATCCTGATTTGTATCCCTAGTTATCCCTAGTGTCCCTCCATATAGTTACGCTGTTTTAGTCAGGTATTGTGAATAGCAGTGGTTCCCAATCTGGAGGTTGTGACGCCTTTCGGGGTCTCAAATAAATCTGTGGGGAAACAAGATGATTGTTGTTGAGAAAATAAATAGTTTATGCCGTAAATAAATAGTTTACGTCTTCGTTCTCTCATTAAAATGCTCAAAACTCGTGTTCACACTAAGGTCACACGGCTCATGATGAGGGGCCAGAAGTATTTGGTGTTTGTTAAATCTACAATGATTAGAATGTAGTTGTAGTCAGTTAATTATATTCATTTATTTATTGATAAATGAATTAGTCTTGATCATTTTTTAAAGCAAAGTGCCAAATATTTCTACGGTGACGTTTATCAAATTCTGAAACATCCAATTTAGGCAAAATCATCTAAACACACCACTGTGAGGTATTATAAAACAACTGACAACATAACTAAAATAATCTTTAGTCTTACATGTTAGTTTTGGGGGGTTAATAAGCCAAGAGTATTACGCCAACCTGCAGTACGCATGCCTTTCCTCGCAGGACAGAGTGCAAACTCTGGTTTCTGCTACCGAGCCAACAACCATCCCGCTCACCAAATATTTATACGACGCCATTTCCCCTAAATCAAAACCTAGGTGATTCTCTCTCCATCCCATCGCCGGCGGAGATGACTCCTCTTGCAAGTTAAAGTTTCATGTAAACAAACAGTGCTTTCAGCGCCGTGTCCTAAACATCTTGACTCGGTCCTAGAAAACCCTGCTTGGCTCCGCGGCTGCTGTCAGAAAAGTGGTGACTAACGCTCGGACTGGCTCTGTGACAGACACCTACCTCAACACATTCTTCATGTCTCTCTCCTGTTAATAAATGCTCTTTTATAAGTCCAATAATTGCCCTTGGAGAGAGTTCCCAGACTATAAAGGGAAGTTTGTTTTTCATAATAGTAATGGTAAAGTGTTAATAAGGCCCAGAACCGCGGCCTGCCATGCAAACCGTAAGGCCATAAATGTTTTCTCTTACTTCACTGCAGTGGCTCTCCTGATGTTTGGTCCAAATGTTGGTCAGATTTCTTCTGATCCTTCCGCAGATTTCTTTAAGGGTAATGATGATGCTGATGACTAGGAACAAGAAGACGCTTGTAATGATCAAGATAATGATTAAAAGATGAAACTAGTCGGCCATGTTATTCATTCTGGTTTCTCACTTGCTGTTGCACACCCGCCACTCCCACCTGTCCTGCTTTCCCGCCAGTAGTGTCACCTGATCTCCTCGGCCTTTATGCTGACCTGGATCCACTTTCCTAATAAGTCCCTTCAGTACGAATACCGCTGGGTCACTATTCACTATAAGGCTCACAGGTTGTCTTTGTACTCTTTGCCTAGTGCTCCTTACGCTGGGTTTCTTTTTTGCCCTGTCTGTTTGCTGAACTCTGTTCATTGCAATAAATAATTTTGGTGTGCATGCAGGAAAGCTTTTTTTTGATCTAAATAAATAATTCGATCCAGCATTTACCTGTCTGTCATGTATCCTGCTTTCTGGTGATAACACATCTTGGATCATATACGTACAATCGGTGATCATGGTAATGTTGTTGTTGAAATAAGACTGAGGGGATGATGATAATGACTCAGATAGTGATACAGATCACTAACATGTTGGAAGTGAAGGTGCTACGTGGGATTATAATGATGATGACGATGGAGATTATAAAGCAGGTGAGGCTGAGGGGGTCCAGGCGAAGCTAGCCGCTGACGGTTAATAGAGGTGACAATGATGTTGACATGCAAGGCGTTTGAGATGCTGGAGGTGAGTGCATCAGAAGTAAAATTAAATTCATCCCAAAGAAGAAGCAATAACGATGAAGACAAGGGGAGGACTGTATGATTTAAATAATTTAGCCATTACTCATTTTATCATTCACATCAGCGCCCTTCATGTAGACTGGTTTCCAGAAACCACGTGTACCAGATGAGTGAACTGTAGCTGACTCAGAATCTAAAAGCTCCTGTTAATGATGATGATGATGATGATGACGCCTCAGAGACCTTAAGCTCCCTCTCAAGGTGCTCGGGAACTTTTACAAGTGCACCATAGAGAGCATCTTGTGTGGGAGCATCACCACCTGGATGGGAAACTGCACCAGGCAGCACTTCCTGGCCCTCAAAAGGGTGGTCTGTTCAGCAGAGCGGACCATCAGAACCCCCCCCCCCACCCACCCACCCTCCCCAACCTGCAGGACACTTATACAAAACGTTGCAGGTTAAGGGTCAAGAAGATCCTCGAACAGCCCAGTCACCCTGGACACTCTCTCTTCTCCCTACTGCCATCTGGCCGGCGTTTCCGCTGTCTGAGGACAAAGACTGAGAGGCTGAAGAAGAGTTTCTATCTCCTTGCCATCCATCTGCTCAAATCTTAGCCTTAACCGGACTTAAATACCACTGCACCACTGCACTTTCATCATACAGCTGCTTTAAAATATTGTAAATGTATGTGTATACGAGCTACCCCCTTTAAGTTTACATTGTGTAATTATTACTGTTTTTACTGTATGACTTTTTTTTTTTTTTTACTACTGGCTGCAAGTACAAAAATACATTTCACTGTTTATTGTATGGACACTGCCTGGCCAAAAAAAAAAAAGGCCACACACTCTAATATTTCGCCTTTAGCTTCGATTACAGCACACATTCGCTGTAGCATTGTTTCGATAAGCTTCTGCAATGACACAAGATTTATTTCCATCTAGTGTTGTTATTAATTTTCACCAAGATACACTATATTACCAAAAGTATTCGCTCACCTGCCTTTACTCATTCTATGAACTGAAGTGCCATCCCATTCCTAACTCATAGAATTCAATATGATGTCGGTCCACCTTTTGCAGCTATTACAGCTTCAACTCTTCTGGGAAGACTGTCCACAAGGTTGAGGAGAGTGTTTATAGGAATTTTTGACCATTCTTCCAAAAGCGCATTGGTGAGGTCACACACTGATGTTGGTCGAGAAGGCCTGGCTCTCAGTCTCCGCTCTAATTCATCCCAAAGGTGTTCTATCGGGTTCAGGTCAGGACTCTGTGCAGGCCAGTCAAGTTCATCCACACCAGACTCTGTCATCCACGTCTTTATGGACCTTGCTTTGTGCACTGGTGCACAGTCATGTTGGAAGAGGAAGGGGCCCGCTCCAAACTGTTCCCACAAGGTTGGGAGCATGGAATTGTCCAAAATGTTTTGGTATCCTGAAGCATTCAATGTTCCTTTCACTGGAACTAAGGGGCCAAGCCCAGCTCCTGAAAAACAACCCCATACCATAATTCCTCCTCCACCAAATTTCACAGTTGGCACAATGCAATCTGAAATGTACCGTTCTCCTGGCAACCTCCAAACCCAGACTCGTCCATCAGATTGCCAGATGGTAAAGCGTGATTCATCACTCCAGAGAACGCGTCTCCACTGCTCTAGAGGCCAGTGGCGGCGTGCTTTACACCATTGCATCCGACGCCTTGCATTGCACTTGGTGATGTGTGGCTTGGCTGCAGCTGCTCGGCCATGGAAACCCATTCCATGAAGCTCTCTGCGTACTGTACTTGGGCTAATCTGAAGGTCACATGAAGTTTGTAGCTCTGTAGCAATTGACTGTGCAGAAAGTCGGCGACCTCTTTGCACTATGCGCTTCAGCATCCGCTGACCCCTCTCCGTCACTTTACGTGGCCTACCACTTCGTGGCTGAGTTGCTGTTTTTCCCAAACGCTTCCATTTTGTTATAATAGAGCTGACAGTTGACTGTGGAATATTTAGGAGCGAGGAAATTTCACGACTGGATTTGTTGCACAAGTGGCATCCTATGACAGTTCCACGCTGGAATTCACTGAGCTCCTGAGAGCGGCCCATTCTTTCACAAATGTCTTGTTTCACAGTCTGCATGCCTGAGTGCTTGAATTTATACACCTGGGGCCAGGCCAAGTGATTAGAACACCTGATTCTGATCATTTGAATGGGTGAGCGAATACTTTTGGTAATATAGTGTATGTATTGATGATGGGAGAGTCTGACCACTGCACAAAGCCTTCTCCAGTGCATCCCAAAGATTCTCAATGGGGTTAAGGTCTGGACTCTGTGGTGGCCAATCCATGTGTGAAAATGATGTCTCATGCTCCCTGAATCACTCTTTCACAATTTGATCCCGATGAATCCTGGCATTGTCATCTTGGAATATGCCCGTGCCATCAGGGAAGAAAAAAATCCACTGATGGAATAACCTGGTCATTCAGTATATTCAGGTAGTCAGTTGACCTCATTCCTTGGGCAACATAATGTTGCTGAACCTAGACCTGAGCAACTGCAGCAACCCCAGATCATAGCACTGCCTCCACAAGCTTGTACAGTAGACACTGGGTGCATCACTTCATCTGCCTCTCTTCTTACCCTGATGCACAGGTTCTCCACTATCCTTCCAGTTTTTACTAATACGTTGGACAGTTCTTAACCCAGTTTTAGTAGTTTCTCCTTCAATGTTTTCTCTGCTTGATGCATGCCAATGATCTGACCCTTCTCAAACAAACTAACATCTGACACGGAATGTGTCTTTCAAACATTGTTGTTTAAGAAATGAGAAGCTACTCTTTTCTCTTGTCTCTTATAATGATGATGATTGTGAATAACTTGGGTGTGACGAAGGTGAGGGTGAAGGAGGTAAAGGATGACTGACGAAGAAGATAATAGTTTGACTGCTGCCCAGGAGATGGGAGCGATGATTTGAGGGGTGACGATTAGGACGTTTCTACTCCGCGTGGACGCACTTGCACCGGTGGTGGGAGTGTCCGCGAGGAGGGTAGAGCACGCTCCACTCCCTGCTCGCGCGCAGGCAGGAGCAGCGCTCAGATGTTCTCATTCTGAACTTACAGGGTCGCGAGAGCAGCACGCAGGCAGAAGCCGCGAGACGGAAGACGCGAGGAAGAAAAGTCTTAACAGTTGTTCGGTTCGTCCGCTCGTTCGGTGCTCTCGAGTTCACTCCGGGTGAAATGTCAGTCCGTCACGCCGCTTTGGTGCTGCTCTGCGCGGCGCTCGCGGTGACTCGCGCTCGCAGGAGCTCACCGGAGCTGGAGGATGTTCAGGAGAAAATCAACAGCGCCAGATGCACATCCAGGTGCCTCACTCTGCACATGACCCAGCTAACCGCTGCTTTCAGACACCTCCAGGTACCCACAGCCTTTATTTCTGTTCAATGTATAAAAACAAACAAACAAACAAAAAAAAACAAGCACATGTTGTTGCTATTTACCTCTTAAAACCTAGTATACTACATTGGTTTGATATAAAAAACATTCAAAGGTAAGGAAACTGTTCCCTACCATCTACAATTTGGACCCAAAGTCCTTACATTAGTACAAATACATTATATTTTGTGAGTTTTATGAGCCATTTGCTTTTACCGTCTGTGTTGTTGACAAACTGGAGCTACTGCACTGCTATAGGTCTTGATCATAGGGGTCAATATGGTTTTGTTTGTGGTGCATCACAGTCAGTTTACAACAACCTGATATTGCTTTAATGCTATTTTTTTTATATCTCTGGAAATATTTCTTAATGGAACCTTTAAGTGCGACACTAAGCATATGAGATACTTTATGCACTCGGGTGCAGTCAAGAGTCAGTTCTGTAATTTAAAAAAGATTGAATTTATGATTGCTTGATCATGTGCTACAGGCGTACAGTCCATGTTGCCATGGATTTAATCATACATTAAAAACTATACTAATTTTTCTGTCCCGATGGACAAAATCACACCTGCGAGAGAAATACAGTATGCAGCCGTTTAAATAAAAAATGCCATGTTTGATGGCCACTCATGTGCCATGTTGTGATCTTTCAGATCAGCTTGATCAGCAAAGAGGTGTAGTTGTGCACTATGGAAAAGCTGAGCAAGGCACTTACTGTCTAAATTATTAATCAAAAAGAAACTTCTTCCGACGTATTTACTATCAGGATGTTTTGTCTAAACGTTGCAATGTTGCTCAGATTGAAGTTGCCCTGTGTCATTACTCCGAGGAGCAAAGGTAAGCTGAAGGAAAAAAATAAAAAAGTTGTTTGTTAATAGTTCACAAAATTGCTCATCTCATCTCACTGAAATTGCTGGCCCATGCACCGCCGCCTTTGTAGTGAGGAATGTGAGATTAACGGGGACATTAGGACGTTACCAAGTTCGAAAAGCCACTTATCGTTAACGGCTTCAACATGTGCATGCTGTGTAGTGGGTGGGAAAGTCATTAACCACAGAGTTCAGCCCCAATGGCTCTGAAGTGTGTAGAAGGAAGTGTGTGTGTGTGTGTGCGGGTTTGCATATGTTCATGTATAAAAAAGAAGGTTTGGTCTGGTCCTTGTCCATCCAGAATAGACTCCCGCCACCTGTGCATTGGGTAATGAGGGTGGCCCCTGGATGACTCTCCATCATGGAGATCCGTGTGTGTGTGAGTGTGAGTGTGTGGTGGGATTTCTGGTAGAGGGGTGTGAGAAAGGGAACATTTGGTTTAAACTTTATGAAGTGCAGCGCAGTAGTCAGATGTATATCAAACAGAAATAAAGCTGACTGACTCGGGGTAGCAAGCTGGAGAGACATTAATCTTCTACTTTGGTTTTACATTTAAACGTGAACAAAATATTCACAGTATTTTACACTTACGGGAAAGAAAAATCCATCTAGTTTAGTGTACTGTACAGAAGATCATTCATTTCTCCATTAAAATCACTTCATGTGCAAAAATATTTACTTTTCAAATAATTTCATGCGTCTTTTACACATTTCAACGTCAGACGTTCTTCCTAAGTCTTAAAAATACATCCAAAATGAACCAGTGAAGGATCTAAAAACTGTTGTACTGTTTTCGATATGAGTCACTTAACAGAAAATAAGTAAATGTTTTTATAATCTGTAAATTTGCTTGTTCCAGCTTCTTTAATACAAGTATATTGTTATTTTTGCAGTTGTATTTTATTGTCTTTTGGCATTTGGACTATTGGTTGGACAAAATAAGACATTTAAAAGATGTCTCCTTGGGTTTAGTAAAACTGTGACGTGCATGTGCAATCACGGGGTTAAGTAATCAACAATTCAGAGTTTTAGGTTTTTGTCAAGTGGTTTCAAAAATCGGATGCACTCGCGTTGTTGTGTAGGCTCCGGGAAATTGATGAGAGTGACAAATTTGTTTGAAAAGAAAACAAATAAAAGATTAATCATCAAATTAAATAATAATTCAACAGTGTTTTTATTTAAACACACTTCGGGAAAAGGAGGCCAGCGCTGACCTCACTGTGGATCAGCAGCGCTGTGGTTGAACAGGAAAGAAACGTGTTGATGTGTGACTCAGAGACTCATTTGGGGGTTTAAAGAGGCGCCGAAAACCCTGTGCGTTTATACCAAAATAAAAAGAACATCTAAACTATGAGCAAACAGGGAAACAAGTTTCCTCACAGCCACATCCTGGCGAAGAGCATCGCTCCCCGAACCTATTATAGGCCAGAGAGCACACAGAGTGATTGATGGGTGGGAGCGATGTTACAGCATTCATTCATTTAAAGAACATAAAAAAATCCCATTTGATAAAAGCTCCAGCAACTGTAACATCAGTTGAGGCAAAGTGAGCTTTACTCATCGTCCTCTGTCACCACACTCAAGACGCACACACACACACATTGCTTCCTCTGGCTTCATGTGGGTGAACCCTGTATTTTCGACTCTTTCTTTCTCTCAGTGTGTGTGTGTGGCTAGTGTGTAGCCACTAGAATGTGAGTCACCAGTTTTCTATTTACACCTCTCTTTTTGCTGCGTCTCTGGGTTTTCCACTACTTTCCCTTGTGTGGTGTAATGGTGTAATTATAGCTCCTTTGTGTGTGCACATATGTTGGTATGTTGTCATATTCCCAAATTCCTCCTTGATGTAAACTCCTAAAAATAAAGGAAAAACTCCAGCCTGGCCTGCAGAGCTGAGTCTTTTTGCACATATGTTGAAAATCAGATTAGACTTGGTGTCTTAGACGCTCACAGGTCTGTGGTGCTGATGAGCGGATGGTTAGCGGTCTGAGCCGGGGCTGAGGGCCAGTGTTGAGTCTTAATGTGCTTCATTCATGTTTATGTGTGTGTGTGTGTGCGCGCGTGCGTGTGTGTGCTCTGCGGTAGGTAACTCTAATCAGCCCAGAGGTCGGTCAGCCAAACAGTCACGCTCTGAAAAAGACCAGAGACAACGGGCAGGTCAGGTTGCACAGAGACAGACGAGGAGATAAAGGCAGGTAGACAGACTCGGTCAAGCACAAAGACGGGCAGAAGGAATGGAAGACGGGAGAGTGTGACAGACATGCATGAGGACAGACAACCTGGCGAACCCGTGGAAGTGGTCTGATATGCAGGGAGACAGGCGAGCGGAGAGACAGGCACGGGGCTGAGTGACGGCAGGAGACAAAGACTTGTTTGATTCACCTCAGAGATAAAGCCTCTGCTGCTTTGTGACTGCCCTGTCATTTGATCAGGAGACGCAGGGATGGATGGATGGCGATAAAGTTGTGGCGGTGTAGGATTGAGTCTCACCTGAAACCGGGACTAGAAATTCCAAGACAGTAAATCACAGCTGGAATGAAAAGGCATTGAGCGGCGAGGCTTTGTTCTTTTGGCTGCAGAGAGAGAGAGAGAGAGAGAGAAAAAGACACAGAGACTCTGTTACCACATCAAAACTGTGATGGCATATTATATGTGATACTTAAATCCATTCTTCTCCTCTTTTGTTTTCTTCTCATGACTCTTTCACTTTGCAGAAATGTAATTGAACTTAATGGAAAAGCCCAACATCTTAAGAACCTTCTGCTTTCTTGCCAAGTGTTATGCCGGGGGGGCTCAGACTGCAGGAGGGTTTGTCTGATTTATCCACTGATTCACCCCTTCAGAGAACTGTAGGAAAGAAATCGGACCTTGCTCGGTAGGTTTGGCCTAGATTATCTATCTGGTAATGTGAAGGGTTTAAACCTCCCGAACCTTTTGCAGATGCAGGGTGTACCTGATATCAGACACGTGTATCGCCATTTAGGTTCTATTTCATCAACATCAGAGGAACGAGTCTAGAAGGACACGGCACAGATAAGTGTGTTACCGAGCAACAATAAGCGTTCATTGTGTCTCCCCTAGTGTTTCCCAATCGGTTCAGTTTGGGAAGTATCTTAAAAATATCCCAACAACTGAACACTGGTGAACATTTGTGACCCCAGTTTTTGCGGTGTACCCTAACCTCACCACTCCCACTTCTTGTTTTACCTCTTCATCTCGTCTGAACGCTCCACTATTCAACAATATTTTCACGACAGTGTGTTCACATAGAATAAATAAACTGTAGACCGAACGGATCGGCATGATTCAGGAGAAACCAGCTCTCGGTTTGTAGCTTTTCATAGCCTCCCCGCTAAAGGCTGTTACATACTCCACGAGAAGCGAGAATAAACTTCTTGCTTCTCGGGCTGCGAGAACAAATCGACGTCATTTTGTTCTTGTCATTTTGTTCTTGTCATTTCGTTCTCGTTCGAGAGTTCTTGCAGCTTGTTCTCGACACGTCGACCGAACAGAGCTTTTTTCTCGCATGGTGTCCGGTTACTATTTTGTCAATAGTCAGAAATTGGAAGTGGGCGTGGTTAATGTGGAAGCGCTAGCAGCAACTCTGTAAGCTCCCAGATGCTAATATTCGCAGTGTGACTGCTAATCTCTCCTGGGTAGAGATACTGTGTGTGGGTGCATGCCGAATGAACAGCGTGATCCGAAGGACATCCGAAAATAATAAGAAAAGTGCCTCTCGTTGTCCGTCTCCAGCGTCTCCCACAATGCTTAGCACTTGTGACTTATTCTGCGGTGGGCGGGCCCTATGAGGACCTTCCCAGAGTTCGGCGCTTGACCTTCTTGTAAGGTATAAATTACCTTTCCAACACGAACTTTTTTCTTGTTCTCGCAGCCCGAAGAGCGAGAACAAATTTCTAGCTTCTCGCAGAGTACACAACAAGCTTAATCCTAGCTCTTCAGGTTTCCCCTTCCGAATGATAAATACAGACTACCGCCACCTGCTGGTATAAAGAGTTATTTCATTTCACTTCAGGCACAGAATGTACATGCTAGCTGGCCATTGTGTGTTCAACTGCAACTTTTTGGCCCAGACATAGGCAAGGCGAGTAGAGTTTGATGTTGGTTTGGTGCGTTAATCATTCCCTAACTTAGCTTTGTGCAAACACTGGCGACAGAGGGGAAACAGCTGGCTTGGATACCCCAAACACCACCTCTAAAGGTTACAAGTTAACACATCGCATCTCCGTTGTTTAATTTATACCAAACCAACATAAAAATGACAAATGAAATTGTCTGGACCAATTACTTTCTGTATTCTCCGCTGGTTGGCAGTTAAGCTAGCTGGCTTTGGCTTCGTATTTATCGTACAGATGTGAGCGGGCCATCAATCTTCCCAAATGACTCAATGAAAGCAAACAAGAAAAATCCTCATAATAATGAACTCCCCCTTTGATTTGTAACTAATTTTCTCTACTGATGGACTTTTAAACAGAAATACAGATGCACACGTGAGGCGCTTAGTTGTGTCGCTCGTTGTTTACAGGAAGCGGGGCGCCACAAACACTAACGTTGACACACCAGCACCGAAATGAGCGTGGGTGCGCACACGCGGACTAATTAGGGGCATCTGTCGGGAATGGTTAGACGTCATCGTGGGCTTTTTAGGAAGGACTTTATATTCTGTTTGGTGGAAGTTAGTCATGATAGATCCATCACACAAACAACACATGCACACATCGTAGCTGTGTTTGCTTCTGGTCATCTGGGTGTGATTAGCGGAGTTAATGCCTCGTGTTAAATAGACTTTCTACTGCGCCTCACCGCAAACACTGACCACAAAACACACGCACACACACACACACAACACGCGCGCACACTCTCTCCTACTCTGTCTTTCCTACGCACACTTTTTTATCGCTGCATCTGGCAGAAGTGTGATTTATATCTCACTCTCGTTCAAACACTGAAGGGTGTGTGCAGCTGTGCGCGTTCATGTCGACCGTGCACACGTTTCCTTGTGTGTGTGCGTGCGCGTGTGTGTGTTTGTGTCAATGGCTAATATCAGGTTGTTTTTCTTCCACAGTGATTGCTGTGGACTCGGCAGCCATCAGAGCCATGTGGAAATCCTTTAGTGCAAGTGTTTCTTACTCCGTGGGTCAGTTCTGTTTCTGATGGCTCTCTCGTGACAGACTTCTCTTGTGAATCCCAGGCCTGAGAAAAAAAAAAAAAAAAAAGTTTAAGTGCTTTTGGTGTTGGTTTGAAATCCAACCATGCAGAAATCCATCATTAAAATCAAACGTTGTGTTTTTTCTGTCTCGCATACTATACATCATTTCATTGAAGTGAAATTCTCTTGATATTTTTCAAGCAGATTATCTTGGCAGTGGAGGAATTTCCAAAAAAAAATAAAAAAAAAGCAACAGGCGATCTTAAAGTGAGTTTTATAAATATATTCCACTTTGAATAAAACATACTATTGTTAATGTTGGATTCCCATTGATAAAATAACCGTAAAAAGTAAATGTCAGCCAGACGAACAGCAGTAACCAGAATTTATTGTGTCCTATTTCACAACTAGAAACGCTTCCCATCCTTTCCAGGCAGAGGTGGCAGTCCTTATTTCCATATTTCACCTTCTTTTGACTGCGTCCCCCTGCTCTTTTCAGTGTCCTCCCTCCGCCCGGTTTCCCCTCGCTCTCCCACATCCCACAACTCCCTTTCTCTTCTTGTAGTCACCTTCTGCCAACCCTCCTTTTTCTCTCAGACTCTTTCAACATGTGCAGCTGTTTTGCCACAGACCCCGAGACCCCACAAAACCTCACTTTGACCACCGTTTTAATAGCCATACGGCACACAGGCCCGTCTAAACTGCCTTAATTGGCTCTGACAGCAAATATGTCCCATGAAATTGACTTGGGATGAGTGTGTATATCCATATGTGTGAGCATTAATGTGCATGGGCGGTGGGGGGGGGGGCTCAAGCGGAGTGACCGAGGCTGTTGGTGATGGTGGGGTGGGGGGCGGAAGGGGGTTGCTGTTATGGCAGGGGAAGTCAGAAAAAGAAAGCGAGCGTGAAAAAGATTAAGAGAGAGGATGAAGATGTGAGGCCAGCAGGGGGGGAACACAGCTTTATATCTCCTCTGTGGAAATCTGGAGATGTTTAACTGGCCTCTACACTGTCCTCGGCTCTTCTGACTGCAGCATCTACAGTTTATCATCACCATTCTTTCCAGGCCCTCGGCTGTCATTTTTACAGGAGTTGGCAGATATGTGGAGAGTTAGAGGGTCCAAATGAAAGACAGAAGGAGCGACAGAGTGACCAAAAGAGGGCTAATCGGGATGAGTAGCAGCAGGAGGAAGAAGGAATGTGAATTTTGTGTGTGTGTGTGTGTGTGTGTGTGGTGGTGGTGTCCAAATGTTTAACCCTCTCTAATCAAGGATCCAGGACCAGAAGAGAGGGCGCCTCTCACCTAAATGCACTGCTTAGAAATATTTTAATGCTCGAGAGAGTTGGGAAGCTTCTCCTTCTCTACTCCACTGCTGCTGTAAGATGTGTAGCCGTGGCGACTGGGTGACGCCGTTAGCGCCGTGACCGTGTTTGTTTTTTCTAATAAGAGTCCCGTGAAGACAAGAGGAAATTTGCGATGTGGGCAGAGGAGGAAAGTGTTTCTCTTGTCTCTGTAGTGATGCCATGACACCGGCTCCTCTGTTCCTCCTCTCATCTATTCCTCTTTCCATTCAGCCGCCCCCACGGACTTGTTACTAATCTATTCATCAGGGGTTAAACCATTACTTTAATGCTCCACTGCTTTCTTCTTATTCTTCTTTTCCCTCATGTCTATCCCTGTAGGAGGCTGGTTTAGCTACAGCATTATCCTCATTTAACATCTAGCGCAGATTACTGTTAAGCCAAGGGTGTCTGCCCCTTCAATACTTGTTTAGTCTTAAAGGCATACAGGCGTGGGCAAGAAATGCCATTTTATTTCTCCTAGGTTTATCCGGTAATCTTTATTTCTTTGGACGTTTACGCGTTGGGAACATGAGCATATTTGCCGTGACCTTCTTGGTCAAAATCTCCATTTCGGTCTCACTCGCTGTGTCTCTCTCTTTTGAAAGCGGACCAATTCTTCATTGCTGCCAACAGCTGGACAACCGAGGCAATGGTAAGCAGCTGTAGCAGCGCGCGGGCGGACGGGAGTGCGCGCCTGACGGGGACAAGGCGAGCTAAATTTGTAGGAAAACTTGGAGCTCTGATCATTTTCACACATACGCGGAAATCTGGTGTGACTGTTGGTTTGTTGGTTTTGGAAATGTGAAAGAAGAATCCGGAGGGCCAAAGTTCCCCATCTTATCGTCAGGAAGGAGCTTAAGGCTGTATTAACTGATCCGTCTGAAGCCTTCTTTAAAAGTATGTCACAGGCGTAATTCCTTTTTACTTTGGCCAGTGACGCTTAATATCTTAATTATAAAACTTGGAAGCTACACAAGTCACACTCCATGCCTCAAAGTCCAATTTGGCTGCAGCTATTTCACCAAATGTGTAAAAGTGACTCAATTCAGCATCTTCTGTACTGTGAAATCCCCCAACTCCTAATCTCCAACCTTTAACCCCAGAACTGTTACCCCAACACTAACCCCGTAACCCCCGTCATACCAGAAGCACAAAGGCTACTTAGGGAGGAGAAGCCCTGAAAAGGGTGTGTGTGCACGGAGAGGGATGAGCTTGGTTCAGGCTAAATACAGCTCACTCGGGAGAGGGTTTTAAGAGTCGTTAAAGGGGCTTATCCTGCACTCACACACACATGCACACACACTGGAGGCTCACGCTCTCTGAAGGCGCACACCCAGGCAGATACACGACTGTGCACACACACAAGTATTCTAATAGCTGTTTTGATGTTGCATTGTGGCATTGTGATTTTGCTGACTGCGACAAAGTATTTCAGAGGGAAGAGCAGCTCTGTTGCCCCACGACTCACTGATTGTCTCGCCGTGCAAATGCTGGCAGGTTTTTAGGGTTAGCGTTTCAAAGCGTTAAATGATTCGCAATCCTTAAATCTAATTAAAACGTAATGGTTTATTCATAGGTAGGGTACGAGCGCTAATAGAGGCTATAAGAAACAACCATTAGCATCCACACTGCGAAACCAGCACAGTCTAATTCACTGTAGTCCTAAACCCATTAAGTTATTGATTAATGAATTAGAAGAACAAAAAACTTTTGTATTATTGTTTTCTATATTAAATAGGTTGCTTTGCCCATTTTTGAATTAGTTGGGAGTTAGCTGCCAAGATGGTTGCAGCCAGAACCACACAGAGCTTCAAAACCACTCCTCAGGAGTAGGACCATCCTACCATGGGTGGTAAAGTGTTCGTCTTTATAAACTGTTCAGTTATGTGGCTGTACTTTTGTATACACTGATCAGCCACAACATTAAAACCACTGACAGGAAAAGTGAAGACATTGACCGTCTTGTGGCAATGCAATGTTCTGCTTGGAAACTTTTGGACCTGGCATTCGTGTGGATGTTACTTAGACATGTACAACCCACCTAGACCAGACCAGACACCCCCACCCCATAGCAATGATATATAGCCATCCCCAGCAGGATGCAGCCTGACACAGGCACACACACACAAAAAAGGTTTAGGAACACCTCAAAAAACACGAAAAACCTCCAAATTCACTAGATCCCAAACTGATCAAGTCTGGGATGATCCACAGAGGCCCCTTCCCTCAACCCACAGGACCCAAAGGCCCCCCACTAACAACATCCTGTTGCCAGACACCGCAGGACACCCTCAGAAGGCCCATGTCCATTCTCTGATGAGTCACAACTGTTGTGGAGGCGCAAGGGAAGCCTACACAATATTAGGAAGGTGGTCATAATGTTATGCCTGATCGGTGTATAATACATAGCAAATGGAACATCTTTCTGTACTGTTAGTTTGATAAAACACTGCAACTGAAGGTACCGGCTAACATATCAGTCATACTGCAGTCAATAGTTTAATTACCAGTGAAAATAATCTAAACTTGTTATTTAGATTATTTTAAGATTTTTTAGTTATTCTGCGTCATAAAGTTTGCAAAAGTTTAGATAAGGGAACAATTTCTATGTGATAACGGGAGACGTAATAAGCTTAGTCATTTGTAGGTTAAAGAGCAAATAAATCAGTTAATCAAAAATTAATTAAAGCATGACTGGGTGTTAATTAGTTTTATGGAGTTTAAATCTAAAGAGACTTTCGGGATGTTGCTTTGATTCATCTGTGTTTATGTCCCTGTGGTCGCGAGATGACGTCTCCCTCTGTCACGGTGGTTATAGCAGCCGTGTTTACCGGTGGTCTTGACTCAGTACCAGTTAACAGCACACACATACACTCGCATGCGCTCAAAGATACACACATAAACATATATCTCACCGAGTGACGTGGCCTCCGTCTGGCTCTGTGGCCACAAACATAGTGTGTTAAGTCTTTTTTCACCCAGGAGATAATTACGTAAATAGGAGAAAGGTTGAGTGTGTGTCTGTCTGCGTGTCTGCAGGTTGGCTGCGGTTATGTCATTTTTGTCAGTGACCTTTTATGAACAATATTTTGGTTTCTGCCTTCTTTCATGTGCAAAGGTTAAATGTGGGAAAAATATGTCAAACGCAGGGTTTGTCCGTGAAAGATTTATTTATTTGTGTGTGTGTGTGTGTGTGTTTTCATTTTTCCTCGTACTTTCTGTCTCTTTCAGAGTGACCAAGTCCTGGTTTGGTGTGAAAACCACAGACGCTGCGCTCAGGTAAAGACAAACCCACAAACTCCTCCATCTATGAGTACATCTTACTAATTTGCATTCCTTAGCTTAAGGGTTGCACAAGACTTAATGGCTCAAGGATGGCATTGCATTGGTGCTATATTGCATTGGTGGTGCACGGAGCTTTGCAGATGTTGTAAGCTACTGTAGTCTTCCTGTAGAAAAGACTGGACAAAGAACTTCTTCTGTTGATGATTGAAACCACTTAATTTGTAGCCACTGTCTGTGCACCTCGGTTGTTTGTAGTCTTACGGACGGTGTTGGCTGAATTCCCACAATCCTTTACTCTGCGTAGATGGAGAGCTACTCAATTAATCACCAACGTGGATCCATAAATATGCCTTTACTAACGCTCTTATGTATGTAACCACACTCCTTACCCTAATCCTCATCTCAGTCAAGTTATAAATCTAATAGTACCTTTCTCACTAAAAGTCTGTGATGCAGGAGTAAAGACCAATGCCCAAATCCGGGTAGCAGTGCCAACCAGTTTGTGCATTTGAACCAACAGAGTCGGTCTTGTTCTTGGGAGAGAAGCTGGCAAAGGTTGTCATCCTTGTGGTCTGCCTGGTTAAGGTAGCTCTGCAAAGAAAAGCCCCCTAAAAATCAGTGGAGTTTACATCTAAAGCAAATTCAACTGGACTTGACGTCTTCAAGAAACTCAAACAAGTCCGAATGCCTTTGTTTTAGCTCTGTTTTTAGATGTACAGTGACCCGGGTGGCCGAGAATCTTCTTGGGCATTTCAAAACCTTCTTAGAGCAGAGCTAAAACCTAGAAAGACGACCCGAAAACAAACCTTATCGGCAGCTCCATATATCAATATAAAAACACTGATTCCATGAAGATCAGGATCTGATACTTGACTCGATGATTTAACCGAACCTTCACCAAAACATAATCACAATACAACGAAATAAGAAGGATGCAAAGTAAGCAATAAAAAAGTCTGCGCCCGCTTCATTAAATACATTTGGTGCTAGATAATGGCTGTTACGTACTCTTGCAGCTTGTTCTCGACACGTGAACCAGGCAGAACGTTTTTCTCGTGTAGTGTCTGGCAACTATTCTGTGATTGGTCAGAAATTGGAAGTGGGCGTGGTTAATGTGGAAAAGCGGAAGTGCTAGCGTGACCGCTAGTCTCTCCTGAGTAGAGATCGGCATACCGTGTGTGGGTGCGTGCTGAATCAACGACGTAATCCGACGGACACGGCCGTCAAAACGACTGGCCGACATGCGAACATAAAAAGAAAAGTGCCTCTCGTCGTCTGTCTCCCCCATCTCCCACAATGCTTAGCGCGTGTGACGTATGCTGCAGTGTGAGGGCCATATGAGGACATAGTTCGACACTTGAGCTTCTCGTGAAGTATAAATGACGTTGTTCTTGTTCAGGCAGCCCTAGGAGCGAGAACAAATTTCTCACTTCTTGCGGAGTACGTAACAAACTTAAGTTAGCTAATGCTGGTTTTGTTTTACCAGCTACGGACAATAGATTCCTGCCTACAAACACCCAGACACATTGTTCTTTTTGCCATTGGAAACTAAAATATTTGATGCCACAAGAACATAACTACTAAAGAGAACACATAGAACGTAAGTCCACACATGACCTGCTCAAGAAGCAGCGAGTCCCTCCCTTCACTTCTCCGTGGAGCGTTTAAAGCCAACCACATTGCTTCCGTAATAGCAAAGGTTGTGTTTTTATTTAAAAAAAAAATAAAAAAAGGTCTCCTCTATATCCCCCATTATCCTTCCTCCACGGAGCAAAAATTAGCCCCTGTTTATTCACTTAACACCGGCTGCCAGGAGGCTCCAGGGTGCCTGTGTGTGTGTGTTGGTGCTAAGTCATTGTTCGATTCAGGAGGAGTTTCCACGCCGAGTATTTTTAGCTGACAGTCTCCTCGCTCTGCAGCAGTTCCAGCTTGTAGCAGCTTTCTGGATATTAATGTGGGTGATTTAGACTAATGGTTCCGTAGCAGACATATGCACATCTCCTTGTGTTTTCATGCATTTTATGATGTTACCAGAGGATGTTATTGGTGTCAGAAATATAATGATTTGGCATTATCTGTAGCCAATAAGACGTCTGTTAGATATCAGTTCACTACCTGCGACCTTTTACTCACTGACCTCAACTCACTCATTATTAACGACGTCTTGAAAGATTCTGTCTGGCCTCTAATTGATGTGTTTTCTGAACTCCGCGTTCAGGTTCAGACGTATCTAAGAGCTTCGACCCAGCTGGAAGCACACCTCAGTCGTATTTTACTTCTTGCAAAATTTCCGAGCTTTGCTACAAATTCACATGACAGTTGGATGAGGGAAAAGGTGGAAACACCCGCAGCGGGAACTCCTTCTTTAAAAAATGTTCTCTGAATAGTGTGCGTTTCAGTAGTGTGTGTGTGTATGCATTTATAATGAGGTCAGCAGGGGTTAATGTCAACAGCAGCCAAGAGCGCACTCTCCCAAGGACCTTCACCCGACAGGCCGTTGCAGGGGATACCACACTGAGCGAAACATCAGACGTCAGCGCTCAGCTGTGCTCACCCCCACCGCCAAACAAAAAAACACAAACACGCAAAGCTCCTTTGACCTTACCTAAACCAAACCTCATCCATTGTTTCCACTGAAAATATTTTCTAGTTTATTACCATGTCTAAGCTTTCTCACCCTGGCTACGTGCAAAAAAAAAAAGAAAAAACAGCGTGCCACTTTTCTGCAGCTAAGGTCCAACTACACAGTCCGTCAAACCGGCCCGTGGAGGCTGACGCTGTGTAAACCACAACTTTCCCCTCACACAGCCTGATACTGCACAGACATGCACAGTGTCTCTTCTTGCTTGTTTGATTTGCAAAGTTATTAATTCTTACTGTTTTACGGTCTGTTGAAAGTGGATACAGCCCAATTTGTAAAAGTCACCGTGGCAAGCCAAGTACAATAAATTAGAAGAGAAAAGCGCATATCCTCGTCCTCGGCTATAATTGCCAAGATTAATCAAAATAATGAATTATACAGGGGAGGAAGTCCAACACTGTTTAATGCTCTCAAGGTGTGTGTATTTGTTGACAGGATATATGGGAGATGTTTAGAGCTTGCTGTTTTTTTATTGATTATACACCTTGGCAGCATTACGTACTCGGCACAGTCCGTTTTATTATATTATTATACGGTGTACTATATTTTAAAAGTGACCTGGCTCCCTTGCTGCTCTGCTCTGTTTTGCAGTTGTTTAACCACAGATCCCCACAACAGGTTATAGTGAACTATAAAGAGAAAGACAATGATGTTGTTTGAAATGTTTTGGTCACGCTAGCGGCTCCAGACAGGGTAATGTCAGTCAGTCAGTCTCAACAACGTTCAGTGGATCTTACAGATATTTAGACTTCGCCTCTGGTAGCAAGTTGAGTTTGACATCTGAGGTTTTTGTGTGAGCTATGAGGAAATGTTGTAGAAACATCCGTGTCTCTTTCAGGATGAATTATGCTCGCAGAGTTGGTGACATTCCCACCAGCCTCAGCCATATTTCTTTTTTTTGTGTGTTATTTGTTCAAATTAGCAAATGTTAACATGTTCACAGTAGACATAACATTATACCTGCTTAACATTGCCATGCAATCATGCTAGTTAGCATTTAGCTTAGAGTTAGAATTCATAGCATGGCTGTAGACAATTATTATCCATGTTTCTATAGGAGCCCAGAACAGATAAATAAAACACAAACTCTGGACACGAAGGTTTGCATGCAGCCTCACAGACACAAGCAAATGAACTGTACACTGATCAGGCATAACATTATGACCACTGACAGGAGAAGTGAATAACATTGACCATCATGTGACAATTCAGTGTTCTGCTGGGAATTCTGGCATTCATGTGGGCGTGTAGCACCCACCTAGACCAGACCAGACAAGACACCCCACCCAATAGCAATGACACTCCTTGATGGCAGCAACCATCCCCAGCAGGATGCAGCCTGACACGGGCATTCGCACAAAAAAAAAGGTTTAGGAACACCTAAAAAAAAAAAACGAAAAACCTCCAAATTCGCTAGATCCCAAACAGATCAAGTATCTGTGGGATGATCCACAGAGCCCCCCCCTCCCCAAAAGCCCCCAACAATCTGTTACCAGACACCACAGGACACCCTCAGAAGGCCCATGTCCATTCTCTGATGAGTCACAACTGTTTTGGAGACCTGCACAATATTAGGAAGCTGGTCATAATGTTATGCCCGATCGGTGTATAACATGATTCAATGCCGGATTTAAAAACATGAACATAGGTGAGCAGCCTTGCTACATCCTTAGATTGTGTTTTTAATTTTGACCCAGATACATATTGAATTGTTAAAGTCAAAGTGGACACATTGCAGTACTCAGCCCCGGCCTGGGATGTTTTCTTCATAGAGAAAGAAGGAGAATGAGGGAGTCAGAGGGGAGGAAGTAGCAGGGAGTCCTCTGATATTTAGCTGTTGATCTGTTGAAGGAAAAAGGGCCTCTTCACATTTCGAATTTTCAGGCTTTTTCTCTGGGGAGCTACATTTTTCGTATGTTTATAAACCCAATTTTAGAGCTATTAGGAAGGCAAATCTAACAAAATATGACTTGGTCTGAACTTACGTTCCACTGCAGGATCTCATAAAGCCTTTTTGGCAGTGTAACACGCTCAATAACTTTTGACAGAGACTTTTACAGAATAATTTGGGGACTCGTATTAGTTTTCCCTCAACTCCTCTTCGGTCCTTATGCAAACTTGGAGCCGAGCTCGACCGGGTTGTTCTCACTGACTTTTAACGTGTCTAACACATAGTCAGTCTAATCAGTCCCATTCACACACCCACACACAAATGATGTACTGTGAAACTAAGGCTTGAATTTAATTTCCCATGTCATTTATTTCACTTAAGAAGCTTAAAGCCGTGATGTGCAATAATTCATTATTTTGTTCATTGTTGAGAACAAATATATATTTTAAGTTTCAGGGGTGCATTCAGACTGATAAAGATATGATTTATATTTTTCTGGTTATTCCTTTGAATGGAGTTACACATTCTTCATTTTATTACTTTTGGAAGCATTGCCACGTTACTTGCAGAGCCTGAAACTGTTGAGCGTTACTGTATATTTCTCTAAAGTGAAGAGTAAAAGTATGCACAACGGTGGTGCATTGTATATATATATATCTATGCGTTCTTCTGTTACATCAGAGCCGAGTCTCTTCTGCTGCAGACACAAATACACCAGGCACTTTACCCTAACACATATGGTTTGTGTCACATCATCAGCGCGCTCTCTCTCATGGAAACACACATGGGAGTTGGCAAAAAACACTGAACTACAGCCCTCGCTCAGTTCCTCCATCTGTCCATCTACCTCCTTCTTTTATCTCTTTGTCCCTCTCATACACTTACAGATCACACACACACACACACACATGCATAGTAATGTGTACCAGGTGTTTAAAAGGGCAGTTGCCCAATAACAAACATGTCTAGTGCGGAGCTAAACGGAGGTATCGAATCACCGTTGCTCTTTCCTCCAAACTTACTCTTAAGAAATACTAGCAATACCAAATGGAATACTTATATGCACATCATATTATTTGTAAGATCTCTGAGGCTATTGTATATGAACTAAACTTTAATCTAGCACACCATCAGCTATCGAATGATGCCTAAGCCTTTTAGGGTTATATCTGGTGTAGTAACCATACTCAATCAACATAACTCCATGTTATTAATATTAATGCACATTATAGTACCTTATTAATCCTTCCTATGTTTATAATATATATTTATTCATGTCTTAATTTTTTTGTACAATTTTTTTGTGCTTTTACTATTTTATTAGATTTTTATTTTAACTATCTCCACCTGTTGTTCTTTTAACTAGCGGTCCTCAAGAGTGTTTTTTTTTGTGCAACTGAGCTACTGGCGCCCACAAATAAAATGTATTATTATTATTATTATTATTATTATTATAACTGTGACCAAGCTATTTCCCTTGTGGAAGTCTAAGTCTAAAGACGTCCACTCCAACACATCCTGCTCCATTTGCTGGTTATTGTCAAATGTCTGACTAGCAACTTGATTTTCAAGAATGGAGTTGAAAGAGAGACGGCATGCGCAACACGATTGTTTCACAAGTTTACACTCAACAGTTTTTGTTTAAGATGCTTTTGATATAAACTTGACGTGTTAGCTTGCTTATAGACTGGATACAAGAGGATGTTTTGCCTCTTTTGCTTTACGCACTGACCGATAACTGCATGTAACAGAAGCTCATCCAAACCTGATTGGCTGCAAATGGAAACCAGAAAAAGTTTCTGGTACCAAATTCTGCATATTCGCATACACTTGTAGAGATTACCCTTCCTTAAAGTCAGCCTTCACTTGGCTGGCATGATCAACTTCATTATTCATGCAATTCTGACAAGAGGATCAGCACCTGTAAGACAAAGCAGAGTCATCCTTATGTCCTAGCCGCGTACTCCTAAAGCAACCCCCCTGGTCGGAGAGTCGGTGCCTCCATTTTCACTATTTGCTAGTCACCTGGCAGCATTTCTTTCCAAAATGTTGCTCATGTCTTGACAAATTTGCTGAAGATAATCCCTTAGTTTTCTCGCGTTTCTCGTTTAGGTCTCATAGTCACAGTGACAAAGAAGGAAAAGATAGATATGGAAAAGATATCAGGCGGTCATCCCCATCGGCCTTTCTGACTTTGTCTCTTACACTCCTCCTTAGGTTTTAGAGCTGGTCAGTCACTATTGTCTGATTTGCACCAGACAGCTGCAAACAACTGCTTATATAAGCCTGCATATCATAGTTTCAGTACGCAGCTTTCTTCTACTTTTCCCACAATCAGGCGAGTTTAACATAATTTACGCTTCATATATGTAACATTCGCTTGGCCATAAGTTTTAAATTCTGACAAAATATAGTTTTCAGTCTTAACCTCAGACAGGTGGAACATTTTAACCACCACCTGGCCATACTTCCTTCCTTTCTCTGTCCAAAATAGATTAGTCAGCCCAGGATCTTTTTTGTAGCTGTTTTATTTCAGACTGGGAGGAAGAAAATGATTTAGGAAAACGGAGGGAGAAAGTACTGGAAATTGTGGGCACATGTGGTTTGAGAGGTGAAGAAGTTAACCACTGAACCATCTTCAAGCATTTGTCTTTTTTTGACCCTTCCTTCCATAGTATTTATTTTCTTCTACCGTCTTTCCTCCAGCCTTTCCACTCATCCCGCAGGCTGACGACTCAAATTAGCGCCACTTGTGTTACATGTTTTTCCAAAGGTTTGGCAAAGGTATGCCATGCTTCTCAATGGGATTTTTTGAAATTTGTTCCGCCACTTTTCGCTTAAGTACCACAAAGCCTGAATGCATGGAGACATATTCAGAATGTAAAGTAAGCATTCTTGGACCTTCTGAAATGGTCTGTTGAACAGAAGCAACAACTTTTGGAGTTGAAATATGGAGCCGATGGTGGAGTGCCAAAAACTGCAGTTCCTTGAGTGGCCACTTGAGGCAGGCTCCAATAGCAAACCATGTTAAAATGCCCAATTTTTCAGCAAAAATGAAGATGTCTGCAGCTTGGTAGATACGCAACTTTATGGGAGTGCAATTATTTATGTAATTAACTAGTTTAAATTATAACCACACTTTAAGTTATGCATAAATTAGATGAGGTCACACTAGGGGTTGTACAGACTACTTGACTAGTCAGTTTGTTGACTTCACTGCTGTGCCATGACGCTTTAAGCATCATGTTGGCTAGTCACTGATCACATAGACGCCTCTGAGAAGAAAAGTGAGGAGCCCAGTGGATCGTTGCAGCCCATGTTAGCCTCACATGTAAAATATGTAAGTCAGTCCTGAAACACAACAAATCCTCTTGACAGCAGTCATTGAACAACGTCACCAAACGCCCTGTCGTAACAGAGTGAAGGAGACTGCTAATCAACAATTTACTGGTGAATTTCATTGTCAGAGTTATTAGACCTTTAGCTACAGAACACGTAGAAGGCTTCAGAGATAGAATCTCATAACAGTCTGACGTCGTGCAACCCGAGGCCACATTGAGTTACAGGAGGGCACGCGGCCAGGTTGCTTGCTTTTCTGCCTTTCCGTCGCCTGCCCGCCTCATCACTAGTCATGCTCCACCTCTTTGCCCTTGTTTAAAATCCCCCGGAGCTACTGGATCACTGCCAAAATGGCAATGACCATAGCTACATCTTAAAAAGCACTCTTCGAGAATCTTATGGTTAACTTCACAGGCATTTAGATGCATCCGGGTATACGGTAGTAGTCTCACGACTATGTTCACAGTTGTTTAGTCCCAGAATGATCAATTGTTGAATGTAGATACTGTTTCATTACAGTTACAGTCTGTTGTTTAAGTGGCTTTGAACTTTCCTCTTTACACCTTTAACCTCAAGTCAGAAGGTGACATTACAACATTACCAGGTCAGTATCTACCACAATATGACAATGTGGGTCAAAAAAATTCTGTTGAGAAGAGAAATCTTTCCCTAAAGAAGAATGCAGCAGATTTTATTTTATAAATTTGATCTCATTATAATGAGTCTTGCAGTTACAGCTGATTCTGAACCAAAACATGTACTGGTACAGAAAGCTTCGTGCGTATTGTCGACATTTTACATTGAGAAGCTGTTAAGTATTTTTTGTCAAATGACTGATAAAAATAAATATTGAAATGTTTTGTTTTTGATTTAGTAATCTAAACTATTCAATCACTGAAGCTTTGCTTAATATTGAAATAAACTGTGAGCAACCGACGACAAGTTGATCTCATAAATAAACAGAAATGGTTTTCACAAGGTTTCCACTGAGCTGGTGACTGTGCACACATCTGGTGGCTGTCTTTCTTTGTCCGTCTCTCTCTCTCTTTTCCTTTTCTCTGGACCTGTTTCACTGTTTGTCTTTCATCTCCTCTCTCCTTTTCAACTCACACTCACCCCCACCAACCCCTCCTCTCCATCCACTCTGAAACCACATCTCCCTTCCCCTCCCTCTCCCATTTCCTCTCCTCCCTTTTTGCCGAGTGTGGCTGTCATCCCTCTCTTGTGGCAGGTGAGGCCATAAAACAGCAGGGGAGGCCGGAGGAGGGCCCGGTAAGGCAAGGTGTGTGCGTATGCGTGATTAATTATTACAGAGATATCCGAGGAGCTCTTCTGCAAACGGTGCACGTACACGGGCACAGGGGCCGTTATTAATGCGGGGCTCTGGTGTTACAGTGTGTTGGTGTACTAAACAGTAACATCTCCGACCTCTGACCTGAGCCGTGTCTACTGCGCTCTCTGTCGCACACATAACTCATCCTGTCGCCTTCATGTCCAGAAGTTCCTGTTTGTCTTTCAGCTCCTCTTACACAAATACTGTGTATGTACTTCAGTGATTTATAACATCCTAGTGATATTTGAGCGCGTAAGGTGTGTACATCCTTCATACCACAAATGCTTTCAACTTAAATCCATTAGCCTCGACTGTCTTCTCTCTCCCTCTTGCCTTTGACTCCCCATTATATCAACAAAAAGTAATGGATACTCACCTTTACTGTTTATCTAAAGTAAAGCTACTACATTTTTTTAAATGACAGTGTTAATTATAGTATATTTATAAAAAATCCTAATGCAGAGTGGCCTCCGTCAGAGTTATATTGGTATATTACCTTTGCTGATACATTAAAATAAAGTAATGCATCATACTTCAAACACTGATCTTACGTCTTGTAAGCATTTTTCACTGAAATGAAGAAGTTGGTATAAAGTGGAATAAAATTGCGTATCCTTGCTTGGTTTACTCCATTTTATACCGCTGATACGATGGTACAGTTCAGTGAAATGCTTTCATATTCAACATGGAATAAAGTTGTATTGAACTTCATCGATACACTGTTACAAAAAATGCTTTTAATACATTTAAGATTAGATAAAGAACATTGAGGGGTCCACCTAAAGGGGTCCACCTAAACTACCACTGTTTACTGTGTACAGGATGTAAAAAAGTACTATGTAAAAGTCATTTTGCAGTAGGGGGATATACTTTTTGCAAATGGAAGTCAGTTGAATTCAGTTAAATTCAAATTAATTCAAGGATTCAAGGAGTTTTATTGTCATTTCATGTTGGTACATGAGCTGGAACGAAATTAGTTACTCTGGTCCTGGTGCAAGCCGAATAGCAGAAACAGTAAATTATAAAAGTAGAATAAAATTAGCTAAATAAGTATAAAAAAAAAAATAGGCAAGATACGCAAGTAATATGAATATAGAAAATATAGAAAACGCAACAATATACAGCAGAACAATATACAGCAGAATTTAAAGTGACAATTGTGCACTATTGGAGTCTGTGCAAACGACTGCAAATACCTCTGTTTAAGCCGCGGATGTCAAGACACAAAGAAATGCACAGTGAGTGAAAACAATCACGCAGCGTCATGAAGCCGCATCGATCCTTTTGAGTGTAACTCCACGTGTTTGGTGCTCAAAAAGTTCTGAAATTCACTCATCGTAGAAGATAAACAGTCTTTATTGATGTTTGCAAGAGTTATTCATTGTTTCAAACTGTTATGGATAGGATGTATATGTTATATTTACATGGTCAGAATCCCGAACCGCTCGCTTCACAGCGTCCTACTTGCTTCATATTAAAATACATCTCAGCTTTTAACAGATTAGCACTTGTTTTTATGATTACAATTAAGATGCACCAGATATTACATTTACATTATGCCTACGTACAATATGTTCACACTGTGTAAATGCCCAACAATGAATTGCAATCGGTAGAGAGGAGGAGGGTCAGTCAGGGAGAACAGAAGAAGGGGAGCAGATGTACCGAGTTGGAGGCAAATGAGAAAACTAAATTGTTGATAATGTGTGGACAAGAGAAAATAACAAAAGGAAAAGAAAGGATTAGAAAAATAAGAATCACAGGAGGAGGGTAACAAGAGGATGGGAATGAAAAATTACATTTCTGTAACTGTTTAGTTGCAGCAGTGGTGGGTGTGTGTGAGAGGTGTTTTTGGGGAGATCTTGACAACCATAAGCTCCGAGCAGCATGTGTTCGAATGAAGAGACCCCTGGGAACTCTATGAAGAAACATATCAAACTTCAGGATCTGGTTACAACTGTGCGCGTATGTTGGTGTGTGTGTGTGTGTGTTGAATTACCTTTGTGTATCCTGTCCTCAGACTCCTTCAGGAATGCATCATCAATTTGCAGATGTGAAAAAGGAAAAAACAATATAAAGGCATACTGCTCGCCAAAGTTATTTTATTTAATTTTTTTTATTTTGTGGCTAAAAGCTTCAACGTGGCCGTGAAAAAAGTTTCTGGTTTGATTCTTGGTCTGCGGTTGTTTGTGGTCGTCGTGTTTTCAATGTCGTCAAGGTTTTCACGGTCGAGGGAAATATCCAAATGTCTGTACAAACCTATGAAGGGTAGCATTGCATCATTCAGTGCATTCAGAGTTCATAGCTTTTTAAAACACAAAAATAGGACTTTTCTCAAATGTGTATGTTTATAAAAGGACAAATCTGCAGTCTGACGTGTAGCTTAGAGTAGCTTCTGCTGGTATATTTATTTGGAATGGCTAATTTTTAGTTACTGTTTGAAAGCAAAGCGCGTAAACTCATTTTAGATACCAGAAGAAGAAGCAGCAGCAGCATCTGTGGAAGCACGTACTTGTGGAATCACTGTGTACTGCGCACTATTTTTACTGGGGCCTTTCTGTGTGGAGTTTGCATGTTTGCATGCTCCCTGTGTCTGCGTGGGTTCTGTCCAGGTACTCCAGCTTCCTCCCACCATCCAAAGACATGCTCATTAGGTGCATTGGTGATTCTAAATTGGCCGTAGGTGTGAGTGTGAATGCTTGTCTGTCTCTCTGTGTTAGCCCTGTGATAGACTGGAGACCTGTCCAGGGTGTACCCCTCCCTGATTTTGCCCAATGACAGTTGGGATAGGCTCCAGCCCCCCGTGACCCTTCACAGGACAAGCGGTTACAGAAGATGAATGAATGAATTTTATTTCTAACAAACAAAAGACTTGTAAGCATCTAGTCCATTTTTCTGATTGAGTTATACTGGGTTAATAGAGATGCTTTCGGGGCAGGATCAATAGGAAACACGCAAGCAATGCAAGCACAGCCTTGTTTAAGACATGCAAAAATATGTCGTTATGAGTCCACGGCAGAGTAAATTAGACTCTGGCAGGCCGTCATAGTGTTGAAATTGTATGGAAAACCCTGTTATCTCATTTTCAAATGTATTCAAACCAGTGCATGCATCTGCTAATTAATTTAGATGTATTGGGAGGACAAAAGCTGCAGACTATTCAATAATGCATGTTTTGGTAGACAAAATGGAAGTTTGAATTTTATGAACTTTCAAATGAATGGAAAGAGTCTTTTGGGTTTTATATTTTATAATCCCTGTGTGATTTCATTGTAAACTGTGTATCTAAGCTAACTGCAGGAGTCACTCCCTGTGGAGAAGCCAACTACGAACTTACAGCCACATTTCAAGCCCGAGACAGACGTGCTTCACTCTCAATGGAGAGATTTAGGGTGGAGCATCACCAAAGCCTTTCTTCCATGACTTAAATGAAGTGAACCGACTGTGTAACATTCAACGGCTATCGTGCTTCACGCTGACACTTCCCTTTCATGTCCTGCAGGTTAAGAAAACCAGGAACATGTGTCTTCATTGGCTTTGGTTTACAGATACCGTAGGAACTGCACTTTCAAATCAACATGTGATATTTGGCCTTCGTGTCGTACGTAAAATTAAACGCTCACAGTTTAACGTTGTCTTTAATCCACACGGTCCTTAACCATCAGTCTGCAGCTGAGCCTGTTTAAAACAAATCCTGGAAAGCTCAGGTTCTGGAGAAGATGTTTTATCCAACAGCAGACATTTATTTGCGCAAAGACAAAGTTTTTGTACCATTGTGTTTCTTCTCCTGGAATCAGCGAGATGGAATAAATTGGGGGGAATGATTGAAGCCAGGCACAGTGGGGAGCTGAGGAAGACAGACAGACAGAGAGAAAGAAGAGAGGGGGGCGGGGGGGAGAAGGTTGAGGGTGAAACCGCAGTTTTTATATGTTGTCTGGTTTTAATTTGGTAAGAGCCATCATTCACCAGTTCACTGAGGTGGCAAACCAGATGAGTGTGTGCTTCTGGAGTGTGTGTTTCTTTTGTGCTTTCTACCGGGTCTAAAAATCTGTCTCTGCAAATCTTAAGACCATCTGACACTTATTTATTTATTCTCGTTATTTCACTTTTTCTAGCTCATATTTCTTTAGCGCTCAGCTACTTTGGAAGACTAGTTTTTTGGAATGTAGGCTACCTATTCACTATTTTGGCACAGAGTTAGATGAGAAGATCAACAACTCTCCTGAGTATTATTTAATATAAGGCAGATAGAAGGTTGTGTTACCTCAGCACAGACACAGGAAACAGCCAGGCTGATATAGTATTAAAGTAACACAATGTGGCTGCTAACGCCTTAAATGCTATGTGCAAACTACAAGCACCACAAACATAGCGTGGCCAGCTGCATTTTCACTGAGTTTCTGTGTTGCTCAAGACGTCGTGATGAAACACATACATGCATTATAACTGGCTAATGCTTCACTGCATAATTGCAGCGCTGTTTTTGTGTATCGTGGGTGAGTGTATCAAGGGTTGGGCGACAGTTTTGTAGCTTAATATCACCGGCTTCCGTTGAAACTTGCAGGATGTGGCTTTATACTCACCAGGAGGCTCAATACAACTGATTGTTTATTGGCCTTTTATATCTTGTTTGTTTAATCTTGACCATTTAATGAGTCGTCGTATAGCACATGAAAAGAAATTTGCTGCTATCAGCTGAGAAAATATTAGGAAATTGTGTTGATTTAACGCAAGATTAAGATGGAGCAGGGCTAGCTGTTTCCATTGCTTCCATTCTTTGTACTAAGTTAAGGTAACAAGCTGCAGGTTGTAGCTTCACATAGGATGGGCTTTTACACCGATCAGGCATAACATTATGATATTGTGTACCTCTTCGCTTGTTCCTCCAAAATAGTTGTGACTCATCAGAGAATGGACATGGGCCTTCTGAGGGTGTCCTGTGGTGTCCTGTGGTGTCCTGTGGGGGCCTTTGAGGGGAGGGGCCTCTGTGGATCATCCCACAGATACTTGATCAGCTTGGGATCTAGTGAATTTGGAGGCCAGGTCAACACCTTGTGCTGTTCTTCATGTTTTTTTTTTAATTGTTCCTAAACTGTTTTTGTGTGTGTGGTTGCATCCTGCCGGGGATGGTTGCTGCCATCAAGGAGTGTCATTGCTATGGGGTGGGGGTGCCTGGTCTGGTCTAGGTGGGTGCTACATGTCTAAGTAACATCCACATGAATGAATGCCAGGTCCAAAAGGTTCCCAGCAGAACACTGAATTGTCACAAAATGGTCAATGTTATTCACTTTTCCTGTCAGTGGTCTTAATGTTGTGGCTGATTGGTGTATGAGAGTGATATTGACTAGCACATTGATGTAATACCTCTGATTTAGGAATTCAGTAATGTCAACATTTTGTTATTTTTAAGTAAGACCTAAATTGTAAAGTTTAAAACCTGTAATTTATGACCATATTTTTTGCTCTGTTTGTTTATGTCTAGTGCCTCCAACCGTGCAAAGAATTGTGGGAAACCAGGAAGGTGCTGTCTCCAAAGTCCTGTGAGGTAAGATAGAAAGTGCGTGGTGTGTTTGTTTGTGTAGGTCGCAGCGGCCTTGGTGGCAGTGTCGCTCCTCCACCAGGAACGTGCTTTCATTGGCACCACGAGGCTGTTTTGATTGCGTGCCACGGACGAGCATTTCTGCGTGTTGTCATGCAAGCCTCTGTATGCGTGTTATGAAAAACATTTCTGAGCTGTTGTGTATGTACTGTATACACGAGAAGAAGAGGGCGCGCAACGCTTTCATGTGTGTTTGGTGCACGTGTGTGTGGCCCCTAAATGATTATTTGTGGAGCGAGTTGCTGTGGTTTTCAGATAGATTAGTTTTTCATCACAATAGCTGAAGCATGTTACCGGCTGGATGGCTGACTGGCTGGCTGCTTAGGAACACAGGGTAATTCAGGACTATTAGCTGAAGCTTGTGTTTACATTTTGCCGGTCTGCAGCCATGTGCACAGGCACAGAAACGCACACAACTTTCAGACCAAATCTCAAGGGCTCCCTTCAAAGAGTCAGCAGGAGTTAACCAAAGGAAACACTTTCGCCTCTGGTGTGTGTTTTTATGCGCCGTCATCTTATACGTTGCGTGTTATTTCCGCTACGTGTCAACTGTAATAGTAATAATAATAATAATAATGATAATAATACCCCCTGTGCTCTCGCTCGCTTTCTCTCTCAGAAGCAGACGGAGTGTGTGACGAGCAGAGAGTTTCTGACCTCCCTGAGGTCGTCTCGTCAGGGAGACTGCCCTCCGCCTCAGCGAGCCACGGGATTCGCTGCAGCCTGCGTGGAGAGCTGCTCGTCGGACCAGCACTGTCCGTCCCCCAGGAAGTGCTGCCCCAATGGCTGCGGACACACTTGCCAAGCCCCGGCCAATCTATATAAAGGTAAATGGCAGCTGTTTGGGGCCTGCGTGCAGCACGATTCAGGCTTCAGGACATGAGGCAGAAAACTTGCTGATTGTCCCATCAAGTGCGCAGTGGTGGTTCTGATTAAGATTAATTAGATATGCCCTCACTAGCTGAAGAGCGAACGGCACTCAACATACTATTTGTTTGAGAAGTACGCACGTGCAGTATTTGTGACGACACCTAGCTCTCGTGACTGCGGTGCTTAAGTATACTTAATATGAATCGCTGTGATCAAACTTGTCTGGCAAATGAATTAAACATAATTTAATGTAATAACAGATCACAGCATACTGCCTGCCTGCTTGACTGCATCTCAAGCAGTCCCGTCGTGGCTAGCATCTCTATGTTGAGTGTGTGCGGCGCTAGTCAGCGTCCACTGCTTCAGATGCGGTCAGGTTTTGGCTGCCGTAATAATTCAGCACAAACAAAACAGTTTGAGTGACGTTTACATTTTTCCTTCAGCAGTTTCGCTTCAGTTTTTTTTTTCTACGTCTGTGTTCGATACTGTTGTGACAACAGTCAAAATAGCGTGCGGCGGTTGAGTCATTAGTCTTGTCTGATGTCTGTCTGATCATGTGGACGCTATTTTTGCCTTCACACCTATGCCTTTGTCTCGAATGCCTCTCCGTGTCCCTTGCAGGTGTTCCTCTGAAGCCTCGCAGGGAGATGAGCTTCGTGGAGGATTCAGAGGGCCGCGTGAAGGTGGTGTGGGTGTCAAAGTTCAATGTCAGCGTGGAGCCGGTCATTTACATGCTTCAGTCCCGCTGGAACGCTGGCATACACCCCAGTGAGGACCATGCCTCTCAGTGGGCTACTGCTGCCATGGTGAATAATTACCATCCTCTCCCTGTGTCGTTATTGAAGAAACTAATCATTGACTATGAAGCTGATAAGATTATAGACTATAGGGATTTTTCTGTCTATTAATAATTTCTCATTTCATTACGGACTGTTGTTAGAAGGAGAGATAATACTATTCAAGTTATCAGCCAAAAAATGTTTTACAATCAATTTAACAGCAGGTCATGTAGTTGATTCCTTCTAACACTGACAGGAGCTGCTGCTATAAAAACGGCTCACTGTACCTTTAACAGTGGAGCGGCACCGCAAAGAGTTTCTAACATATCTTTACCTCATAACTCTCAATTTGCCTCGAATGATGAAACTTCTCAGCTATGGAGATGGATGTTAGACTCTGTTTCCACCTCATCAGTCTGCTGCCTTGCTGTCTAAACCTCTCCACCCCAGCCAGTCTCCCATTCTGCCAGGGTAAACCCAATGTGTGTGTACGTGTGTGGATACGAACGTGTGTGTGTGCGCGCACTGTACATCCCGTGTGTGTGTGTGTGTGTGTGTGCCTGTGTGAGGTTAGGTAAATAAGCAGAGCTTAAAAAGGGACCACAGGCAGCCACAGTCGTTCCACCGGCTGACTCTGAATGACTGAACGCTCATTATGGACTTAAATAGATGGCAGCTCGTGTCTGTGTGTATGTGTGTGTGAGTGGGTGACTGTGGATGAGTCGATTTTAAGCAGTGATTACATTTACACTGTCAGGGAGACAAAACATGTGAATCTTTGGCAATTTTAGCTATAATTTAGCCCCATCATTTAATTTCACTGTTATCTGATGGAATTCCAGTCTGACTGTGTTCATCTGACTTCTTCTGACATCCTGCTCAGTGCGCTGCGCAGTAATTGACAGTTGCAAGTATATTAGATAAACAAAGCTATAACTAATGTAAGCGAACGCAGCAGCCGTGCAGGAAACCCTACCTCCGTGCAGCAGATCGTGTTCAGTTTCCAGAGAGGTGTTGATTCACGTGTGATCGTTTTGGAGGATGTCAGTTTGCGGCGCTGTTATTAGATTATAAAGAGATGTGTTTCAGTCTGTTAGCCTACCCTCATTGATATGAATGAGGTGATAAGATGCCTCTACTGGCACGATTTAACATGATGCATTTGTAAGAAATAATCCAATGGACCAGGCTTGCTGTTTTCCTATCTTTACCGTAAGCTGCTGCTTGGAGCCAGATACAAAGAGACTGGAGTTTGTTATAAATCTTCTCATAACTCCTAGTAATAAAGCAACACCGCTTATATTTCAAAATGTCAATCTTATACTTTAAATATTGAGATTTAACATGCTCTTTGTGAAACACCACACAAGTTGCATGAAGATTTAAAGGTCTGCCAAAGTTAGGATCACTATGTTCTCGGTCTTATCCTCAACAGATTACAATAATACACCATTGCAAGTTGTGTAGAAAGGTGATAGAGAGGTCTTAAAATGAGATAACAAAACTTGCTTTTGAATTAATCGTGTACAATACACAGTATAATGGACTCTTATAATTAAAGTGAGGATGCTTTCATGAATACACCCTAAATCTGTCTCTTCATCCCAGAATGACTCCTCGATGTTGAGATCAGGTCTCTCGCTCCCCTTGTCCCCGAAGAGAGCTCTGTATGACTCTGTGTTTGGGCTCGTTGTCATGCTGCAGAAAAATCTTGGCGAAGACCAGACGCCTCCTCCGTGGCGTTGTGTGATGGATCTGAAGAGAGCTGTCGTGCTTAAAACTTCGTACCGCCCTGTAAATCTCGAACAAAATCCTTCGCTGTCGCCCGCTCATTGTCTCGTGTGATGTGCTTCTAGACCCTCTCCGAAGATGCTGTTCTGTCGGACCTGAGACCTCAGCGCTGGTACCAGTTCAGAGTGGCCGCCATCAACAGCCACGGCAGCAGAGGTTTCACCACACCCAGCAAACACCACATCTCGAGTAAAGGTAATACAAGCACGCCCTGAACGCATTCTTTGGTTCGGTTTTACTTCTATGAGCGTCCCACAGAGAGAGCGACGCTTCCCCACTGCGTGTTTCCATAACCTGTTGATACTCCGTCACGAAACGCTCAGCAAAACACAGATACTTGTGTTCATTTTGTGTCATTTTATGAGAGATATTACACCTCCCCGAGGAAAAGAAAGAAACTTGGGAACATTTCCCTTCCTCTCCTTTTTCTGTTCTTTCTCTCTCCTTCACTCACACTTGATGGATAAGGTACACTCGCAGCACAAAAGCTGTCAGGCAGTCTATAAAACACAGACAGGAAACAGAGAATACACACAACTGCGCATGAACACTGCACTGTAAAAACACACATACATACTCATTCGGTTGGTTTTGTGCCAGAGTGAAATCCCTCATGTGGGTCAGAGATAGAGTGAAAGTGAGAGTAACACATACACACACTTTTACACGCACACACACTGTAGGAGGTCGTAGCTCTAATGCTTAGCAGACTTAGGTCATATGCGTTTTACGCCAGGATTGGCGTGTGATACGAATCCCCTGCCAGGATTGGCTAGAACATGTTTGAATGTGAATAATGACTTCAGGTTGGACCGATCTTTGGAAAAAAGGTTCTTTATCAGCTGAACACTTACAAGAGATTATGACAAGGTGCCTTGAGATAGCATTTTCCACCGCACCAAATGATGACCCTCTTCATGCCTGCAACAGAGTTTTGTAAACACTACCACGATGGAATCCTGAAAGCGATTTTGGCTGCTTTTGGCAAAGACTGCACAATGTTGCACACTTTCAGCAAAACGCAAAGGAACCGTCGAAGAAGTCTTACTGACGGCGTAAACAAACCACTGCATCCAGGAAGCAAACAGGAAATAATTTGGATTTATCGAGTATGCATGGGACGGTGTTGGATTTCTATTTACTTGAGGTTTATTTTTCCTTTTCCTGTCTTGTGCCCATGCCCAAACGCAAAAAATGAGCAGGAACCTTCCAGCAGGGTGTTGAATTTACTCGTCGGTTTGCTTGACACGAAGGTCTGCACACAGCTGAGATCTGTGTGCCACGATACCCTCCTGTGCATAGGTGAAGCAGAAGCATAACTCCATCTTAAAGCTACTCCCAGCCAGCCAGCCAGCTAGCTAGGCTCAGCAGTCTGCGTTGTGTTTTTACGGGGTTTATGTGCGGGGCTATTGGCTGGGTGCGTTACCGTCTCGAATTCTCTGCTGATTGCTTGCTCTTGTACGGACTGTTTGTTCCTCAGACAGAGCCAGGCTAGCTGTTTCCCTCTGTTATGCATCCAATGCTAAGCTAACTGGCTCTGAGACAGCAAGTTACTGTGCACACACAATCCCTGCCTCCCACAAAATATTTAATGCTAAGTCAAGCTAACCAGATTCTGGTAATTGTCTAGTACACAACAGACAGAAAGAACTCCCTGCAAGCAAACAAATAATACGCCGAAATGTTGAATTGTTCTTTTAAGTATATGTATGAATGTATTTTGTGGTCCGGGGTTAAAGGTTAAAGACACACTTAAACATTCCAAATACCATCTGATCGCAGTCAGAGCTCTTGTGTTTCCAGTTCATTAGTCTGATTAGTCAAGGGCTGGAGGTCAGGGGTCACAAATCAGGAAGCTGGCAGATGTCAAGACGGTTGTAGCTCCTCCACTGTGACCTGATGCTAACCAGAGCGAGAATCTCAGTTTGAAAACCCATTCTTCCTGCTCATAGAGACATTAGAGTTGCTCAGGACCTGCCAGGAGCAATTACGAGGGAATGTCTGGATCGGAAAACTCATCTTGATGTCTTCATGTCGTGAAACAATGGACAAAAAAAAAAAAACAAGCTTGATGAGAGACACACACTGAGAGCGAAAAGGCCCCAGAGAGTAACGTGTGTTTTGGTTCCGATCTGGCAATTACTATTGGCACCGAGAGACGTAAAGAGCGCACACATCAATGCAGAAACGGGCCAGGTTTTTGCATCTCCCAATATGTTGCCCCAACTTTGATCTTTGCATCTGGCTCTGCCAAGGAGGCCTGTGGGAGGCTTGCCATGGGCGATGTAGTCCTAATCAGATACATTTTGTAGTTTTAATCAGATACAGCATCAGGGTTTGAGGCTCTAATGAGATACAGAGGCAGTGTTGAAAGACCGGCGACCTCAGGATTTCATTTTGGAGGCAAACAAGGACTAGTGGTGGTCGCTTTTGGTCTGTGTTGTGGCAGCTACTGAAAAGGGCTTCAGGCTTCTCCAGTATCGCCCACCTTTGATGCTGTAAATCTAATTGGCTTTGTAGACTCGACTAGGACCAAGAGGAAATTAGCCTTTTCCCCCTCAGAATGGCTTCTTTATTTCTCTCCGCTGCAGCACGTTAAATATCGAGTTAGGAGACAATTCAGTCAAGCTGGTGGAAGATCTGATGGAGCAAAGATCTCAACGCCAATCACTGCTCTGTTCCGCTGAAAATTTTATGTTGAAATCAGGATTTTGACCTCACCTTCACCTTAACTCTAACCCACAGACCTCATGCTGAGTCATAAGTTGCACAACGAAGAAGCAGAAGACGGGACCAAGTTACAGCTATTGCCTGTTAATATGCAAGGAAATACTCGATATTTCATGTGTTGGCATCAAATAAACTACAGGATGTTGGTTTTTAGCTCTATATGACATGGAACAGTCCAATGCATGATGGGGAAACCTCAAGCACCCATGTCAAAGATTGTAAAGAAAGATGGTTGTGTGCAGTTATGTAGAAGCATAACAAATTAGTAACAGCGCTAATCAAGACTTCTTATTAGGTTGCAAGGTTTTGGTTTAATTTATTGAATATTACACTTTAAAACATAACCGCAGCATTGTTCAGCGACTTTAAAAGTTGATTGTTATTAAGTAAGCATCATTAAATCTTATCAACAGGTCTCCACATGAATGCAATACTGCACTACCTGAGAGTAAGTACACAAATATTATGTCTGATTTTTTTCCCCCCTCTCTCTCTCTCTCTGCAGACCCTTCGCCTCCAGAGCCACCAATAAATATCAGAGTGAGCAATCAGACTCTAGACTGGACAGGTTCGCAATCAGTGTTCCAGCTCGCGGAGAGGTATTTAAATACCTTCGTATCTGAAAAAGTCCTTTGTTAAAACAGTCACTATGCTCCCTTTCAGGAATGCACGGCATGCCGGAAAATGACTCATAAGCTGTGGTCAGGTGGATAAACATGTCCCATCTGATTGCGTATATCTGCATGCAAATTACATCTTTGTTCAATTACATACTGCAGTGGCCCTCGAAAAACGAGGTCACGCGAAGTTCAGACCATGTCCCGGATGAACAGGGATATTTTAATAGCATTTAATAACAGAGGTGATCGCTTAAATTGCAGCTTCTGTTCAACATGATATAGAGTGTCTGAGCCTCTACTTTACGTACATATATATAGTAAATAGGAGATTGTAAAGCCAACACTGAGAGCAGCTGACAAACATGTAGCAAATCTGTTTTACTGCCGTTCATCTGTTCAAAAACCGTTACTTATGCAGATTTTACACTTTTTACTCTTTACATGTTCTGTTTTTGTTTTTTCACATCCCGTGTCATTTTCTCTTCTTAGGTCAAGCGGAAGAGGGCTCACAGTTTCAGTCTTGGTGCAGTGGGAACCCCCCAAGGAGGGAGACCTGCCCGTCCACAACTACCGAATCACCTGGATGTCTCGACATACGCAGACGGCGCACAGACACGCGCCACAAGCGCACACAGTGCACAACAGCATGCACACACGACCTACACACTCCCGCACAACAGAAGTGGGCAAAAAGGAGAGCAACAGCAGAGTGACTCAGGGGGTAAGGAAGCTTTCTGCATACTTAATTTACACTGAATGAGTGAATGTGATGTTGCACTCATTCTTACTGTAATAACACATCAGGCATAACATTACGACCACATTCCTAATATTGTGTAGGTCTCCAGAACAGTTGTGACTCATCAGAGAATGGACATGGGCCTTCTGAGGGTGTCCTGTGGTGTCTGGTAACAGAATGTTGTTGGGGGGGGGGGGCCTTTGAGGGGAGGGGCCGCTGTGGATCATCCCACAGATACTTGATCAGTTCAGGATCTAGTGAATTTGGAGGCCAGGTCAACACCTTGTGCTGTTCTTCATGTTTTTTGAGTTGTACCTTTGTCAGGCTGCATCCTGCTGGGGATGGCTGCTGCCATCAAGGAGTGTCATTGCTATGGGGTGGGGTGCCTGGTCTGGTCTAGGTGGGTGCTACATGTCTAAGTAACATCCACACTAATGCCAGGTCCAAACGTTCCCCAGCAGAATATTGAATTGTCACAAGATGCTCAATGTTATTTACTTCTGCTGTCAGTGGTCCTAATGTTATGCCTGATCGGTGTATATTTAACACATGGTTTAATTCTTATATATTTGTTTCTTAATGTGAAGATACAGCTACAGGAGTTGCAATCTCGAAACCCGACTCGAAATAGACTTTTGTCTGATGACATTTCAGATATCTGTTTACGGAGATTACATCAGCAGTATCTTTTTTTTCAGGAATGTGTTAAAGACATTTTCTTAGTTAGCCTGTCTATTTTCTGGTGTTTTTTTCTGGTGTCGCAGTGTATTCTCAGCTGTCAGAAGCATCGTAAAATGTGGAAACTCCTCAGTCACACTCCTTCCTAACACAATCTAGAACAGCACACATATGTCAAATACACAGGATCTATAGCTGCACCTGAGAGGTTTTATTAGGCCCATAAACACATGCACCTCACACACACAAACACACCCACACATACTTTCCTTGTTGCATTCTGCTTGTGATTACCATGGTGATCTTACAGGCCCAAATAGGACACGTCCCGTGAACAGCTACTGCGTTTAAGTGGTAGTGCAAGCTGGAATTTGCTCATTTAAAATGTATATACACAAACCGTGTTATGTTTGAGCTGTGAAGGTTAACAGTAACACGCCGCGGGAACGGAAGGAACTCTCGTTTTTGCACTGCTTATATTATACATTAAATAATCCTTCCAGTTGAACAGTGACCTCCCGGACCACCCTGAGGCCAATAGTAAATCCTACAAATTAGGTGGAGACACAGGGGTGCGAGTAAATCTTGATTCAGGATGTGAATTTAAACAATGAGCAAAAATAAGAAAGCGTTGGAAAAACATGTTGAGTCTTTTTTGGTGTGGTGTGGACTTCAACTAAATAACCTTTGCAGTATTTTAGATCTTGTTTTGATATATTCACTCACTGAAATTGTCGCTTGGCACCAGGACGTCTCGCATCTGTTCCTCATGGATCTAAAAATGCTCAGACAAATACGGCATTATCTTCACGGGACGTAACTTTGTTAGAGCGCAGTGGCAACATGTGGGCCCGGCTCTGCGGCGCTGGAATAACACGACGACTCAGCCGTGGAGATCGCACCGACAACGGGGGATATGTTTTACTCAAGTCAAAGCATCTGGGAATGTGCGGACAACATGCCACTCACTGTAGCATGAGGGGGTATCGGTTATCGGGACTGGATCTGCACGAGGGAAGCGTTATATGAGAGATATTTAGTTGTTGATGCAGCAGCCACCATTGCTGTCAGATCAACCTGTCTGATAACGTCTAAATTCTAGAAATCTTTATGTGCAAATTTAAATAATATATAGTAATATATATATATACCCATAATCACAGTAAACAACACAAATAGATATTACAGTTTTGCTCACTTACTGAACATTGTCTGTGCAAATTAAAAACTATACAAAATAATGAATGATAAAAGCGCTTTTTGCAAAGAATTCTCCACTTGTAGACCTTCTGTCTCTAAGTATAATGTTAACCTTTACTTTATTTACACAAAGCATAAACATCAAGGTTAACCAAAGGCACGCTCATATGGACCTAGCTATCCTAAGTAGTGATGGCGATCCCAGACCGAGCCTGGTGGAGCCATTTATCTGTAGTCTGGTCCTCTGTTCTGCTTGGCTGGGAGGTCTGGAATTTAAATGAGCCCCCCCTCCTCGTAACTAGTGTTTCCTACTTGCAGCTGCATCCAGACGCACTCAAAAAAAAACAAAAAACACAACAGCAGCAGCAGCAGCATCACAACAGGTAGTTGGAAACTCGAACAACGGAGCTAAACAGTTGTGAAACGGCTTTCGCGTCACAGAAGGCATTGATATTTTTATTGCTCTCCATTAGCACAACATGACATATTCCCCAGTCGTGTGTAAAAGTCATATCCTGTCAATCAGGAATTTATGCAGGACTGCAGAGGGTTAGCATTAAATGTGATGGCAAAAAGGGGGATTTCACGGGAAGTGTTCGCATGTGAATAAAAAAAAAAACAAACTCAGCTGAGTCAGTGCTTTTAAATATACATCAGCGTTTTTCATATAATGTCCACTGACATTATTCACCAAAATAGAAATCCAGGCTTCTCGAGCTCTCTCCATTTCACACACATACATATACACACACACATACAGCTGTACAGGCCATATGTTTTGTCTATCTTGAGGGTAATGGAAATACTTTTACCCCATTTTGTCTGTAGGTCGCTAAAAACTGTTTTTAACTCACTTTTCTCATATTCTGTCTTAAGTGTACACACTTACAGAACCACGCACACACACACACACACACACACGCTTGTTATCATCCAAGCATCTCTTTGTTGTGACTAGTCCGAATCCACGCGGACAGACAGAGCTGATTCCACTAAGAGCCTGTTAATGAGCTGTCAGTCAAATAGTGGGCTAATGCAGAACAGGTCTGGACTGTCAGGGCATGCACAGCGCTCAGGTAGACGACGGCGGGGATCGTAGCGACGGTAGGGATGATGGAGATGGTGGCAGAAGCTGCGGTTTCTACGGTGGCGGTGATCCTGACGATGCATCAAGTTTTTCTTGGACTTTGATGCAGGCCGAACAGTTGATGATTGAATTTGAGGACGTTCGCAAGAAACCTCAAAGGAGTTGTTTTGGAAACTAGTTTGTTGTAGCGCAGAGTCAACAAAGTAATCCATGTTCCTGTTCTTTGACGTGTTATAGGCGCAGTGTGAGCTGTGGCTTCAGGGCCTGCTGCCGGCTACTTCCTACTTCCTGTCTGTCCAAACAGTGGCCTACTGGGGTCAGAAGAGGCTGAAGAGTCCTAAAGCCCAGCTCGTTTTTTCTACTATCACTCATACAGGTAAAGAAAACAAAGCATCTTCCACACAGGACTAGGTGATATACTGTTACTTTCTTATTTTGGGTATTTGACATAACAGTCCAAAATAAAAACGCTGTACTCTTGGTCAGTAATTCGGTTAGATGGGAAGATCGATATCACAGCTCACTTCTAATAGTATGATTAGATTAGTCCGACTCACGTTATATCCTGTTAATTTAATTTGCACTGTAAACCAAGTGTAAAAACACATTACAGAGAGGTTTGCTTTTATAAAGTTAGCAGAGAACACATTTCCCAACACGTCCAGTTTTTACACGAGCATAAGCAGTATGCCTTCCAGGAACAGTGGGGGCAGAGTTTAAACTCAGGTGACGGTGCATTGCTGCACTTTGCGCCACTTTCTCTCCCCACGCGGTCCACTTTAAGTAATTATTTCTAGGTGTAATGTTTGTGATTTAATATTACACGGGTTAAGAATATAAAGCCATCTCTCTCAACGCTTAGCAATTCAGCTGATCTGGTACAAAGATGAGACTGGCGTAAAACATTAAATACTGAAGCAACAATCATAGTTTATAGAGTTTATGCAGATCTATCTTGTAGAAATAAACATTATAGATTACAACATATGATAAAAGATGCTCTGGAAACTCAGGTCTCTGAGTTCAGTCTGTGTTGATGTGATTCAACCAGACAGCTCCTCTAACAGCCAAAGAACTCAAATTGTACTTCTTACGTACTGATTTTGAACATTTCATTAACTTGTCATGACATTAATGAATACTGTTTATACAGCGCAGCCCGCACCACCTATTAGTTAGCAGAGCCATATATTATTGAGCTAATGATTTTCCTGTATGGGTAAGAGCTGCTGTGTTTGCTGACTGTCAGCATATTCTGTCCACCTACAGCTGCGCTGTTTAAACACGACGTACAGTGGAAAGTGGCGATGTTAATGGTCGTCCAGGCAACGGAGGTATTTATAGGTGACCCGTCGGTCAGCCCAGCTGAGGATTATAGCCAGCTGCAGCTCAATTACCAAACCACAGACCAACAATTTTATATGGAACATATTGCAATTTACAATTCAGGAGTATTAATATTTGACACAGTCTGTGCGTTGGCCTGTCACTCGGTGCTAATGAGGGTCACATAGGCCGTTAGTGTTTCTGTGTTAATGAAATAACTGGAAAGTTAGCTTCCAGCTGCACTCCTGTTGTTTTCTTATATATCTGGCCCAATATATTTATGATTTCCATGTGCGAGGTAACAAGCTCCATATACGCAACACACATATATAACAGTGAACAACGTTTCAATGATTGTGCTGTATGCTTATATTCTGATGGTGGAGATTCGGATTTTGCTTAAAATAACGTCCCGTGTGCTGTTTAAGGCCGTCAAATCATTGTTTCCTCTCTTCTCCTCTTAATCTGAATCCACCAAAGGTGAAGACTTCTCCAACGAGCTCCCCTCTTCCTCTTCTTCTTCGTCCTCATCATCTCTACCTTCCTCTCCTTCCCAATCATCATCCTTGTCTTCTTCCCCTGACCTCCCCGCCTCCTCCTCTCTGCCTCACCCTGAATCCCCCGCGAACCCTGTCAACCCTGGAAACCTGCGACTCGAGGTCGCTGCCCCTCATTACCATGACAACCAGCTGCAGGTGAAGGCGTTCTGGAAGTGGGCTTACCACGGTGAGTTGGTGCCAGAACACTAAACAGCTGATAATGTGACATTACTTTTAAAATCACACTCTCATTTACACAATAAACTATGCTGTTAGCAGCAAGGAAGGTAGCAAACAATTATTAACTATATGCACAGAAAGAACTGTGGATCAAACTCTTAAGTCGACAACTCAATTAAATCAGATCAGATAGATCAGCCACAACATTAAAACCACTGACGGGAGAAGTAAATAACATTGACCATCTTGTGACAAGTCAATGTTCTGCTGGGAAACTCTTGGACCTGGCATTCATTCATGTGGATGTTACTTAGACATGTAGCACCCACCTAGACCAGACCAGTCACCCCCACGCCATAGCAATGACACTCCTTGATGGCAGCAGCTACCCCCAGCAGGATGCAGCCACACGCACACAAAAAACTCAAAAAACAAAACAAAACATGAAGAACAGCACAAGGTGTTGACCTGGCCTCCAAATTCACTAGATCCCAAACTGATCAAGCATCTGTGGGATAATCCACAGAGGACCCTCCCCTCAAAGGCCCCCACTAACATTCTGTTACCAGACACCACAGGACACCCTCAGAAGGCCCATGTCCATTCTCTGATGATCCACAACTGTTTTGGAGGCACAAGGGAAACCTACACAATATTAGGAAGGTGGTCATAATGTTATGCCTCTTCGGTGTATATCATGACATATTTTTCTTAGGTTTCAAACCTCATAATTTATCTCTACACCTGTAGAAACAAACACAGGTTATGTATTTTGTGTCTGATTCCTCTTTTATTTTATTATTACAGCCAGACAGAGACACCCTGGTCCGTACACTTTGAGGTGGCGTCCATATACTTGCAGCAGTAATGCTACAAGCACAGAGAGAACAGCAACAGTGCAGGTATGCTGGCTGGGTTTTATAAAGATGGTTTGTATGTGTGCATGAGAGATCAGATTTCATCGCTGTCATTCTGTCTGTGTGTAACTTTGTCTCTGTCACGCCTCTGTGTCTGTGTGTTTCTTAAAGAATGGTTTGCATTCACTATTTAATGTGTTTCGGGTCGTGTCTCTCTGGGTAAAGTTGTGTAATCTATACAGAAAACAAGCTTATACTTACACAAACTGGAGTACTGTAATGTTGGAGTTTGTACAGGTTTAATTACAATAAAAAATAAAAAAAAAAGGAGCTTGTGGTAAAGTTCTTTGCAGTACCGCCTCAGCAATAACCGCAAGGCATCAAATATGTAGCCAAAACTAACAGAGACAAATCTTATTTAAATTGACATTATAACCGTATATAAAATAAAACTGTTCTAAGTCCGGACTTCCGGGTGGGACACGGACAAGATGGCAGCTTAGTTAGGGAGCTCCCGCCTGCACCCTCTACAAAGTCATTGAATTAGCCCCCCAAAAAGCGAAATATCACTTTTATATACTCTGTTAAGCGGGGGCAACGATGGATACCAGGCTAAAAGGCAAGAGGGGGACTCAGCAGCCAGAAATAAATGACGGCGAAAGACCATTTGGCGACACGCAGACCACTGCTAGCAAACAGGCTAACGCAATGCCAGGCGAAGAGAAAGTTGATCTGGACTTGATCCTTCGGGAGCTGAGGGGCTTTCGCCAGGACAACAAGCAACAGTTGGAGGACATTAAGGGGGAAATTTCAAAGACCAACGTAAGACTAGACGAGGCGGAAGAGCGAATAATGAAAGTCGAGGAACGAGTCCAAAACACAGAGGATATCTTAGCAGAAATGCTTAAGCTACACAACTCGCTGGATGCCAAGATAACCGATCAGGAGAACCGGTCGAGACGTGAAAACATACGGCTCTATGGAGTCACCGAGGGAGCCGAAAAGCAGTCCCAATCCATGACTTCGTTCGTGGAAAAGTTACTCCGCGAAAACCTCGACATACCCGACGACATGCCCTTGCACCTGGAAAGAGCACACCGCGCGCTCGGTCCACAGCCACCTGAGGACGCAGCGCCGAGATCCATCCTGGTGAGATTCCTCAGCTCCAAAACAAAAGAAAATGTTCTCCGCTTAGCTTGGCAGAAAAAGGGCTTTACCTGGCAAGGGAGGCGAATAAACCTGGACAACGATTATGCGCCGCGTACTCTTCAGAAAAGAAGGGCATATACAGAAATACGCAAGATCCTGAAGGAGCGCCAGATCCCGTTCCAAACTTTGTATCCAGCGCGGCTCAAAGTCAAATATAACGACGAAACCCAGATCTACGAGAGCGCCGAGGAAGCGGCAACTGACATGTCAGACAGAGGATACCCGGTAGAGATCGTCAAACCTCCAGAGACGCTGATGGACAAACTGCGACAGCTGACGTGGGAGAGGAACAGCCAGCGGAGGGGGAGACGCGCATCCCACTCCAGACGAGAGTCCAACTTCAAGGAGAGACTACAATCTTTCAGGCGGGCCTCACCTCCAACAACTTCAAGTTAAGACTGGTCATGTTTGTCTGGTAAATGAGCCCCCCTTCATTTTCCTTTTTTTTTTTTTTTTTTTTTTTTTCCCCCTTCAAAGTCAGGTAGACGGGGATATAAAAACCTAAATCTAAACGGGGGAACTGTCACTATTGCCTGGTCACTCCGATCAATGATGTTAAGTTACTAAATGCAAGACTACAGGGTGCAGGGGGGGTCTTGTTGGTGCAGCTATCTTCAGTAGGGCCCCCTCTTCTGGACTCAGGGAGGGACTTTCCCTAGAGACTACAGTAGGGTCACATCAAAGACCTCTGGAGTGGAAGTCATACACAGCTTTGTTATATTTCATGTGCATTTGTTTTGTATTTTTGGTTTTGCATTCTTTTTCTATGTTCATTCCCTGTCAGTTCTTTCAGGGAGGGGAGGCTTCCCTAGGAAGTATATGGAGACTGATTTCTGTTCACATGTATGCAGGGTAAAACTCTAAAAGTAGCTTCTTATAATGTAAATGGTATACATAGTCCAATCAAAAGAGGAAAAATTTTGTCCAAATTAAAAAAAGAAAAGATTCAAATCGCTTTTCTACAGGAAACGCATTTGAGTGATATAGAACATGACAAGCTAAACAAAATGGGCTTCAAATACATATATTCATCTTCTCACAAATCAGGACGCCGCAGAGGAGTCGCTGTATTGATATCGGGTCAAGTTAAATATGAACACGTGTCAGAAATTAGGGACAAGGAAGGAAGATTTGTTCTGGTTATTGGGAAAATTAACGGAGCCTTAATAACCCTCCTGAATGTCTATATCCCCCCTGGTAGTGACTGGCTATTTTACAAGAAAATATTTGAAATAATGACTACAAAAAGCCAGGGCACTTTAATCTGTGGAGGAGACTTTAATATTCGTTTGAATCCTAGATTGGACTCCTCCAATAAAAAGTCAGACTTAAAAGCTATCAGTAAGAAAGTGAATGCTTTGATGAAAGAAGTGGGAATTATCGATGTTTGGAGAGAGTTGTATCCGTCTGGCCGAGATTTTACCCACTTCTCCTCACCTCATGCAGTTTATTCCAGATTAGATTATTTTTTCACTTTTGGCAAAGACTTTCACAGAATAAGACAATGTAATATTGGTCCGATTACTTTATCTGACCATAGCCCCATATACATGTCAATACATTTAGACAATGAACCAAGATCTTTACCTTGGCGCCTGAATTCGAATCTTCTAAACAACTCACAAATTAAGGAAAAAATTAGGAAAGAAATTAAAATATATCTGGAGCTGAATGACAATGGGGAGGTGACGCCATCTGTGCTCTGGGATGCGCTCAAAGCAGTCCTCAGAGGGAAAATAATAGCTATCTCGTCGTACGAAAAGAAACTCAGAAAAGAAAGGCTCATTAATTTGGAAGAGAAATTAAAGGAATTACAAAGAGACCATGTAGAGACTCTAAATAAGGAAACTAGATTAAAAATGAATAAAATCAAAAAAGAAATAGATGAAATCACTACTTTAGAAATACAGAAAATGCTGTTATTTACAAAACAACGTTATTATGAAGCTGGTGGAAAATCTCTTAAACTCCTATCTTACAGATTACGCAAACAACAAGCAGACAATTCAATATATAAAATAAGAAATCCTTATTCGGGGAACATTGAAACAAAAACAGAGAGAATTCAGCAAAGTTTTGAAATGTATTATAAATCGCTGTACTCCCAACCAAGAATGAATAATGACTTTCAGATTGAATCATTTTTAGCCACTCTTAATTTACCTACCATTACAAATGAACAAAATGATAAACTATTGTCTGAAATAAAAATAGAAGAATTAAATGCAGCAATAAGTAAATTGAAAACAGGAAAGTCGCCGGGTGCAGATGGTTTCACTTCTGAATGGTACAGGACTATGAAAGAAGCACTGGCTCCAGTACTATTGAGAACTTTTAATTGGGTGTTGAAGAGGAAAGAGACCCCGGCCTCATGGAGATATGCTATTATTTCTGTGTTACCAAAGGATGGAAAAGACAAATTGGAGTGCAGCAATTACCGACCGATTAGTGTACTGAATATAGATTATAAATTATTTACAACTGTCCTGTCCAAAAGAATTGAAAATATATTACCAGAACTGATCCACTTGGACCAAACTGGCTTTGTAAAACAAAGACAAACACAGGATAATACTAGGAGAACTTTGCACATAATAGATTGGATTATCGAACAAGGAATAGAAACAGCCATTATTAGTCTAGATGCCGAAAAGGCTTTTGATTCAGTCAGGTGGTCTTTTTTGTATAAAGTATTAGAAAAATTTGGCTTTCATAAATCTATTATCGAAGTATTTGAAGCCCTATACGATAAACCTTCTGCAAAAATAAAAATTAATGGTCACTTATCTAATCCATTCATCCTTGAAAGAGGAACGAGACAAGGCTGTTGCGCCTCACCTCTCCTCTTCTCTCTATTTATTGAGCCCTTGGCCCAATGGATCAGACAAAGTACAGACATCAAAGGAATAAATATGCCATCAGGAGAAAATAAATTGGCCTTATTTGCGGACGATGTATTGATATATTTATCACAACCCACACAGTCACTTCCAAAGCTTATGAACCTGCTAGAACAATATGGGGTGTATTCAGGATATAAACTTAATATACAAAAAACACAGGTAATCACCTTCAACTATAACCCACCTAACCACATCAGAAGCAAATACAAAATGAAATGGGATGCAGAATCAATTAGATACTTAGGGGTAAACTTAACAAAGGATATCACAAAATTATTTGATTCGAATTATAACCCCTTAAATTCCCAGTTGAAATCTGACATTTCGCGGTGGAATATTATCCCTTTCTTGAGTCTAAGCTCCAGGGTGGAGTCCATTAAAATGAACGTATTGCCGAGATTGCTTTACCTTTTCCAGAATCTTCCAGTATCAATACCAACCAAGCAATTCATAGAATGGGATGTGATGATATCCAGGTATTTATGGCAGGGGAAAAAACCCAGGATTAAGTTTAAGACCTTACAACTAAGCAAAGAGAGTGGGGGTATGGGTCTCCCCTCCTTAAGAGAGTATTACTTAGCAGCACAGTTGAGGCCTCTGGTTTGCTTATGTACCCCAGCTTATTCTGCACGTTGGAAGGAAGTTGAACTTGAGCTACTAGAAGGGATGCCTATTGAAGCTACTATTGCAGATAACGAACTGTTGAATAAACAGCTGAACATAGGCAACCCTTGGTTAAACATACTATTGAGAACTTGGCAGGAAACTGCGAAAACTTGTAATATAAATGATTCAATTAAACTACTGAGATGGTGTGCTTATGACACCGAATTCATTCCAAACAGATCTGATGGTAAATTTAAAAAATGGGCTGCCAGAGGTCTAACAAATTATTTCTCATTTACGAAGGAGGGGACATTCCATAGTTTTGAGTACCTAAAGAAAAGATACAATCTTGAGCAAAAGGATTTCTATAGATATCTTCAAGTTAGAAATTACTTTAACCAGAATCTGAGACCAAACTTAGGTAAAATAGAAACAGGAATTCTGAAAATTCTCTTGTTGGTATCAGAGTCTCCCTGTACTAAGATTATCTCTAGACTATATAAAGCTATACTCCATCACAAATCAGGAAATACCTGGTATATAAAAGAAAAGTGGGAAAGAGAAGGCAATTTGATTATAACAGAGGATGCTTGGAAAAGAATGTGTCTCGTACAATGGACTTCATCCTGCTCGACTATTTGGCGTGAATTCTGTTGGAAGAGTGTAATTAGGTTTTTTATTACACCTTTACAAAAAAGATACGGGGGAGGGGGTTCCAGCTGCTGGAGACAATGTGGGATGGACAACGCCAATCATTTCCATGTTTTCTGGAGTTGTCCAGTCATTGTTCCTTATTGGCAGGAAATCCATAAACATATTAACAATGTATTTGGAGTCAATATCCCTTTTACAATTGATGCAATTTATATGGGAGACATTCAATTTGACGGATGGAGAAATACCGATAAAAAGTTGGTTCAGATTCTCCTAGCTGGAAGCAAAAAACTTATTACAAGAAACTGGCTGAAACCCCATCAACCCACTATAGATGAATGGATAGACATGATTTATGAAATTTATGTAATGGAGCGGCTGTCATATTCCCTTAAAGTCCAGAAAGATAGATTTTACATAATCTGGAGTAAATGGACTGAGTATATCAAACCTATAAGAATGGACTTCTCCTAAATTACTGAAGAAAGGTCAGGAAAACTGTTCTAGTGACCTAGGTTTTTCTTTTTCCTTTCTTTATTTATTTTTTTAACCTGAACCTATTTATTTTGCTATATAGCTACACTAGCATTTTGTTTTCTATACCTCTCCAATGTGGAAGCCTCCCATGTTCCTTCTTGTTAATAGTTTTTAACAATGTTACATAAAATGTTAAAAACATCTGAAAGAGCTACATAGTAATACGCATACGCAGGTAATTTGTGACTATTTAAACGATAATGTCATTGTATACATACATGTGCTTGAGGCTGTTTGTAATAGACTGTGGCATTGTCATTTGTAAATGCTCTTTCTAAATAAAAAAAAAAAAAAAAAAAAAAAAAACTGTTCTAAGTCCAAATTACAAATTGGAGCTGCAGCGGAATAAAAAAAAGTTTCAAAAGATAAACTGTTCTAACCTTTATTGTGCAAATGTTGTTGCTCATTACATCAAGAGAATACTGGACTCACCTAAATTAGATCTTTAGCCAGAGTTGTCCCAGTGGAAACCTCTTGTCCACAGTGATTACAGACGCAGTGGGCTGATGAATATCAAAGTGCTGCGTGCAATTTGCTGAGGTCACAGAACATGATTTTCTGTTCATTGAAGTTCAAGCTTTTTTTAAACAGTTACAGCATTTCTCGCCATTTAAAGCTGCCAAACCGGCGAAGCGGCCAAAGTGTGGTGTTTATTTTAACTTGGAGCTAACAAGCTGCTTATACGAGACAGGTGTTGAGACAAAAAGTAGAGGTAATGTGTATATTTTAAGGGACCTTGTTATAGGTTTGTTTTAACAACCGGTCGTGTACAGTTTACAATACACGTAATGTGTCTTTAAACACTTTCTTTATCCACGACTTGACTTAATTTTCCCTCTCTGCAGGGCACTCATCACACCATTACAGGCCTGCTGTTTGCCTGCAAGTACCGGGTCGCCGTGGCAATGAAGGCTGACCCGGGGTCAGAGGCTGTTGCCTGGGTTACGACCCCGACTTGCTCCTCCATCAGGGTCAGAGGAGGCAAAGCTTTGCCCTGCAACACTGAGGGTAGGAGTAACTAAACACAGATGTAAAGGCACCGTGCATTGATTCTTTTTGATGAAAAAATACTTTTAAAGAGTAGTTTTCGCAATCTCACCTCAACAGACAATGCAGCCACTGAATGCACCTTTACACACACACACTGAAACACAATGCAGTATATTATTACAAAATTCAAGTAGTTTGTTATATATACAGTTCTCTAGTAGACTTTTAATAATTGCCATATGCTCAAACTTTTAAAACGTGTCACCACGAACCTGATGAGAAGTTACTTAGACTAGTGCTGCCATCTGCGATAGGTGAAGAAAAACATTGTTCCTTTGTTTGTGACAGAGCGCCTCCTGGCAGGCAGAAAGGTGGTACTGCGTCCAGAACGACTGACTGCAGACTTCCAACAAGTCAACGGCACCCTGCTCACTACCTTTCGCTGGAGGATGTCCCAGCACGCCTTGGACCCGGCGGCTGTCGAGGGGTTCCAGTTCACCTGGACGCTGCAGTCTGAGCTCACCACGGCAACAGAAGGACGGGAGGACACGCTCATCTCCCAGACGCAGACAATCGCGCCGGTGAGGCAAAGAAAAAAAAAAGTTTACAGTTTTACAGTAACAGCATATAAAAGCTTTATTTGTAAAAATAGAATAAAACCAATAATGTGCATTTAGCAGTGTGCAATAATGTCTTATGTGCAAATGTGTAATCACTCCATATGTGCAAACGTGTGCAATAATTTCTCACAACAATGTGCAACACAAACAAGTGCAATTGACAGTTGGCTTATTATTTTGTGTGAATGGGATTGTTATGTCATGTTAGTGTTTTATATTTCGTGCATTTTTATTCTAGTTTTTACATTTTGTACTTGTATAATGACAATAAAGACATTCTATTCTATTCTATTCTATTCTATTCTAAAGTGCAATATGATCATAGCATTGCTATCACACAATTTCACTGAGTTACTTCATTATTGGTAGAGCAACTTATACATAGCGGAAAGCACAACATTCAAAACAGTCCTGTTTGAGTAATGTTTGCATAAAGCTAGCGTTTTAGACTAGAGTAGACGCAGAAGTATATATTTTACGTAATTAACTGTTATCTCTCATTCACCCTCCACAGTCTCAGCGCTCAGTGACAGTTCACGGTCTTCAGCCTGGCAGTGTTTACCAGCTACAGCTCCAGCTGCTAACAGCAGGGGGCAGCAGTGCGGCTGCAGTCTCCAAGATCATACGCACTCCAGCTATCAACTCCCCACTTCTATAGGTAGTTACACTCTCTTACAGACACAGTGCATTTCTATTTATAGCATATGTTTATCCCTTCATGTCTACCTAATCAAACCTAATCTTTTTTTCCAGACCCCACAGCACCAAAATCTGCCACCGTCTGCTGCACCTCAGTCATCTTTACCAGTTTATCGTCCACTTTTCTACTGTCTTCCACCGTGTTGCATGGTTTCACTGCAGGTCAAGCGCAGAAAATGTAAAATAAAGAGAGCTCCTCCCTGTGAAGTAGATTGTGCTCATAGAAAATGAATTTCATATTTGATTGTGTTATTTTTGTCCCTAGGAATCAGTTTCCAATAACCACAACTTACTCTGATGGAAAGAGAGGGTAACAGCCTTAGTCAAGATTGTTTTGTAAAAATGGGGAAAATGAACCGTACATGCACATGGTTCCAGTTTAAAGAGTGCTGAAGACTTACAACGAGTCTTGGCAATAAAAAACATGTCTCTATGTTTCCTTCAAATCTCGTCATTTCCCAGATAATACCTGTTTGTGAAAAGTGAGACTTCTTGCATGACTGCATCTGTACATGTTCAGTAGTTAAATCTAATCACCTTACATCATTTGAGCCAAATGACACTTGTAAAGAGACTTTATATGCCTGTTGTTTTTTTTTGATAAAGCTAGTAGAGAATAATATAGCACTGACCTTATGTACAAATAGTATTGTATAACAACAGACTGACTGTGTTCATTTCAATCTACTGCGTTATCTTTGAAGTGAGTGGGTGTGACTAGAAGTCTTGATGTAAGCTCAAATATTTTTGTATTTTTTTAATATTTTGTTCATATGTTTAAAACCCTTTCTACTCGAATATGTCTGAATTTGCTCGTCTGAAGAATTAACGTACAGCGCATCCGCCAGTTTCACTAAATGATATGCGACACTTTCACACAGTCAGTAAAGAAATATCTGTGGTATCACTGCTTTGAAGCGTTTGGAAGCAACGGTCATAAAACCATGTTAATATTCTCTTTATGTAACCCCCTTGTACTGTTAATATTTTTGTAGTTTATTCCTTTACTTTGTGATTGTTAGTTTTATTTATTTTTATTTTCCCGTCTTAGTTCTGTTTTGTAATTAAATTTTATCAAGACACAGTGTGTGTAGTGTTGTGTCGTCTTTCAGAAATAAAAAGCTGACTTTACCATGGCAACACAAATGCATTCACGTGATAAGCCAATAAAAGTGCTTTGAAATTGAAAAATCGAGTCAGGGAGAAAAATGGACGCCGATTTTTATCGACGTCTCTTGAAAATCCACATCTTAGAAATGTCATGTTTAATTTTGGGGGAAGTAAAAAGACGAGAAAATTGAATTTGGACGTAACTTCCCGAGAGGTTCCGGACGCGGCCGAAGCTGAGCCCGACGTCGTGACGCAATCAATGAGCGACGACAGCTCGGATTGTTGTTTCTTCATATCGTGGCCAGACGAAAGTCAGTTTGTTAGTTCACAGATAAGGTACTGTATGTTGTTGCGGCTTTCGCGTTTTTGCTATCGCTCCGGCAAATTTGAGTCCGTATTTGCCACAGTACTGACCTCAGGCCCGCTCTTTGTCTTTAGTCGCCTCGAACTTCCTTCTGAAAATGGAGGAAATATGTGTTGTCGCTGCTTTGTGTTATTCGCCTGTGTTGTGGTTGCAGCTATAGCTAACTTTTGGCAATGACTAACTTGTGTGAAACTACGTGCGATGCAATGTTAGACTTTGTGTTGCCTGATGCTGCGAGATAATCGTGAACGATGTGCGTTGCATGCTCCATTTCCCCGATGCCGATTCTCTGAGATTGTCGCCGCCAGCAGCGATGCAGTTTTCAATTAACTTTGCAACTTAATTGAACGTGGGAGTTTTAGCGGTCTTTGGTAAAGATGCCAATGACTGATTTAGGATGATAGATTCAAATCTTTCAGTTCGGGAATCGTAAAGTCTCGCTGCTAAGTTGCTAATGTTAGCTGTTAAACCAGGTTAAAGTCAGCGCTTGTGTTTATTCAAAGAAAAGCGATGCTAAAAGTTACAGTCGAGTGATTATTTATTAATGTGTCGCCGCGATTTATGCGTGCAAAATGAAACAACAATGAGTCCGATCCGAACTGTGGACCACCTGTTAATTGATCGCTGTTAGATGCTCCAGTGTTTTTAACAAATGGCTGCAAGCAGAAAGAGGAATTGGATAAGTTGAACACATGGTCTTATGATTTCCTCATATTAAACAGCAGGAAAGTGTCATCGAGGCAAATCCGAGACCTTCTGTTATGTTTATGTGTTCAGATATTTTATGATTTACGTGTACACTTTCAGATAAAACATTCAGAGTGACACTAGTCAAGACAGACCGTAGGATGTTGGCTTTATATCATCTGCCAGCGTTAAAATCTTCCCTCCAGTAGAGATGTTTTACTCGCTTCCTGATCTAGGATGCAGTCATTTTGAACATCTTGCCTGCCCTGATCTGCATTCCCATTTTTGGTGCACTTGAGCTGCAGATCCCCTTACATGTTTTCACTTTTCTTCTCTCTCACTCCAACAAGGAGACCACGCTGGTGTCATTCTATCTCTGAGGAACACATGCATCCTGCCATGATCTAGCCCGCCGTCTTCAGTAACTTGAGAACGACTAGTTTTCTACACAGCGAAGGTGCTTTGCAGATGAATACCTAGAGGACAAAAACTGAGGACGAACACACCGCAGTAGTTGCAAACCAAACTAGAGGAGAGGACAGGAGAGCAGAGAGGAGGTGTTGGGGATGGGGTTGAAGAGCCAAAGGAGGACGTCATGGTTCACAGTGGCTCTGCTTCCCCAATGAAAACAACGCAATCAGCATCACCTCATTTAACTGTTCCTGCTACAGCGCCTCTTCTAGTGCCTCCCCCTGGAGGTAGTACAGAACAGGACCTAGCCCAGACCTCCGTTGCCAGAGACCCTGCTTCCAAATCAGATTTAACTCGGCCCTCTACTCCAACGCCTGCTGATGCAGAGCACCTCGGTGTAACCCTCACAAAAGCACTAGACATTCATTCAAGCCCGGCGTCAGCTCAGTCTTGCACACAGACGCCAACCCCTGCTCAGGGCCTCGCCAATGGCCGTACATCAGGCAGGAAGAGGACGCCTAAGGCCTGTGACTGCTGTGGACCCAACAGCACCGGGCACAATGTCAGAGCGTCGGGCAGAGGAAGGGGGAGGGGGAGAGGGAGAGGTAGGGGGTCTGGTAAAGACCTTTGGGACACCCCAAAAAGAAATGTGGACCAGCTGACACGTATCCGAAGCTTTGATTTGACTATAGAGGAAGGAGAGGAAGCAGACGCACATGATGATGTGCACATGTCTGTAGCAGCGGCTGACGCTCAGTCGCAAACCTCTCTCGGTATGCCTGTCACTGTCTCCTCGCAGGATGGACCAATAACAAACTGTTTTGTTCCAGAGAAAGAGGATGCGCAGAAAAAGGAAGGCTTGTTGACAGAGGCGTCGGGAGCTGCGAGTGCAGCAGCGAAAGGAGGTGCAGGCAGCAGGGATGTGGAGATGAGACTGTTAGGAATGGCAGACAGGGGAGCGCTAGTGGTTAGAGGACGAGGGAGGGGAACGATGAGAGGCATGATCGCGTCGAAAATGGAAGTTAATTTTCAAATAAAAAGGGGAGGTAGAGGTAGTATCGTTCTCAATTCTAAACCAGAGGCCTTAGTTCAGCCGTTGTTGGTGCAGGAGGGGCAGGTGGAAATCCAGAATGCACAGATGCACCACGGAGACCAGAATGATCCTGGCTCGCATAAGTGTACGTTTGGAAACGGAGACACGGTTAACCTTTCCGACACCGAAAGAGACCTGGAGGAGGACGACATGATTGTGACTGAACCAGGAAATGGACCTATGTCTATCTCACTGCTGCCAAGTTCTGCTTCAAGATCAGGAACTCCCCACGATCTAGACTCTGAGATGAAGGTGGACCAAAGCCCTGACGGTTCAGACCAGGTTTCTGTATCAGCGACACTGTACAACGGAAACATCACCACACCGGTGGATCACGACCGTATGGAAGTGGACGCTCCTCATGCAGCCAAGGCTTCCTGTCCAAACCTCGGCCCCATTACGGTGGACAGCGAGCAGTTCGGCTGGGCATTAAGAGACCACAGGCTATATTGTCAGCCTGGAACCTGGGAGAAAAACGATGTAGGAGAAATGTCGGGTCAGTCAGAGGAAACGGACAAGGACGTAAAGACGCAGAATAAAGAAAGACTGGAGCAGCTGACTGACATGATCCACGGTAAGATGCGTTCCAGGAATGAATTCATCCTCCTTGTTGTTTGGACAAATGAAACATGTAGACTTAACCACTAAGGACATTCTTTTCTGTCACATGACATCCATAAACATCATCATCCGTGTTACGTAAATACAAACTGACTTAAGCTAAATGTTTGTGCATGCATAAATAGAAAAGATGTGTTGTTGAGACTTTGCAAAAGTAGTTTTGTTGGGAATAATCCAACCCCCCTCTATTTAGTATTAATTATGCATGAAATTATTTTCACATTTCGTATTTGTCTTGTAAAACTTGATTTTATTAACATAAAAATAAGCAACATTTTCATGAAATTAAGTTTTGTCTTTTTGCTCAGGGACAGTAGAAACACTGTACAAATAGACAGCAACAAGATAATAATTAAAGTTGCACTGCTGGCATTTAAAAAAAATTAGGATTCTGTGATTATCAGCAACAGTTGAATGAATCCATAATCGTTTCTCCTCCAGTGGTTCATATAGTCAAGCTGTAGTGATAATCACCTTTTCTGTTTTAGATTTTCTGGAGAGCTTCTATATAAAATATGGAAGTTTCATTCCTCTCACTGAGACTGATGTCCTGGAGCACCTTAAGAAGAAAGGCGTCTCTGACGTGTGTGACAGGTCAGTGGAGCAGAAGTAGTGAAAGTAGAGTGATAGTAGTTGCAGTAGTTATTGCCTTGTTGGTATATACACCGACCAGCCACAACATTATGACCACTGACAGGAGAAGTGAATGACATTGACCATCTTGTCACAATACAATGTTCTGCTGGGAAACTTTTGGACCTGGCATTCGTTGGTGTGGATGTTACTTAGACATGTAGCACCCACCTAGACCAGACCAGGCACCCCCCACCCCATAGCAAGCAGCCATCCCCAGCAGGATGCAGCCTGACACAGGCACACACACAAAAACGCTTTAGGAACAACTAAAAAAACACAGCACAAGGTGTTGACCTGGCCTCCAAATTCACTAGATCCCAAACTGATCAAGTATCTGTGAGATGATCCACAGAGGACCCTCCCCTTAACCCACAGAACCCAAAGGCCCCCCACTAACACCACCACAGGACACCCTCAGAAGGCCCATGTCCGTTCTCTGATGAGTCACAACTGTTTAGGAGGCACACAATATCAGGAAGGTGGTTTTAATCTTGTGGCTGATCGGTGTATATGTAGCTCAGTGGGGCTAGGAAAAACAGTGTTTTATGGTTTCATGAACATACTGTGGAAGCGTCAATAAACAAGACTTGACTCGTGGCTGACCCTGAGACTTGCTGTGTCACACCTATAAAACATACCATAAACCCTGCAGGTAAAGGTTAATATCACTGCTGTGTACATTCATCAGTAAAAAGAAGAAGCTTCTCTGGCTTGATGGCATGTGTGATGTGCCATTTCAGGTATAATAAACAGACTGAGGTTCCTATTTAAAATTCTAAGTGAATTTTACCTCTTTCCTCTCGGCGCGTCTGTTTTAGCGGACTGGACGTCAGAAGGGAGATGGCTCGGTACAGGCGGGGGCTCGCCTCCGCTCCTGTTGCGGGCTTCATGGTCACGTACAATAAACACACGCTGAGCCTGGACGACCTCGGCACGCTGGAGGAGCAGAACTGGCTCAATGACCAGGTAAAGCAGAGGTGAGAAGGGTTCGCAGCTATGCAGAGACCCTCTCACTGCTGTCACAGCTCTCTTGGTTTATGTTCAAACGTAGTTGCATCGTAGAAATAAAAGTTAATTCCATCTCTGAATCATATCTTCACTTCTCATTTGTGTTGGGGTTTTTTTTTCTTGTCTGATCAGATCATCAACATGTATGGAGAACTTATTATGGAGGCAACAGAACAAAAGGTAAGCCAGTGTGTGTTTCTAGGCTTTATGACGCACATGTCCTAATAAAAATGACTGAGGGATTGGGATTTTAGAAATGATACTCATTGTAAAAAACCTTTTTAATTTCTTTCTCTTAGGTTCATTTTTTCAACAGCTTCTTCCACAAGCAGCTCGTCGCCAAAGGTTACGATGGCGTGAAGAGATGGACTAAAAAAGTAAGGAGTTTTTCACAGGATCAGTATCTTGCTGCTTTACCCACATGATATTTCTTTAACCTGACTGAAATAATTCAGACTAGAGATCCCAACTTAACTGTTTATATGGACGCTCAATGAAATGATCAGGTGAAATACAGTATGTTGCCAAAAGTATTCACTCACCCATCCAAATAGTTGAATTCAGGCCACAGGTGTGTAAAATCAAGCACCTAGGCATGCAGACGGCGTCTACAAACATTTGTGAAAGAATGGGTGGCTCTCAGGAGCTCAGTGAATTCCAGCGTGGTACTGTGATAGGATGCCACCTGTGCAACAAGTCCAGTCATGAAATTTCCTCTCTACTAAATATTCCACAGTCAGTGGTATTATAACAACTTTCTGCAGAGTCGATCGCTGCAGACCTCCAAACTTCATGTGGCCTTCGGATTAGCTCAAGAACAGTGCGTAGAGAGCTTCGTGGAATGGGTTTCCATGGCCGAGCAGCTGCATCCAAGCCATGCAATACAAATCGTTGAATGCAGTGGTGTAAAGCACGCCGCCACTGGACTCTAGAGCAGTGGAGACGCGTTCTCTGGAGTGACGAATCACGCTTCTCCATCTGGCAATCTTTTGAATGAATCTGGGTTTGGCGGTTGCCAGGAGAACGGTGCTTGACTGAGTGCATTGTGCCAAGGGTGAAGTTTGGTGGAGGGGGGATTATGGTGTGGGAACTCTGAGTGCTTCAGCATACCAAGAGATTTTGGACAATTCCATGCTCCCAACTTTGTGGGAACAGTTTGGTGATGGCCCCTTCTTGTTCCAGCATGACTGTGCACCAAATGCAAGGTCCATAAAGACGTGGATGAGCGAGTTTGGTATGGAAGAACTTGACTGGCCTGCACAGAGTCCTGATAGAACACCTTTGGGATGAATTAGAGCGAAGACTGCGAGCCAGGCCTTCTCGCCCAACATCACTGTCTGACCTCACAAATGCACTTCTGTCAAAAATTCCCATGAATACGGGTGGGCTGACATCACGTTAAACCCTATGGATTAAGAGTGAGATGTCACTTAAGTTCATATGCGTGGAAAGGCAGAGGATCGAATACTTTTGGCCAGAACCACTTTTTTTTTTTGTTTTGTTTTTAACTTTACTGACAAGCCTGAATTCATTCAGTTGAAGAAGATGAAGAATATGGTTCCGTGTTCTGGCTTTGCTCATCTTTTCACTTGTCAGATCTACTCGTCATTTTGCTACCGTCCCTCCTAGAAGCTCCTCTTGTCGTGTGATGCTTACCCCATGTGGTAAAAACATGCAGAAAGATTCCATTCCACTATATGTTTAAGTGTTTACATGGTTATTAGGTGCTAATATTGTCCTATTGAATGCATAATCAAGGGTTCTAAATGGTTGCATGAGGTATTTCTGTTCTGACTGGGCTGTTTGTCCAATTATTCGTGGAACACAAGCGCCCATTTCAATGCATCTGATACTGATAGTTGCAGTTGGAAGTCATGACGGCCTTCCCTGACTTGCATATAGCGACTTTGCAGCACTATATACTTTATGAGGGTTGCTGTAGGAGAGCAGATTTAGATTGGTGTAACATGTCTGTGTGGCTTGGTTGCCCCTCACAGTGACTAGAATCTAGATCAAAGTCACAGTATATTGAAACCTGAAACCGTGAGATCTTGCACGTAAAGGAAGCCGCAAAGTGATCTGGTTTCAAACAGGAGCGCTGATGAACCTGTTGTTCCTGTAATTTACTGTATTTGAGCTTTCTGTGTCACATGAAGTAACCCGAGAATGACCCGATTTTTTTATTTTTTTTTTCGTCTAGGTGATTGTTCCCCGAATAAATATCAGTGTCTCTGTGTCGACTTGTGTGCTGATTTCAGGTCGACCTGTTCTCCAAGTGGCTCCTGCTAATTCCCATCCACCTCGAAATCCACTGGTCGCTTGTCACGGTCACCATGGCAACCAAAACCATCAGCTACTACGACAGCCAGGGCATCGTCTTCAGACACACCACGGATGTGAGTGCCTCCGTGCATGTCGATGCCTCCGGGGCTCTTACTTAACGGTTCCTGACTTTCAGGACAAATGGATGCTGGTCTTCCAATTCAGGAAGATGATGTTTATTGAATATATAATATAAATCTTGAAATTGAGCATGGTTTTGTGGAGAGATGGCTTGAAACCAGCAATCAGTCGTCCGGTCTGTCAGACAATCAGTTGATTGGGTACCAAAATCTAGGACGTGATCATCTACAACTAGGCACCATCAAGTAGGGTGTTACTGCAATTTACACGAGCAGATTTTAAGGTGCTATTGTGGTAACCTTTTGTAAATTGAATGGTTTTGCATTTCAGGCTTCGGGTGCAGGTGAAGCCGTCACATTTCCTGTTTAAGTTTTGCTCGTACTCTCGCAGTGAAAAAGTTTGATGACTGTTATGAACTCGGAGAAAGCGTGGAAGTGTTCCAAGTGCTTGCAGCTGGCTCAGTGCTAGACCTCTAACTCTGTCCTCTGTCCTCTGTCCCTGGGTGGCCTCCCATCAGAACATTATGAAGTACCTTCAGTCTGAAGCAAGAGAGAAGAAACAGATAGCTTTCCAGAAGGGGTGGAAGATTACCATCATCAAGGTAACCCCTGAGCCCTGGCTGTAATCATTGTACCGTGTTCACCTTGTGCCCCGAAACACAGGAGCACCATCTGGTCACAGTTGCTTTTTGGCAAAGTCGGAAAGGGGAAGCTTCATCTCTTGAGCTCAGATAAACAAGACTATTCTGCCTGAATTAGTAGCATTTAAATGACTTGTTGATGTTGCTATAATAAGTAAACATTTACACACCTATTCATTTTTCCACATATTTAATAATTACATCATATTTAACTTAGACTTATTGCTTTTGCTGGATTTAGGAGCTGCTTTTCTACAACATTCTTTATTTCCATGAGCTGTATATCAGTTATTACCTCTTTCTTGGGAAGCAAGAGTCAAACCAATTATAAAGTCGAAAGCATGTAAACGGATATGTACAGAGACATCTTGTGTCTGTTTCGCTGCTTGACTGTGACCTGTATCTCCTCAGGGTATTCCTCAGCAGAGAAACGACAGCGATTGTGGAGTTTTTGTCCTTGAGGTGAGACATTATTTTCTCCTTTCTCCCTGTCCTTGGTTTTCCCCTTCTCTTTATCTTCTGTCTCGTTTCCTGGAAGAAGGAAAAATAAAGCACACCGATCAGACACAACATTGAAACAACCGACAGGAGAAGTGAATAACACTGACCATCTTGTGACAATACAATGTTCTGCTGGGAAACTTTTTGGACCTGGCATTCGTGTGGATGTTACTTAGACATGTAGCACCCACCTAGACCAGACCAGGCACCCCCATCCCATAGCAATGACACTCCTTGATAGCAGCAGCCATCCACAGCAGGATGCAGCCTGACACAGACACACACACACAAAAATGCTTTAGGAACAACTAAAAAAAACATGAAGGACAGCACAAGGTGTTGACCTGGCCTCCAGATTCACTAGATCCCAAACTGATCAAATGTCTGGCCCCTCCTCTCAACCCATAGGACCCAGCAGTCCCCCACTAACAACAGTCTGTTGCCAGACACCACAGGACACCCTCAGAGGGTCCATGTCCATTCTCTTTGGAGGCACAAGGGAGACCTACGCAATATTAGGAAGGTGGTCATAATGTTATGCCTGATCGGTGTATGATAATGATTAAAACAATTTGAGTAATGGTACATATTTTGTTGTTTTGTCGTATTTGAGGGCTCACAAAAGTCTTAAAGGTCCAGTGTGTAGGACTTAGTGACACCTAGTGGTGAGACAGCAGATTGCAGCTAAGTGAATACACCGTGGCTCATCCTCCCCTTCCAATTAGTTTGGAGGCAACATGTCAGACATGCCTGTATTTGATTTGCTCATTCTTACAGAGGGCAAAAAAACAGAAATAAAGCTCCTGTCAGTTGTGACTTGGATTATTTTACACCTCTGTCTGTCTGTTTTTCTGTCTGCCAGTACTGCCGTCGTCTCTCGGTGAAGCAGCCTCTGCTGTTCAGTCAGGAGGACATGCCTCACATTCGCAAGAGAATCTACAAGGAGCTGTGTGACTACCGTCTCAACGACTGAACCACATGAGACCGTCTGTCCGAGTCTGTCAGATGGCCTGTTTCACTGACAGCTGGTTACATAAGCTAACACAACCTTGGCCATCTGTATTCCAGGGAGCCCCTAACCGCCCATCTGCCAGTCGGACTGACTGACTGACGGCAGAGTGGCCACCGGGACTCCGGGTGACTCCTGGAGTTCAATAACGGTCTGTAGCTGAGCAGATTTTTTTTTTAAAATGCAAAACTTGCAAAGAACTACTGACGTGGACCCCCTACTGACTCAGTCATGCTGGACCTGTAACACTTCAGGTTGCTTTTGCTTTCTACATTTACCATCCTGAGAGGATTTCAAGCAAATGGCCAAATAAGCCCCTTTAAGGACCAACCTGGACCAATACGATGGACCATCCATCCCCATATGGAGTGGCCTTACCCCTCCCATGCCTCCCCCTCTAGACGGCCATTTTAAACTGAATGACATTTTTAAGTTAATTTTATTCAGCAGCATCATACTTAACAGTTTTGTGCATGTCTTTTTTTTAACATGCTAATAAGGCTAGCGTATGCGATGCGGTGGACCAGCTGTTCACTTAAAACTTGAAGGGTTCGTTCTTTTGGACTGTTTGCACGGGTCAGAGGCCATTCGTTGAAGTCGTGAATATCGATCGAATGTACTTGTTTTTCTTCTTGGCACCATGCGGGCTGACGGCCTGGAACGGGGAGAGTATTTTTTCAAGGCAATTATTATTATTATTATTATTATTTTCTTGTTTAAAGTATCAGGTTTTTGACGCCTAACTAAAAATAATTTCTTTAAAAAATTCCATTATTTTCCAACCATAGCATTTGCTGGTTAGTACATTTTAAGTGTACACCTATCTGCTGATGTAAGGACCACACCGAGCCGTTTCTCCTCCTTAATATTCATATGGATGCATTAACGCAGCGTGGCGAATGACCTCGGTAGAATTTGATGGTTTCTTCTGTCCAACCAGGATTTTCGTTGTTGTATTCACTTCTATGTATTGTACCTTTTACCTGGCCCACTGCTGTAAGCGCTCGCTTTGGTTTGAAAACCACAACGGTTTCTGGACTGTTTTTATTGTTGTTATTAAAGGCCAATACTGCTGGGACTTTTGTTACAGGTTTTTCTCGTAATTGGCTCTTATTTTTTATTTTTTTTTCATTTTATAAAAGTAGTTTATATGCTAAACTGGTACGAGCAGCAACATACAGTGAAACCAAAACCACAGGTCTCCGGCGGTGCTTCTTTTCAACAGTTCTCCTCTATCAGATGCCCTTGAGCTGAAGTAATGATAAACAATAAATTGTCCTGTCAAAAGTAAGGAGGAAGAAGAAAAAACAAAACAAAAACGATATTCCGATATCAGTAAATCTCAAGGGAGTATACAGCAAATTCATTTTATATCCTTGCTTTCGGAGAGTGGATGACTTTCAAATTAGATCTGTTCCTCCCCCACTGATGGCGTGACTTCAGAGGTGATCTTATCAGCCCTGTCCTCTCATGTCGAGACAATCTCACCATCTCCCTGGTTCATCTTTCAGAAAAATACATATTTCATGATTGGATTTTTGTACAAGTGTGTGACAAAGAAGCTCTTATTAAAATAATACTCTTAAAGCTACTAATGAGCTATTGCATTACTGAATAATTGCCAGAAGAGGGGGCTGTTTATCAGCAATTATCATTTTGCACATTGCCCAAGGTCAAAAATATGCCAGCGGACCTGGAGCTGGATCAAAGTCTAGTGTCTTGCTGTAGGGCACTTCAGCAGGCATGTGAGTGCTTGACCCCGTGCCAAGGATGCTTTTCTAATCATCACGTCAAGGCTGATTGCTTCAGTGCTGCATACTTCAGAATCACGGTGGCCTTTTAAATAGCTGACCTTTAAGGGCAGGTTTATGCTAATCATGTGCATTTTCTATAAAGCCAGGTTTTGCTTTGAGGTTACAGCAGCGGCTTTATCGTTTTATCCTTTCGGGGGCGTTGTGTGCTATTGTTTAGGGAGTCACAGAAAGGACTCCCAGTCAGCCTTTTCCATTAACATTGCTCTAATGCCTGCAGGGAAATGCCATCCTAGAGTTGGTCCGAAACTTAACCTTGTAACTTGTAATAGTGGAGACTTGTAGTTTTAATTTGGCACAAGAAAAGTAGGAAGTTATGCAGCGTGAGGTTAAGTCTTCAACATATTAAAAAACTGAATATGGTAATTACAAATCAACCTGAAATGTCATTTCTTTGTGCTTAAACATTCATGTCAAAGTAATGTAGCCTGTTGTGTTAATTGTGCCTTATTACATTTGATTTAAATGTATGCGTTTATATCAGGACTGGCACTGACGCGTAGTCGCAGCAAGAAGGTTCTGGGTTCTAATCCACCGGCCTTTCTGTGTGGAGTTTGCATGTTCTCCCTGTGTCTGTGTGGGTTCTCTCCAGCTTCCTCCCACCGTCCAAAGACATGGTTGTTAGGTACATTGGTGATTCTAAATTGGCCGTAGGTGTGAGTGTGATATGGTTGTCTGTCTCTCTGTGTTAGCCCTGCGATAGACTAGAGACCTGTCCAGGGCCAGTGTACCCCGCCTCTCGCCCAATGACAGCTGGGATAGGCTCCCGCCCCTATGTGAGCCTCCAGAGGACAAGCAGTTACAGAAAATGAATGAATGAATAAATTTCTAAATTAATTTCAGACGGGCGGTTCGACCTACATACAAAATCCTGCATACTAAATCCTCAGAATGCGTTTGATTGGATGCAACATTAGCATACGCCCCAAAGTGCACGATGAGTCATCAGCATTTTTCTGTCATTTTCCAGAAACCTACATATTTGCAAAATAACTATTTTGTTGATCTGGGTGGCATTTAGGTGATGTACACTGCAAGATGTGTCACATGAGCTCAGTTTGCACCTCTGTGAGGCTGTAACATTCACTATTATATATTTATTGAGACATTTCACTGGAAACCATGATGCAAAAACATAGAAGTCTTTGGAATTTATCCTTCGAGATCTGTTACCGTCTTTACTATTGTCTTTTTTTTTTTTTTTTTTTCTGGCCTTCGGTGCCTTTATTGGATAGTCGATAGTGGAGAGAGACAGGAAGTACCTGCGCCACTGCCGTGAGCAACAGGGGCACCCCCAGCTCGCCCTCCTTTTTTGAGTGTTTGAATCCACTAGGTTGGCTGTTGTGATGTAAGACTGTCTGGACGTTTGGCACTAAATGACTAAATGTCTCCATCTTCCCCTCCCATTAAATCTAATCCAGCTCCACACAGGCAGGTTAAGTGCTGCTAAGCGCTGCTTTGTCTCACTAATGTGGGGAAACTATAGCTAATAGGATGAGCTGATAAGAGGAACGGGAAAATGGCTCTCCCTGTCCGTGAGATTTGGGTAAATGCTGGGGGAAGTCTGATCTCATCTCCCAGTTGGACTTGCCCTTCTTTCGTTCCGCTTTCCCGTGTCGGTTTTTAAAATAGTCTACAATCATTTTTGTCTTCCTGATCTGTGTGGAGCCCCCAACTTAAACTTTAGCGTTACTGTCCCAAAGGAAATAGCTGTCAGGCCTTGAAATACTTGTAAAAACACATAAAACAAAGTATATTAAAAACGTCTTAAAAATAGGACAAGAAAAAATAAAATGGTAGCATGCATAAATAAATCGCAGATCAAGGTCAAAATAAAGGCGCCACTGCTAACAGATCAACTCTGACATCGAACTGAACCGCTGAAGCTTTAAAAGTACACACTGTAAAAAAAAAGTGGCTCTATAAAAACACAAAAGGAGCCAGCTCTCTATAAAACCTTTAGTCTGTTGGGTGAGCCCCTGGCATGCCTCACATTTGTTTTCAGCTTTATGAAAATGTAAATGGTATATTTATTTCAGCTGTTTTCCTTATTTTTTAGTCCTATTTACGACCACGTACACGAAAGGCATTTTAGAGACTTTAATGAGGAGGTAAGGTAGAGTCACTTCAGCCTGTGGCCGCTGTTAGAGTACTGACCTGGAAGTCATTTACCATTCACCATGATTTATGCTACAGCAAACAGAAGCCTTAAAAATAGAGGCCCACGAATCTACGATTTAAAAACTGAATAAAAACATTAATTATTTAAAAAAAAAATGTGGTTTGGTTGTCATCTGTAGAAAATATGCGCTGCATGAAGACTTCTGCTAATACACTGTGTCAACATTTACTTGATGTCAGGTAGAAGTCACTGAATGTAAAATAATAGGAAAGACTTGATAACGTCTTACTTTGACGCCACCTACTGGTGACGTGAAAGAAGATTTCCCTTTAAAAAAAAAAACTGACTGGGCCATGTTCACGTTGGCATTTTCCTTATATTATTTAAATGATCCAATAAGATATAAACTTTTTCATACATGAAGTGTCAGATCTACTGGAAATCAAACAAAAGAAATGCCCCGTCCACCCATTTCAAGATTTCCGGCTTTGCTCAACTTTTCAAAACACTTGTTCGAACAGCTTGTCGTTTTTCCCCCTCCATGTTTCCGTCCCTCCTGGAAGCTCGTCACGTTGCCTGTTGTTTATCCCACCAGGGGTGAACACTTGCAGAAAATGATGCTGTAGGAGCTATCAAATCAGCTGTTATTGTTAGGTGCTAATATTTTACTATTCAACTGATCAAAGGTTCATACCAGCCCTCTCAGTCTGATTAAAATTCCTCTTGACAGGAAAAAATCCCATCTGTTCCAGCTGAGGTATGTTACATGTGGCGTTTATGTTCTGATTGGGCTTTTATTCAGATTACTACACTGTAAAACATTACAGCACCATTAAGTTATGTGATTGCATTTCTTTTTTTTGATATTGAACTTTAATAAGTTTTCTAAACTTAAACGTAAAGTAATCCACTGTCTCAACTTCTTGTGAGTTTTGTCTGTGACATCAGTGTTCATTTAATGTATTTAAGTTTTAAGTTGAATAAATTGATGGGGGAGGAGAAAGGTTGATATGATTTGAATACTGGGAAATATAGAGGTTGCCGTGATTTTAATTAGACAGAACTATTGCTATAAAATGGTGATACCTTTGAAACAAGGCTCTACAAAAGAGCATTACAAACGCCACCATAAGCGTAATGGATTGGTGGACTTGCCATTAGTCGTCAAGATGAGAAATCTAAGTAGAAACAAAAACAGTGCTCTCAACTTAAAATGGCAGCTGATATGAATTTAGTCAAATTGATCTTGAGCTGAAATAGTGAGGAACTGTGAGTTCATTTGACAAGATAAAATGAGTTTTCTTCAATGGAAATGATTATTAGTTAGAACTCAAGGCAGTTTTACTGACCTGAAATGTTTTACAGCGTAGTGGAATACTAGTGTTCATGTAAACGCAGCCGGTTAATTAGAAATCTACCAATTCCAATCAATGCACGAAGCACTAATTATAATAACCAGAATAGCTCTAGCCTCCATCTGAAATCTCTCCTGTGTACTCCTGACTTCTCTGCATGTAACAGAGCTTACTAGCTTCAAAATGCATCTAAAAATGACAAGATCTGAAGAAGAAGGTTGACTCTTTGTTGCTGGAAGGTTGTGTTTTAAGGATGAAATCAGCACTTGGTTGTCACCCGTGCAACCAAAACCTTTAAATGCATCAGAAAAACAGGGTTTCAACAAAAATAAAAATAACCCAACAAGCATGCAAGGGTTGAAACTAACAGTGAGTACACAAAATTGAAATTATTAAGAAACTTAGTTAAAGTTATATCCATTAAATGCATTACTTGTAAAGATTATGCAGTGGGCAACCAGTCAGTAATATAGTCTGCTACGTTTTCTGTCTCTTGAGCCTTGTAGTTCTTTACATTTTATGGCAATTATTGCAGCATTCCTGAAAAGATCACACAAGTTATTAACCTCATAGGGAAAATGAGTATAATAGAAGTATTAACTCTCAGATAAAAACTATTTAGGTCATCTGTCATTTTCCTTGGAAGTTAAACCATCCAGTGAGATTATGTTATTACCCCTATCATGAGTGCCTGTCAGGCGTTTTGTTCGGTTTCAGATTATGACGGCTAAATTTAGACTGGAATTATCCCCCTGTTCTTAATAGTTTGCCTAACCTCATTTTTTTTTCTGTGATCCACAAAAGTCTTGTTTGTTTAGAAACACCACGACTTTACAGTGGATGCAGCTCTGCAGAACATCTTGACCGGATGTCTCTACATTTTCTTTCCAAAAGAATCATTTTATAAAGAAAGCTGACCAGATTTGGTTGTTACTACCAGATCCTGTTATATTATCAATTTCTTAACGTCTGTGAGTTTCCGATGAAACTGGTCTGCAATAATGTGAAATGTATGAAGGGGACTGGCTGAAAGAGCGCGGGTATAAAATGAAGGATTTGCTTGGAGAGATTGAGAAGGAAGACAAAAAGTAAGGATAAAGCTCAGAACAGTAGAGGGAAGAAGAATTTGGATCTTAAAAGGACACGGAGATGGATATGAAAAGAACTGAAGGAGCAGGATTAAGGGATGAGATTCAGACATGAAGGGTTTGAAGCCTCTGAAGAGGTCAGTGCTGCTGCAAGTGTGCAGTAATCACAGATACTCGTCCAACAGCTAAACGTGGATAAGAGACTTTACAAGTAGTTATGTAAAGAATGAATAAAACCAAGGGTGTGATAAAATAATCAGATTCAGGTGAATATGCAAATAATTTACTGTACTCAATCCCTTCGCAAACTCAAGTGAAGTACGAAGACAGGTGACCCGTAGTCGCTCACTATATAACACTTTTTGGTCCGGTGTGTAGGATTTTCTGGGGTATTTAATATTCAAAATTCTGTTTTAATTAGTGTCTGATCATATAATAATAGTAGTCCTATTTGGTTGATAACTGGAAGGAGGAGGAGCAACGGTGTATTCAGTTAGTTGCAATCTGCTGTCTCACCACTAGGTGTCATTAAATCTTGCATGCTGGACCTTTAATACTTTTGTGAGCCCATGTATCAGATAATCTCCAGTATAGATGTAGAAAACGTTCTCACTAAAATCAAACTTTGGTCACACGCAACAACAACTTTGCTTGTTAGAGACAAGTTTTTAAGATCTTACTGTAAGCCTCAAATACAATATAAAGCAACAATCGTGCTCATATGTGACAGGGCATCTTAAATTAACTGTCTTGGATATCGTAACAGAATGTAGGGATTTTAAAAGGACTTTTAAAAGGACTGTGGCATGGAAATAAAATACTGTAGGGATACTACGAACATGAGGCTAACTCCCCACAGATGTTGACAAAGATTTACTTTGGAGATATAATTTGCAATTTTAAAAAAAAAAATAATCTAAATGAGAATATATCACAATATCAAGAGGTGAGAAATCATGCATAAAACGTATGCATGATTAAGGGAATGGTTGCGCTGAATGACAGGTGGATGCCTCCACAGGTTGCCAGCTGTCTACCTAGGCATTTAGTGTTGAGTAATGTGCTGCCAAGATGCGACTGCCGGCTCTTCAGCAATCCCATGGGTGCCGTTATGTGCTTGTCCCTCTTTATGAGCTGCCATTGTGTAATATGGACTTAAAATTGTAATAATATCGTATCAAGGGGCCTCTGGTTATTCCCACCTCTGATGCAAAATCCGTTCATTCATTAGTTCATAGGATCACATGTGTCAAATGCATTAAAATAAAATAAACCTGCAGGTTCGATGTCAGGCCCGTGTTATCAAAACAGTGGGAATCATTCCGTTTCTTAAAGTCTTTTTAGATGCAAAGGACCTGGATGTTCTTTGGCGTGACCCTTTTGTACACTGATTCATTCATTGCTTCAAACGCTAGTCATTTCACTTATTAATTCAGTCAGGGGAAGCGCCACAGTGACCCATCTCCTCCTCTCTGCAGGATGCTCTGCTGCCGTTGACCGCTTCACATCTATCACCCTGTGCTCTGATACATACACTGTATATCTGTATTTTAATCAGTCATCTTTTTTTATTATTACTTGTTATTCAAGCCACATGTAGCTCCAGTTATTTTCCAGTTATTTCAGCGTCATAACAATCAGTCGGTCCACGTGCTGATCTGAGCCGCGCAACAGATGGACATCTTAATCTTCCTCATCATCCCCTCCTCCAACAACACTTCCATCGCGGTGTAATGGTGTCTGTGCCGTTTACCCGGGGACGGCAGATTGATTGCGGACGAGCGTTTCTGAGAACAACATAAACACAGAAATGAACTAATTTGTGAGCAGACTGACTAAACAGCTTTGATTTTTCTCTGTCCGTGGTGACATTTTGAACAGTCCGTGTGTAACATACATAAAATCACATTTGATTTTTTACCAGTAATCAATAAAATAGATTTTACTGTACCAGTGAGCTTCATTGAGTCAGATGTCACATTTTCAGTTCTCAATATGACTGTCTGAAACAACATGAACTATGACCATGCTATGAATTTCCCTTTCCTTCTATAATGTAAATGTTGAAATGATGATGGGCAGCAAAATACCTAAATTGAACGCTGAATTAAAAAGTTAGGGGTCTGCTATCTGAATTTCTAAGCCTTCAAGTACTCTGTAAAAGATATTTGTTTGATTTCTCTTAAAACTTACTGAAGCATTTTTGTGTGTGTGTGCCTGTGTCAGGCTGCATCCTGCTGGGGATGGTTGCAGCCATCAAGGAGTGTCATTGCTACGGGGTGGGGGTGCCTGGTCTGGTCTAGGTGGGTGCTACATGTCTAAGTAACATCCACACCAATGAATGCCAGGTCCAAAAGTTTCCCAGAAGAACATTGTATTGTCACAAGATGGTCAATGTTATTTACTTCTCCTGTCAGTGGTTTCAGTGTTATGGCTGATTGGTGTATGTTGCAAAGTAACAGTTACATCTCATTTGTGATGCAGACCAAATTATTATTTATACATAGCAAACCTAGTATGTGGTCAACACTCGACATTATGAATTATGAATGTGATGTCAAAACAACATTACACTCTGAGATGTGACTGCTTGTCCTTAGTCCTCTGTAGTGAAATCCTGACAGCATGGCAGTGGGCGGAACAGGAGATCAGGTTAAACGGCCCGTTGTTAACCCCTATTGTTGCTGAGATAGATGGAGAATAGACACCTCCTTCCACACACAAACACACACACACACACACACAATTACGGCCTTAAATGTCTTCTTCTTCCTCCTGTCCTCAGAGAGCCCGGAATAACCTTCAGCTTCCATCTTCATCGCCATGACAATGGCCTTTAGGTAAATCAAAACAAAGCTAAATCAGTGTTTTGTAGCATCGTAGCCGTTTAGGGTTCTCTCTCTAGGACGTGTACTAAAAACAGGCTGAAATGACAAATGACAAATGAAATGGATTTTTAGACATATTTAGCCATATCTACTGTACATGTGAGGACCTTTACCGACAGAATAACTTACTGACATTGACATAATGCATTTTCTAACCTTTACAAAATAGTTAAGCATTCTGGGAAATAGACTTTCATGCTGTTTCATGCTGATTGATGCTGCCCTTATACTTTAACTTCAACTATGGGTTGAGCTAGCAGCTGGGTAGATTACAGCTAACTTCGCCCTGTACAAGGGTAAATAAATCCTGGGATTTAGAGGTGTCCCCCAATTAATCCACATACTTTGCTTTTTATAAGGATCATTGTAATAAGATATAAGCTATGTTATAATAATAATAAAAAAAAATGGCTAAAAGTGGCCTTGTTTTTCCCCAAAATATAGGTCTAAACCATAGACTGTATATAAATATGGACAAAGCGTCACTGCTTCTTTGCATTGGCCAAACTGACGCTATTTTCCCGGGGATACATATACATAAAACAAAACTCATCCAAAAAATTGAACTTGAACATGTATGAACATTATATTAACTACCTAAAAAATATTTGATGTGTTTCTTAGTGTTTTAGTGTTGGCCCAAGTCCCATCCATTAACATGGATGGGGTGGAGCCTATGACCTATACTGCAGCCTGTCACCAGGGGGAGCTCTACTTGCCTTGGCTTCACTTTTGAGGAGCTGTTCCGCCGTCCATCTTTATATGGTCTATGGGTCTAAACTCAGAATGGAAGTAACATATTTCCCACCTCCTCTAATGGACGATGTGATCTTTTTTCCTTTAATTTGCCGATGTTTTCCATCCCTGAGCTAACAAAGCTGTCAGTGACACCCCTGTCACAAACTGCTGCGTGTTTCGCTGCGATGACCCTCTGAAAACTCATTACAAAGAAGATTCCACGCAGCATTTTCTCTCCACCTTGTTATTGGATTATAATTATAGGAAAAAAAATTTTCAAATATTGTAACCCCTCACTAATTTGCAAAGGAGCCTGTGAAGCCTCCAGCTCTCAAGATGTATTTGTAGTGAAAATGTGTTGAGACAAGAAGCTTTTTTTCCCCCTAGCCCGAGAAAGCCTGAGTTGTCTTTTGGTATTCTGTGTCGGTCTGAAAGGAGACAGAAGCAGCAATGAAATGATCAGGCGGTGGTGATTCAAGACGGGGAAACAGCTGTTTGGTTGGTGGTGCGAAGGGGTTTATTATGAGATTTTCAGCCAGGGGAGTAGAGGGGGTAGGGCTGGGTCTTTTGTCCTTTAGATTAAAGGGAAATCATGAGTGTCTCTTTCATGGCTCAGTGGAAGACAAAGATACTGATAGACAAGAACCTATTTCCATATGTTCTCAGGGGATTTGCAAAGTAGCACTGGTGTTATCCATCCATTTATTGTAACCAGTAAATCCCATACAACCACTTATTAATTCATACTTGAATTGATTCAAGTATTCCTTGTGTAGTCACAGCTCGATCCGTCTGTGCCATAAAACTCTGTTGTCATCCTAAAATGAATGACATATTCTGCCATTACCATAAACATGAGATATGCAAAAAATACTAATATATAAAATTACTTTGTTTTATTTTATTCATTATTTTTTTATTTTATTTATTAGTATTTTAATTTTATTTATAGTAGTTTCTGCATACCTCATGTTTATAAAAAATAAAAATAAAAATTGTATTTATTACTCTTTTAATTTTATTTATTAGTATTTTTGCATACCTCATGTTTATAAAAATAAAAATAAGAATAAAAATATTATCAGCTAACCAACCGCTACACTCTTAAATTTACCGCTGATACCATCCACATTCAGTGATTTCAATAATTACATTATGGACACTTTAAATAGTTGTTTGACAGTTGAATTAAGTGTATGTAAGTGTATGCGATGGTATTTTAAGGCAATGTTATTCATAAAAATAAAAAAAAGTAAAATAGCTCCAACCCATATTTTCCCACAAGAAACAAACTGACCATATTACAAAAGTTGCTGCATAAGTAGCATCCTATCTGCAAAAAATTCAAACTGTGCAACCCCATTTTTCCCCCATTCCAGCTCTTGCCTTCCTTGCGTCTTCATTAAGTCTTTTCCCGCGGATAAAAACAAAGAAAGCAGCACTGAAACCCCATCAGTGCACCAACTTTTCTCCATCCCAGTGGCGTCTCCCATTAAAACTATATCCCACAGAGAATATTGTGACATTCACGGGGATGCACGTATATGAACATAAATACTGCGACACTCTGCTGTAAATATTTCATCAGTATATTTCCCTGGGTTATTCGCCTAATGGATTCCACACACAGTCTTGGACTTGTGTATGACTTGTGTGTGTGCTTGATTTCAGTAAAAGCATACTGGCTTGAGTGCTTACTGTAGGCTGCTGGAGTGTACATGCACCAAAGTGGTTGTTCCTATAGAAAAGTAGCAAAAGACTGAATATATGTTTAGTGTAGTGTGTGAGCTGGCTTTAGCAGATTCAGATTTTCTTGTAAAAGAGAAGAATTGAGAAGAGGAATAGCTCTTTGAAGTGTTGTGAGGGGAAAAAAATAATATTCTGATAGACATCATTTCACGTACGGGGTCTGGTTGTTTTTCCTGTTTCGCTGAACTATTTGTGTTTGCGTGCGTGCACCTGAACCTGTCAACCAATTGTCCGCTGATTGAAATAATGACTCAATCTAGCTCCAGGATACCGCCTCTCTCTTTCACTCTGTCTCTCTCTTTCTCTCAGAGTGGCGAAAAAAACAACAACAACAAAAAACGCTCCAAGTCAAATCTCGATTGTCTGCATACATGCATTTACATGAAGGCATATGCTTGTTTGTGCTTCTAAATGAGTCTCTTCAACTGTATACATAAATAAATGTGTGCGTTTTAACATTTACATTTGTGTGTTTTTGTGTGCGCGAGTGCTTGGCAGGCCCACAGACTAGCGTATATGCAAAGGTTCTGCTCCTTTATATAGACTGAGTTGGGGGAGAGATGTGGGGGGAGAAGCACTTTAGGCAAAGACTGACCCTGAAACAGAACTTGTTTACTGATGCATACGTTTTGAACCCTTTTATCTGAACTGTACATTGTACGGAGAGTCATATACACCGATCAGCCACAACATAAAAAATTTTGGACCTGGCATTCATTAGTGTGGATGTTACTTAGACATGTAGCACCCACCTAGACCAGACCAGGCAACCCCACCCCATAGCAATGACACTCCTTGATGGCAGCAGCCATCCCCAGCAGGATGCAGCCTGACACAGGCACACAAGCAAAAACGATATAGGAACAACTGAGAAAAAAAATAAAATTAAGAACAGCACAAGGTGTTGACCTGGCCTCCAAATTCACTAGATCCCAAACAAGCATCTGTGGGATGATCCACAGAGGCCCCTCCCCTCAACCCATAGGACCCAAAGCCCCCACTAACATGTCCATTCTCTGATGAGTCAGAACTGTTTGGGTCACCAGTGGAGACCTACACAATATTAGGCAGGTGGTCATAATGTTATGGCCGATCGGTGTCTATGATTATATATATTATTTATGACATTGAGCACAGTCACTCAACCCAATAAAACAGTTGCACACAAACACTATTTTAAAGTTTAATAGGCTTCAGTTCTCGTAAAGGTTGGCTATTACACTCGAGTCATTGGACAGAACGGGACATTTCTTTGCATACAACTAGTCTGACGTCTGACTGTTAAATTTCATCTTACTTTTATGGGTGAATGTGCATATGTGAATGAAATCTATGCTCTCAGCCCCATTTGGTTTTCTCCGTTGGAGTCATCGGAGCTTAAATTGATCACACAGTTGACTGTTTAGTTAATAAAAATTAAACAAAGTGCATTTCTTCCCCCACTTTCTCTTGTGTAACCTGCGTGCCTGTCAGTGGTCAACACTGCTGCTGCTGCTGAGTCACGTCTGGATATCATGCTGTGACGACTGACAGGTTAAATTCAAGAAGAGGAGTGTGAGATTCCACAGTGTGTAGGCAAAACCTCTCAGCACGCCTCGCTCACTGAGGAGAGCGAGGAGCATGGGCTTTTGAAAAACGAGAGATCTGCGTTTGGAGGGTTGTTGAAAGGGATTATACTGGTTTTATTTTACTGCTCATCTACATGTGTTTGAGGGAGTGATATGTGACGGTGATGTGTAAATAAAATAAATTCCAAATGGACTGGAGCAGCAGTTTAAAGCCCAGAAACTAAATTCACTACAGCTTCTTTTATGTAAAAAGCATGCAACTTAGATTACTCAATTGCTGATAATGAATTATTTAACAGCTTGTGTAGTGTTACAAGACATAGAGATACACTATATTACCAAAAGTATTCGCTCACCTGCCTTTACTCATTCTATGAACTGAAGTGCCATCCCATTCCTAACTCATAGAATTCAATATGATGTCGGTCCACCTTTTGCAGCTATTACAGCTTCAACTCTTCTGGGAAGACTGTCCACAAGGTTGAGGGGAGTGTTTATAGGAATTTTTGAACATTCTTCCAAAAGCGCATTGGTGAGGTCACACACTGATGTTGGTCGAGAAGGCCTGGCTCTCAGTCTCCGCTCTAATTCATCCCAAAGGTGTTCTATCGGGTTCAGGTCAGGACTCTGTGCAGGCCAGTCAAGTTCATCCACACCAGACTCTGTCATCCACGTCTTTATGGACCTTGCTTTGTGCACTGGTGCACAGTCATGTTGGAAGAGGAAGGGGCCCGCTCCAAACTGTTCCCACAAGGTTGGGAGCATGGAATTGTCCAAAATGTTTTGGTATCCTGAAGCATTCAATGTTCCTTTCACTGGAACTAAGGGGCCAAGCCCAGCTCCTGAAAAACAACCCCATACCATAATTCCTCCTCCACCAAATTTCACAGTTGGCACAATGCAATCTGAAATGTACCGTTCTCCTGGCAACCTCCAAACCCAGACTCGTCCATCAGATTGCCAGATGGAAAAGCGTGATTCATCACTCCAGAGAACGCGTCTCCACTGCTCTAGAGGCCAGTGGCGGCGTGCTTTACACCATTGCATCCGACGCCTTGCATTGCACTTGGTGATGTGTGGCTTGGCTGCAGCTGCTCGGCCATGGAAACCCATTCCATGAAGCTCTCTGCGTACTGTACTTGGGCTAATCTGAAGGTCACATGAAGTTTGTAGCTCTGTAGCAATTGACTGTGCAGAAAGTCGGCGACCTCTTTGCACTATGCGCTTCAGCATCCGCTGACCCCTCTCCGTCACTTTACGTGGCCTACCACTTCGTGGCTGAGTTGCTGTTTTTCCCAAACGCTTCCATTTTGTTATAATAGAGCTGACAGTTGACTGTGGAATATTTAGGAGCGAGGAAATTTCACGACTGGATTTGTTGCACAAGTGGCATCCTATGACAGTTCCACGCTGGAATTCACTGAGCTCCTGAGAGCGGCCCATTCTTTCACAAATGTCTTGTTTCACAGTCTGCATGCCTGAGTGCTTGAATTTATACACCTGGGGCCAGGCCAAGTGATTAGAACACCTGATTCTGATCATTTGAATGGGTGAGCGAATACTTTTGGTAATATAGTGTATGATGCTTTGGTGTTTAGTAAAGAATGACTATGACTTTAGTTTAATCTATGATAGCAATGTGGTTATTCTTACTGGAGAGGACAAACTTTATTTTCAGAAACAGTTTAGCTCCCGTTTCGTGGAACATCTAAATTCTTAAGAGGAAACCTGTAAGATTTACAACACACAGTAATATGTAGGATTAGACCAGGCCGTGCCACCATAATACATGAGGGTGAGAGGTTAAGGCCGTGCTTGGTGGTGGTGATGGTGGTGATGGGAGGAAGTGAATTCTGGATATCGGATGAAATGAAGAGTGGACTCTCGACCTATAGTTCCTTGGATTAGAAGACCAAAGCTTAATAGGGTGGAGGAGGGTCATGGCAATTTTGAACTAAAATGACAGTTTACAACTGCCGAGGAGAACGTATTTAAAATTAAACAGCACTGACATGACTGGCTGATTGAAATTGTTGTAAGATCTGAACGGATACGCTGGAAGCTACAGTATACCCGGCTGAACCCAGCTCCTTGAGTCCAAGGAGATGACAGTGGACATGAGCAAGGAGAGGAACCCTCATCAGCCACTGTTTATCAGGGAGCTTGAAGTGGAAAGGGTGAGCAGCTTTAAGTACCTAGGGGTCCACATCACTGAAGACCTCACCTGGACACTGAACACCATACAGCTGGTCGTGAAGGCTCAACAGGGGCGGTGCTTCCTGAGGAGGCTGAGGAAGTCCGGCGTGTCGCCTAAGATCTAATTATCTCCCGAACGACTACAAATTACACAAAAGTTATATAGGTGAGGGAACGATTGTATTTTATGCCAGAAATAAGGTCCAGGTTGTAAAAAACAGTAGTTCCTCTTTAACAGCTGACAGGAGTCTATGATCATGGACTAAAATCATGGATTACTCATGTCATTCATTGTCACTGTCTACATTCTCATTTCCACACTGATATTTGCACTAGTTATTTTATATTTTGTATTATATCTATCTTTTTATATTCTATTTCTAAGATTTTTTTATAAGAAGAATTTCATTGTACATGGAAACATGTGTCTACACTGTGCATGTGACAATAAACTCTTTGAATCTTGAATAGAGAATTGAGAAGAGAGAAAGAATAACAGTTGTGAATAAGTGAGGAGGAACACAGTCTTCCTGACTGAACTTGCACGCTTCATTGTCACACAGATCATGTTTTAAAGGTCCCACACGTGGGATTTTGTGGCATTTAGCAGTGAGCTTGCAGGTGCCTCTCGCCTCTCGCCTCCACCTCTGATCACGCAGGAGAAGATAAAGTAGCTGATTAAAACCTGTCCATGGGGACATCACGGCACAATATGTCGGTGTCCGTGTCTGTAGATGTATCCAGTTCTTCCAGCTTTACTTCTCTTCTAAAGTAAAGTTCTAAAGCTGAATCGTTGCTTGGTTGAGATGCATTAAAAACATAGTGTGTGTAGTGAAGAGGAAGTGTCGCTCTCGGCGGATATAGAGCAAGGAAAGGCTTTAAACTCTAGCTTTTGCAGTATTTCAAGATAAATAATGAATAAGACAATATAAATTGAGCACATATGCCAGATAAGGTCATGGCTGCTAGTACTGATTACTGTCTACTAACAGGTATAATTTGTGACCTTTATCACGTCATTCACGCGCAGCAGGAACCATGACTTGTAATCCTGGACAAACAACAACACATTTACCCACACTACCACAGCAAACTCACGACCGTGCTTGGTGCATCAGCTCGGATCAGAGTTTTTTTTTCTGAATCTGAACTGCCGTGCACATAGAAAACAAGATGAAGTCGTTTACGCGTGCAAAACAATGGATTATTGTTTTAAACCTGAGGACTGGGTGAACATGTTGCAGAGAAATCGAACATGTTTCGCTTGTCGATGTGATGTTTTATGAACACCTGAGACGACAGATGGTGAATTTGTTTTTCCACAAGGGAAAATTTTATAGCAGAGAAAGTAAATCAAGAGGAAGCACGGTACAATATTCATGGTAAACCACAAATCTGCTGCAATCAGGCAACAACAAAGTCTTTTGTCTCATTTGTGTATATGTTTTTAAGTCTCATGCGTAACATTAACGCAACTTGTTTTTTCGTTCATATTAATATCTATTTATAATGTTTGTATATTTCTTTATTGTTTGACTATCTGGACTTATGTTCATGTTTATTGTACTAACCACCACAACAAATTCCTTGTATGTGCGAACATACACCGATCAGCCATAACATTAAAACCACTGACCGGGAGAAAAAAATAACATTGACCATCTTGTGACAATTCAGTGTTCTCCTGGGAAACTTTTGGACCTGGCATTCATTGGTGTGGATGTTACTTAGACATGTAGCACCCACCTAGACCAGACCAGGCCCCCCCACCCCATAGTAATGACACTCCTCGATGGGAGCATCCATCCCCAGCAGGATGCAGCCTGACACAGGCACACACACAAAAACGCTTTAGGAACAACTAAAAAAAAACATGAAGAACAGCACAAGGTGTTGACCTGGCCTCCAACTGATCAAGTATCTGTGGGATGATCCGCAGTGGCCCCTCCACTCAACACATAGGACCCAAAGGCCCCCCACTAACAACATTCTTTTGCAGGACACCACAGGACACCCTCAGAAGACCCATGTCCATTCTCTGATGAGTTGGAGGCACAACGGAGACCTACACAATCTTAGGAAGGTGGTCATAATGTTATGCCTGCTCGGTGTATGTGGCCATTAAGAGAGTATTTGTCTTCTGATTTTGTGTTTATCTGGGCGTGATCTCCTGACAAAGACGGCAGTGAAGGACGTTTCTGTCTTTTTCCTTTTATCTGAATTATTTATTTCATGCTGGTGTTCTGTGCATGTGTACCTGTTTGCTTGTGTTTGTGTCTGTGTGTAAATTAGTGTGTGTGCACTCATGTGCATGTGTCTCAGCACCCCCTCAAACTACCAGATGGCAATGTTTCCTAATCACGCTTGTGTTACTTAAGTAGTAAATCCCCTGTTGAAAAAAATAAATAAATAACACACACAGACACTGATACACACACACTCCTGGCAGTCTTCCCATTCGCTCACCTTCTACGCGAGTGCATCTGCATACGAACGCAAAAGACGCACGCAACTACACCTCAAGCAGCAGTACCATCAAACTCATCATCAATCAAACCTCAAAACACACAGACATCTTGGGATTTGCGAGTTCTGGAGGAAATGGGTCAAGTGGGAATCAACAAAAAGCTGCGATCTATGCGTCCAATTAGAAGTAGAAAACACACCGTGTGTCGGAGCTTGAACGGACACAATCAGTCACGCACGCTGGCATCATCTCTCATCAATATGTCCAGTCCTCGTCTATCTGGGCACCCAGTGCCAGCATTTCACACTGTGAAGGGAGGGAATGGTGTCAGTGAAATGAGATCAGAGAGGAGGTTAAACAAATAAATACTCACTGCATCACAGTAGTTGTAGTATCCTTATCTCTGTACACAGCCTTAAGGTCTGCTTTGCATTTCATAATTTATAGAGATGTTGTAGTTCATCTCATCGTTGAGGTGTCTGAATTTGAAACTCAGTCAATCCACTAAGATAAGAGGGGGGTAGTGACTGAATTGATTTGCATTCACTTCTGTTTTCTAACATTTTCAATACATGTAATCCTTTTCTTCCATCTGCGGTTGAGAATAAAATGCAGCTCAGCTTCAGAATATAAATAGATTCATTTCAATCTGTTGTCACAAAGAGGAGACGCATTACATCCCGGCAAGCGCATGCCTCTCTCTTGTAAACATATCTGTTGAGTGTCTGACTTTATTCTTTTGCAGTATAGGAGAGATGATGTGATGCTGTGGAGGTAGCGTTAAATATCTCATCAGCGCGTGTCTGTTTGTGTATTTACAATCCCCGGCTCCACAAAGGAAAGGGTAATCACACATCCGTACGCCCTGCCCCTCTCCTCTTCTTGTACCGTGAACTGGATGGGACGGACTCACGCATGCCGGCTATACAATGCCTGCAAAGCCTGAGCCAGCAGGAAGCAAGTGGTTTAAATAGCTTTGTGTGTGCAGCTGTGTGTGGAGATGCAGAAGAGAAATGTGTGTGCGTGTAGTTTCTTTACAGGGGCCTTGAGGCTCAGGTTGAAAAGAAGAACGCTGGCAATTCCTCTGGGTTTGTGCTTACTAGAAAGACAGACCAAATACACTTCAGGCTCTCTGGCTTCAAGCAGATATTTCATGTTGGTTCAGTTCTTTCCGTATAAGCCGTTATATTCTGTAACAGTATGTGAGTCAGTATCAATTTCTCAGCATGACTTCATTTAAATCAGATAATAATGTTCAGAGAAATTTATTTCTTTTTAATGGTTATAGTGAAGCGGTGTCAAACACTCATTTTAGTTCAGGGGCTATGAAGAAGTACATAATGAAAATGTTTAAAGAACTGTCCTTTAAAAAAAAAAAAAACATTTTATCAACAACTTGAAATTTCTTAAGAAAAATAAGTGCACTTTCGGCGCATTGCTGCCATCAGCTGTTTAGTTCTGTGTCTCAGTGTTGTGTTATGTCCGCGACTGTGACTAGATCAGCGCAACCCCTAATAATATTATTATACATATATTTTCAAATATGTGCCAATTTTATTGAAAAATTTTCAAATTCATCCCATGGGCCGGACTGGACCCTCTGGTGGGCCGGTTTTGGCCCGCGGGCCATATGTTTGACACCCCAGTTATAGTGCCATGTTTAAAGGAACATTTTAACATTTTGGGAATATGCAGTAAACTTCAAAATCTACTATCTTCCTGATAGTTTGATGAAAAGATCAGCTCATGTCTGTGTGCTAAATGTGAGGCTAGATCTTGCAGATGATTAGCTACAGCTAAAATACACCTACCACCATCAGATCAGTGTCATTTGTACAGAACATAGACTGTATATAAATATGGACAACATGTCGCCACTTCCTTGCATTGGCCAAAATGACGCTATTTTCTCGGGGATACGGGCGGCGCCATCTGGCAAGTTTGGAGCCAGAGTCTGTGCAGTACGGTTCGAGAGTGGAGCCACCTGGAGCCGCAATAACTAAAACGAAACATATTCAAAAACTTTACTCTTGAGCATGCATCAACATTATATGAACTACCTAAAATGACAGAAACCATCCTTGACAGAAACCAAATTATTTGACGTGTATTTTAATGTTTTAGTTTGGTGCAAGTCCCATTCACTAACATGGAGGGGGTGGAGCTTATGACCTATACTGCAGCCAGCCACCAGGGGGAGCTCTACTTGTTTTGGCTTCCCTTTTGAGGAGCTGTTCCGCAGTTGTTCCATCTTTATACAGTCTATGGTACAGAAAGGTTTGTAGTGTTATGAGGATGTACTGTAACCACTTCCTGGTCATGTGCAGTGACTTCCTGGAGTATCACTTAAACAACCAGAGGAGGAATCAAGACAAAACCTCATGTAAAACCAACACAGCACATTTAGGGGTGCTTGCAGGTGTCTTATCAAACTGCTCATTCTCATTCCTGGTGTCAAGCCGTCAGTGAGCATCTGAGGCCCGAGTTTTTTACAGTGTGTCCCCCCACTGCTGCCTCGAGCTGGACCCCTGACGGTGGCTTTTCGGCCGATTAAGCATGTTGAATGGGAAGCGGCGAGATTGGCTTAGAGTACCAGCGCATGAGAAGAACAGCGGAAGTAAACAAGACAACAGAGTTCAAAGTTCACACGCAGAAGGCTCTTCTCCTTTTAATCTGAACAATCAAAGACAACAGACCAATTGATCAGTATGATTCAGGAGAACTGAGCTTTGAAAGATGCTGTGTATCTCCTCCTAGCTAATGGTAACAGTCCTGACTTTCCCTTGTGAAGGACGAATACACCGTTCATTACGCAGGAGCAGAACGTACTGTTTGTGCCAGCTGGCCACTGGTTGTAATGTCTGCCAGCGTGTTCAAGTGCAAGGTGACATCACAGTCAACCTTTTCTGTCAGTAGCTCTTCTAAGTCGATTTGGCATGTCTTTTACCTTGAATTTCCATTTAGTTTCACTTCATTATACACCCTAAAAAAAGAACAGTTTTCTGTTTGACTGGGGCTGTTATATAGATGGGCGGCACAGTGGCGAGGTGGTTAGCACTGACGCCTCACAGCAAGAAGGTTCTGGGTTTGAATCCATCGGCCGACTGGGGCCTTTCTGCGTGGAGTTTGCATGTTCTCCCTGTGTCTGCGTGGGTTCTCTCCGGGTACTCCGGCTTCCTCCCACCGTCCAAAGACATGCTGGTTAGGTTCATTGGTGATTCTAAATTGGCCGAAGGTGTGAGTGTGAATGGTTGTCTCTCTGTGTTAGCCCTGAGATAGACTGGCAACCTGTCACCCAGTGACAGCTGGGATAGCCTCCAGTCCCAGATTTTGTCAGTTGTTAAAACCAAGGGAAGGTGTCAGTCATCAGCAGCAAAAAAAACCAGCCTGGATACCGTTATTGCAACTGAAAGCACATTGTGGACGTACACGCTGATGATTTCCTGAAATGAAGATTCCCTGAAAATGTTAAATATTATTTCAGTTCACACAATAGACAGAAAGTTGGATTCATTCAGGAGTTTGTGACTGAAGGAAAGTGACTGACCTGAAGGCTTTAACAGCTCCCTCGGATTAATTAAAGGCGGCCAGCGGGAGGTCGAGCAGGTGCAGCTATTGTGCACGCGTGTGTTCCTGTGAATGCGACTGCTGACAGGTTAGAGCTTCTTGGCTTCTTGCTGAACAGCAAATTAAGGATGTTATTTCCAACTCCCTCTAAGTCAAACTGAATATGTTTATAGAGACCCTGGAAAGCAGCAACATGCAATAATGACGAGCAACAGCGCACCAGATGTACCGTTACACACAGACGCAAAATGGTCCAGTAATTGGCAGGATAATAAAGGCAGGATTTAAAAATTGGTTTTTCCTCCTTGCAACATCTTAACCACCTCATTTCTGACTGAAATTAAGCCTTAAACACATGATTTGCATAACTCTGCCTCAGTGCCAAGCACTCCTACTTGTTCGATCCTAAAGAAAATGCTTGATACTTAACACAAGAGGCTGCAAAAGGTCAACAGTGTGGCTGCTGGAAATGAGTTAAAAAAGATTTACAGTCAATAGGCTGCTGCTTTTTTTTTTCTTTTCCAAATCCTTGTTTTAATAGAAGCCTGTGCTCTTGGCGGTTTGAGGAGATTAGACATGCTTTGTAGAGGGACTGAGAGAAGTGATTTGCAAAAAACGGAAAGGAAATATCTTTGTGAGGGAGGAAAAGACAAAAACTGCTGCCATTATGAGCACTAATGTATTAATAAACTGGAATTACTGTCTCCCTGTTTATCTGTCCAGACGCTTACATGTACAGTATGTTTGTCTGGACTCATATAATATAAGGTATTAATGGACCCTTTGTATATACCGTATAATGCTGTCACTTCTATACCTTATCCTATTGGATATATGTGGGAAAATGTGTCACAGTGTGTTGATTCTGGATTCTAGCCAAAAACTTTAATTTAGTTTAATTGTATTTACATAGAGTCAATAACAATCCAAATTGTCCTACGATACTTATCCCCAGAGCTAGCCCTAAAGTGATGGAAGCAAAGAAAAACTCCCCTTAAACAGGAGAAAAACTTGAGCATAACCCAGTTCATATGGGAGGACTCATTAGATTGAGAGAGAGACTGAGAAGTAATGACATGCCATACGGTAGTAGGACATTGCTATGTGCCAGGCGGGCAGTGTATTTCCTTTGGTTCTTTTTTTCTCTCTCTCTCCCCCTCCCCTGTTTGTTATCAACTGATTCCACCTGAGAAGTCAGACGGGTCCTGCTGATTGGTTGGTTTGGCCCCAGATCATCCATTTATGACCCAGGGCCTACATTAAAAGGGATCCAGCTCCAGGATCCTCTCGGCTGCTCGGCTGCTCGCTCTCTCTACTCTACTCTCTGCTACTGTTTTATTGCTCGCATGTTCTTCTGATCTCTGTTACCTACCTTGTTTATCGTTGAGATGTGTGGACCTTTGAGTACCGTTTATGTTGGTTGTGGTGGAAAGTGTGGATTATTGGTGAGACTGGGGTACCCTATACACCACATCATGTATGTAGTCTTTTGTATAGACACACTAGGATTACTGGTTGGTGCCACCTGTATAGTTCTGCTTACAGCTTTTAGTAGAGAAGATAGTTAGGTACACCCTGGGCAGGTCGCCAGTCTATCGCAGGGCTTAGTTTTGGTATTACTTTCATTTATTTGGCATAAACACATGGTCCAATCCTTCCCCACTGTGTATGCTTTAAGCAGACTTTCAGTTCCTTTTTGTATTTAAATAAATTCTGCTAAATTTGCTTTGCGGCACAGTGGAGTGGTGGTTAGCAATGATCCCTCACAGCAAGAAGGTTCTGGGTTTAAATCCATGGGCCGACTGGGGCCTTTCTGTGTGGAGTTTGCACACTGTGTCTGCATGGGTTCTCTCCGAGTACTTCCTCCCACCATCCAAAGACATGCTCGTTAGGTTCATTAGTGATTCTAAACTGGCCGTAGGTGTGCATGCCCGATGACAACTGGGATAGGCTCCAGCCCCCCTGCGACCCTTCATGGGACAAGCGGTTACAGAAGATGAATGAATGAATGAAGTTTGCTTTACATCCAGACTCGACTTCATCGATTGTCCTGTGTTTGTCTCTAAATTCCCCTGGATCCTCCTAAGGACGCAACACAACATAAATGTGTGATACTTGGAGAGAGTAGAGTATAGAAGAGAGGTTCTCAATGCATCATAGGAAGTCCCTCAGCAGCCTAGGCCTATAGCACCATAACTATTCAGCTGCATGTTAACGCAAGGTCTGAACACGCATACTTAAACCTGATCTCTTGCAATCTTTGGATCTTAATTCAAGGTCTGAACAGGCCCTATGGAATGGCTTAGGGTCACCTGAGCAAGGCCTAACGTATAAGCTTTATCAAAAAAAATCACAATGAACTGTGACCGCAAGAATGTAATCAGTTCATCCTTGAGCCAAGGGAATGTATGAGCCACGTTAGAAGAAAATCCCTCAAGGTGTTCTGGAGAAACTGTGCATGGATTGCTGCTGCAGAGGTGTCAAAATGTAATTTGAGTCTCTTTAAATTAAAATCAAGGCTGAAAATGAAGCGAAAAGTATAAAAAAATCAAACGATAATATTTTAATATCTCCTCCTTAGGGATATTCTTTGCATCACTAAATATCAGTTTGTTCTTTTGGACTGCAGCTGCATGCGACTCTTGCACACGGATTAAAAAAGAAACTCATCACAGGACTAAAGCTTTTCAGACGGTTTTTGCCCACTGCAGACCGTGGACATACATAAAGAGATTTCCTTTTTCCTTTTGTTGGGTCATGCAATGTTAACTTCACCACACATGATTGATTATTTGCAACTGCTTGGATGGTAAAGCTGCTGGAGAAGCTTCCTTAAACGTATTCGGTTATTGTAGGTCAATAATTATGGGCTGCAGTGGATTCTATTGGACAAATATAATAAACTATATTTTTTTGATAGTGGACAATAATCCTTTTTAAGCTTTAGTATGGTTCAGTCTTTCACTATAGCTGCATCGTTTTAGATTTAAGGGTAGAATAGTAGAGTCTCTCAGGGCTTAATGGGTAGAGACAGACTGGAGACATCACGCTCTGGAGTAATCACATATAACGTGACCTGGTGGCACAGTGACACACACACACACACAGTTCTGTCCCAGATTTATTGTGGAGGACTTTAAGAACACGAGAACAAAGCTTCACAAAGGCATGATATATAAACTCACCAGAGAGTCATGTTGCCCTTTTTTTTCCACATTACTCTTTGTCTTGTCGGCGGCTGCGGCACAGAACCAAAGCGCAGATTATTTACCGCGACGTGGGAATCACTTCAAAAAGTCATGTGTAGTTACAAAAGGAGTAAAAAAAAAAATGTAGGCTGTGGGAATTCACTGAGCTCAAGCTGCTGAAGAGTTAATAATAGCTCCGGTGGTACTAATCACACTGAGAAACTAAAGGGGGATAAATTATCTTCACTGTATGTTCCCACAATCATGAGGCCGAGCAGCGTTTCACAGGTGTGTGTTGCTCTACATAGAAATGTTCAGGCAGCAGCTGTAAATTGCAAGTTATCTCATTTGTTGGAGATTGCTGGGAAATAATTATTATAACTTCACTTTCATTGACTTTTTACTGCAGCATCTTTGCTCCTGCCCTAGTTGCCACCACAGCACTGACTAAATCCCAAGGAACAAATTGGAACAATAACTGAGCAGACATTGCTTTGACGGGCAACTTATTAGATGTTACCGCGAATGTAGAGTTAGGGACACTTGAAACAAACAGCAGTCTCACTTGCATCATCCCTTCCATCAACCCTGACCTCCTCCCTCCCATGTGGATCAAGTGTCACCCCTTCCAACCACCAGAGGTCCTCTGTCTTTCAGTCTGTACCCAGTGACCTGTCTGCCAAGCCCACTTCACCTGCTCCCAATTCTCCAATCAGCTCCCTCTATATGTACCTATAGCTGTTCTCATTGACACAGTGTTTCAGACTCTAGTGGGGTTTCTTTCCTGCTTTTCCTTAAAAATCTCATTGCAGGTTTGTGTGTTAACCTGCCATCCTGTCCACAACCTCGCACAATAAACCCCTCTAAACGTGTTCCTGCCTTTGTAACAAGGCAAGTGCTCGCTTTGGTTGCATTCGCTGAAATGAATAACACTGTATCGCACGACCCTCAAGGTCACTTAACAATAAAATAACTGTGGGTCATAATAAGCTGCTCACACGGTTGACCTATGTGGTTGTTTTTCTTAATGGGAGGACAGTCTCAATTATGACTTTTTGACCAACAGTGGACCCTTTTGGTTCACGGCCCCATGTGTTTTCATGAAGAATAGGTCAGTTCTGGACCTTTAACACTGGTTCCCAGCAAGAACCAGATGCCACACTGATCTGAACGGGAAACATGGCGACACCGGTGCCATGAGTGAGTCTGTAAGTCGGCTAAACCGGTAAAAACAAACAAGCATGCTTGTGTGAAGGAACTAAAACTTTAATATCAACATGGACACTTGCTGAAGTTCTGAACGAAGTGCAGTTCTGCTGTTGAAATGCGTCTGTTCTCGCTACAGGCCGAGGTTTTGTGGTTCCTGAACAGAACTGGTGCACCAATATGAAGCAAACTGGTTCTCTATAGGCCTAAATGCCCAAAATGTCTCCTGGATCACACTCCTCCTCACAGGTCTAGCAGGTGTCACGTGTTGTACAACAGACAATGTGGAGGCAGCAGTAACTCAGGGGGAAACAGGGCTTTGTCTAGTTTCAAACCTCAGCCCTTCCTGTTCACATGTCAAAGACACTGCAACTTACATTGTTCCCAATGCATGTCAGTGAGAAAGCTATACCGATCAGGCATAACATTATGACCACCTTCCTAATATTGCATAGATCTCCCTTGTTGTCTCCAAAACAGTTGTGACTCATTAGAGAATGGACATGGGCTTTTTGAGGGTGTCCTGTGGTGTCTGGCAACAGAATGCTGTTGGTGGGGGCCCTCTGTAGATCATGTCACAGATACTTGATCAGTTTGGGATCTAGTGAATTTGGAGGCCAGGTCAACACCTTGTGTTGTTTTTCGTGTTTTTTTCAGTTGATCCTAAAGCGTTTTTGTGTGTGTGTCTGTGTCAGGCTGCATCCTGCTGGGGATGGCTGCTGCCATCAAGGAGTGTCATTGCTATGGGGTGGGGGTGGCTGGTCTGGTCTGGTCTAGGTGGGTGCTACATGTCTAAGTAACATCCACACGAATAAATGCCAGGTCCAAAAGTTTCCCAGCAGAACACTGAATTGCCACAAGTTGCTCAATGTTATTTACATCTCCTGTCAGTGGTTTTAATGTTGTGGCTTTAATGTCGGTGTATAGTCTATATCAGTTTGGACAAAAGAAACTAAATGCAGCACTCAGATGTAATGTGATGTGACACGTGTTTAAAGAGCATGCAGTCATCGCTAAAATAGACAATAAAGCAAGATTATTTACCTAGCTGCAGATGCTCTTTATGGAATATTGTGTGTAAATGAAATAAATTATAATTTCCACGACTCTAGTCATCAAGCTGAACATGTTTCAGCCCTCTGCAGATCACTGACGATATATAAAGGATGTTTTAAATATATACTGTTTAGTCGAGATTACAATCATATCATGCATTTTTTAATTTCAAGAAATATCATACAGTATTTTTTTTTTTTATGAAAATTATAATTTTTCACTAAAGTCAGTTTACGTATTATGAACAAACCATCTCTGACAGTAACTGCAGCCTAATGATGAAAGCTATGAAACATATTTAGTCTCCTTATAAGCGTATGTTTTGTAACTGACAGCTCCCTGGTCCCACAGCAGACTGACATGCTCTGATCGCCCCCCTCTTTTCTCTCTCTCTCTCTCTCTCCCCCTCCCGCTCTCTCTCTGTGTTTCTCTCTTTCCGTCTCTCAATTGGTCCGCACTCCTCGTCTGCTGCTGAGGCGGAGGGTGAGAGAGCTCATCGGAGGACAGCGCCGAGTTTCAGATAGATTTAATTCCGCGTTAAGCGTCCGACCAAACCCACCCCCCCTCTCCTCTCCAAAATCCACACACAGCGCCTCGGTCCTGGCTGGAAGGACTGGAGCTTGTGAATGGAGACACGATATGCGGCCGGGACAAAAGACAGTGATCAGTTTCCTCAACGCGTCAGTTTGGTGTCAGAGAAAAAAAAGTGGACAGTCAAGAAACATTTGGTGATGTGAAGGGAAACAAAACAACATAACACGACCTTTTTGTCTGGATTACCCTGCTCGGTGGAGTGAACATATCCCAGCACAGGATGGCGAAAGCACAGGCTGAAAGGGAATAAAGAAAAGCATTTTATTTTATTTTATTTTATTTTAGCAGCAGCAGTTTTATCTCGTCCGAGAACAACGCGCTGAAGGCGTCGGGATTCCCTTTGTCCCCACGTGTGGATGAGGTCTGAGGAAGACGCAAGGTAATCAGGACGCTTTTTGTTTTTTATTTACTTTTAACATTTGACTTCATCCTGAAAACTCTAGTGAAGGCTAACCGTGTTGCTTTTAGGATGTACTCTGTATTTTGTTGTTTAAATACACCGACAAGTTGACCCTAACGTCAAGCGTTAACCTCAGGTGTTTCTTTTATTGACAGTGGCAGCTGAGCCCCCCCAATCTAGACCTTTACATCATGTCACTCCTGTTATATCCGTGCATATAAATATAATGCATTTCAGTTTTTTAACTCTCAAATGTGTCAATTTAATATGACTTAAATGGCTGCAAGGCTACCATTTTATTTTTACTTAAAGTTAGGCTGCCACCGATCAGCCACCACATTAGAACCACTTACAGGAGAGGTGAATAACATTGACCATCTTGTGACAATTAAATGTTCTGCTCTTGGACATGGCATTAATTCATGTGGATATTACTTAGAGCACCCACCTAGACCAGACCAGACACCCCCACCACATGGCAATGACAACCCTTGATGGAAGGAGCCATCCCCAGCAGGATGCAGCCTGACACAGGCACACACACAAAAACACATAACTCAGAATAACTCAGAAAAACATGGAGAACAGCACAAGGTGTTGACCTGGCCTCCAAATTCACTAGATCTCAAACAGATCAAGAACCATAGGACCCAAAGACCCCCCCCCACTAACAGCATCCTGTTGCCAGACACCACAGGACACCCTCAGAAGGCCCATGTCCATTCTCTGATGAGTCACAACTGTTTTTGAGGCACAAGGGAGACTTACTCAATATTAGGAAGGTGGTCATAATGTTATGCCTGATTGGTGTATGTGCCGCTGATTGACAATAGACATGTTTGGGTCACATTTTTCCCAGCAGCATTGTTTTAAACGTCAGCTGCCTCAATACCTTGCAGAAAAGTGCTCATTATCCCCCAGAGTAGACATGTGCCTGAAAACGAGTGCATCATTTTATTGTCCTCTCTCAAAGCTGTCTGGTCGTAACCCTTGAACCCTGTCATCACTGAAGTGAACTGTGTATTTTTGTAAGACGATCAGATTCCTATTTTACCAAATTTAGAGAGCTGCCAAAAAAAAACAAACCTCTGCCTGTCACGGAGCTTGGCAACTTTATTTCCAGCTCTGCAGAGCAGCAGCTTTCCAGTTAAGCCGTTTCTGGACCTGAATGTCGGCAGCTAAATGTGCATTTCAGATCGTACGGGCTTATCATCTCAATGAGTGACAGACGCCGCATGCCAAGAAGCACATGTGGATATTTTTATTTATTTGAAGCGGTGAATATGGTCCTACGGAGAGCTCGTTGGGCTATGAAGTGAAATTGAGATGTTGTGATATAGGGTGTCCTGCCACCTCCGAGAGGCGGGGGACTACCAAAAGTGACACTTCCAAACCAGCAGGATTTCCTGCGTTGGGAAAGAAACTGTGAACAAATAGAAAAAAATCAATCTGCTGACGGGTTTGCTGGCAGCTCTGCTTCATTCTCCAGTGGCTTTCTTTGTTTTTCCCATTTCTCCCGCTTTCTCATGTAACCTTTTATCTGTCTCGGATTCTTCACCCTATAGATGCCCTTTCCATGCTCTCCATCCTTTTTGTTTCATCTCGTTTTGTGCCTTCAATTCTTCAACCTTTAAATCCTTCATCTGCTCTCGTACGCTTGCCAGCCTCAGCCGGCCTCTGTGTCTCCTTGTCATTCCCTCACTGGATGAGCGAACCATGAAACACTGTTCCTCCATGCGACTTGCGCCATCCAGAACCCAGCGTCTATCGATCTGTTGGCTTACGCTCCGTGTTTAAATGTGGAAACGCATTGATCCGCGAGAAGGGCCGTAAGTGGAGAGGCACCAGCTCGGTCCCACGGCACATGAGCTAATATATCTCAACTGTGTCAAGATTGACTCGTGCTATTTACACATATTAAATTGGTGTCATTATGGCACTGAAATTGGTTACACTCGCCCACTGTGAAGTTGTAATTGAGCTCTCCATAATGTGGCCTCACCGAATGCATTAAAAGTGCACGGGGTGTAGACTTAGGTTACACAGTGGGCTCTGCATGCACGATAAACCTTCTGGATATTAACCGGACTAATATGTACATTTAGTAATTTCTCACTCAGCATGCATGCCAGCCGATTAGCCCCCTCAGAATCACGTACGATGCATTCACCTAGTAGGAGGCTGCACTGCATGATCACGATACATCATTACTATTGCCTCTCAGGAGCTGATGAAAACTTGGTGGTGCATGGCTTAGAAATCATTCAGAGATGTTTTTCTATTCTCTCCCCCCATAAAGAAAGTGAGTCCATCCGTTCGCATTTTAATTTTGTTCATGGCAAGAGAGAGAGCGCGTAGGAGAACAGCACGGCTGAAAATTTTTCCGTTGGATTTAACCCGCAGTGAGTCAGTGCACACGTACGTTAAGTCCAGAGGTAGGCTTCTATGTTATTACGCCTGGGCGCTGCGATCCATTTTCCAGCAAGACCTAGCTGCCCTGTTCCCAAGGTCATGATTCACCTCTTACACATTCGATAGACGACAATAGCAGTGGGTAAATTGCCTTGCAGAGTCGGACAATGCTTTTCAGGCTTTTTTTTTTTTTTTTTTAATACGTGGCTCTCGGTGTACTTTCATGATGCAAGTCGTCTTGAAACTCACAAAACTTTTAGTTGCTGCCTTTTGCGACTGCAAGGCCTATTTGTTTTGTTTCTGTTTCTTAAGCTGGTATCATAGAGTGTCTGTTACCATAGAGTGTGACACCAGAGAGATGAATGGAAGTAAAGGGTGAAAGAGATGAGTAATGACATGCATCAAAGGTCGCTGGCTCAAACAGAAGAAGGGACAATGCAGTTCATGGTGGACGCGTTGACTGTGTCACCACTCCCTTGCATTGGCCAAACTTACGTTATTTTCGAGAGGATACGGGCGCCGCCATCTTGTGAGTTTGGACCCAGAGTCTGTGCAGTACCGTCCGAGAGTGGAGCCAAGCGGAGCTGTGATATTGGTGACCTGGTTTTTGTTTAATTAATAATGTGCTCTGCTCTACCTACACCAGTTACAAGGAAATGGTGGATTATATACTGTACTTTAGTGTTTCAGTTTGGCACAAGTCCCATCCGCTAACATGGAGGAGCTGGAGCTTATGACCTATACTGCAGCCAGTCACCAGGGGGAGCTCTACTTGCTTTGGCTTCACTTTTGAGGAGCAGGTCAGCTGTCCATATTTACATACAGTCTATGGGTCAATGCCTGAACTCTGAAGCCAGCAGGTTCCTTGAATGCACGGTTTATTTCCATAACCTCAGGTATATTTGTTAATGGAGTCAGATACATGTTTTCTTTCTTTTGGTAGAAAATACTAGTCGGGGATAAATTGCTCGTCCTACTTAAGATGCCTCTTGAGCTTTTCTACATAAAAATACCTAAAAATATATTGCATGTCAACTTCTTAGCCAAGGATGATTTTCTAGGCTTCCTCGAATGTCCCTTTTGGCGACACCTTTCATCCCACTCATCCAGCTGCACGCTTTCACACCTGGGAGCCGCACACTATCGTGACACTGTACCCGGCGAAGACTTGCTGACTCTGTCTGGTCTTTACCAGCAACAACCTGCTTTGCAGCTGCATATTCTCGCACCTCAAAGGTGTATATTTGTGCCGCGGTTTATCAAGAAACTCCGCTCTACGGGAGACATTACCGCACCTTCGTCCGCTGTTGATGAGGCTGAGGAGGAACCTGTCTTTTTCACTGTGACAAGACCAATTTAGACCTGTCTTTGCGCTGTCCAGCGCCACCAGTCTTTTCGTACGCGTCACATTCCGCTCTGTGCTGCTTTAATTACGTTTCACAGCACACTTTTTCATTCTGTGCTGCCCCCCCCACCCCCCAGTCCCTGTCATCCTGTCATTTTAATTGCAGTATGGATCATTTGAATGTGTCACTCAACAGCAGGGCTCAGCTCTGGTCTCATAAGGAATGTACTGTAATTCAACATCCGTTCAGTTAGCGTCTTGATGAGGGTTCTTGCTGTGCTTATATCTTGCAGGTAGATGAGGAGTAGCTGCAGCTAATTTGTCTCAGTGTGTGTTTTCAAGTGCTTGTTTATGTTGGCATGATTATTTTTTTTCCTCCAGAGACATTGTGACTATATTTGTCCTGCTTTTTTCTGAAAGTCGGCTTAATACTCTTGGCAGACAGAAAATGCATCTGTTAAATATCCCTTCCTCAAAGAGCTGCTTGAAAAAACTGTCAAAATGTGGGGCACGCCAACAATCCGTTATCCCTCATTTTGGGAGTTTACAGGATGACTATATTAGAGTAGTTACACAGTGCACACAAATCTGCGAAGGCTTGTGTTTTTGTTTATTCATCACATGCTTGCCGCTGGCTCATATCCGTGCCGTTTTTCTCCCGCGTCAAGGCCATGCGAAGTTTTGTGCATGAATCCTCAGGAGAGAGTGTTTCCTCTTGTGTGTTCTGCGTGATGCATGTTAATACTCTGTGCATACACTGCATTTACTTTGTGATGGTGCAGCCTAGAGGTGTTGTTGAACTTTAGAAGCAGTACGTTGGTGTCGATTATTTACGTGGGACACAAGTAATCCATCTCAGAGGATTCCTGTTCTGTGTAATGCAATATTTTAGTTTGCTGAAGGGGAAACTAGCAAATATTAAAAGAGGTAAACCAAAGAAATGTCCCATTATTAATGTCTCCATTATTTTGCAGTTTTTCCTCGGCTGGTAGGACGACAGTAGGGACCACAGTAGGGCGTGCAGTAGGTTTACATTATGTCCAGCTTTTTGTATTTAAAAAATATCTTCTGTGTGTAAGTTTAGAAGTTGAGATTTACCAGATGTTGTCATGTTTCACTGGCCTTTAGCTTGAAATAAGGAAGAATGCTGCTGCATGACTTTTTCTTTTATAGCTGTGAAGGAGTTTGCGCACCAGGAATGTATTTATTATATGCATTTTGCAAATCTGTTATCTCATGAAAACAGTTTTTGCAATAGATTTAGATCTAGTTGTCATAGCCTGGAAGCCAGGGCGCAGAATTTTAGTTTTGTTTGTTTGTTTGGTCTGGCGTTTCTCTGTAGGGAGTCGGTTACGCCCCGGCAAAGATCTGCCGAGGAGATTAAATTGTGGGCAGAAGAGTAACAGCGTAGTCATACAAATCATCTGAGTGCTGTGGACTTTACCCTGTTAACAACATGGTGGCTCTGATTGGACAGGACTAATGGCGGATGGTGATTATACAATAATTAAACCAAACTTTTCCTGTATCAGCCAAAATGTTATTGGAATAAAACCTGCAGTTCTGGTCATGGTTAAAATATCTCATGACTTGTATTTTTGACACTTTCAAATGCACTTTTGAAATGAAGGGCACAACACAAACCATTTCATGCAGGGAAAATGCACAGGGCGATGGCGTGTGCAGGCTGAAAAAATTGTTCTGAGCCAGGAGAAATAAGGACATGCATGTCAGGGCCAAACAGAGAAGAGCCAGGCGTAGCCAACATTGGAGTGGCAATTAGGCCGAGAGTCGGGGCCAAGCAGGTCTGTGAATCAGCAGGGACAGGAGATGTAGAGGACGGCGCAGCGCGGCCAGGGTCTCGGGAGCCAGGAATAACCAACCATGTATCACCGCGGGAGGCCGCAGAGGGACGGGAAAGAACATGACAAAGCAAAACTGGGCCAAAAGCAACTCGGCCGGGTGTTAATGCACGGAGAAAATACATGAACCTCAACTGAAACGGATATAAAAGGAAATGTGGTGGAGCTGATAAGAAATCTGATCAGTTCCCAAAGAGTTAATTAGGTTAATTAAAAGTTAGTTCCTGCAAAGATGTTTTGTTTTTCTCATTAAGTGATTCAGATTGATTTCACAACCATCGTCCTCCTCATGTGTCGCCTGTCATTCACCATATCGCTCCTCTCCTCTCCGGTTGCCCTTCTCCAACAGACCGTAATTTCCTTTCCTTCTTGTAGCACACATTTCTAAGTCCCTGGATCCATCCAGCCATTACTGGATCATCTTCACTGGGAAGTTTTTAGTGGCCTTTCACTCGTCTGATCGATACAGACGTGGCAGGATAATTCCCACAGCTTCACCGGCTTAATGGAATTGATATTTAATGGTGGATACATGGATACGCAGGAAGAGCAGTGGGCAGCCGTGTCTGCACATGCATTAGTTTTAGATTTGAGAAAGGATCGGGGTAAGAGGGTCGTCGGGCAACTGTAATTGCAAAAGCAGCCGTCTGAACACATTTCATGAAAGGAACCTGAACAGAAATACTTTCATTTGTCATTAACTTGTCAATAACTCACCTTAACATCTGAACGTTTTTGTTCCGAGGGGTCCAGCAGGAAGACAAATTGCATCAAAGCACTTTAAAACGTTTTAACATTGTGCAGTTTCTCATATTTTATTTTTATCTGCTGTAACAATACCTGGGATGGTAACCTTCTCACAAGCCATGACTGTAGTGTGCTCACAAGAAATGACGATGCCACAGAGACTTTTTTCATTTCTTGCAACTAAGCTCCCTGAGTCTACTGTCATACTGTACAAGTACACCGATTAGGCTCAACATTATGACCATCTTCCTAATATTGTGTAGGTCTCCCTTGTGCCTCCAAAACTGTTGTGACTCATCAGAGAATGGACATGGGCCTTCTGAAGGTGTCCTGTGGTGGTGTTAGTGGGGGCCTTTGGGCCTTATGGGTTGAGAGGAGGGGCTTCTGTGGATCAGTTTGAGATCTAGTGAATTTGGAGGCCAGGTAAACACATTGTGCTGTTTTTTTGAGTTGTTCCTAAACTGTTTTTGTGTGTGTCTGTGTCAGGTTGCATCCTGCTGGGGATGACTGAAATGCTGTTTAGTAGCAAGGAGTGTCATTGCTAAGGGGTGGGGGTGCCTGGTCTGGTCTAGGTGGGTGCTACATGTCTAAGTAACATCCGCACGAATGAATGCCAGGTCCAAACGTTTCCCAGCAGAACACTGAAGTCATATTGAAGAAGGTCAATGTTATTTACGTCACCTGTTAGTGGTCATAATGTTATGCCTGATCGGTGTAAGTATTGCCACTGGTAAAGAATTGGTTGTGAATAATGTGACAAGAAAATGACCAGCCAAATGAGTTTGAGCATCTGAAAGGGCCGTCACCATGAATATATGTGTTGCACTTGCAGAAAAACAGTCTTGCTCCAGTTTGCTGCAGGTGTTCTTGAGCTTTTTTCTTCATTTCACATGATATTCGTTCAGAGCAGTTTGCTCAGCTGCTGATGCCGTCGAAATATCCATTTTTATTCTGAGAACATATTGTCCGTTGCCTTAAGAGCTGAGCTGAAGCATGTCTTCTTGACCTCAAGTCGTTCAAAGCGTTTTGTTCGTTGCCGATCACGTTGTAGCTGACGGCTGCTAGTGGACGTTCCAGTCTGTGGTTGCCCAGGAAACCCTCCAGTACATTTCTGGATCCGAAATGTTCCTGAATGAAACCAGCAGGACTTAAAAACAGTGCTTGCTGCCACTGCTTCCTTGGGTGAACCCTCCATCTGGGTTCAGCCAACTCTCCAAGCCCTTTATGAGCATGCTGAATTTGGTGGTAGGAACCAAGGTTGTGTTCATGTCATATATCAGTTGCCTCAATGGCGTGACCTTCAAGTTGAAATTAAAGCTGAGAGTTCGTGACCAAATCTTTATATGCTAACCACGAGAGAAAAGAAAGATGACTGTAAAGACTGCAGCTTTTGGATACAAACACAATACACTGACTGAAAATGCTGTTTAGTAGCCTCTGTAATGTTGTTTTATTGCAGGTCATAAACTGTGTGTGGTCCATTTTTTAGCATCTACTTCAGACCCCCATTGATAGTCGTGTTAACTGAGTACTATTCATTTTTCTTTCTCTCTCTCCCGATCATTTTCTCGTCCCGGTATTAATTTAATGAGTGAATAAACAAAAGGACGCCCTCGCCCGCATCTCTCTCTCTCTCAGTGACTAGAAGAGTGTTGCCCTCACAGAGCCTGAGCTGACGGAGATGAATAGCCAGAAGAGATGAGCAAGATAATTGAGAGTAATTGCCATGCCGAGCAGCTTGTGTCTTCATGCTGAAACTGAGGAGTAGATTCAAGTACGGGATTGGGATTGGTTTTCTGTTTTGCATCAGCAAGAGGCATAACACAGCATTCACACGCTCGTTTGAACACAGAAGATATATATATACGAGATATTCTGCTTTAAAACACCATTAACCTTGGTGATTTTCTGTAAAATGACTTAAACTACCTGGTCAGAGATTCTTAAAAGGAGGCCTTTACCCTCTGTGATTCTGAGTCAGATTTTAGGTGAAGTCAGAGTAACTTTCTACTTTCATCTGCTCAGTTTTAAAACAGCCAGTCAAGCTGTGAACATACATCATTGTGTACAGTGAAGATCAAACACCCAGTAACGTTAATGAGGACCGCTGTGACAAGAAAGCAACAAAGCGCACGCATTAAGACAGAAGTGAAAATAACAAAAAACAAACTTATCTGTTCCAATTTTATCTTCAGTATTCACTTCTGTTTTTATCCACCCCTGTATCATCCATGTCAGTTGATGAATGTTTTATTTTGTATTTGGCACACCTGCGCTCTGTATTTGCTCCTGCAGACGAATGTAATCGAAGGTACTATGACTGCATTCAGTACTTCATAAAAAAAAAAAGCAATTTTGACTGTGTAAATGTTTGCTGCTGCAGGTTAGTGTGGATTTTCTCAGTGATTATCTGGTTTAAGGGTAATCTCTCACCGTAAATTCATGGTGTAGCTTAAGTTAATTTTGCAGCCTGCCAGTGGCATTGAGCAACTGCGCCGACCTCGGGCACTGTAATGCTTTGAGCTGATGTAATGCTCACGCTGAAAATGCTCAATATTTACCATGTTAAACATCTTGTATATCATGTGCACATGCTAACGTTTCCAAACTTGGACTAAGCTAAGTACTGCAGTATTATTTAGTGCACGGACAGTGTATTTGTTGTTCTTATAAATTCTTCCGAAAAACATTGTTTTTCTACGGGAATGGACCCGTACACTAATTTCAGGATGGTTATGTGAGGCAACCATCATGCTAACACTTCAGGCTCATACTGCGAGACAGAGACGTCGTGACCTACGCCCGTAGCCTACGCCGGTGCGAGCCATTTATACTTGTGTGCTCGTCAGTCTGGCTCACTCTGTAAAAACGTTAGTTGGTGCTGTGTCTTTTTTTCCCAGTCGGGTTAATTTCTGTTTTTACTTCCTGCTTCATTTTCCACTACTTTCAGCAATTGCGACTGAAAATTTCACCGGAATTTCGCAGAAATTTCCATGAAGACAACTCATCCAAATGTTTGTATCTCCGAACCTCCTCAGTTAACCTTTCCTCGATGTATCCCATCTTTATTGATCCAAAACAATCAGTTCGAAAATTGCGGCGATGAAGAAGCAGCCAGAAATACTAAAGCAGAAACATGCTACTACCAAACGGACCAATCACAGCTCTTGTGGTCTGCGTCACCGCTGCGTGTAGTTACGTTTCTGGGAAGGTACGTAGCTATGGCATCAAATTGACGCAGAAGCCTAAACCGCCTATTAATTAAAGCAGATATATCTCTAAATGGAACATAGCCACCATCGATGTAATTAATTACACCTCTGCCCCTTGCGTTTGTGTCAGTACGTCTGGGCAGGAGGAGTTCAACTGACTTGACCACTAATCGATATTCACTTCTTACTTGATTTAATATCCTGGTAATCAATACCGTGGGGAATTGCTCCAGATGTTGAGAGCCTCAAAGTCTGTTGTTGATAAAATGATGTGGGACGAACTTGTGTCAATATTCAGCCCTGGAGGGGTCAAGGCGAGTCTGACACTGGTCATTTTCGGTTTGAGAGCGTGAACATGCAGGTCTATAATCACTGCGGGTCAGTAGAGGTTTACGACAGGGTCACAGTAGGGTTGCTATAGGATTGCAGCAATATTTTCACCACAATCTGCTCCCATTTGAACGAAGGTTGTATCGAGCAATTCTGTTGAACTGTTTTAGATTTGGTCCTTGAGCTTCATAGAGAGGATTTAAGGTCAGAGCCCATGCCTAGGGTGTGTCCAGTTTGGTATCCTCAGGATTACTCTTATACCTTTTGAAGATGATATGTTCCTGCTGGCTTTTTCACTCTATGACCTTGAGCATGCAGTGTAGCGGATGGGATATAGGATTAGCGCCTCTAAATCTGAGACCATGGTGTTCTGCTGGAAAGCGGTTGTACACTGAATGGTATCTCAGGCAATTGAAGCTACACCTGCAGTGATACAGATGCTGTAATGGATTGTGAAGTATGAGCTCTAAATTTACCAGTATATCTACTTGAAAGAAAGCTGAAAGAATGAGAATGCAAATACAGGAAACAGACAGGACAGGGTCAGGATGAGGGGCTCAGACATCAGGAGGGAGCTCAGCCCATATCAGCTGCTCCTTCATGTTGAAAGGACCCAGCTAATGTGTGTCTGACATTTGACCGGGACCCCATCTGGACACCTGCCTGGGGGAGGTATTCTAGGCAAAAGGAAAGGTGACTGAAAGTCACCTGACGGATTATTGGAGTTAGTTTTGTAAACGTTGTAGAAGAGGCTTAAGTAAATAATGTGCATTTAAACATAACTATATTTTTTTCCAGTTAGTCTTGAGTTACACTGGTGCATAGTAAACAAGGGTCTGCAAAACAATGAGGAGATCAAACACCACTGTAGAAAACTGTGAATTTATTATCCCTTCTGACATTTCTCACTCCGCACATATGGGAGAACCCCAGAGCGGACCCTGAGTAAACGGGGAGGATTAACTATATAACCCTGTCTGTGCTGCATTCCCCTAGGATGTGCTGTAGGAACTCGATAGCAACACCTGGGATACTCCGCTTAGACTGCTTCTTCTGTGACCTCATTCTGGATGAGCAGTGGTGCATAATGACATGTCTCAAGGCGTTTGTTATATGTACTGATCAGGCATAACATTATGACCACCTTCCTAATATTGTGTAGGTCCCACCTTATGCCTCCAAAACAGTTGTGACTCATCAGGGAATGGACATGGGCCTTCTCAGGGTGTCCTGTGGTGTCTGGCAACAGGTTATTGTTCGTGGGGGCCTTTGGGTCCTATGGGTTGAGGGGAGGGGCCTCTGTGGATCATCCCACAGATACTTGATCAGTTTGGGATCTGAATTTGAGTGAATTAGGAGGCCAGGTCAACACCTTGTGCTGTTCTTCATGTTTTTTTAGTTGTTTCTAAAGCATTTTTGCGTGTGTGCCTGTGTCAGGCTGCATCCTGCTGGGGATGGCTGCTGCCATCAAAGGGAGTCATTAATATAGGGTGGGGGTCCCTGGTCTGGTCTAGGTGGGTACTACATGTCTAAGTTACATCCACACGAATCAATGCCAGGTCCAAAAGTTTCACAGCAGAACACTGGATTGTCACAAGATGGTCAATGTTATTTACATCTCCTGTCGGTGGTCATAATCTTATGCCTGATTGGTATATTTGTGTGTGTGTGTGTGTGTGTGTGTGTTTATATAGAATTACAGCTGTGGACTCTGTGGCAGCCCCAGGGATTAACCTGTGAGTCGTCTGGTGTGATTGGGTCAACATCAGATTGGTCCCATGGGCATAATCCCGTGTTGGAACACACGGTTTGTATTTGAAATAGTGTACACGTTGTGTGCAGAGATAAATAGACCAGCTTTAGCTTTAAGGATACATACAAAGCCCTGTTATCATTTTATTTTTCATTTGATTATAATTCAGTATAGTATGTGTGGGTGAACATTTACAACAGAGAGAACGTATCCCGTCTATCTCCCTCTGGCTCTGTAGTCACTCTTGTTTTTTTCACAATGAACATGGTTGGTGTCTGTGTTTATGTTCTCCAGTGCACACTCGACAGGAGTGCTGTCCTCATTTTGATTGCTTCACCCTTCATTATAATGACACTACTTGCATAAAATAGGGACGCCGGGCTAATCAAGTTTTTTTTTAATTGTCTCAAGAAGAACTTATCTGAAAGCACTTACTTTTCGTAAGCTGATTTCCCAGAGAATTTGTCAAGCAGGGGTTGGCAGGCAGACACGTGAAATTAGGCTGCGTTTGTGTGTGCGTGCACACGAACTGACGACACCGACACCAGGGTGTGAAAAAAGGAGAAGAGAGCTCCTGTGAAAGGGAAACTACAGAGAATAGAGACTTTGCTCGTTAGGAACTCCCTGAGCACTGGTTTTCTGTCTCATGCTGATGATTTCTGCGAAGAGGAAAATGAAGTCCCCAGACGGAGCGAGCCGGTCTCTGGAGCCTGCGCATAAACTGGTGATCACAGGTGTGAAGTTTCCCTGCGGCCGGTTCAACGTCAGGATTATGGACGGGGATTAGTTGTGTATGTTTCCAGTTAGTTTTGAGTTGATGAGGGTTTGGAAAACGATATGGTAGAAAACACAGACGTACAAATCGTGGGTGCAGTGAATATTTACACTGCTCTGACCTTCCACTCTTCCTCCTGGGATCGTTCTCCGGTACACGTCTCATGTGGGAGGCTCTCAGCGACTAGAGGCTGCAGAATAATGTGAAAAAGATGTTCTCGTATATAAAAAAATACTCTATGTTAATTCGTTATGTGGTCTTGCAAGAGGAAAAAAGGAATACAATTATTTTTAGGTGTAGTTTGGAGTAAAAAGGTGTAAGAAGGTGTTGTAATACAGATGCAGATGTTTGATTCTGCAAGATTTAAATGACGCTACATCAGTCAGGCATAACATTATGACCACTGACAGGAGAACTAAATTACATTGACCATCTTGTGACAATACAGTGTTCTGCTGGGAAACTTTTGGACCTGGCATTCATTCTTGTGGACGTTACTTAGACATGTAGCACCCACCTAGACCAGACCAGGTACCCCCACCCCATAGCAATGACACTCCTTGATGGCAGCAGCCATCCCCAGCAGGATGCAGCCTGACACAGGCACACACAAAAACACTTTGGGAACAACTAAAAAAAAAACATGAACAACAGCACAAGGTGTTAACCTGGCCTCCAAATTCACTAGATCCCAGATTGATCAAGTATCTGTGGGATGATCCGCAGAGGCCCTTCCCCTCAACTCATAGGACCCAAAGGCCCCCACTAACAACATCCTGGTGCCAGACACCACAGGACACCCTCAGAAGGCCCATGTCCATTCTCTGATGAGTCACAACTGTTTTGGGGGCACAAGGGAGACCTACACAATATTAGGAAGGTGGTCATAATCATATGCCTGATCGATTTATATTTGTTTCAGTCATCTGGATAGGATAATAAAAGATTATTTCATGGTCTTTTCCCTTTGCCAACAAGCGTAAAACTGTTTAACCCAGCACCTTTTTTGCTGTGGGGCATCAGTGCCACCTCATCAGCACATTATAAATGATTGTTTAATTAGTGTAAACATGTTTTACGATGTGATGATGATTTGATTAAAATTTTGTTGGGCTCAGACACCAAAATGACTCAGTCAGGTTTAACGACTTGTCAAGCTTTGGATTGAAATGACTAATCTGCTAGGGTGAGGGGGTCCCTCATTACTGTGTTTGCAGTAATAAACGCTTGAGTTAAAATGAATCATTCAGTCATTTAGTTTGGAATTGAAAAGGAACATCTGTGTCTTGTAGTCTGTTTTGTGGACCTTTCCTTCACTCTGATCTCCTCTTTGTAGTGAGGCACTTTATAGTAAATCCACCTGACTTCCTCTTTATTCCTCTCATTAGAATTCCTCCAGCCTCCGGACTACTCTGTCACTCCAGTGTGAACACATGTCGCCGCGGGGCACTCGCTGAAAAGTTTGTTGTCCTCCTTGTGAGGACAGTTTGCAAAATGAATGAATGTAATTGAGATCAGGCAACTGGTAGCATGCCTCTGTTTTATGAATGAATCCAGAGTAAACGCTAGGTCTCACGTAGCGGCGGATGTGTCGTCTGATGTTGTCTCACCCCAGGAGACGGGGTCACTGTTGAGTAGCAGTAGCAGCTTGGGGGCCACCAACTCTGCTGTTTTTGGAGGCATTTATTTATTAACTAAATGTGTGAGCTAAATGACGTTTTTATTTCATTAATTATAGTCTCTGAGTGGATGTCGTGCCAGTAACTGCTGCCAGTTTTATGGTGCTCATCTGAGGCAGTAAGAGGACATAACTATCCATGTGGTGACTCCCACTTGAGTCAAAATGTCTTGTTTATTTACTATTAAATAAAAGGAGATGTAACATTAAATCTGCCTCTACCAAATGGTGAACTCCGACACATGCACCAAATAATAATAAGTTTGTTTTTTAGCTCTTTTCTTTTCACATTAATGATTAAAAATGTTGTGCTTAAGTTGAAGCATATATTTTGGATGCCTTTTAATTTCACTTTGCATTTCCTAAGTAGATGCTGCATCCGCTCATTTCATGCCTTTCCACTGAGTCGACATGCATCAGAATGAGCGAATGGGAGTTAAGTGTCTGTCAGCCCATGATATCTTGGAGCCAGCCAGGTGTCAGGAAATCACATACACCGATCAGGCATAACATTATGACCACTTTCCTAATATTCTATAGGTCTCCCTTGTTGCCTCCAAAACAGTTGTGACTCATCAGAGAATGGACATGGGCCTTCTGAAGGTGTAAAGTGGTGTCTGGCAACAGGATGTTGTTAGTGCGGGGGGCTTTGAGAGGAAGGGCCTCTGTGGATCACCCCACAGATACTTGATCAGTTTGGGATCTAGTGAATTTGGAGGCCTTGTGCTGTTCTTTATGTTTTTTGAGTTGTTACTAAATTGTGTATGTGCCTGTGTCAGGCTGCATCCAAATTTGCTACGATATCGCACATTTATGGATTTGCACCACTTCTAACCAGCATGGGCTGAACTATCTCAACTATCATATCATGAAATCATCAATCAGTCAATAAAAAAAAAAAAAACAGTTGGAGGAAACTGATACGATAGCCACGGTACAGAAAGCTGAGGAATGTTCCTGCTCGGCTGAAACAAAGCCCAAAGGATATTTGAAACGGAATAATTCAAAAAGCAGCGAGCAGAGAAAAAGTAGCTTGTTACACATTTTAAATAATGAAGCTTCTTGCAAGCATTGAATATATATGAAGATGTTCAGATGCATGTGAATGCCTCATGAACTTCACTATTCACAGTCTCTCTCTTGTTGTACATTTAATAAAATCAAATGTCCTCAATGAGAAGTCAAATATGTAGCTAAATGTTGTATTTAATTCTTGTACTAGTGGGCTAAATATTATGCCTGTATTAAAGTTTGGGCTTTACAATGAATGGGTTTACACTGGAACTGCAGAATCTGAGAAGGATTAAACGATGTCCTGCGCATTTAATATCATGCTGTTCTTTAGTATAAGATCAAGAATCCTCAGCGGTTCCTAGAATTTGGTGAGCTGCTTCGTAGTGGCATCACAGTCTATGTTTCTCTCTCACACACACACACATCTCGAATGCAGGATGATCAAAAAACCCGTTGTGGTAAAAAAGATGTGGAGCAGTCTGGATATTTTCAGACATCACGCTGCAGGAATAGTAGTGGTTTTGGATGAGATGAAACGGCTGTGTTCTCTCTAGGCTCAGTAGTGGTAGATACGAGATCGTATAGGAGTTGTAAACGGGTTGGGATGTGGCAGGAAATGCAATCGAAAGATTTTTTAATTGTGTTACTGTTAGATTTGTGCACACACATACTATCTTATCATCTCTGCATGCGTTTTGTCTGCAGGCGTGACATGAGAGCATGACGGATCATAGTAGATGCCCCTCATTCTTGCTGGTTGCGATGTGCACGCTCCTGTTGCATTTGTTTTTCTCCACTTGCGCCTCAGATCTGTAATGGAAACGTAATTCTCTTTCTTTAGTTCCACTGAGAATTTCAAGCGCCCAGGCTGGTTTGTCGCACACTGTTTCGTTCTGGGTCATCACGACATACCGATCCTTCCTGTGGGTTTTAATTTGAAGTGAGCAACGCCGTCTTTTCAATAAAGTGCCAACACATCTTAGTTTGCCATGCTGATATTTGCACTGAACACGCACTACAGCTGAGGATGGAGGGATTGTCTTTAGTTTTGTCATGCAAGTTAGGGCTTGGCAATATGAGAAAAATAATATATACACTGATCAGGCATAACATTATGACCACCTACCTAATATCGTGTAGGTCTCCCATAGCATCAGTTTGGCCAATGCAAGGAAGTGGTGACGCGTTGTGCATATTTATATACAGTCTATGTTTTCTTTTTAATAATGCAATATTTCACATAGCTTTTATCAAAGTTATAAACAGATAACTAATTTAATTTTGTAAATTCATGATCCCGCTAAAGCAAATGTCAGAGGAACGTCAGATTTATGAAGACAGTTTTTGGGCTATTTCGGGCTGTGACATAAAGTAAATAGACGTCAGGTTACCTAAATGTGGACCTGAAGATTTGGCGGACTGAGCTGTAGCGGCTCAGATCTTGTTTCTCTTCCTCTGTCAGGCCTCCCACCAAGCCAGTCAGTCAACGGGATGGGCAGGCTGGGAGCTCGTTATCTTTGCTCTGGCAGGTTGACGCACAAACACGCCATGTTCGAGCCACCGTCCAGTGACGTCGGAGTGTGGCGGAGGTTGAGCTGTGACAAAACGTCTTGTCACATTTTCCCACGACACCTGAAATTGCTTTCCTCTGTGATTTTCGGACATGACATACCTGTGAAGTGCAGTCGGATGAATCGGTGCGAGTGTTTTCAAGTTTTGTGACCCTCGTTTTGTGTTTTCTTTGTGTAGGCCTAGATCCCCACAATTCATCTCAAGCTTCAAGTAGGGGCTTATTCAATATTTTACCAAGGCCTCATCTTTCTCTAGAAGAAATGAATGATTCAAGATGCCTACACATTACCATGAAAGCATTTGTCATGCATTTGTTGCCTGGAGCTGATAAAACCTGGAAAACTAATGAAATACTCCGTCACTGGATATTTTACAGATCCATTCAGGACTGTAACTGTGAACAGCTCGCAGATGAATTCAGAAATGTTTTCTTATGATTGATAATAAATAAATAAATAAAAAGATAAAGAACCATGACCAAAAAGGCATGAAATGGCATAATCAGAAACATTTTATTGAATGCAGGCATAACATTATGATAACATTACATACAATAACATTATTATCCTAATATCGTGTAGGTCTCCCTTGTGTCTCCAAGATAGGTCTTATAGGTTGAGGGGAGGGACCTCTGTGGATCATCCTGCTGGGGATGGCTGCTGCCATCAAGGAGTGTCATTGCTATGGGTTGGGGGTGCCTGGTCTGGTCTAGGTGGACGGTACATGTCTACGTAACATCCACACAATGCAAACGTAGGCTGACCCGCTCAGCATTAGGCAAATGTGCTTCAGAAGTCACATGAAAAAGTTTGTGATGGAGAACTCACCGTGATCACCTCTGCTACGTTTCCCATGTGACCGCAAGACAAATGGAAGCCTGTGTCTCACAGAGACTCCTCATTTTAGCAAAGCACAAGATAATTTAACTTGTCTGCAACCGCTCATTCCGCTGCTGATGGATGTGTGACTGATTTTACTGCCGTTCCATTAAGCACACATTGACACAGGCACCTCCAGCACTCTGCACATTTGCTGTAGTTTCACACTATGCATATACTCGCATAAGATTTTTATACCGAAGGTTTAAAATTTCTGTTGCGTTTGCGTGTCTTCTCTCTTCACACCTGTCTGTCCTGATGCTGTTAATTAGGCAGAAGTAAAGCTAATGAGGATGCCCCCAAAACACCCACACACCCACCACTCTTCTTGTTCGTAAGCACGCCCCGTCCCCGGAGGTTACAGCGCTAATCTGTGTTCGTCGACCGCTTTCCACGTCTGCGCCGCCGAGCACTGTTTTCAGATGTGCTCTGAAGCACAGGTTTCATCCGTACCCACTAATTATCTGCTGATGGTGAGAAGTGGAACTGATTGTCGTCCCCACAGGGATGCGTTGCTGCTGATAATTTCCTCTATGAATCACATATTCGAGACATATTTTTTAATGAATTGTATTATTCAAGCACTCGTTGTAATGAGCCCAACGATTGTCAGACAAAATATTATGAAATGTTCTCCATCCACTTTGAAACAGTGTAATGGTGAGAATGTCTGGCCGAGCTGTACATTGTGTTTAATGTGCCCAAAGTGAAGGAACTGATCTTAATATTGCAGATGCAACAAATGCATTTGAATCTCTTTTGGGAAAATTCATATATCATTTAGAATCAGAAGTTGCGGCGCGCGCCACAGTGGCGGCCACAGTGGCGGCGCGCGCGAGTGCAGCGGCTCAGGACCAACCCTCCATGTCTGACCATGCAATCTCGTTATATGATACTTGTATAATATAATGACAAATAAAGGCTCTTTATCTTTATCTTTATCTTTAAATTAGTTTCGGAAAAATTGAACGTACTTCAAACCATTGATATTTCAACCTGAGTTACTGTGTTTGATATGTTTGTACACATGAGTTATCCTTGAACTGCTTTCTCAAGCGGGGTTTATGTCTCTGCGGCATAAGTAGACTAGACGGCGTAACCTGCGCACAAAGCTGACGCCGGTGCGAGCCATTTATACTTCTGCGCTCGTCAATCTGGCTTTCACTCTGTAAAAACGGCACCCAAACTAGTCGGTGCGGTGTCTTTTTTGGCCAGTCAGGCTAATTTTTGTTTCCACTTCCTGCTTCGGTTTCAACAATGGCGGCTGAAACTTTGGCAGAAATACAACCAACAGACCAGTCAAAGCTCTTGTGGTCTGCCATGAGGTGGAGTTACATTTCTGTGGAAGTACACATCAGCTACGGCGTTAGGGTCTGGCCTGTCGCCGTAGTTTTGGCGTCAAATTGTCGCAGGATCACAAACCACCTGTTGTAGTAGCTAATTGCCTCTTAAAGGTGCCGAGTAGTAACACAATGTTGTGTCAGACCAGAAAGAGGAGTTCCAAATGTGACTTCACAGGTTTTTCCCTTTACTGCATTAAGGTGGTGTTATGTTATGTTATGGCTGTGGTGATTTTATATAATCATAATAGATCCTCAGGGCTTTAACTTTGCCCTGTCCACTCAGGCTGAAATATCCATCTGCATCAAGGGCATGAACTGTCTAATCATGTAACGTGACTGTAAGTCGTCTCCAAATGGCAACATGACCCCGTCGGCATAACGCAAGAATAATTCTGCATTTTGAAGAAGTTGCTTTAGGGTTAAGTTACTGCCGTGTCAGTTGTTTTCATTGTGAAGCCGCGTGGCTGTCAAGGTCAGTGGCAAAGATAACAAAGGCACGGCTACTGCTTTGCCGAATGCTCACAGATCTGTGCTGCTGAATTTGGAGTTCAAGATGATTCAGTTTGATGCCACAGAAAATGGCAAGAAGAACACGGTTGATTTTACTGGCGTCTGAGTTAAATGAATGAGTTGTTTTTTTCAACAACACATCACAGTAGAGAATACGTTCTGTGAGTATCACCAGCCTAAAATCCTGACAAACTGGCAAACAGCAAACCTTGCCGTTGCGTTATGCAAATCACGTCCTAAATTCCGAGCTACAATCTGCTCTGAGCAGTGTGAGAAGAGTGTGAGAAGTGTGTGTGTGTGTGTGTTGCAACACTCACAGATGTCTGCCACGTGCCAGCTTGAGTCGGGTTCGCATGGGTCCCAAAGATCAGATCAACCAGTCACCTTTGACCTTTGCATGAACTGCCAGATGGCTGCCAAACTACTTCCTCGTTTTTGATTATTCAGAACTGTACAATAATAAAAAAGCAGAAGTTGTTTACTTGGCTAAATGTCTCCACGGAGATGCTGCTGCTGCGTCTGTTAGAAAAATCATTCAGTGATCTACTGCTAGCTTATTAGCATTGCCGCTAAGGCAGCACCATCTCTTCCTCCGGTGATTCACACCTCATTCTTCAATCTCTCTTTGTCTAACCTCCGGCCTCTTCTCTTTAGTACTTTTTTTTAACCTGCTTGCTCGTAGCACTTTCACCTCATTCTCCGAAGCCCTCGCCAACTAATTTTGTCTATTTTTTCTCAGTCAGCTTTGTGTGTGTGTGGGTTTTTGCCCTCCAAATTCATTTATGCCGCTATTGAAGTTCACCTCCTTATCCCTCTATATACTGGAGGAAAAAGGAGAGAGTCATGGGTCAGAGAAGGAGCATATATTAGTACTTTGGGTCTTTTAACGACTGCCTGAATGAGCTCATTAGAAAGCGCCCAGTGACTGTGGATTCAAACTTATCTGCTGCTCTTGAATGATGAGCAACAGGGGAATTAAAGTGGGCCTAACCGTTAAGGCTGCTTTGGGTTTCATTAGCCGTCTTTTTTTTTTGTTAGCATGAGTTATTACTGAGAGAAAAAGAACTGTATTTAAAGGTTAGAAGTTAACGCAAAGTTACAGTTTGTGGAGGCAAGAGAGATGGAATTTGAAAGCTTCAGGTGAAGGGCCGAGGGACGCGTGGCGGCTGCTGATGAGCGTGTGCAGCGAGGGAGATGTTTCACATGCTGATGATCGTGTGTGGGATGTGTGTGCCCGCGCTTCGGTTTGCTTTCATTTGATTCTTATTACTCACCCAGCCGCGCGGTGTGTGGCAAGATTAGCATTGTGTTTTGTAAAAATATCATTTGCGGACTTAAAGAGTAGTCAGACAGCAGCAGCCGTGCTTTTCAAGTAAGGTTGTGTAATGTCATTGCATAATATATTTAAAAGGATATTCTCACAGTGGGTTAAGAGCAGAGGTCATTTTATTTTCGATTTGCTGTTTAAGTTGATAGATGGCAGTAATGTTTGTTATGTTATACACCGATCAGACATAACATTATGACCACTGTCCTAATATTGTCTCGCTTGTGCCTCCAAAACGGTTGTGACTCAGACTAGACGACTCAGAGAATGAACATGGGCCTTCGATCAGTGGGGGGCCTTCGGGTCCCATGGGTTGAGGGGAGGGGTCTCTGTGGATCATCCCACAGACACTTGATCAGTTTGGGATTTAGTGAATTTGGAGGCCAGGTCAACACCTTGTGCTGTTCTTCATGTTTTTTTGTTCCTGAAGTGTTTTTGTGTGTGTGCCTGTGTCAGGCTGCATCCTGCTGGGGATGGCTGCTGCCATCAAGGAGTGTCATTGCTATGGGGTGGGGGTGGCTGGTCTGGTCTAGGTGGGTGCTACATGTCTAAGTAACATCCCTACAAATGTCAGATCCACAAGTTTCCCAGCAGAACATTGAATTGTCACAAGATGGTCAGTGTTATTGACTTCTCCCGTCAGTGGTTTTAATATTGTGGCTGATCGATCTATTATAGCATGATGCAGAATGTGGGATCCAGTTCATGTGGTTCATAGCACTCATCTCATCAGTACGGTGGCCTCTTTAAATCAGTCTTTCTTTCTTGCCTCCTTACAATGACCCATTTGCATTGTTAGTGTTGTATGAGTCATTGTGATGTGCTGTGATTTGCCAAACATGTTGTATGTAACCGTTACTCCAGAGTACTGAAATGGTCTATATGTAGTTTGCAATAGACTTTTAATGCAAAACAAGTTAGACTATACGGAGTACTATTTCCGATAATATTTGCATCTTCTGTTGCAAAAGTCTAGATGTGCCGCTCACGTTTAGTTTTTTATATGATTCATTTAGTCCTTTGACAAGATCACCATACGCTCATATTAAAAAGCTGGAACCACTGAATGTTTCTTTCAGCTTGCTTGAAAATTACCTGACAGCTGCACACACCCGTGGTACCCACCTAGTTGTTTTTTCCTTATTTCGCCTAATTAAAACTCACCCGAGGAGAAGGTTATACCCTCTGTCATTCTTATTGGTTCCAATTAGTTTGAGAAGTTTTGTGACTTGCTGCAATTCCAGCACAGCTCCACTTAATTTCATATCCAAGATATCCCAATTACCGGTTTCTGTATCGTAAATGGTCTTCACCATCCCCCATCCCAACCTGTTACTTGACGACATGGAAGGTGTGATGTAAATCGGTGTAGGTGACTTTTAAGTTGCTAATATGGAAATCAACTCATCAGTTCAATTCATGGATTTTACTTTTGATCAGACCATTGATTAATGAAGCGCTTCAGCTCTGCAAGGGTTTAATTTACCTCTAATCTTCAAAGCAGATCATTCACGTGGAGCCTGGTCAGCTAATGCCCCTAAGATGCATGCACGCATATAAATCATCCACCCGCCTCCCAGCAGAACACATTATTTTCTCAGGTTTAGAAACCTGCACCTGATCATGCATTGAGAACATTTCTCAGTTAGGTTCGTACAGTTTACGCAATTTGTGGCGTTTGAGTGGTTCACCAAAATGCGTTGAAGTTACAGTCATATATCTGGACTTAAAGTGCAGACTCTCAGCTTTAATTTGAGGTTTTTTCGTGCCCAAATGGGAGGAAAGGTGCAGGAATTACGGCAGTGTCTATGCACAGTCTCCTCTTTTCAATGGTTGTAATTTCTGCCTTCCGATTTGGATGCGAACACCCTCAAATTAAAGCTGAGAGTCTGTACTTGAAGCCTAGTCTTTTTTGTGAGCACCAAGAAGCCGGCTGATTTATTTACTGCAAACTCTCTTCTCTCTTGGTAAAATCAAATGTCATTAACTTTCCACAACAACCTTTAATCTGTTCAAACTAAAATTTTGAATGCTTACTAATTAGTGCCTCATGAAAAAACTCACATTTTAGGAAAATAATAATAATTAACTGATATTTTTTCCTCACTAATGATAAAGGCTATTAATTCATCCATTCCTCCATTAATCTAAATGTTAATTTTCATTACCTGCCTTGTCTGACCCGTGGGTTAACTGCTGTCCCTGAGAATTTAATTGCAGTGCATGCATTATCAGACAGTCTATGCAATTACTACTCATTGTATTTGGTTAAAACTTTATATAATTTTTATTCCTGTTTTTCCTTTTGTCATTCTTGCATTACCTTGATCTTGTTTGTTCTGCAGGTTTCAGCGCTATGATTTTTCAGATGTTTGTGTGTATTGACTGAATACGTTACATGGCAACTGCTATTTTGGTTTTGTTGCAACAAGAGGATGCCACAGTTTGTCTTTTCTTGTCGCATCGCTTGTCAGAGGTTTAATTTATGCACCATCCAGCCAGACAGCCAAGCAGCTGCTGATGATTTAGCATCCTAATATTTCACTTTCTCCTGCGGTTCTCGACAAATGCTTCAACACATTCATAAACCAGTGCTTTAATTCATATTTGCATGCGATTCTGTGCAAAAACTGACACAATATTAAAACTCTCCTGCGCTTTATCGTACATTAGGGACCTGAGAGTAGATATTTACAGAGATCAACCGAAACATTATGACCTCTGACAGGTGAAGTGAATAACATTGATCATCTTGACAATTAACCTTGACAATCAAGGTTCTGCTGGGAAACTTTTGGACCTGGCATTCATTCGTGTGGATGTTACTTAGACATGTAGCACCCACCTAGACCAGACCAGGCACCCCCACCCCATAGCAATGACACTCCTTGATGGCAGCAGCCATCCCCAGCAGGATGCAGCCTGACACAGACACACACACAAAAATGCTTTAGGAACAACTAAAAAAAAAACAAAAAAAAAACATGAAGAACAGCACAAGGTGTTGACCTGGCCTCCAAGTTCACTAGATTCACTAGGCCCCTCTCCTCAACCCATAGGATCCTACTAACAACATTCTGTTTCCCGACACCACAGGACACCCTCAGAAGACCCAAGACCTACACAGTATTAGGAATGTGGTCATAATGTTATGCCTGATCGGTGTACATTGCATGTCTGCCAGGCTTCTAACCCGAATTAACATTCATGACCCCATTACACCAGTATCAGCCTCCTCACACGAGACCTCAGTACAGCATGTTCGATGATGAGATCACCTTTAAGGTCCTCAGTTGCCGTGCTTTTTGCTATATTTAGTCCTACACTAGTCTGTACCTAGTTTAAAATCCACACTCAGAGCCTCAGGACCATGAGACTCTTAAATTGCTATGACCATTTGAAACTGTATTGTTGTCTGCCTAGGTTTATCCAGTTAGTTGTTCCCATATCACATTGCTCCTCTCTTTTATTCTCGTCTAGTTTTCCTCATAATGAATTTTTTATTTGATGCCGCGCGTGAAACACCTTGTAATAGAGTTTTGAGAAGTGCTTTATTGTAATGCTCTATACTCATACTTGCACACCGGCAGTGCAGATCTAATTGCTCTCCAATCACACTCTGATAGCTGAAGCATTTTTTTGTTTTCTGCACGAACCATCTTTCGCTGGCACGGGGGACTCATAGACGAGAGAAACAAAACAAAAATTAGTCCAACGCGGGAGCGATCATGTTGTCCGGGTAGCTAGACACACTCTCTGTCAGTCTGTTATTTTTATGGGGCCTTTAAGAATATCTCGCACATTATAGCAAACCGGTACATCTTAGGGGGATTTTGGCGTGTCGTGCAGCAGTGTTATTGCACTGATGTATGTCCCTCAGAGGAGCAATATTGAAGGCGAGGATGAGTGCTTTGCTCTATTGTTTCTCATAGAAATGCCAAAATGAGTGAGAAAGGCACCTTCGTAAATCCAGTATTGATACATAGGGAGGAGCGTGTATGCACAAGGACAAAGTGTAACAGAAAGGGTGAAATGAACGCAGAAATATTGCAAAAGAAAATAGAAAAAATCTGAACTGTGGAATATTTAGGATTTGGTATAAGGTTAGTTTAGTTAGTTCCTTAGTCTAGTCTTAGTCTTGAAATGTAGCATTTAAATTGCAGTGGTGATTGTCCGTAAATAAGATTACTTTTGATCGTCTGTACCACAGACTGTATATAAATATGGACAAAGCGCCCCCACTTCCTTATATTAGTCAACTAGTGCTAGTTAACTCAGGGATATGGGCGGCTTTGGAGCCAGAGTCTGAGAGTCTCTGAGAGTGGAGCCACACGGAGGTGCGTTATCGATAACCCGCCCGCACAGTTGGCATGGCAACTCAGTAGTCATCATGATGTCACATCCTGTTTCTGTAGCGTCAAATAATTAACTAAACGAAACTTATATGAAACTTAAAAACGGACACTTGAGTATGCGTCAGCATTATATCAACTACCTAAAATGACAGAAACCATCCTTGAAAAAATGTATTTGACGTGTATTTTAGTGTTTTAATTCAACCCTAGTCCCACCCACTAACATGGAGGGGGTGGAGCTTATGACCTATACTGCAGCCAGTCACCAGGGGGAGCTCTGCTTGCTTCGGCTTCACTTTTGAGGAGCTGTTCCACCGTCCATCTTCATGCCGTCTATGATCTATATACCTCGCTGTAAACCAGGGGTGTCAAACTCATTTGAGTTCAGGGGCCACATACAGCCCAATTTGGTCTCAAGGGGGCCGGACTAGGAATAAAATAGCACAGTAACCAATGAATAACACCAACTCCAGATTCTTCCCTTTGTTTTAGTGCAAAAAAAAAGTAAATTATGAACACATTTATATTTAATGAACTAAGAACTACTTTCTTAAGAAAAATAAGTGCAATTTCGACACATGAGTTCTGGGTCTATGCTATGTCGTGCTATGTCCGCAGCTCTGACTAAAACAGTGCGCCCCTAGTGGACAAATTAGGAATATCAGTTACTTAATTAAATAATTGCAATTAATGTCTTCAGTGTAATTTTCACACTTGCCAAATTCATCCCGCGGGCCAGATTGAACCCTCTGGTGGGTCGGTTTAGTCCCACACACTGTATGTTTGACACTGCTGCCATAAACAAAGGTAAAACCTGTAGAATAACCTTTGTTTTTTTTTCCCTTTGTGTTTTCCAGATTTGCGTGTGAAGCTGCTGTGACTGGACAGAACGGGAGGAAGGAAAGATGAGGAAGAGCAGGAGTGTTCTCACAGTGTCTCCCAACAATGTAAGTCACCGCTTACATAATACACTCTATACACAAGACATTTATCAAACAACTTCCGACAGCACATGCCATCTCTGAAGTTTCTGTTTACCCTGCTGTAAAGAAAGAACAGAGGACAGAGTGCAAACGAGAACTCTTTAATTGATAGTGTTTGTGTCGACCTTTTATGTTAATGTTCTTCAGTTCAAAAGATACATAAAAACATTAAGGAGCTTCACTTCACTTCCCTCCCTCAGTCTGGGACAGCGATTGATTCATTTTGGAATTCATTTTGAGCATCATGAACAGTTGTGAGGCATTCAGGAGGGTGCTGAGGCAGGACAGAGGGTACAGGATGGTACATTTTGTTCTCAAAACTCTCAATTTTTCCGCTTTGTGTCGGTCTCCCTGTGATTTGACGGCTCCTCTCTGCTCTGGCTGTCTTCCTCTGCCTCCGCCGTGACTCGCTTCCCCAAAGTTTCTCTTTCGTTGTTTGTGTAGATCCCACCGTGTGCTCCGCTCTCCTGTTGTTTCAGTCTCTGATCTTTCCCTCATCACTCCGGCTCACAGTTGTTATATATGTGAACTGATGTATTGTTTACCCCCCTCGCAGGTTTGAGTATTTGCACGTGTTTTTTTACGTAGACTTTTACATCCCCGGCACTACACATCCTGCACCTTAATTTATTCTGCTACTAAACTCTGAACAAACTGCAACCTGATGGCTACGCCGACCAAATTAAATGTCAGGACATCCAAATATTTGGTCAAAAGAAAAGAAAGTCGAATAAAATTGTTATCATGACATACACCGATCAGCCACAACATTATGACCACTGACAGGAGAAGTGAATAACATTGACCATCCTGTGACAATTCAGTATTCTGCTGGGAAACTTTTGGACCTGGCATTCATTCATGTGGATGTTATTTAGACATGTAGCACCCACCTAGACCAGACCAGACATCCCCAATCCATAACAGGATCCCATGCAGGATGCAGCCTGACACAGGGACACACACAAAAACGCTTTAGGAACAACTAAAAAAAATACATGAAGTACAGCACAAGGTGTTGACCTGGCCTCCAAATTTAGTAGATCCCAAACTGATCAAGTATCTGTGGGATGATCCACAGGGGCCCCTCCCCTCAACCCATAGGACCCAAAGGCCCCCCACTTTTTTTGTAGTGACGTAGTGATGTTTCCTTTGCTGACATCTAAGTGAGTAATGGCACCTGCTGAAGATGATAATACCAAACAAACATGGTAACGCTACTTGGGTTTTATTTTTTCAATCTTCAACATGGAACAGATCACATTGCTTTGTAAATTTAGCAAAAAGTTTATTAAAACTAAACATAGCAGCAGGGTACATTTGTAGAAGCAACTGAACAAAAATCATTCATCATTTCTGTTTCTTTGTATCATGCATTACTTATGCATATAGTTTTATTAAAAAAAAGGTTTTTGAATCATGTTTTTTTTTTGTTGAGATTATCTCGACAGAGTAAGATAAATAATAAATCGACTCAAAAGAAATCGAGATTTTATTTCCTCGGCACACTGCCCAGCCTCTAATAATGTCGTTCAAACTAGCTCCACCTAGGGTGACCACCCGTCCCGCGTAGCGCGTGCGCGCACAGCGTTTGAAGCCCAATTCATGCGTCCCGCAAATTGAGACCGTGTCACGCATAATCATTAATCAATACTTGCTCAAAAAAAAAAAAAGTTGGTCGCTCTATATCCTCGAGCCCCAGGCAGCCAAACGAACAGTACTTGACAGTTCAACACGCTACTGCCCCACCCACCCCTCAGTTGAACTGCTGATTAGGTTGTTGTCAACTTTTTTGTTGTCATGACAGCACACGCACGTGCATACTAGACACACTAGGAAGGAACTTTTAGATGCGCACAAAAATGGAGAAAGAGACTGAGTCTGAGGCACCGCCATCATCAATCAAAAAGAGAAGGTGTGGGTACAACAAAGATTGGGAAAATGAATATTTGTGGCTGAAAGGTGTTGAGGGGGATACCGAGAGGGCTTTTTGTGACTTTTGCAAAACGTCCTTTTCCATCGGACATGGAGGGGAATACGATGTCAAACGACACAGCCGCCTGCCTTTACTAACATGCAAGTTCACCATCCTTCCTCCCCCTTCTCGTTCCGTGAACCTCTGGAGCTGTGAGTTAAGACTTTTTTTTAACTGTTCCTGTGGTGTTGAGCAACTACAATTCCTGTTAATCCTATAATTTCATATTATAATTTATTTAAAGTGAATAAATTGTAATGAAAAATAAATAAAATTAAATAGCTTAAGTAAAACGTAAGTGGAAATGCATCTGTCAACTCATTCATTGTTCAAAATATTATGAATCTTTATTTAGAAAAAAAAATACACATTGGTTGCCCTATTCATGAGCATACATCAGCAATTACGCATGTTTAGGAGAATAGGGCATTATTAATATACCATGTAAGGTGGTATGTGCTAGAAATGGGTAAACCACTATCAGTGAGTCTGCCCGTGGGGTGGGGGCACCGCCGCGCCAGGCAGTGTCCCACATTGTCCCTCGGAAACATACCCCTTGTCCCCCCTTGGGCTTATTAGCAGGTGGTCACCCTAGCTCCACCTTCAGCAGATTCATTCATAAGACTCTGCTCACTATTAATAATCTATTATGTCAAATATTTTAATATATCAGTCAGATGGATTAAACCAGTCCTTTAAAAGTAACATTACTTGCAATAGAGTTTTGTTTGTTTGTTCTTTTACACTGCTGTATTGGTACTTTCTCTTCCTAAGAGTGGGAATAGTTCCTCCACCACTTTGTAAACTACAGGAACAGATCAAGGTCACGGCAAATGCTGAAATACCTCAAATGATGTATGAGGCAGAAATTCCAAGCACCACGGCGAAAGTCGCGTCCCTTCAAAGCTCCGCAAGTTTGCCACCGCACTCCATCCTCTTAGAATTAAATGTAAAACACTTTTGCAAATCACTTGCATTTATATGTAGGACACAGGCTCATGTTTAGCACCTTTACATTTCACACAATGTGCTTATGCTGTATAGATATGCAGGTCCGTTTTGCAGGGGCTGTGGGTGTTTTTTCTCAAACAGACCCTCACTGAAAGTGTGGGTGTGCATTACTCACTCTCTGTGTCTCTCCCTCTCTCTCTCTCTCCCTCTCCCTCCATGCTAGTTTCAGCAATGTGTGCTTTGTTGCTTCATTTCAATTGGTTTACCCTGTTTCCGCTTTCTTTTTACTCTCTTTACCCTTGACTTGTAGCCATCATCTTGGGCCTGTGTTCCAGTTACACTTTCAGCATTTGCCAAAAATCCACCCAGTACTGTGACTGCAGTGGTCTGCGCTTCTCAAGTCAACACAGCTTTTGGTGTCTGACTTGGCGACCGCATCAGAGCCTGAGGCGTATCGCGGCACGGCGACAGGTTTTGGATAAGGGTGTCTGGGTGCGTAAATATTGTCCTAATGATAGCGGTTGAAATGGTAATTTAATGGAGGAGGAATATGAGCACGGGCAAGTGAATGGCTGGGAATTTGCTCTCCACTTTGCAGATGTAGCAGTTCAGTAAATTCACAATGGCACACCTTATATGCCAGACTTGAATGCCTGCTACTATAGCGCTGATGTCAATTTGTAAGTAGCTCCAGGTGATGGTGTGTAGGATCTCAGTGTGATCTTTTGGTTCTTGTGTAGAGGAGTAAAAGAAAATGGGATTTCTACTTCAGAGATGAGTTGAAAAATGGATTTTGGTGTTTATGAATGGTTGGATTTAGGGCTAATCTCGACATATAATGACATAAAGCAAAGATTAAAAATGTGTAGTTCCTCTTTAGAATAAGAATAGTTCATGTATTTAGGAATTTTTCGGCAGGCAGTTAGGAGAAAATTAAAGAGACTTACAGGCAGTTTAGTCCTCTGGGTCAATTTGACGGCGTAGCTACGGCGACAGCGCAGACCCTAATGCCACAATTCTCCACATTATTGAATAGGATCAATAACGATGGAATACACTGTGTTCAGTAAACATCTGCACAAACAAAAATGTAGAGGATACTCATCCTTTACTATTTCTTGGTTGCCCTGGCAACCATTCCATGCTGAATAAAAGTGTCTGGGTGATGGGTAACTGTTGCAGGTCAAGTATTGATGATGAACAAATGACATGAACTAATATTAATTAGTGACTTGCGTGTGTGTGTGTGCGTGTTCACAAGATTGGTCGGCTATTGCCATCTGCTTGTAGCCTTTATGCAAAGCTTTACTAATGACCTTCTCACATCCAGTGTTGGACTTAACGCCTGACATGAAAGCGGTGTTGATCTTATCATTTGATTGTAAGATTTTTCCTTTTAAAGTACCTGAACTATTGATATTGAAAAGCAGTCATGTCCTAAAACCAGGCAAACTCTATGAAGGTTCCTTACACACGATGTTTGAATGTTTACGACAGAATTCATCTTGTTTTTTTGTTATGTGCATGTGTGTGTTTGTGTGTGTGTGTTTAGCCAGGTACAACAAAGCCTGTGTGTTTACCGTCTATGTTTCAGTGAAAGTGCTTCCTGAATCAATGAGGTTAAGTGTGTTAAGGTAGGACGTGCTTATTGGATTTCTGTTGGTTTAGCCGGCGATGCTTCGCTGGGATTAGAGCTCGGTGTTAAGCGTGAGCAGATATGCCAGCGAGTGTTTGCGTTAATGGTTTGTCCCATCGAGAAAATGACATTTGGATTGGATTGCTGTGGTGTGTTGTGTTTGTGTGCAAGTGATGGTGATTAGCGTCTGTTATGCTCAGGGAGTGCATTTGACTCCAGTCTCGGTACGGTATGTTTGTGTGTGTGTTTCTGTGTTGCTGGTGTGGCTGTGGACACTTTAACTAACATATCTATTCCTCCCCAGACCTAATGACCTCATTCCCATGCGTGTCACAACAAACTAGCTCTGATCTGATCAGCGTGTCTCTGTCTTTCCACGTGTGCACGGATGGTCTCCGGTACTCGAATGCGCTTGAATGCACGCCACCATTTGTATGTGACTCTGCATATTTTATATGTTTTGAATTCATTCCCCAACATTCTATGTATGTGTGCACACACATACTTAAAGATGATCTGAGTATTTTTGCCAGTTCACATCTCACTCCCATCAAGTCATTCAACACCCTGTAAATATAGGCTATAATTAAACCTTTAAACCTTAAAGTGTCTTTTCAGTAATGTCATTAACTGAGTAAATACTTTTTTTGAATTAGAAACTGCGTTTTTATATAAATGCTTCTAAATGCAGTGACCTTGGAAAGCATGAATGTATTTTAATTTCTGTGCTCATTTTAAATGAGATGCTGTCACCATGATGAATCGATTAATTATTAAGCAAGATTTGTGAATGATGGACTCAAGCTGCAGCTGCCATTTCAAAGCCACATATCAAATGATGTAAACTCCTAAAATGTCAAATCTGATTTTTAAGTATGTGTCGATCTAAAGATCTGGTGTAGGAACAGTGAAGCTTGCAACTCTTCACTTCCTGGTGGCTTCTTTATGTGTTGGATGTTATCTCTACGTTCATGAGAGTGTGCCTTGAAGTTTGTTTTCCCTCTTAAAAAATTCATCATCATCATTTTGAAAAAAGTTTATTTCTAAGAGTAGTTTTACTCTTATAACTCTGTTACATACTCTGCAAGAAAAGTTCTCGCAACTTGTTCTCGACACATCAACCGGGCAGAATTTGTTTCTCCTGTGGTGTCCGGTTACCATTCTGTGATTGGTCAGAAAGTAGAAGTGGGCGTGGTTAATGAAGAAACACTAGTGTCCACTCTGTGAGCTTCCAGATGCTAATATCTCTCCTGGGTAGAGATCAGCATACAGTGAATGAACAGCATGATCTGACGGACACAGACGTCAAAACGTCTGGTCGACACCTGAAAATAACAAGAAAAGAGCCTCTCGTCGTCCGTCTCCTCCATCTCCCACAATGCTTAGCGTGTGTGATGTACGCTGCAGTGGGAGGGCCCTATGAGGACTTCCCCAGAGTTCGGCACTCGAGTTTCTCGTATAAATTGCTTGGCCAAAATTAATTTTGTTCTTGTTCTTGCAGCCCTGGGAGCGAGAACAAATTTCTCGCTTCTCAAGGAGTATGCAACAAGCTTTACTCTGCTACTCGACTAGTTTTATTTATTATTTTTATTACCATGTATTCTCCACATTAGATAAGCTAATGCTAAAATAGAAGACTCAGAGCGACCATTTCGGAGCCCTAAGAGCCGACTCTTAAAGGGGAGCGGAGCCAAAACAGTCGAATCTTTGCAAAAAGCTGGACCTCCCATCACAAACATAAAGACGCCGCCAGTGGATCTACCACATGATTGCATTTCATCTCTGCTGTGTGTGAAGAGTTTGCGCCGCCATGCCATAACAGTTCTTGTGTGGTCACGTGGGGAAATAGTGAGATTTGGAAATTCTTGTTTCTTGTGCCTTAATTTGTTATTTTATAAAGATGTTATTTGTTTTTATTAATTTTTTTTTCACATTTGGCAACACCAGAATTTGCATATTATTTTTCTATTTTTGTCTGATTACATCATTTCTAAAAAAATAAAAATAAATCAGACGTTACAATCAAACAGTTACTCAGTACTTGAGTCGTCTTTTCACCAAATACTTTTTTACTCGCTAGTCTACCCGCCTCTGACCGTAACAGCTTCTACAAATTACTGATAAACGGTGTTTTGATGGTGATATGGATACCAAGATAAATTTTCAAAGGCAAGAACAAAAAATGTTGCTCGGGGTTTGTTTGCAGGTTTTGTTTTCATCTGTGTGTGTGTTTTTTTCACACGTAACCTCTCTTGTTGCTTCTCCCTGTCAGTTTTCCAGCTCTCTTCCAATTCGCTCAGCTTTTTTTTTTTTTTTTCCCCTCTTCCTGTGTCATGTACTGCTCTCTTGCCCTCTCCCCGTTCTGGCTGTCGGGCTTGTATGTACAGAGAGCGAGGGTCTCTGTACATACAAGCCCAGTCGGGTGTAGCATCTGTTCATTTTCCGCTTAGATTGCCTTGGAAGATGAGGGTTGGATTTTAGCCTGCAACACTTTACCTCTCCCTTATTCCTGTCCATTCATTCGTCTCTCTTCTTAAATGGCATTTTCATCCAGTGTCCCTCCACTGTTTCTACATCCGTCTTTACATACAGCGTTATCTCACCTCCTGTATCAGGAGTCTTATCAGGAAGGAGTGATGGCTGTTGCCACAACATCATTAGCTCTTCTCCTGTGGAACCTTGGGACCTCTTGGTCTCTTCTTGTCGGTCTGTTGGCTGGCACAGTTTTGCGCTCATGCCATATCCTTCTCTATTACATGGACAGTGTAATAACACGTAACCGTGAACGCAGTCAGGTTAATTCAGCTCTTCATCTCTTTCATTTCCTTACCTTCCACCTAAATTGATCCTGGAAGTGAAAGAGACTAGGAGCGATGTAGTGACACTAGACCGTGAAATGTTACTGAGCTTGTTTCACTCAGAAACACTTGGCGTGGGAAATATACAAGAGCGTAACCTAGGCAACCACATCCTGGAACGTCCCCTAGTGACCGTCGGCTGCAAACCGATAGCCGAGGAGTCTTAATACTGAAAAGTACTTTTGAAAACTGAGTTTTTTTTTTTTATATTCCATCATCTACGGATCATTTCTTTTCAACACACATGATGGCTTTCCAGAAGCCCAAGATGATGTCTTAAGATGTCTTTTTTTTACTCTTAGGTTTTAACAATATTCAGTTTCATTTCAAAGAAAAGCCGCAAATCGTTGCATGTGAGGAGCCGGAACCAACAAATGTGACCGCCGTCATAGAAGGGGATTATGTCCAATCTTTAGGCAAAAAATATTATATTTCTCATATTTATAATATGCATATAGACCCCTACCCAAGCCTCCCATCACAGCCAGCATCTAGCCTTATCTGTATGCAGTAATACAGTATCTGTTTGTTTCTTTAGTTTAGCTGCGTTTGACACAGTTGCACATTGAAGCTCCTGCTCCGCTTTGAGATGCGTGTAGTGGTGGGCATAGCAGTGGACCTGAGTTCAAGATGTTTACAGACTTACTCACGCGATAAATAAACCAACTGTCTGTCTAGAATCTTTATATATAGATAGACTCGGATATCTCACCAAAAGAATATGTCCTAGTGGGATGTCTAAGTTTAAATGAGTCTGATCTAAATCTTACCTTACCACGGAGCTCATTTTGAGGATAACCCACAGGCTGACATCTTAAAAATAAATAAAAATCTGAACGAGGCAGTATTTTGAACGACGGCTGCAAGATCCGGCTCCCTTCAAAGAGCATTAATCCCATCTCTAACCAGTGCTGCATGTTAGCGTTACAGCACATTGCCCGAAATGTAATGTGTCAAAAATGACAGACAGCCTTCAGATTTTTGTTTCATTCGTCAAAATAGTCTCTGTGTTTGTCCTTATTTGTTACGTCTCCTCGTCTTTCCCCATCTCGCCGAAATAAAATCACAAACTGTCCGCGCAAATATACCAAATAAATGAAGCAGAAGTAATTTGAAAACGGCCTTCAGCGAATTGCACCCAGCGCTTTATTTTTTTCCCTCTCTCCTCCGACAACCTAAATTTATCACGCGTCACGCATTTTTGCCACCGAGACGGAAAGTAGGCAATTTGTTTTATCTCTTGTCTGAGACACAGGGTTCAGGCCATTTCACAGTGATAAAGAAAAAGATGATGATAAAAAAGAGAGGAGGGATAATAATTCACCAAACGGTTTTATTAATATCCTGTTTCTCTGTCAGCCTCAGAGGAATATTCCATCACTTTTCAGCGGCCCATAAATCCAGCCGAACGTTATTAGTCCTGAAATGGCTTTTGATTCAAAGACAACAACGCCGTCTCTGTTTATGCGCGGAAATCTATTTGTTATATCTGCTAATTTTAATCTTTCGGCCATTAACGCTTGCATAATTACAAAACTCAAGCTTGGGGGGAGGGGGCATTGGATTCAGTGCGTTCATCCTAAATACAGCAAAACACACAGTCACTAAATCAAGCCATGAGTTTGTTATATTCATCCATCAAAAATGCAAACCATGTGATTTTTTTTTGCACGTACACATTGTTTTTTTTCTAGAAAATACACGGTGCTGTACAATACAAGATGCATGTGCACATTGCCCCAAGCTATGCTCAGCTGTAGATGAATATGTCTTATTTCATACAATACTAATCAGCCTCTTTCAGTTGCACTCCTCCCTTCCTCCCTCCTCTTCACATTCATATTATTTGTATTGTCTTCAGGTACCCACCCCCTCCCCTCCACGCTTCCTCGCTGCCTTACTCACCCCCCCCCCCCCCCATCCCCAGCTGTTCCCGCGTTCCGCTGTCGGACCTTTGTCCCCTCCCGTCCCCTTACCGCCACCCCTTCCCTGTCTTCTCTCTCTCTCTCCCACTCCTCCTCCTCCTCCTTTCTAACTGATGGGAAGCAGGTGTTGTATTCTCAGCTCATCCCTTCACATCCTCCCTGTTGCTTTGTTGCCTTGGTGTCAAAGTGGCAAGAGTGCAGAGGGATTTGTGCGTCGGCGGCGGCGAGTGAGAAATGGGTAGGATGCCAAGGATGCAGTCAGATAAAACTTGCAATGACACCAATACAGTGCATGTTTAAGAAAGCAGGTATTTGACAAGTAGTGGTGGGGGTTTATTGTCCATGTAGCACAGTGGGAAAGCAAAGGTCGGTTTTGTCCTTGACTGGCGCTAATAAGTGAAACAAGATAGGTGGAAGAAGTTTTAAAAAAAGGTTTTGGAAAAAGTATCTCAGTTTAAAGTCATAGGCATAACCTGTGGTGGGTGGCTGTATTTAGTCAAGTAGTTGGTGGTAAAGCAGAAGACAATACACCAGATAAACCCATATACACTGATCAGGCATAACATTATGACCACCTTTCTAATATTGTGTAGGTCTCCCTTGTGTCTCCAAAACAGTTGTGACTCATCAGAGAATGGACATGGGCCTTCTGAGGGTGTCCTGTGGTGTCTGGCAACAGGATGTTGTTAGTGGGGGACCTTTGGGTCCTGTGCGTTGAGGGGAGGGGCCTCTGTGGATCATCCCACAGATACTTGATCAGTTTGGAATCTAGTGAATTTCAGGTCCAAAAGTTCCCCAGCAGAACACTGAATTGTCACAAGATGGTCAATGTTATTCACTTCTCCTGGTCAGTGGTCATAATGTTTTGGCCAATCGGGGGCAACGATTATAACTCCCTGATCACCAGTTGAACCAACACCGACACTAACAAACACTGACATTCAGGCATGTTCACAAAGCTCCTGCACCCCTGAGCAGAAACTTCTTGGAGGGGTAACATTTATGGGAGGAGGTTGGGGTGGATGGTGGGCATGATATTTGAAGCATTTAATGTAAAAGACATTTCCCGTTTCAAAACAACAGGCGGTGTAATTTACTGTGACCACAGCCTTGTTTGTGTAACTGCAACGAGGAAGGATCCAAACCACGATCTTTCCCCAGACCTAACCAAGTAGTTTGTGGCATATCTCCTTCCACTTATGCATTCCTGTGGTCATTTAAGGTGAAGCTGTTATAGAAGGAGAAAAATTATTGCTAAACAAAACCATTGCCGTTTACAGCGGACTGTCCTGTGGACCTTTTTGTCATGTTATAAAGACACGATCCTCCTCCCTGCTTTGTTTCTTTTTGTAAACACAGGTGACTTTGTGTTTCTCTGTCGAGGATCCTCATAAATCACGAGGCAGCAGAAGGTTGCTTAAGGTTGCTGCTTCTTTATCTGGCAAGGAATCCCAAAAGGTCATAACGAATGTGTGTTGTGTGATTTGGGATAAATTTAGTGTTGTTCAGAGCACTAAGGTACATTATTGTCTCTATATTAATCAAACCCGGTCCCAGCAGTCAGGTCACAAGGCCTGGGACTCTGTGTTTTTTTTTTTTTTTTTTTATGTGTGTGCTCAGGGAGGTGAATACACTGCGTTGTCATTTGTAGGATCTACGTGAGACTAATGCGTGTGTCACCGTTTTAGTACTCAGTGGTCTCAGGGAAATAAAAAAAGGCCACGGAGGTTGTGCTGCAAATGGGCTAATGGACTTCTGTGCCTGATCATTGTCCCGCCTCAGACACACCAAGTGCACAGATACAAGCCCCTCACATGCGCACACATTACCGGCAGCTGAGGGTCATCTAAGGATAGCAGGGTGTAGGAGGAATGGGTGAAAGCCTAGAAACTTAGGTTATACTGTGGAAAACTGTTTCAGTGACAGATTCCTATGTAATATGGACCAATTATTTAAGATGGGCTTTTTGCTTTTTATTTTTATTTTTTTATGCTGAAGTATCTGCATGTGCCTCATAGAAACTCCTGGTAAAATCATCAGTCCTCATTCGAAGCGATTCACTCGTTACCCATCTCCATGTAGCTGTGGACACTCCGGGCTCTGGTTGCTTTGGTTTGTTTTAATACACCCATCAGGCATAACATTATGACCACCTTCCTAATATTGTGTAGGTCTCCCTTGTGCCTCCACAACAGTTTTGATTTATCAGAGAATGGACATGGGCCTTCTGAGGGTGTCCTGTGGTGTCTGGCAACAGGAAGTTGTTAGTGGGGGGGCTTTGAGGGGAGGGGCCTCTGTGGATCATCCCACAGATACTTGATCAGTTTGGGATCTAGTGAATTTGGAGGCCAGGTCAACACCTTGTCCTGTTTTTCATGTTTTTTTGAGTCGCTTGTAAACTGTTTTTATTCTCGCTGCATCCTGCTGGGGATGGCTGCTGCCATCAAGGAGTGTCATTGCTATGGGGTGGGGGTTCCTGGTCTGGTCTAGGTGGGTGCTACATGTCTAAGTAACATCCACACCAATGAATGCCAGGTCCAAAAGTTTCCCAGAAGAACATTCAATTGTCACAAGATGGTCAATGTTGTCTACTTCTCCCGGTCATAATGTCGTGGCTGATCAGTGGAGCGTTACAGTAGAAATGAGTTGTTTCTGTAAATATGAACTTCCAGCAACTGCTACTGAGCTGACTCATGTTTAATAAGGATGTAAACTGGAAGATTTGAAATTAAAAATAACAAAACCTACCTTACAAAAACTTACAAAAAAAAAAAAAAAAAGAAACTGCAATGGTCTTGTGCTCTGCGTGGGAGACGTGAAAGGTCCCAAATAAAAGCTCTTGAAAAGCTGTGTGCAGCTCTGCAGTGGAGGTAGGAAAAGTGTGTTAACGCAAAAAAACCAACAAAAAAAACTCTCCTTCCCTTCACGATGGTGCGTTTAGCAACGTGTCAACTGGTCCTTAAGGTCTTAACTTAATCTTAAGACGGACTCAATAATAGATTTACAGTTGGCAAGAGGAATCTGTTATGAGAAATATGTATTATGAATGAGTAAAGTAACTCAAGTTGTTGTCAAACTTCTGTGTCCATGACTGTCTTTTCTCACAATAATAAGTGATTGAAACCCTGGCCATAGCTCTCAGTCTAGTGACTCATTCGACCGGATGAATTGGCTCGATTTGCTCGTAGCTCACAGCGTTTTTTCGTCACTCAGCCCATCAACTCTCTTTCTACCTTACAATTTGGTGAAAGAAGAAAAGAATAATACAGCCTTACATGAAGAGAAAGGGGAAATGACTCATTCACTCAACACTTCTTCTTGGAATCATGTCGTTTTTCAGACTTCCTATAACTGACAGACTGTGATTCATGTTGTTGGGCTGAGATCTGATTTACCATGACGGTCTGTGTGTTGATTGTATGTGCTCCTGTTTTCTCTCATATCTAATACCACCAGAGCTTCGTCCTTTCTTTGTTTCTTTCTACTCACTGATCTGCAGCACAGTTCTTATCGCCACCATATCTCAGTTTGACTTTGTGTTTTTTTTTTCCCCAGAGGTGTCACAGAGAAGTATTGTTGTCTCTTCTTCCTTACTCACGCCTCGTGTGCTCTTAAGGCAAATATCCTTCAGCAGCATTTGAAGAAGATTCAGCAGAACTTGTTGATAACACAGATCGGTTTTCACTGCTTTGTTTTTCGGTACATCGATGGTTATCATGTGTTTATGTTCTTCTAAAGAACAGTTTTCACACTGATTTGTCTCCAAGGCTCTCACAGCGATGTGTTCCTTTCTAGGAAAAGGAGTCAGAATGATGGATTGTTTTTAATTATTACATTACCTGACTGAAATGTGGAAGCTTTTTTGATTAAAAAAAGAGAGAGAAAGAGAAAGAAAACTGTGCTTAGGGTGAAATAAATCATCATGGAAGCAGATCTAACTATTGGGGTGGAATGGAGCTTGGCATTAATTAAATGTAGTACAAGTTGACGCCACTAGAGGGCAGTAAATACTACAGAGGAGCACAGGTATACTGAGGAAGAAAGGCAGTCTTCTTCTATTGGTAGGGGATTATTTATTTATTTATTTATTTATTTTTTTAAATAATAGATAATTATTTGTTTTCCAATTATTCATTTGTAGATTTACACCAATCAGGCATAACATTATGACCACCTTCCTAATATTGTGTAGGTCTCCCTTGTGGCTCCAAAACAGTTGGGACTCATCAGAGAATGGACATGGGCCTTCTGAGGACATCCTGTGGTGTCTGGCAACAGAATGTTGTTAGTGGGGGACTTATGGGTTGAGGGGAGGGTCCTCTGTGGATCATCCCACAGATACTTGATCAGTTTGGGATCTAATGAATTTGGAGGCCAGGTCAACACCTTGTGCTGTTCTTCATGATTGTATTTTTTTAGTTGTTCCTAAAGTGTTTTTGTGTGTAAGCCTGTGTCAGGCTGCATCCTGCTGCCATCAAGGAGTGTCATTGCTATGGGGTGGGGGTGCCTGGTCTGGTCTAAGTGGGTGCTAGTCTAAGTAACATCCACACCAATGAATGCCAGGTCCAAAAGTTTCCCAGCAGAACACTGAATTGTCACAAGATGGTCAATGTTATTTACTTCTCCTGACAGTGGTCATTATGTTGTGGCTGATCGGTTTACATATTAATATTTCGTTTATTTTCTACCAATTCATTAAGAGACATTTTCTCTTCATGTACTGAGATGAGAAATCTTTTACAGCCTTGCTGCAAGAAGCCTCCTCAACAAACGGGTGTGACTGATGGATTCATTTCCTAATCCCACAGGAAAACTGGTTCGCAGAAACTATTGAACATGCCCAATAATAATAATAATAACATGAATGGAAAGACACCGTCCACACACGGCAGACACCCAATTTAAGTGTAATTCGTTGAGAAAAGAAAGTGCTGCACACCAATCTGCAGAGCTTTTAGAAGTAACAGGACTCCAATATAAGGTAACCGGACAAGGCCACCAGACTGAGGGAAGTTATGTTTCTGCTGAATGCAAATCACAGAAGAGCTTCATACTCAGCGGGTGATTTTGCATTTTGTCTTCATCTAATACAATATGGCTGGAGGCGATGAGTGCGAGAGGGTCGTGTTGAGGCGCTGCTGACGTGCGAGATACTGAACGGAGCATTCAGTGTCTTTGGTTTGCCATTAGCACAGCTTGAGCAGTCCGAATCTGTCGGGCTCCAGGAAGCCCCGAGGGGGGAAGAAAACAAAAAACAAGTCACCACCCACACAGCTAAATGAACATGTACAATGAAGTGAGGTGGTAATGGTTCCATCACGATCGCTGGCAGTGTGTAGTTAGTTGGGTAATTTCACAGAAGCCACAAGTAGAAACTGTCCAAGAAGAGCTGTCGTGGGAGGCTGTATTTACTGGAAGGGGTATTTACTACTGGAGACCCAGGAGGTTTTAAGCTACAAAAAAAAAAAAGGATTCAGTGGAAATATTTTCCCGGCACTACCACCAACTCTGACTACCTAGGCCTCTCCAGTACAGGCCTCATAGTAAAAGAGACTCCTACAGTAGGACACAAGGGTTATATTTACTGCGTGTCACTTCCTACACTATCAACAAGGAGTGGAGTTTCTCTTTTGAGAGAGAATGACATCACCGTGGCAACCGCTGACAATCTTAACATCATTTACATCAGTCACATCGATTATTCGACCCAGTTGTTTGGCAATTCAATCCCCGTCTTCTCCAGATGCCTTGAGCGAGACACTGAACATGGAATTGCTTCAGATGGAAGCCAAGCTCCTCGTATGGCAGCTCTACAGCTTGACACATTGAGAAACGCTTTAAAACGCTTTGAGTGTTGTTTTTTTTTTTTTTAAGCGACTGTTTACCATAAATATCTGAAAACAGTGATAGTTTTCCATCACGGTTTCTTAAAGCCCAGGTTGGATGTATAAACAACCAGTCAACCAAATCAGAAAAGAATATGAGACTTTTACACCAATCAGCCTTAACATTAAAACCACTGACAGGGGAAGTGAATAACATTGACAATAATTCAATGTTCTGCTGGTTAACTTTTGGACCTGACATTCATTCATGTGGATGTTACTTAGACATGTAGCACCCACCTAGACCAGACCAGACCAGACACCCCCACCCCATAGCAATGACACTCCTTCATGGCAGCAGCCATCCCCAGCAGGATGTAACCTGACACAGGCACACACACAAAAACACTTTAGGATAACTAAAAAAAAACATGAAGAACAGCACAAGGTGTTGACCTGGCCTCCAAATTCACTAGATCCAAAACTGACCAAGTATCTGTGGGATGATCCACAGAGGCCCGTCCCCTCAAAACCATAGGACCCAAAGGCCCCCCGACTAACAACATTCTGTTACCAGACAGACACATAAGGAAGGTGGTCATAATGTTATGCCTGATCGTTGTAGCATATTGTCGTAACAAAGAGTTTAAAAAAACGTATTTATCTTCGAGTTGTTGATTAATTTCCTGCCAATTATTGAAAAACTAAATAAAATAAAATGCAGAAAATATGGTAAATTATTTCTTTATTCTTGACTGAAGCTGGTATAAAAGCTATTTGGACTAAAAAATTGACATCACACAAACTTACATATTCTCTTCTTTTCTAAATACGGTTTAGATCGGTTCAAACATGATCGACAAACATCGACGCCTCATAATTTGTCTGTGTTGCAGGATAATTTGCTGTCACTGTGGGTGCGCTGGGTAAAATCCACACTTTCCAGGTGCAGGTGATTTCCCCACGCGTTTCTGTGTCGCTCGGCGCATGATGTTGCTGAGCTGCCTTTATAGTTGCAGCTATTTTAGCTTCAAACCTGAGTTCCCCAAAATAAACAACATGCATCTTCGACGGGAAGGGTGTAAGAGATTTGGGAACGGAACAGGAGGAATTTACCGTATAAATTTAGGGATAACTGTGGGAGAACAAGGAACTGTGAATAAAAATGTGTGCCTCCTTGTTGAGAATGTGTACGAAAGCTTTTCTTTTATTCTCATCAAACACTGAGCATAATCGAGTGTATCCGCGATGGTTGACAAATGGAGGATTGCAGAACTGTAAACACAAGCTGATGAACCAGAGACGAGCGGCGGAGACTGATGAAAGGTCACCGAGTCACTCATCAGCGTCGTGTCTTACACGTGGATGTATGTTGTTTTTGTGTCCCAACACATGTTCCATTTTTCTCCTCCTGCCTCTTGCTAATTTGCGCTTGTCAAGATTTATCATACCCTTCAGACTTGCATGTAAATTAGACTGTGCAGCTGAGGGTTATTTATGCCCGGCAATTAGTTTGTTACAGACAGCAGAGGCTAACAAGACAAATTAAGCCAGTAAATAAAGTGGCAGAGTCGAGGCTTCAGGACAGAGACGGTTTAAGAAAAGATAACATCCCAGAATCATGTGGGACTGAAACTCATTTTATTAACAGTCAAAGGTTTTGTTTGTGATTTAATTTCTTTTGTGTTTATTTTTAAAAGATCCCTGACAGCAAAGGTTGAGGTAAGTGAAAAGAGCATCCAAGCATCTGGTTATGTAATGTGAATAAATGTTTAATAAACTGATGGATAATTAGGAAGACGGTGTTTTCTGCTCTTTGAAATATGGAACTCGAGTTCTTATTTTATGGACTAGCTTATGGCGCCACTTAGTGGACAAACAGGTGCTTGAGTGGGAAGGAAAGGCTGTGATTTGTTAATCAGACATAACATTATGACCACCTTCCTAATATTGTGTAGGTCTCCCTTGTGCCTCCAAAACTGTTGTGACTCATCAGAGAATGGACATGGGCCTTCTGAGGGTGTCCTGTGGTGTCTGGGGGGTGGGGCCTCTGTGGATCATCCCACAGATACTTGATCAGTTTGGGATCTAGTGAATTTGGAGGCCAGGTTAACACCTTGTGCTGTTCTTCATGTTTTTTTTTTTAGTTGTTCCCAAAGTGTTTTTGTGTGTGCCTGTGTCAGGCTGCATCCTGCTGGGGATGGCTGCTGCCATCAAGGAGTGTCATTGCTATGGGGTGGGGGTGTCTGGTCTGGGCTAGGTGGGTGCTACATGTCTAAGTAACATCCACACAAACGAATACCAGGTCAAGAAGTTAACCGGCAGAACATTGAATTGTCACAAGATGGTCAATGTTATTTGCTCTTCCTTTCAGTGGTCATAATGTTATGCCTGATCGGTGTATATAAACTGTTCGTATATATCTTACACATACTTCGTCCATCACCTCTTCATTTTCTTTCTTTCTCTTCTCAGGACAGCAAGGAGCCTCCAGACTGCTGCCTCAGCGAGTCTTTCACTTCTCCTTCCTGCACTCTGGGGGTCGACCTGCGCCGGGGCCGCCGACGCTTCTCGGGCAACCTGCAGCTACCCCCGTTGTCATGGCGTCAGAGCGAGAGGTCACGGACCCCCGACGAAGAGATCATGGCAAGGCCAACCTCCCTGCCGTTCGGAGCCCCTCCCAGGATAGACATCACACCTGTGGATCCTGAATGGTGAGCAAGATAAAAATGTTCTTGAAAGGTCAGCATGATGGACATGGCACATGGTTTTAACAACAGTTGGTTTTAATGAGAGGGCATTTGCCAAGAAAAACATTGTTACTTAAAAGAACTTTAGGTTTCTTATCCATCACGTGAAACTGTCAGAAAGGCGTCTTACGAAACTCCACTCTGCATCTGCCCTCTGCATTTGTGCAGCAAACATTCAAGTGGGAGAGGAATTCAGGTAAGATGTTACAGCTGAACTCAAAACAGTTGGAAAAATAGTTTTTATAAATTACTGAATAGCATCCAAGTTACATTTTGGTGATGAACTGAGGCTAAACGCTGTCGGGATTATGGTGAAACACATATTTTTCAGTGAATGAAGTGCAATGGAGCACTATGAGGTGGTCAGGGTGGATGATGGGCGTGTCAAACCCATCAAATTCAAACCATAGACTGTATAAATAACACCTCCCTGCATCAGTGACTGATCTTTCATGTCGCGTTCACCCCGAGTTGAAAGTGACACTGCCTCGTTTCATTATTTATGCACCTTGCCTTCAGACAAAGTGCATCCACAAACACACCGGGCACTTGTTCACAGCAAGAAGCACAATGTGCAGTTTCAGATAACACACACGGCAAGCGGCCAGGTCTAGGTGGGAAGCCACTCGTCCAGTTGGGTCAAATGCAGATGCGCTATTAGTAATTTAGCTAATCAGTCCCGATTGGCGCCGTGCTTGAGTGCCCTGTGTGTGATGTTGATAAAAGAGAGAGGCCGTTGAGAAACACTTTGATAAGAGGTGCCAAGTGTTTTATTCTTTAGATTAGTGCTGGAAAGGGTGGCGCTAATCAGCAATGGTTGGCCCCGCACTCAAGTGAGTCTGTCTTTACTGTACAGACACGTGTGTGTCTGTGTCCTCTCGTACAGTAACTAGCAGCAATAGTCTAGACATATGTAGGACATGATTCTGTGACAAAGATATGTTGATGTCCAAGAGCAGATTTACACTTATTACTAACGATTGGTTGGTGGCATATGTCTGTGACTCATTTTAGAAGCCATATTCACATTTGATATTTTTTTATGGCAGAAAAAATATTTAACAACTTATTAGATTATACAATTTGTCACTAAAATTGACTTGCCAAGAAAGAAAATTAAAAAATATGGTATGGATATGTTAGAGTGCTGTTTATGGAGAAATGACTGAATGGTTCAAAAGCTGCAATTTCTATCACGGCCACAAGAGTGCAGTGTGATCATGCCTGAATGGATGCACGCAAACAGACCACAGGTTAAAGGCTGTTTCCATGTAGGGACAATGATACGACTTACACCAATCAGGCATAACATTATGAGCACCTTCCTAATATGTAGGTCTACCTTGTGCCTCCAACTAATTAAAGAATGGACGTGGGCCTTCTGAGGGTGTCCTGTGGTGTCTGGGGACAGAATGTTGTTAGTGGGAGTCTTTGGGTCCTATGGGTTGAGGGGAGGGGCCTCTGTGGATCATCCCACAGATACTTGATCAGTTTGTGTTCTAGTCAACACCTTGTGCTGTTCTTCATGTTTTTTTTTAGTTGTTCCTAAAGTGTTTTTGTGTGTGTGTTCCTGTGTCAAGCTGCATGCTGCTGGGGATGGCTGCTTCCATCAAGGAGTGTCATTGCTATGGGGTGGGGGTACCTGGTCTGGTCTAGGTGGGTGCTACATGTCTAAGTAACACCCACATGAATGAATGCCAGGTCCAAAAGTTTCCCAGCAGAACATTGTATTGTCACAAGATGGCCAATGTCATTTACTTCTCCTGTCAGTGGTCATAATGTTATGCCTGATCAGTGTATATTGTATGGAACAGTTATCAATCTTTTTGACTGATAGGTGCTGATGACAGTTGAAGCTCTATATTCCTCTGTATAAGCTATATATTGACACAAAGGTGGAGTTTTCTGAGCTGTCCTGCTTACACTCATTTTAAGTGTACTGCCTGCATATACCAGGATGCATTACACCCAAGCATCTGATCTGACTAACAATTGTCTCTCAGTTCTTACAGAACTTACCCATCTCTTGGAGATGCATGTTTCAAGCCCAGTGTGGTGGCAGGCTCTCAATGCAAAAAGTAATAAAGATTCTTAAAGTAATTTAAGTCACAGTTTGACTCGAAAAAATAAGATAAACTGATACTTTATCTGGATAAAAAAATCATTGCAACTTGTGCAGATGTTTGGTGTCAGCACAAGTGTCCAACCAAAACACATTTTAAAATCCTTGGCAGTGTAATGATTCTGTTTCTGTTGACACGGGAAACCAATTTGAGCAAACGCACCCCGTGTCGCCGTAGGCTCCGGGCAGCTCAGTTTCTGGGCTGTCTCTCTGCTGGCCGTGTTCACTTGCAAGGCTAATGCAGCTGCAGCCTCGAGCTGTCTCTGCTGTATCGCTTCCCGCTTGCTCTCTGCTGCAAAAAATAAATACGCTGGCTGTCTATCAGAGTCAGCCGATACGTCGTTAAAGGCATTCTCGTCCGTAATATCCTCTGCACTGCCTAAACGGCTTAAAGTTCTTCTGAGACCCAGTGACGTCACAGGTTTCTGGGAGAACAACAGATTTTGATTCTGAGCCCCCGATACACAGAGAACATTATTTATTGAAGCGGACAAAGGGTTGTAAATCTGTGGTGCTCTTTTAAGAATATATTGTTTATTTTATTCAAAACTATTCTGAACACACTGTATTTATTTGATTTAATTTATTTTTACAGGATCTGATGATTCAATTTTTTTTTTTTTTTCTGTTAACAGCGAGTTTATTGGTGGCAGTACAGGCTGCTCTGGCAACCACAGACTTTATAGCAGGTGAGGTGTGTGTCAGTAATCAGTAACCCTGGTGATAGACACAAACATGTTTCCCTTATGTGCTTTTCCCTTCCGGGCTCTTTTCTCCTTTAGAAAACACACCGTGCCTCCTTCAGGCATCACTGCTGCTTAATGTTATGGTCAGCAGAACCTTCTTAAAGGTCCTCAAGTCTGATTGCTCTCTCCTGATTCCTTGAGCCAGTAGATATATATGTGTGTGTGTGTGTGTGTTTGTGTGGTGAATATGTTTCTATATCATCTTCCTGTAACACAGTTTAAATCATCTCCTTGTTCCCTCCCTTGATCCCTGCTTGTCGTATTTGCATTTATTTTCGCAAGTTCGTCAGTGTTTGGAAGGAACAGAGGGGAGCAAGAAGTTATTTTGGGATTCAATTATTTTTCCTGCTGATGTACACAGTTGTTTCTGAGCTCAGAGTGCCTCATAGATTGATTGTTGAAGCTGTGTGTGTGTGTGTGTGTGTGTGTGTGTGTGTGTGTGTGTGTGTGTGTGTGTGTGTGTGCGCGTGTGATCGTGCCACTGCTTGAGAAAAGCCTGTGCTGCTGCAGAGGGGAACTGCGGGGTGAATACCAAAGACTGAAAATCTGCACGTACAGTATATTTGTGTGCTTATTTAACTGTCTAGACTATATCTTATTCAGAGATATTAAGTCTTAGGCCAGATGATGCGTCTACAGTATGTGCACACTAAGAATCAGATATATGGCTGGTAGGTCTCTTATGACATGGCATGATTACATAATTAAATGCATTGTGCTTGTTACTTCATGTGCAAGTTGAAGGCAATCTTTCATGGACTTTAGGCATCTGAATAGTAGGAAAGAACACAGCATTTAGTTAGCAATGGAAAAGTTTTCACAACTACAGTATGTGTGCTTGTAATGTAAATGAAAATGGTCAGTTTTGAAGCTCAGTGTGCGTGGCACCGGATGTTGACATCTTGGCAGTGAATGACTATTTCCCGACTTATTAAAAATGGGGCTGTAAACATATTTATTTCATTTGACTATTGAGATTCATGCAGATTAACCATAGACTATAAAGACGGACCGCAGAACAGCTCCTCAAAAGCGAGGCCAAAGGAAGTAGAGCTCCCCCTGGTGGCTGGCTGCAGTATAGATGTGACCTATACTGCTCCACGACTTCCATGTTTGTCAATGGGACCTGGGCCAAACTAAAACACTAAATTACACATCAAATATATTTTTTTTCAAGGGCGGTTTCTGTCATTTTAGGTAGTTAATATGATACCGATGCATATTCAAGCGGCCATTTTTCTAAATTGACACTATGGAAACAGGATGTGACCTCATGATGACTACCAGTTGCCATACCAACTGCTCTGTAAAGGGGTGCTGCAGGATTGTGAGAGTTGGAAAAAGTATTTCCAACATTTTGTTGTAACTGGTGGAGGTAGAGCAGAGCGCAGTATTAATCTGGAGGAAGTGTGGATGGGTCATCGATAACGCGGCTTCATGTGGCTCCACTCTCAGGCAGTACTGCTCACACTCTGACTTCAAACTTGCAAGATTTTGCTGCCTGAGTCCCCGTGGAACTAGCATCAGTTTGGCTAATGCAAGGAGGTGGGGACGCATTGTTCATATTTCTATACAGTCTATGGAATTGACTTGCTGTAGGAGCCAGCTTCAAATGGCCATTCAGTGAATCACACTGGCTTCATTTTTCAACGCTGAAGTTTGCCGCTTGGCTCTGCCCTGCTTTGCATTACTGTCACCCAAATGAAGCTCTACAGTGGCCCCTAAGTGACAGCAGGAAATCTGGTGTGGAGGGCTGTGTGTAAGGGGCCGTGCACGTATGTAAAAACCTTATGGTACAGTCGGCCCACATCACGATTCTCATTTATTTCCGTTATAGAACAGGGCAGGACGCGCTTGCTCCTGGCTGTGAGCTGACTGTATTCTTTGTAACCATTTGGAGAAGCCATACAATCAGCAGGGAAGGGATGCCGCCTGACTGCAGTGAGTGCTGTTTAATGACCGAGGTTACTAATGCAATCAGATTCTGTATTTTAAACAGCTCTGTGGACTGCTGTTGTAAGCCCATTAGCCGCGCTAGCTCATGTTTACAACTCTCTCCAGCTATTTCCTGATCCCCCTTAAATTTGGCCACAGTACGGAAATGTCTTTTATTCCAGTGTTTACAAATGGCAAAAACAACTCTAGCGGATGTTGACTGATAAAAGGACAATGCTTTAAGGATTTATTGTGCTTGTACACGCACCAAGATGTTCTTTAAACCTCTATGTAGTCAATATTTCAGCATTTCTTGTTGTAATTTTGTAATAATCTGTTAAAATCCCCAAAATATTACAGGAAGACACGAGTACAATCTAGCAAATGGTCAGCACTACACTAAGGTCTATGAAAAGATTTATTTAGTTTTTACTGTAGTTTCATTTTAGGTTTGTTCTCGTACACTGAATATGCACAGATCCTCCTGGAGTACTGTACTAATAGATTCAAACCAGTGTACCAGTAGTGATGTATGGTGCTAAAAGTTCTGAGTGTGAATGAAATTTGCCTTCTCAGATATCTCCCTGGACCCGATTTAAAACTATATTTGGACATGCTTTTCAGCCAGGGTCAGTACGACACCGGTCAGATAAGGAGCTGTCTGCACTCGGTGTACTTTCTTTCCGCGGCGGGTGCGGCGTTCAGCGCTGCCCTCTCCGCTGGTGTTCCAGACGACTCTGGGTGGGTGTTAGCAAATCAACGCAGCCAGAAGGCACAAATTGGATGTTTCACTTTTTTAGCAAGCACGGAGACAAAAGACAGACAAATTAGACATAATGGTTGTATATGTGTTATCGTGCGTTTCCCAGAATTCAGTACCTGGCATGGGGTCCATGTAAAAAGGGCTCTAAATCCACAGAAAAAGGGTAATGACGCTCAACTCCACTCCAGATAAACACCAGCTGTCAACCACATCCAATATTTCAGCATGATTTTGGAAGATAATAGCATTCAGATAGTGCTTGGCTAAATAGTATAAATATGTAGAAGCCGTCTCTTCTACATATTCATCAGCTTTCAGAAGCGTTTGGCTCAGTGTCAGAGAGAGAAAGAGAGAGAGAAAAAAAGTATATTTACCTGAGCTACTGTCCTGTCCTGGTAGATTTTTGTTGCACGGCAATCCGCTCATGTGTGAGCGTGGATGTGAATTCAACCGGAGGATATTTTGGCCTGTTAAGCTGTGAGCTGACAGAAAGAAGTGTTTTTCTTCTTAACTGTCTGCTTGTACTGTACTCAAACATCCAAGGGAGAAATCCGTAGCTGCTGTCGCTCTTTGTCTGTTATCCAGGACTGTACACAGAAGAAATATCAAGACCTAAATCCCTTTTGCTAACGTTTCTTTTTTTCTTGTTTTATTTATACGTATTGTATGTAATTCACACGGATAAACTTGGTTCTATTCTTGGCACTTAACTGCTTGTGTCTTTCATCTCTCTGTTTTTTCTTCGTGGACCTTTGTGAGTCTGTTAATCTAGGCCACGATGCAGGATTGTTTTTCACTTAACCGGGAGAGAAGGGAGTAAGGAAGACAGTGTTTTTGCTAGAGATGCTACATTAAGAGCTCTCATCCCGAGACGTAAATCCATCCCGTGCAGCCCTCCCACCGCCAGCTCCATATTAACCCCACACTCACGGTGACACACGAGCGCCCCTTCCTTCTCTTCCAACTCTCCTCGAGTCCTGAGGATGATCTCGTCACCTGGCTCAGGATTTTATCGCTGGAGGCCGAAGAGTAAGGCAACGTGGGGCAGGCTGGCTTTCTGGCACGTTGTGAAATAATGGAAAGTGACAGAAGGAGGTTGGAGGGGATTGGAGGCTTATAGATTTTTTTTTTTTTACTCTCTACTCATTCAGCAAGGTAAAGATATAAGAGGCGTTTGCCAGGATTTTAATGAATGAAAGCAGTTACAATAACACTGATTCAAATCCACAGTGCTTTCCAAAATCAACGTTTATGGTGCACAAGTGTTAACAACAAAGATTTGATTTATTGACTATTTTATTCAATCAGTTATTGAAAGATATCACACTCTTGTTGTGATGCGAGAATAATGCTTGTTTACTGGGTCTCAGAAGCCAAACAGACATGCTGTATACCTCAACCCCAGTTACTGTTTTAGCAGATCCCAATATCGAGGTCCAACTTGATCCGGGAACATAACGCACCAGTGAAGAGCTGACAGAGCTTCACGGCTGGCTGCAGGAGCTATTGTCCATCTCACTTCTTCCTGTGCTGTGACCGTACATTGTGCACTTTCATTCGAGCCCTCGAGCACGGAGGGTTTAACATTTAGTTAAAATGGTCCGGTCCACTCTAATTCGGTCCCTTTCAGTCTTTCTTTCTGGAATTCGTCCTCTGCCCCTTCTCATTAGTGCATTGTCATCCCTCTTTTGTCCCCGTTCTCAGTGATGGAGATATAATCACTAATAAGAGCCAGCAATGATATTTGAAGCTTTGCCTGGATTCATAGTTCCCAGAGGATACAACCTCAGTGATCTTATGGCTTTTCCGTTGGCACCACCAGCGAGTTGACTTACCTTTAATGAATCGTCTAAACAAATACCAAATTTTCATGAAACCTGGTGAAGATGTTTGGTGCCCAGAAGATGACCTCTAACAATGTTTTTCACACTAGTACTCTACTTGTGACTCCAGCAGGGTTTTGTGGCATGTTTTGACATCTGATGAAACGATAGCATGACATTAGTAATCCATTTGACATTTCATCTACCTCCACCAGGTAAAAAAATGTCAGTGTGAACCATTTTTGGGTTATTTTTTGCCAAATTCAAGGGTTACATCAAATGAAACTAAGATGGTGAACATGTTAAGCATTATACAGTTATGAGATTGGTCTTTTTCAAGAAATGCATATATCATACTCTTTAGACAAGTTGTTTTTCTGCTGATTCGTGACCGCAATCAGTCAAAAGCTCTCTTTAGAATCTCACGGTCGACTCTCGATGACTCTCGAAGCAACTGGAGACTCCCTATGGTTCAGTGGTGGCTAGCAATCCCCGGAGAATACATCCGTGGTTTCTTCTTTGTTGGTGTTGGAATTGCAACTGTCCACATGCCGGTGCATCAAGTTACAAAGCCACTGAAGTGTCTCGTCCGCAGGCTGGTGCCTCTGTGTTGTTTGCAACCTTGTTTGCACCTCACCTGAAGGATCCAAGGTTTGAATGAAGATTAATGCATTTCCCTTTATGTTATCCTTTGGGTCCTGTGGGTTGAGAGGGAGGGCCCTCTGTGGATCATCCCACATATGCTTGATCAGTTTGGGATCTAGTGAATATGGAGGCCAGGTCGACACCTTGTGCTGTCCTTCATGTTTTTTTTTAGTTGTTCCTAAATCGTTTTTGTGTGTGTGCCTGTGTCAGGCTGCATCCTGCTGGGGATGGCTGCTGCCATCAAGGAGTGTCATTGCTATGGGGTGGGGGTGCCTGCTCTGGTCTAGGTGGGTACATGTCTGAGTAACATCCACATGAATGAATGCCAGGTCCAAAAGTTTCCCAGCAGAACACTGAACTGTCACAAGATGGTCAATGTTATTTACTTCTCCTGTCAGTGGTTTTAATGTTGTGGCTGATTGGTGTAAATTTTAGGTTAGGTTATTCCTACAACCAATCACCAACCAGTATTGGATTATACTGGGATTTATTAGTCAGCTCAAACATACTAGCTAGTTATTTAATGTTTTTTGCTTGCTATTATGCTTTGACAAGTATTAAATTTGTGTGTTTGCTGGTAAAACCAACATTATTTGTACTGGGGAATGCCATGCATCCATTCACTGGCACCTCACATTACTACAAATACTATCTTCTTTATACACGAGCTTGTAAAGACTGTTTTCAAAGGGATTCTTGGGGAAAATTTAGCGAGAAAGCTCTCCGAGGCTCAGCGGCTCAGAAGCATCAGTGACTCACAACCACAACAAATCAGTCCACGGAGCAGACGGGCCAGCGCTCACATTTCCAATACTCGTCACGCTGCCATTCTGCCTCTTCTGATGTTCCTTTTGAAAATTTCAACATCATCTTCTGTGTCTCTCTCTCTGTACCTTCAGGGGATGGCCCCTCTTCTTTTTTTTTTCCCCTCCCGAGCCCTTTGTGTCGGTTAGATGCATTTCTGGTGTTTATCCGTCTATTCATTCTTTTTTCCCTCTTTTCATAGTGTGGTGATCTCATGGTTGGGTTTATGTCATTCAGGCGGAATTATGGGCGGATAAAAGTCTGCCTGTGTCAGATTACAATGACATTTTTGGACTAATGTTGTTTCCTAAATACAGAAGTTTACAGTATGTTCGGGCATAAATGCTTTACAGTGTTTATTTGAATGAGTTAACCTTTGAGCAGTGTGTATGCTTCTCTTCACTGATGCCTATTAAGCTGTTTGCATTTGTCTCCCTTCCAAATTGCATTTTTCTTTTCGCATATATATATATATTTCTTGGCCCATGCGCACCATTTGCCTGCTTCACTAAAGGTCACAACACCATCAGCAACATTGCCACAAATCCCGGTTAAACAAAAAATAAATAATAAACCCCACAACCTGTTACTGTGCCTGCCTGCTTGTCGTCACAACCACCACCAGCCAATCCCTTGCGAGGGGGGCGTGGCCTGCGGTCGCTGCGTGCCTGCTCTGAGCTCCTTGTGTATATTCTGAATGAAACGGCAAGTGAGGCATTAGCGTGCTCCGCTCCGCTCACCGCTCACTGCTCACCGCTCTGACTGCACGAGTGAAGGGGAATCTGACTTGAGGCTCAGCATAGTTGGAGTCACTCTGTGCCACACCGGGAGTGCCTTTGGGAGAGGTGGGGGTTGTTTGCACAGAGAGGAGGTCAGTCAAGCAGTGGTTGATGGTGGGAGAGGAGGAGGAGGAGGAGAGCAGTTTCCAGCCCTTTGAATCTTTCATAAGGGAGATCCTCCAACATTAGGCTGCCTGGATGGACTGAGAGAAAGAGTTGCCGCTGAGGTGTGTGCACATAGCGGGCACCGACAGTGACAGCAGAGCGAGAGGGACACGGGGGAGAAGGAGGGGGCACTGGGGTGTGCACTTTACAGAGAGCAAGACCAGGAGAGAGGAGAGGGGAGAAAATCGGTGTTGAGGAAGAGGAATTCTGTACGTGACCCTGCTGTCGAAGCTCCTCAAAGAGCCTCTGAAGAACAGCGGACAATAAGGAAAGCCTGAGGCATGAGCCAGAGAAAAGAGAGAGGGAGAGGGCACGACGGCTGGCTGGTCATTCCCTAAATCCGTGAATCAAGGGGGAAAGGAGGGGAGTAAAGAAAGCACAGTTGCAAAGCAGCCCAAGCAACTAAAAGGGTATGTGTGATATGGCCTTCTCCTGCAAGAATTCAAGCTGGTGAAAACTTCTCCAGTCAGTTGTATGTGTCTGGCTAGCGGGACTGAATTTGTACAGAAATTGGCAATTTGACAGTGACCATCAAGGTCTCAGCCCAGACTTCAGGGATGTCATCCAACGAGCTGAGCGTTGACATGGACTCGTGCATCCGGACATTCAAGGAGCACATGCATCTGGAGCTGGAGCCCCCCAAGATGCCAGGCGTGGTGGGGGGGAAGAGGGGAGCCACGTCCCCGAAACTGTCCCCGAGGAGCTCCCCCCGCCTCTTTCGCAAGCTGATGGTCAACAAGAGCATCCGACAGAGGCGGCGCTTCACTGTAGCGCATACCTGGTAAGGCCCGTTGGCGAACGGTGTCGGAGAAGGAGGAATTAGGAGGGGGTGACAGAAAATGAGCAGGCTATGACGGATGTGAGACAGAATTAAAGTAATGGTGGGGGGGAAACTGGAGATGAGAGACGATGTGGATCACGGGAAGATGGGAAAGAGACATAACTGGGTTAAACTGGTGGGGAAGGATGAGAGCTCTCGCAAGGAAGAGTGGGTGGGTGAGAAAAAGACAAGGGGGGGGGGAAGGGTGAGAGCTGGCATTTAGACCAACAGAGCAATTTATTTAAAGATGGGGGTAAGGAGGTTAAACAGAAGAGACGTAGAGAGAAAATATTGCAAGAAAAAACTGAAAAACGGTGATAAAAGGCTGTTAAAGGAAAATCTGGTGGTGGTGGGAGTTGGGGTCAAATGTGTCACAAGGCTGTGGCGTGGGGATTTGTCAGTGGGTTTGAGGATCCCCCATCCTCCATTTTGATGTAGTGTACCTCTGCTCCTGTACCTGAAATTTGTGTGTGTTTGTGTGTATGCACATCGGCCCTTGTTTTGGGCGGATGCTGATGCAGGGAGTGTCAGGTGCGTTACACAACCCTTCATTTCTTAACCTTCTTGGTTCGTGAAACCCTGCGACCCAAACAAATGGACGCCCGCGCAACACAACGCAAGCTCAACACAAAACCCGTTTAAACATCGCAAAATACACAATCTGGTTCCGCTCACGTATTGGTGTATCTCCTAGACGATGGCGGTGGATGTAGACGCTGTAATTCTAATTTACTCAATTCAACAAGGAGCACAGGCTCAAGCTATATAATAACATACCCACATATTCACTTTCCCCCCATATTATCTGTTTTCCGCCCCATCCCCCACCCGTTCCTCGAGTCTACCCCTTTGCTTTTGCAGCAGTTAGACACTTTAGGAGATGTGAAGGGAGGGCTTGCCGTGTTATGCAATGTATGGATTAGAGGGAAAGAGCCGCCGCAGTTTGACTGCGAGAGCTCAAGGTGACTCGTTTTTGTTTAAATAAGGCCGTGGACGACACGTGCTTATTTATTTTTTTTCCCCCTTTTAAACCCAAGACGTTCGTGAGGGTGAACGTCTTCAAAGGCAGGGATTGCCACGTAACCCTCAAGCACGAACCACACAGCTCTCCAGTCTGAGGTAACATGATAAAGCAGGCTTGACACCGCTTGCATGGGGTGGGTCAAAAAAAAAAAAAAAAAAATATCTTGTAGGACAGGAACACAGGAAGAGAAGGAATTAAGATATGAATCTGCTCCGGTGGGTTATGTCTACACGCTGAGCTGTTTGTGTGATGAAAAAAAAGATAATGTGTTGTTCGTTATGTGCTCGTGTCATGTTTCTGCAGCCATAATTGTGATCATTGTGAAGGTACATACATATGTTCAAATGCATGACATAATGTATGTGCATGTGGGTGATTTTAGATGCAACATAATGCATTTGTAAATGCAAGAGTTCCTTCTTCTTTCTCTCCCCCTCCCTGAATGTGTCTCCTCCCTCCTCAGCAGCAGCCAGAATGTGGACTCATGTCTATTTATCTCATCTCTCTCTCTCTCTCTTTCTATCTCTCTCATTGTATGGCCCGTTTCAGAGCAGAGCGAGAGATTTGTGGGGGTTGGGCGGGTACAGGGGCAAAACACCAGAGGCAAAAAACAAGGAAAACGGTAATGGAGTAAGTGTCCTTTGCCTTGTTTGTTCCCATAAATCCGCAGCGTACGGGTCCAAATGGTCCAAATCCAGGGAGCTAACGACACCTGTAACACTCATCGCAGCCATTAACCACCGGCCCATCCCATTAGCAGCCAAGTTCACGATAACGTGCCCTTGAACGAGACACCGAGGTCTTACTTATGATAATGCTGCTCCGAGAGTAGGAGGTAAAAAAGCTAAAAATGGAAACAGACGTAGCAAGAAAGAGCCCAAAGGGAAGAAGTCATGTCACCTCCAAAGATGAGGCGTGGCAATTAGGATGGCAAGGAGAGAAGAAAGAAGATAATTGCAGCTGACAACCAGGACCAGGTGGTTTCAGCTCAATTTCATGCTTTTTTTTTTTTTTTTTTTTTTTTTTTTTTTTTTAAATCGGGTGCACATAATATTTTAGGATGCGGTTATGAGTATTCAGCAATGATTAATCACAGCACTCTTTGCTTTTATCCCATGTCACTGCTGTGTACTGCCCCAGAATCACCTGGAAATCCTTCAGGGTATTACTTTCCGGCTTGATTGTCTCCCCCACCTGTGCCAGACCTTGGGGAAGTAATGGAAAAAAACAAAAAAGAGGATGATGAAATCGGCTTTGTCCCGGCCCTTATTCTATTAGACGAACATTATTATCATGATAAATTATACCCTGTTATTAGTTTTCACTCGGATGTCTTAAACAAATAGACACCAGTTGTGTTTCTGAAAATAGTTACTCAATTGCTTCCCTCTTGTTGTGAGGAACTGTCACCTGAATGTGCAACTCCCGTCGGTTTAACAGCTTCTTAGTGAGTTTCAACAGCTCTTATTTTCGGACACAAAGGAGGGAAGAAGCCCCCTGTATACTAACTGGCAAAGATGTATTTAGCAACTAGCTGGTGAACGTTATGGTGGAGCAATTAGCAGCTAAAGATCCAGAAGGTTCCCCCAGTAGGCTTGAACACAGAGATAATCCAGGATTTAAATTTAAGCATGACACCAAATGGATCGTAATATTGCGAATAGGCAACTATTTTCTAACAAGTTTGTTTAATCAACATGAAAGGTGATAAAATGTGTTCTTAAAATGTTGATCTTTCTTGACCCAGACAATGGAGAGATGGTAGATGGACGGATTGGTGGACGGATGGATGGCTTTTATTGTTTCATAATGGCAAATTTGTATTCACAATCCACGCATGGTAATCACAAACACACGGTGGCATTCTGCTGATCTGAAGGTCAGGTTAGAAATCCCATCTGTGCGTGGGTTTTTACAGGAAGCGGGAAGATCATGTTGATGTATAGGGCCTGTTTGAAAAGCTCCTCCAGGGGTCTTTAATGAAATGTTAAACCTAAAAAGAAAAAAAAAGAAAAATGTGAAAAGTAAAAGCAGCATTTAAAATCAGAAAATGAATCACTGGCTTAGAAGGATCAAGTTTGCAACTTGATCCTTCTAAGCCAGTGAATACATCGCATTGTATTTGTCTTTGTGTACACTGATCAGTCATAACATTATATTCTAATCCTAATATTGTCTAGGTCTCCCTTGTGCCTCCAAAACAGTTGTGACTCATCAGAGAATGGACATGGGCCTTCTGAGGGTGTCCTGTGGTGTCTGGGAACAGAATGTTTTTAGTGGGGGCCTTTGGGTCCTGTGGGTTGAGGGGAGGGGCCTCTGTGGATCATCCCAAGGATAATTGATCAGTTTGGGATCTAGTGAATTTTGAATTAAAGAGTTTTTGTGTGTGTGTCTGTGTCAGGCTGCATCCTGCTGGGGATGGCTGCTGCCATCAAGGAGTGTCATTGCTATGGGGTGGGAAGTACCTGGTCTAGTCTAGGTGGGTGCTACATGTCTAAGTAACATTTACACGAATGTCAGGTCCAAAAGTTTCCCAGCAGAACATTGTATTGTCACAAGATGATCAATGTTATTCACTTCTCCTGTCAGTGGTTCTAATGCTGTGGCTGACTGGTGCACACAGCAACTTTAAACACACACACACACACATGATCTGCCTCAGTATTGCTTTTGAACCTGGAGTATTCTCACTTCACTAGATGAGACTAGTGCGTCACAGACATCCTGAGTTTATTAGGATTTTCCAGCCAGCCAGACACGCACGTCCCACCTTTCTTTCATTACTCCCTGACCTTCTCTTATTTTCTGTTCAAAGCCTGATTTTTTTATTTTCCACTGTCTGGAGATCTAAATGAAAATCTGTTATCAATCAAAACACGTAAACATGAGTTGTCCAAATTCTCGTGTGATCAATTATAAACGTCATCCTTCGCGGTAGCCTTGCCTATCAGTGCGGTGGACCTAGTGGCTGGTGAACTCCTGACCCACTGGCGCTCAGACAATGACTCCTCTGTTTGAGGTGCTCAGCTGTTCCCATGCATCTTTCTCGGTCCGTCTCGGTCCTTTACGTTCTCTTTGTCCATCTCTGTGTGTGTCTTTCCTAAATTTCACTCTTTCTGTCTGCCTCTTTCTTTGCATGACTCTGTCTGTCTGTGTGTTTTCCCCCTTTTTTTTCTTCTTGTCTTTCCATGTCTGTCTTTGTTTCTTTTGTAGGCGCCCCTCTCCTTTTTTTTTTTTCCTTTTTTTCTGTGTCTTTCTGTCTTCCTCTCTTTTGCGCTCCATAGCACCACATGATGTAAATGTTTGATGGCTGGGTCGAGGCGTATGACTGCTCTGTTTTCCACTCACACAAAAAGCACATTAAGGAGAGCGAGAGAGAGAGGGGGGAGAGAGGGAGATTGGAGGGAGGTAAGACACAGCCATGGGAACTGGAAGAAGGGAGGAGAGGATGGGAAAATGGAACCAAAGAAGAAGTCCTCAACGAAAACTTTTAATATCGAATAAATGTCGCGAGCAAATGTATACGTTCCGCTCTGAGCTGCTAAATAACACTTAAAGGAAGCGCATCACACTTTCAGATCTGTGAAATGCAAATCGCTTAAGGCTGTTTATCTACAGCTACAGTAGAAAAAGAGTAGAGAGAGATCGCTCAGGATTACGCCGAGCACTCCTCCCGTGTGTGACGTCCATGAGATGCTTTCAGGGGGGTGAGGAGATACTTGAGACGGCTGGGGGGACAGATAAAGAGGTGGAAGGAAGGAAATGCACATGTAGTGTATGTAGAAACAAGAGAGAGAGGGAGAGAGAGATGGATGGATAAACAGAAAAAAAGAAAAGAAAAACAGGCCTCATCTACCAGAGCTGTGTCACCCTGGCAGAAACAAATGGAGGTTGCTCTCCACAGAGGGGTATTTACTTTCGCTTAAATGTCAACCCTAAATATCCATCTCGCCGCACTATTCCATCCAGCACTCCGTCTGCTATTGATTTGTTTCTTTCTCTACTTGCCTCTGTGACTCACCCAAAATCATGTTTATACGAACGTCAGGGCAGTCTTGACGTGATTATTGTTGCTGCTGCAGTCGGTGTGTTTACGCCAACTGCTCACTCGAGTAAGAGACGGGGGGGGAGACAGACGGAGAGACAAAAGAGACATCGTTTCATTACCAGCCAAACCGGCGCTTAAATTGAATTTAAATATTGCCGCATTAAAACGTGTTATTTCGGCGCCGAAATTAGCGCGAATACTCTCGTTTCATTTGCCTGAAGAGTCTTGTTTGTTCATTATTCTCACTTTGTGTGTTGCTATTATGCAATTTCCTGCAGCTCTGTGGGAATCTTGGCCACTGTGTCACATATTGCCCCGATGAACTTTATTTTTTTTCTTGTATCCATTGTCTGCGTTTTCAGACATGGATTTAGAATCTCACTTTTTTGTGGAGGCAGGATAAATTACGTAAGCTGTGGCGCCCCGTTACAGAGGACTGACGGGGCAGTGTCAAAGATCTCCATTATTCCAATCTTTATTTGACATCAGACAAAGGGGAGGCTATTTGATTTAGCCAGTGTGCTGTGCTGCCTCTAAATGGAGCTCGTGAGAAAGATGTGGAAAGTCGCGAGCACAAAAACGCTTGCAGTTCAATTGTTAACTGCCGTATCAGCTGCAGTGCTTCCTTCAAATGGGGTCGTGTTTGCGTGTTCGCGATTAAAGCCTATATGAGCACGCCCCCTCTTGCGGTATTCGGCTAATATTTCGTAATCGGTTGTGTAGAGAGTTTCTTTCAGCTCATGAGCTCACAGTTACGACATGGAAAGTCGTGCGCACAAGGAAAATCCCGCAAACGACCGGGTGACTTAAAGTTGGAAATGCTAAAGCTTGCGACCTCTGACCTCTTTTCCAAACATTTCCCCTCGCAAGCTTGCGAATAGAACAAGTAGGAGCTTGGATAGACTCTTCTTGTTGGTGTAAACAACCCCCGTGTGAAGGCGCCAGATCTTTAGCGCTTGCTAACGTTTGCGAGCTACCTCATCCCGCTTTAAAGCAGCTGTTTTTTTTTTGTTTCTTTGTATTCAAGAAACGGCATATTAACTAAAGCGAGTGAAAGATTATGCAAATTTGGGGCGTACGTAGGTAGACTGTAATGATCAGACGGCAAAGAAAACGCTAAAGGCCAGCATTAAAAGGCACGCGAGCTGAAAGCGTTTAATAAAGCATGACGTGCCGAGGAGTTCACGGACGTGTTTTTATTTTGACAGATGGAAAAACCTGGCATAGAGACTTTCACTCTTTCGGTTACTCCGATGTTCACCTGCGACGTCTCTGCTGGCTTGTCATTTCCCATTTCTCTCACTTGTTTCCCTGTTGTCTCACTACCCTCACAAATGTTAAAAAAAGGGCAGAAAGTGGCAGTGCAGTGTGTGTTGATTGCTTTTATTCATCAAAACTGGACTTTCTATGTAAAAAAAACAAACAAACTTACTAGTTCTTCCCTATATACCAAAAGGATTGGTTTCTCCTTCCACGTAACAGTGAAACAGCCACACCAGACCCTTTTGAGTCACTGATAAAACTGGTGATGTGGGCGGTGATTCAGAGGTCTGGAACCAGTCTTCCTCCTCCTCATCCTCCTCATCCTCCTCCTCCTCCTCTTCGTTCGCTCACGCTGCATGACTCGGTTCAGCACCCTCCATCTCTCCATCTCTCTCCCTCCTGTCTCCCTGTACCGAACCAGCCGAGCAGAAACTTAACTATCACGGATGGGTGAAGGAGTGCGGTTGTTCGGGGCTGTGTATGTGCCGTGCATCTCTCCTGCTGTCGCTAACGAGTCCGTGTGCGTTTACCTTGGCCATGATTGGGTTAGAGGTGGTGAACATTAGTGGCACGTATGGGTGACCGGTTTCACTCCCTGTTTTTTTTTTGTTTGTTTTTTTCTTTTTAAACCTGTTGAGACACATGGCCCACGTGAATTCTCAAATTTCTCATTTTAATCTGATAATTGCTCAGTATTGACATTATTTTCCAGGCTGTAGGTTTACACCCAGACCCACCATTAATAAGACAACATAAGGGAGTCCTCATTAAGAGATATTTAAAAGAAACAAAAGCTTGGTGTTAATACTACTCAGATCCTTGATTGGTTCAAGCCGTCTTTAAGGCAGCATGCATGGAGTGGTAAAGAGCTGGTGGTAAGGTAAGTACTTGTTCCACTGGGATGTCCCGGTGGTTGCTTTAAGCACATATTGTACCGTGTACTTTCACTGCTGTCAGTTTGTATTGAATTGATGAAGTGTAATGCTTATAGCATCATAGCATTTCCCCCCTTTGGCACTTTGCTGTATGTGGTCCACAAACACAGCGATGCCTTGACTATAGCAGTGTAGTCAGTCATTCATTGTGAGCAGAAAATACAAATTGTTGCAGCATGAAAATATAATAGAAACATACACCGATCAGGCATAACATTATGTTATCCTGATATCGTGTAGGTCTCCCTTGTGCCCCTTCAAAAAAGTTGTGACTCATCAGAGAATGGACATGGGCCTTCTGATGGTGTCCTGTGGTGCCTGATCTGGTCTAGGTGGGTGCTACATGTCTAAGTAACATCCACATGAATGCCAGGTTCGAACGTTTCATAGCAGAACATTGTATTTTCACAAGACGGTCGATGTTATTCACTTCTCCTGTCAGTGATCATAATGTTGTGGCTGATTGATGTATTGTGCGGTTTGCCAGTGGGATTCATAGTACTGAACTTATTTTAAATTAAAGGAATGCCTTCTGTTAATCAAAATGATTAATGTCATGTCATGCTGCTTAATATTAAGAATCATGCAAAGATCACTTTGGTTTTATTGTTGTCTTAATAGAAGCACATTACTATATACATATTGAACAGTATGTAAAACAGTGGCTTTCCCTATTCAGGCGCTGGAGCTCCAGGCACTTATGGGTTCTCTGGAAACCATGCGGTTCTTAGCGCTGGGACTCAGTAAACATCAGTAAAGCCATTTGTCTTTCTAATGTTCCGTGTGCATCCCCTTTCCTCCCTCTCCTCCGCCTCTCTTTCCTCTAACCCCTTGCCCCCATCCTTCTTGCCATTTAGCCTCCAACGATGTTGTGACATTTGTAATGATATTTGGGATCATTTGCAGCTGACATTCTCAATCATTTGCATGTTTTATAATGCTGCCCAAATTACAACTTTGGAAAATGTGAGAACAAGGGTGCTGGGAAAGCTGCGTCTTCTTTTAGTTTTTTGTCAAGCCGTATCTGTTTTAAGTTAGGAACTAGTAATTTAGACATATTTTATTATTTTTTTTTGTTTGTTTCTGGAGACACAAAACAGAATCAGCAGGAGGGAATAAAACAAAAAAAGAATGAGAGCAATTAGCTGCCTTTTCAGTTCAGAGGCAGAGAATGGGATTAATGTGGAAGGACCATACGTGCATTCATGCAGTGCTTATTAGGAGCTACTGTGAATTCTGTCATTAACATATTACTCACTGTGTGACTGAGTGTGCATGTGCTTATTTGCAACACGCTCGCTGGCCTGAGTGCATACCTTTGTATTTTATATGTACACTACAGCTGTCTCGTTAACCTATAATTCATAACAGTGCACGTCTATGACGGTGTGCATTGCGTGCGCTGGTGTGTGTGAAGCAGCCGAATATTCTTCTAGTCCCGTCGAGGAAGCACAAGCGTGCATTAATAGCAGCGAGCTCTGAAGCACCATTTGTATGAGCTGAAGTAAGCAGAGCGCAACAGTACATTTCCTTTCTGCCTCGTCTCCGTCTGCCCGCTCTAAGAAAGAAGCAGCAATTATTCGCCACTTGATTGCTGTCTGTCACATTGACTGAAAGCAATTACAGCAGCATGCTATTTTTTATTTTTTTCCAGCGGGCAACAATGTGCAGCTATGCAGAGGGGAGGCAGAGCTGCACATCGTGCTTTATCTTATCGAATGAATGCAGGCTTGCTGCATCTGAAAACTCAAGTTGGTTTTGCAGATGTTATTCAGAGGTTGTTTCAGCTGAGCAGGAAATAATAAAGAAAGAGCCATGACGTAAACTTGGAAAACCATTAAAAGTTTCATCTTGATGGTAAATCCGAAAACTGATTCTAATGATTTAGCACCAGCGCAGCTGAACTAACAACCCTTTAATTTAGATTTTAATTAATAATACAAATGAGGCAATGAAAAATGGAGCCAGTTTTTAGTTTATCAGCCAGAACAGTCCAGCAATGAGTCACGAAGGTTACGACGTTCAGCCTTAGAGAGCTGGTTCTGTTTTTATAATCTTTGTGGTGCTGTTGAATTGCATTGCCCCGAGAGATGGTTTTAATAATTAGCCTGCCTTCATCGGGACAGAACTCTGATATTTCGCGTATCCCTGAGTGATTTCTTATTTTGATCCGGGAATTTGGTGAAAGGCTAACGACCGGCTACGAGAAACCTGCTCGTCTGGCAGCAACAGCAACCAATTAAAAGATGCCTTTGGAGTCGCGGCCGCATGAAAGAGTTCGGGTTTACCTCATGGCTGAGCAGCACTTAGCTCGAGGAACATGTAAGAGATGGAATTGGTGAAATTTCTTTCCTTGAAATTATTCTTTGAGTCCTGCAGATGAAAGCTGTCACAGCTAAAGACATTACTTACTAAAATATGTCTTGCCATGGGAAACTTCACCAAGAGGCTATGACTAATAAACAGGCTGTCCATGTGCATACCAAACATGTCTGTGATTTGAGTTCATCTCTCCGAGAACAACCCCAGTAATGTTTTTACACACTTCAACCACATTGTGCTTACTGCAATAACCATTATCATCACCTGATTAAAAAATGCAAACAAAAAAAACTTGGCTTATAATTGGATTTGAATCGGACGTGACAAAAATCTATCTAATTTTCGCGGTCCAAGGAAATGGTGTCTGTTGACTGTCTGGCTCCGAGGCACCCAGTCTGAATCACAGTCTTCTGGTACAATGAGATTCTCTGTGCAGCTGTCTGATAAACACGATTCTGTCACACGTTGTCATGTATTAATCGCTGCTGCCGTCACCGCTATCTGCCCGTTCATTTTCCTCGCCGCCGATGCTTTCGTTACCGCCGCTGCTCCTTCTTTACTTACTACCCGTCGGCGTCTTTTGCGCGTATCAGTACAGAGCATGTGTGGGAATGTGCGTATACATTTTACCAGCAGTGCATCTACATCATGTCCATCTGTGCCATCTGAGTGTGTGTGAGTGTTGTCTCCTTGACTCAGTGTCACCACGGTCCAATGGGGAAACCACCACCCACACACTTGCCGATGTGCAGTGTGAGATGCAGTGTGTGTCTGTACTTGTACCAATCATGTTTTGGGGACATACATTTATGGACGCAGTCGTATTGTGGAGACCAGCCTCACCTTTGGGAACAAAAAGTAATCGCCCCATTAGGAAATACACCAAGCAATAAATCATTCACTTTTAGTAAGAAGACTGTTTAAGGGTAGGGGAGGGCTGAGGAAAGGATAACCCTATCCTTAGGGTTAGGCTAAGTCAATGCAATGTTCTCTGACGGGATGGAAACATGACTGTGTGTATGCACGTGTGAGGCATGCACATTGATGTGAATAAAACTGGTCTTGTTGAGAGGCTGAATGGTTTAGTATTAGTTTGTGCTCAGGGATAAAGGGATTTGTGTGCACTGTTGTGTACTTGTCAGAGAAAACACACAGAAAGCCAAGGGGATTATTTAGAGGGGGGGGGGGGGAAAGAGCAAATAACAGATATATTGGAGTTTGGTCTCAGAAATATCCAATGTCATAATGTGTTACTTTGATGATGTACCGACATTGAAGAGTCGAGATTTTGTATAGATCCTTTAAGGTTAACAGAGCAGAGGCTACCGTTATCAGCATAAAAGATGGGATTTGTGACTCTTTGAAGGGAGCCGGATTTTATAGATCCATTCAAAAGAATGGCTCACTTTGATATTTATTTATTTTTAAGATGCCAGCCTGGGGGTAACTTATTTTATCCTTGAAATAACCACTGTGATTGGGTAAGATTTGGTCGCTGACCGGGAATCGGACCCACTGCTATGCTCACCACTATACCATCTCCGTCGTCAACACTGTCTCAAAGCAAAGCAGGAAAAAAGAACGGCTCGCAACTGCGACTCGAGTCCCGCTGTTCGTTTTAAATAGCTCCTCAATAGATTTGGTTCATTCGCAAATGTCACAACTGTAATCAACATGTCATCTTGCTTTGTTGTAAGGTGCCAGAATTGTAAGGTTAATAGCTCCAAACCTAAATTTTGTTGTATACCAGCTTCCACTCCGAATCAATAAGACAGGAGAAACCTGTGGTTAAACGCGATAAAACGAAAGGATTGGACCGAGGCGATCATCAAAAATAAGTAGTTAAGTTCATGATTGACAAATATAAGATGTAGGTTACTTACCAAGCCATGCTAGTCCAGTTAGCTGTCCAGACGTAGTCGTTAGTCCGGTTCACAAGCCTGATACATTTTTGTTGTCGGGCCTTACCGCTAGCTTGGCAGAACTTCGGCTTGCGCAACACAAAACTGTTAAATCTTTATGTTATGTTAAGTCTTGTTCATGACTTTGTTGAAGGCATCTAAGGTGTGTTGCGTTGCACAGTACCTAATCCTTTCATGATCGTCCATCCGTCGTGTTATTGAGTGTGGGTCGACCAATCTTGTCCCGTCGATTAACTTTTTCAAGTAACACTCACGGTCCTGGAGATTGAGTGACTCGACATATTCAGATAAAGCAAACTCATGTTTTCTTCGACAATTGTCAAAAACAACCCTACACAAACTGCTTGTCAGAGTTAACTAACGTATTCCTGTGGATTGTTTTGCCTCCAGCTAAGCCCCGCCCACTAAAACAATCATGTTTACTTACAGAAAGGGGTCTATAGCAGTTTAATTGGCATTATTAGAGCCGCCATTTTCTGTCACACCTGTCCAGATGAAAGATATATTATATTTACTATGGCACCTTTAAAAAGATGTAATGTATCTTTAAAGCCTTCATAGTTTAGTGATGACTGATTTGTGTTGATATATAGATGTAAGATTATCCTTCTTTTCCCTGTACTCTTATGGACTGTGTGCCAGATCAATTTCAGTACACAGACTGACATAGACTGAACGTTTTAATGGCCATACTTGCTCAAGCTCCAAAGACAGAACATTTTTATTTTATTGTAGCTTGTTAATATACTTTGTTTGCAGCCGACTGTCAAGTATAATGGGCTACAAAGAAAACAATAGATTAATCAATTTCATCTCACGTAAATTAATGTTTTGGTTTACAATCTTTTACCGTCTCTGTAAGCACAGATCATCATCTGTGTCTTGTCTCTGAATCATGACACTGTCGTCTATCTTTATCTGCGATAAGTAGGATATTCTTGAGGATATTCACGCTGTAACTATCTACACCTTTTTATTAATATGTATGATATACAAGCACATACAGTGAGATATTCAGACACGGAAAAAAATATTTATGTATTCAGAAATCAAAAAAAAGGTGTAGATGTTATTTTAAGCTAGTAGGAAAAAAAGGGCAATTTCTCTTTATCTGTACACAAACCTGGCGGGGATCTTTAAATAAAATGCAAGCTGGCATGTTTCATAGGAATAGATCCTGGAATAGACTTCCCTTGCATTTACGTGCAACAATTTGTTTTGAGCAAGTATAGCCACTACATTTGGTTTCTGAAATGTTGTAGACGTGCTTGCACGCTGGGCAATCATAACCAATACAAGTCTCTTGACTAGGTATAAAGTATAGTTCCATTTTGAAACATCTAAGCAATGAGCCAAAACGTTTCACAGCAGGATTTCACCCAATTTGTTTTAATTTTTCCCCAAGCCCCAACACTCCCCTCTCTTTTACTGCTACAGGAAATTGCTGCTTTAAAGAGTCCTTTTAAATTCTAATCTTAGAAAAATGTCTTCCAAGTTGTGTTATACTTCCAAGCAGATTTTTGTTTTCTTTGTCCTGCACAGTCTTGTTTTCTCCATTTGTACCAATTCAACATTATCAGATAACCCCTACAGGATGCAGTAATTTCCGAGCGTTTTGGATTACAGCTACGTGGCTGTGTGCCTGTTTGTTTGCCTTATCTGCAGGGGTCGCGTGTGTGTTTGTGTCATTCCAGTCTTTGGTTTAGCTTTAGTTTAGTTTATGAGCATCAGTCTAAAACGTCACATTGAGGAACCAACGCTAATTTGCCTCCATCTGCTTTGTTTGCTGCATGCTTGTGCTTTAACTAATAGAGACCTGAGGGTCACATAGTGCCATTTGGTCAGTGTTTATCCATGCTGGGATGTTGGCAGCTAAATACTGGCACTGCATTCCCATCCAAGAGTCACCCCCATCTCTTCTGTCTCGTTCCTGTTCTCCTGTTCTTTTTCAGACAGTTGCAACCAGTAACTGAGTGGGTAGGTACTAGGGGTTGCGCAGACTAGTCGACTGGTCGGTTTGTTGACTTTCCATGGTGGTTTAAGCATCACGTCGACTGATCACTGATCATGAGACAGTGGAGAAGACAGGTGAGGAGCCCAGTGGGTCATTGCAGCAGACTAGCAGCGGTTCATCAAGTGTGTGGAAATACTTGACTAAAGGTGGAGCCCATACTACCGTGACGTGTCAGTCCTCAAATACAACAAAAGTACTACTGCAATGCATCTGAAAAGCTATCCGCTAATGTTAGCAGAGGAACGGTTCTGCTGGTGAATGTCATTGTCAACATTATTAGACTTTTAGCTGCAGTCCATGGAGATAGCTTCAGAGAAATTAACACGGCATCCCATCTTACAAAACGCTGTGGAGTACTGTTAAATGCTATTGATGGTGCTGACTTGCAGCCTGTTTTTATACAGGCTATACATGTCTGCAGCACACAGTGTGTAGCACATCAGCCTGCCCAGTCTTCATGGAATCCTGCAGTTATCCACTCCTACCTGAATGAACAATTCTCCAACCTGCCTATGATTCCTCTTACATTTTCAAACTGTCATGTAACATCATCAGTTTGTATCATAAGATTCCACATGTACGCTTTAGTCAGATATGTGTATCTATGACAGATGTATGTTTATCTTGCTGTTCTCTTCTCTTCTCTCTTTGCTGTTCTCTTCTCTCTTTCTTCTGTCTGTACCCGGCTGGCCTTAGGCAGATGGGTCCCTCCATATGAGCTGGGTTCTGCTCGAGGTTTCTTCCTGTTAAAAGGGAATTTTTCCTTGCCACCGTTGCCTTCAGGCTTGCTCTGGGGGTTTCAGGCCGGGTTTTTGTAAAGCGTCTTGAGACGATTTGTATTGTTATTGACGCTATATAAATAAAATTGAATTGAACTGAATTGAATGAGTTGTTTGTTCTCAACATATGTATTCACGTCAAGAATATGGATTTCATTGTTGCAAAGCATCATTATACTTTATACTGTGTTTTTATCAGTGACGTCATCAGCGACTAGTCGGTGTCACCTTGACTTTCATCGCATAACAGTCAACTTTAAAAATCTGAAGTTGTGTAGCCTCTAGTTGGTACCCATGGGTCTGTTAATTTTGTCAGATCGCCCTTGGCTACTCTGAAATTAGCAAGTGTCCCACGTCACATCGACCCACCCTGAGCTTTCCTGTCCCCAGAGGCAACAGTTTGTGCTGATGTTCATGTTTCAATCTCAAAGGCTGGGAAATTCAGCTGCCTTTTGATTAGGGATCTAATATGGAGACTCCAGAGGGCAAAGACGTCTCGCATATGAACAGGCACGCCAGGGTTTTACCACATGAGACACGCTGACGTAACATTAGTTAAATTTTCAATCACACAGACGTATTTTAAACATTATTCAACATTGGCTTTTGCATTAATCTTTGTGCGGGATCTGCTTCGTCGAATCCTTTTAACTTCATGTCTAATTCTGTCTTTCGTCCAAACCATTTTCCACCTGCCTTCCCTCTCCCTCTCTCCCTCTCCCTCTCTTGCTCAATCATGTCCGTCCCATGATTAAGGCTCAGTTTGCCTTCAGACCATTTCTGTTCATTATCCCTGCTCTCCAGCAGGGTCTGTTTAGTTAGTGTCACATTGATTTATACACTCACAAACTGTGAGAGGCCTTCTCATACATCGGTCTCACTTCCTTAATGACCCTGGCGCCCTTCACCCTAAATGAAAGCGGCAGTACGAGTGGCACCCTTTTTTTTTGCTATATGTTTTAAGTGAATAGAGCAAAGACAGACTGTTGCATTATTATTCTTTTTAATTTCATTTTTTTTTTTGTCTTTTCTTTGATGAAGAAACAATAAACAGAACATGCATGGATATTTTAGGAATTTACATTTTCGATCACCAGTGATTACACGGCCAAAAGTCTCTTATTTGTGTGTGTGCGTATTTATTGAAGTATCTCTCGCTATTATAATACGCATTGCTAACAACATATGCAATATTTCCAGTTACCTATATGACCTAACTTTAGCCATAGTACTTCCATTCATAGCCTGATGCTGTGCGCCTTTACAACGTTTCTGGGTTACAAAAAGAAATCTGTCAGATTCTGTGTTTAATTTGTGTTCGTAGTAATAATAACAAGGTGATGCGTGTTAGTCATCCACATTCACAGATCTGGTTCACTGAGAGTACAACCAGGGAGAGACAGAAAGATGAATGCTGTGCTGTCCCTGGGTCTTTCTTTATTGGCCACCATTGCTCTTACGTGAATCCTGCAGAAAAAGACCTCTGAGATTAAAAATGTGCTGCAAGAGTTGCATTTATCTCTGTTGATTCTGAATTATTCACTGTTCAAGCTGCTTTGCTCCGGGGATGGGAATGCTGGTTGCTCACCCATTCATTCATTCAGCTGCTTTAACTGAGATTAAAATATTTCAACGTCCTACTACATGGACTTACATTTACATTTTCTTGCATTCTAATTTTTGCAGAATGAATCGTAATGACTATGGTCACCTGACTTTCATTCTAGCACAGCCATAAGGCTTCAAAGCAAAACGTCTCAATAACTATGAGGTAGATCGCCATGAAATTTGGCGCAGACATTCATGTCTCCCTTTAGAGTGATAAGCAGTGGCTTCGGTGGTCCTCCGACGCTGGGTTCAGAGAGGTTGAGCAGTAGCGCCTCTGCTCACACCACATGCTAATGTCTCTGAACCAGTCCTCAAGCGATTCTGCTCCTGTACTCTACGCAGCTGATAATAACCTTATGAATTTATAATGTAAAGCTTTTATGCGTTCTTGAATAACAACTGCACATGTCACACTTTTGGAGCGCCTTCAATAAGCATTCAATAATTAAAAAATCAGCTGAACTGAATTGAAACTGGATAGCGTTGGCCAGCGTGGGATGAATATTTCCTCATTTGCCATAATTGGAGGATTTATAACCTACATAATAAATCATTTACGTTATTAATAATAGATTACAATTATGTCTTCTCACTGGATTCACTGGTGGTGCTTAGAGAAAGTAGACTAGATTGCTTTAGATTGCGAGCTGACAACCGGTCTCGGGAGCCCAGTTGTGGGCTGCACTTACCAGGGCTTCGCTGTTCTGTCTGAAGCTGGGTTAATTCTTAAGTAGCTGGTCAAAACATTTAATTTGTCCTGTAAATTTCAATTAATTAGCACCAAGTTTACACATTCACAGCCTTGTTGTGTGTGTGTGTATACACCGATCACACACAAGATTAAAACCAGAAGAAGGAGAAGTGAATAACATTGATCATCTTGTGACTTTTGGACCTGGCATTCATTCATGTGGATGTTACTTAGACATGTAGCACCCACCTAGACCAGACCAGGCACCCCCAACCCATAGCAATGACACTCCTTGATGGCAGCAGCCATCCCCAGCAGGATGCAGCCTGACACAAGGTGTTGACCTGGCCTCCAAATTCACTGGATCCCAAACTGATCAAGTATCTGTAGGATGATCCACAGAGGCCCCTTCCCTCAACCCATAGGACCCAAAGGCCCCCCACTAACAACATCCTGTTGCCAGACACCACAGGACACCCTCAGAAGACCCATGTCCATTCTCTGATGAGTCCCAACTGTTTTGGAGGCACAAGGGAGACCTGCACAATATTAGGAAGGTGGTCATAATGTTAATGGTCACGACAGATCAGGGCCCTGCATCACTTGCTAAGCTTTGGAGTTCTTCCTCCCTCTTGAGGTTATTTTCTTACAATTTTCACAGACAATCTGATATAAGTTAATCAACACAGACACTGTTTGCATGAAACTGAAGCATTTCGGCTTGGCTTATTCTCCGCCACCTATAGCGAATAGTGAACTGAGTTAGCCCTCACATTAGTTCTGGGGAGTAAGTGGACAAGCTCGTTAAAGTCAGGAGGGGAGCTTTCCGTCCGCTGTAGCTCTCCACTCGATGGAAACATCATAACTCAGCGGCGTGTGGCAGAGACTTCGTACAGAAAAACATTCCAGTGGGGCGGCGGCGACACACACAGAGATACGCAGTCATACATGCGTTTAAACACATTCATCCTTGATCTACACTCTACACTAAGACAAACACACACACACACACACACACACACACACACACACACACACACACACAGAAAGTACACCCACATTGATGGTAGCAAGGGGAAATATATGGAGTAGAAAAATACATTTGGAGCTTCACAGAGAAATTAATGAGAAATACATTCCAGCAGAGCCCTGAAAACACACGCACACTACCACCACCACCCAAATTTTAATTGGTATGACAAACGGCTGGGTGGAATAATATTTCACAACATGTGGCCTAGAAAGTCCAGCAATAATTCCCCCCCCCCCCTCCGTATGTTTTCACTTTTTCTCACTCCCTCATATTCAAGGTAAAAATGTCAAGGGCACGTGTGTCGTTATAGGTCGACAAATCCAAATTCAGGAGAGAAACGTGACCTTTTATCAGGACTGATGGGAAACGTTGGATCGATGGTGTCTCCCCCCCGCCCCGCTATTTAAAGATCCACGGTGCACAGCCCGCTTGTTTACAGCACGTTCAGACTAAACAGCTTCCACTGACATTAGTTGGCCTCTTGAACACGCCGCACATTAATCAACGTTGCCCAGGTATACCTAACATTAGTCCTGGTTTCTGTACATCTGTAGCAGATTTCATATGAGGAGGAGCCCGCGTGTCTAAGACCAGTCTTTGGAAAAACACAACATCTAAATTTGGCTGATTCCAGTCCCTGTGTGTCTCCTCTGCCAGTTAAGCTGGCTGCAGGATCTCAGCATGCACGGTGGCCATATGGATGCAGTTAACCTTTGTTCCTCTGTTTAAATATTAAATTGTACAGTTTTATCATTGCTTAATCTATGTCGAGATATCAGATGTTGAGTTATTGTGAGAGCATAATTTGTTGCCCAAGTAACCCCTTGCTAGCATTTAAAAAAACTCTATATATACATTTAATAAAATGGTCACTTAGTAAATGTTGAATATACACCGATCAGCCACAAGATTATGACCAGAGATGATGGCAGAAGTATAACATCGACCGTCTTGTGACAATTCATTGTCCTGCTGGGAAACTTTTGGACCTGGCATTCATTGGTGTGGATGTTACTTAGACATGTAGCACCCACCTAGACCAGACCAGGCCCCCTCACCCCATAGCTATGACCCTCCTCGATGGCAGCAGCCATCCCCAGCAGGATGCAGCCTGACACAGGAACACACACAGACAAAAACAGTTTAGGAACAACTCAACATGAAGAACAGCACATGGTGTTGACCTGGCCTCCGAATTCACTAGATCCCAAACTGATCAAGTATCTGTAGGATGATCCACAGAGGCCCCTCCCCTCAACCCATAGGACCCAAAGGCCCCCCCACTAACAACATTCTGTTCCCAGACACTGAAGGACACGCTCAAGGGAGACCCACACAATATTAGGAAGGGGGTCATAATGTTATGCCTGCTCGTTGTAAGTGCAGAACGTGCAGGGAGAGGAGCAGGGCTAATGAGTTTTTGCACTGAAATCGTTGCTACAAGTATTTGGACGTATCCTCAAATTCAAAGAAAGAATGGGAAGCAGTACAAAGGCAGCTACAAGAAACAAGCCCACTCGCTCTGTGTGCAACTCTCCGGGCAGCTACCTGCTCTTTTCACCCACCGGCTCAATCTGACATTACGCAGACTTTGTACCGAGGGGAACAGGTCGAGCAAAGTCTCGTCCGTTGCCTCACAGCTCCCACAGGTGATGTCCAGAAAATGTCAGGACTGCGGCGGATGTGCTAAAGGGGGATTGTGATCGTTTAATAAATGTCGATATAATGCTTAAAATCTGTGAATAACTAAAGTATACATAAAGTGTTGCCATGGCAGTGAAGTCCCAGTTGCATCTTCACCTGCACTGGAGTCTGATAACACTGGTAGGTGGAGATATTCTCTTTTTCTTTTTTTCCCTGACTCCTGGCACTGGTCTCTCATTTATTTTCTGCTATCTCTGTGCAACCGTTGATCTGTTTCTCTCCCTCTCTCTCTTTTTTTTTTTTTTTTTTTTAAAATCTCTTCCTTTCCCCGTTCGGCTCCCCATTATCTCACCGACTGACCGCAAGTCTTCCAGGAGTTCTACCACTTTCTTTGTTTCTACTCTTGCATGTAACCTTTCAGGTTATTCCAGGAGGCACTTAGCTCTGAGCCAGCGAGCCTGGCATTTGAAGGTCAATCGTACAGAACCACAGAGGAGCCATGAAGCACTATTCGGACTACAGAGCGGACAGAAATTAATCCATTATGTGTCTCAGTAATGCGAGGAATCAAACACCAATCAGACACTGAGATGCTTTGTGTTCTGAATACCGTAATCTGCTGTCACACACTAACCGTGTTGCTCAGTGTCGTCTCAAGGTTGCAGGCAAAAATTGCGAAACAGCAGATTGATGGGAGATTGGGAATGCAGGAGCTTTTATGGTGGCATGCTTTTGTTTTTCTTTTTTTACAAAGTACTGCCAGTTTTCTTTTTCTTTAGCCGTGTAACATCATCAACGCCTGAGCTTTCTCGATGCTTTGGCACCAAACAAAGTGACGGCCATAAGGAAGTCGTGGCACGTCCTGCTCCACGTGCGTGTGTACCCGTAACTCGGAGACGATAATCTCAAAAGCCGTCAATTTTATTCATATCCCTCTTTAACGTCCTCCCCTACAACCAAGCTGCGCTCCAGATTGACTTTCCGGGCTGACGATGATCAAATGCATGCACATCCCCGCGTTTTTGAGTTCTCTAAATTGTCTGTTCTCTGTGATTTGAGTTTATCGATTATGCCTCTGGCTCCAGACTGCATTGCAAAGCTTTGACCTCCTGCAACCCGTGAGGACATCCTCACAAAAACCCAACTGAAACACGTACAAAAGGAAAAGTTTCATGTTTTGGAGGGTAGCTAAGCACCAAGACGGAAAACTGGGAAGCCCCAAGTCTGTCTCTGTATCCCAGTTTAACCTTTCACAGCATTTAAAGGGTCCTGTTTAACCATTTTTATCTCATTTGTTCAATCTAAAGTTGTCAAATCTAATTTGTGGCAGCTAAGACGCCAGGAAGTATCATATTTGGCACTACTGTTAGGGATGATTAATTTAACACTTCAACATCTATAAAGAGTTTTTAGGTGGATGCGTCTTCGTGTGATTAGTTCGTCCGGTCAGACGCTGATCCAGACCGTTTCTCTGCATGCCCCGCGAGTATTTACTCTGCCACAACTGACGGGGATAATTAAATCCTTTCTCTCTTATTTTCCTCTCCTCTCTGCTTATTCCTCGCGACACTCCTCCTCCGCTCCTGTCTGTTCGCGTTATGCACATTGCTCCCTTTTCTTCTCACCCTAGTATTTTCTCGCGGCCGGCTCGGCTCTCATGCCGCTGCTGTTCGTGTGTGTCACAGGAGCGGCAGAGTGGCATTGTAGTCATCGCTAATTCAAAGCAAACGTCGGGCCTCTGTTTTCCTCTCTGATGTGTGATTGCATCCATTATTCACGCGTATTCGCCAAGATATTTCTAATTGCTGCTGGCGTAAACGTGTCTAGAAGAATAAACCCTGCTCATCTTGCTGTTGGTGGGTGATAGTCCAGTCAATTTTTCCTGGATTACCTTATTTTATGCAAAGGCGTCCTAAATTGGAGTTCACCAATTTGACAAGGCGAATGGCCGCACAGATGCTCCAAAGACAAACAACGCAAGAATGCCTTTCCATTTTGAAGAGAGATTAAATAAGAGCATTTAAGAGGAGACCTCTTGTCTCTTCTTCCACTCGACTCCCAGAGTTCACTCAGACTGCTGGAGAGTTTAGAAAAACTGATTGCCACTCTCAAACGCATTACGTGCTTCTACTCTGCGACGGAGCCGAGACGTTTCACGTGTTCTCCCACTTTCCCACTCCATTTCCTTCCCCTTGTTCCCTCTCGGCTACAATAGGCTCCCTCCCCTGCATCGCCTCTCACTCCAATCCATCAGCACAATGCGCTGGCTCGATCTGTTCATCGACTTCTTGTCGTGCATGCTGCCTAATAACAGTTATCTTAATTGAAATCAATAGGGGGATATAGAATTGACTGTGGCCAAGAGGGACTGGGAGGAGGTGGTGGTTTCTTTCTCCGCCGCCGCTCTCTTCGTGCTAGCCTATCGCACAAGTGAGTGTTATGGCCCACGGATGAATTCAGATCAGAATCTAAAATTATTATTAAGTATTATTCATGGCTGAAGAAAGTTTAGCTTATTTGAGCTTGTTTTCTTTCTCTCTCTATCTGTTGTCGTTGGTAGCTGACAGAAGAGACAGACAGGAAAGATGGGAGGGAGGCGTGATGACATGCGACCAAGGTTGCATGCCAGATTGCCGGGTACACAGAATGCGCCTGAGTCATCTGAGCTGCCACGACACCAGCAAACCCCACGGTTTATAGCGGTTTCTTTCGGCTCCTGTAGGATTATCAGTATTATTTAAATACTCCGCAGGGTAGATGTGGCGCTCATTACAGCCACTTTCCTACTTTTTATGAAAAGGGAATTACAACATAGCCCTTTGCACCAGCATGTATTTACACAAGGGGTTTACTGATTTCTGGTATACAGCGTAATGTCTTATTTCTATATATTACAGATGCATGCTTTATATTTAAATTTGGAGCTGTTGCTAGTATGACGATCCATAAAACTGTCCAGAAACATCAACCTCCTTATTTTTCAGCGTCCACAAAGCTGAATTGGATTTTTCTGCTAGAATAAACCTCAGTTAATGCAGCAAACATAATTTGTCCCAGTCACAAATACCATCATCCTCATCTCCATAATGTCTCTGAGTGACCAGTGACCAAGTTAATATACAATTTGATGGTATGGATATGTGCCACGGTCCAAACCAAACTGCAGTTTATATTAGACCCCTAGTTTGTGTATGTTCATTGTCTCGTTCTTGCTTTGAATCTGAATCCTACATTTTAAACGCCAGCTCTTTAAACATCTGAATTTATTTCCATCGAAATTAGGAAATCCGCCTTGCAGATTACTCACTGTCTTTCATGCCACAGGTGGCATGAAAGGAGGAGGATCCGCTTCACGACTTCATCACCTCTTCTCTTTGACTTTTGCTTCCATTGTTGCCATTTTCTTGTGGCGATTTCACTCTAAAACCCCTTCATAGCCTCTTTATAATTTGAAGTGTGACAATTTGTGGCCATAGACTGTATATAAATATGGACATTGTGTCTCCACTTCCTTGCATTGGCCAAACTGACGCTATTTTTGCTGGGGATACAGGCGGCGCCATCTTGCGACTTTGGAGCCAGAGTCTGCACAGTACGATCCGAGAGTGGAGCCACGTGGAGCCGCGATATCGATGACTTGACCAACACTCACTCTGGTTTTCGTTTAATTAATACTGAGCTCTGCTATACCTCCATCAGTTACAAAGAAATGTTGGGTTATACACTGTACTTATTTATTTAATTATTTTTCGTACGGTATTTTACGGTATCACTTCATGGGGTGGTTGGCATGGCAACTTGTTGGAAACCTGTTTATAACATCAAATAACTAACTAAAACGAAACTTATCAGAAAAATGGACACTTGAGTATGCGTCAGTATAATATTCACCACCTGAAATGACAGAAAGCGTCCATGAAAAAAACGTATTTGTCGTGTGCTTTCGTGTTTTAGTTCGGCCCAAGTCCCATTCACTAACATGGAAGAGGCGGAGCTTATGACCTATACTGCAGCCAGACACCAGGGGGAGCTCTACTTGCTTTGGCTTCACCTCTGATGTTTGTGGCACTACAGGGATGTTGGTCAGTGGTCCAAAATCTGCAAATTCTACACAAACTCTATGACTCAGCTAGTGGGAAATTTCAAATATGTGGATAAACGGATCTGATGAACGTCGGGTCAAAACTAATTAAATTAGTTAAACGTGCAAGGTTGTGCGTAGGACGCTGCAGAGCCCGTGTCGGCTGCTCTGTACAAGGTGTTAATGACTGTGCGGGGTGGCGGCGAGCTGGAGGCATCTGGGAAGCGCGCAGAGGTGATAATAAAAGTGTAATCGCTATCCAGGCGCAGGCAGCGAGTCGGCACTTATCTTTACAGTAAAGTAGACAGGAAGAATCCCCCTCTCACGAGTATGGCAGTGACACTGATATTTTTTGTTGTTGTTCCATTCACTGCTTTTAATAATCTCCCTAAATTTGTATTTTCCATCAAGAATTTATGGAGATCAAGGTTGAATGGCGCCGAAGAAGTTGTTAAAAAGCCTCGACAAAATGCATTAGCCCGAGCTTCTAGTCAGGTCTGACAGACTAAACATAAACTTCCTTCTTAATCATAGCTGCCTGTTCCTGTAATTATAAGATTGTAGAGTTTCAAAATGTTTCTCATAATTGCCAGTCTTTCCGTTAAGCCCAAAACGTACAATTTGCATATTTCTTTTATTGCTTTCATTGAGATTTTACCTCTCTCTCCATATGGTTGTCAACCTGACAGCAGGAGCCTTTAATTATATATTTTTTTTAATTAAATAAAGATAGCTTTCTTTGCTTCTTTGACTACACTGTCTGCCACAAGTCGTGTAATTTTAGTGGGATGAAGATTTGATCTCCTGTTTGATATTGCTTCTGTCACACCATGATTACAGACCACTGGTACATTATAGATGGCTAAGCTATACGCTATACATAAGATATAGTCAGTCTGTAACCACTGAACTCAAAAGCATAACTGTTCTTAGCCATGCTATAAAATAAAAACATAAAGGAGAATTTCCAAATATGGAAACATTTATCATATACTATCTACACCAATCAGCCACAACATTAAAACCCCTGACAGGAGACGTAAATAATATTGACCATCTTGTGACTATACAATGTTCTGCTGAGAAACTTTTGGACTTGACATTCATTCGTGTGGATGTTACTCAGACATGTAGCTGCACCATCCACTTAGATCAGACCAGGCACCCCCACCCCATAGCAATGACACTCCTTGATGGCAGCAGCCATCCCCAGCAGGATGCAGCCTGACACAGGAACACACACAAAAACGCTTTAGGAACAACTCAAAATAACATGAAGAACAGCACAAGGTGTTGACCTGGCCTCCAAATTCACTAGATCCCAAACTGATCAAGTATCTGTGGGATGATCCACAGAGGCCCCTCTCCTCAACCCATAGGACCCAAAGGCCCCCTCAGAAGGCCCATGTCCATTCAGTCACAACTGTTTTGGAGGCAACAAGGTAGACCTACACAGTATTAGGTAGGTGGTCATAATCTTATGCCTGATCGGTGTATCACAAGACCCGAATGATACAAATGGGCATCCGGTTCTGACAAGTGAGAACAATGCGTGAAATAGAAAAGATGAGCGTAATAGCCCATGCGGAATAAGTATCAAATTTTGATAAATGGAAAAAACGCCTGAGCAGTTTTCAGATGATAAAGATTATTTTATTGAGAAACAGCCTTTTTAGCCTGCTCTAACTACTCTATGAGAGGGAGTTTTCAAGCCAAACAAAAGCATTAATGTGGACCACAAATGGGCCACTGCTATCTGTGAATGGGATCTTATTTGCTGATGGATCAGAGTCAGTCATCAAGGCACATATCACCATACAAATACGCCGAGAGTAAATTGTTGCACACCCACAGTCCAGTTAAAGCTGTGTTCTCCAATAAATGCTCATGTGGAGCACCGTTTTTTTTAGGATATTAAACTTGATGTGTGTCTCTTCGTGTGAACCAACGGTTTTTAATTGTGTAAGACACATGTCTGACACATGCTAGGAGCCCAGCAGCTAATTAAAGGCTAGCGTCCTGTTTACATAATGAATGGAAATCACCCAGTTCACTGTTTAACAACAAACCTGGTTACAGCAAAGATTAGATTCTTGTGTTATACGATGCGAGCTATTGTCCTATTGCATGAAACTGTGTTGCATGTGATTACATTAACACTCGCACAAAGAGACACGTGCGCATGTTCAAGTGTGGCCATTTATCTACTGTATGACAGCCAGCCTTCTTCTTGCCCTTTCACTCTGTGTCTGTCTGGCCCAGTTTCTTTCTTTTTTTTTTCCTTCAAAAATACAGTCTGGAAAAGTGTACAAGGACACTCCAAGTCCTGTCTTTACCTATCTCTCTCGCTCTCTTAATGTGCAGCTTCTGTCAGCCGTGATGCAGGATGTCACCGTGATTTGGTCTAAGTAAAGCCGTAGGGGGCGGTTATGCCAGCATGAGGAGGCGCTCGCTCACCTGATTTGCTCGTATTTTCATTGTCAGTTAGTTTGCAGATTATTCTCTTGCTGAGTTTGGGTCTAAAATATCTGAAAACTCTAAAAAAAAAAAAAAAAAAATGGCATTTGCCAGGTCTAATTTCCGATCAAATCTGCAGCTTTTCACACTAGGCAATAGCAGCCAGTGAATCTTGGATAAAATGAGAATGAGGCAGTTAAATTACATATTAAAATTGTAGCTTATTACATTTTCCTCATTAGACTAAAACCATTGGCCGTATGAACCATAGGCAATATAAAGCTGGACAACGGAACCGCTCCTCAAAAGTGAAGCCAAAACAAGTAGAGCTCCCCCTGGAGGCTGGCTGTAGTATAGGTCATAAGCTCCACCCCCTCCATGTTAGTGGATGGGACTGGAGGAAGTGTGGTCGGACCATTGATATCGCGGCTCCATGTCGCTCCACTCTCGGTCCGTACTGCGCAGACACTGACTCAAAAGTCGCAAGATGGCGCCGCCCGTATCCCCGGGAAAATAGCGCCAGTTTGGCCAATGCAAGGAAGTGGAGACGCACTGTCCATATTTATATACAGTCTATGGTATGAACATTGTATACACCCTCATTTCACGTTAATTCACAAATAATAAACCTTTTTGCATTTAACTCCATGCAAAAAGGTTTATTCCTTTAAGAAAACTAAAGACCACCTGTATGAAACTGGCCCGTTATCAGCCGCTTTGCATAAATGTACCCTGAGCATGTTGATCTTTCCATCTCCACATATTTTCCTGCAACATATATATTGTGTGCAGTGTATGTGTGTGTTAATGGTGTAATGAGGCGTGAAATCGGACGCGGCTGGTCCCGAGCGGCCGTGAATGGAGGCTTGGTTGTGTCACACAGGGCCTATAGACTGCTCTAGACACTAACTGCTCTGTCACTGTGTGTCGCCCAGGGGGGTGTTGGGTGGAGCATGACATAAAGTGCGGGTCAGGGAGTCGTTTTCCATACCAAAAAACGTATATCTGTATCCTTAATAAAATATCTCGCAGGGAACCATTTTCACCCTCCAGCACTCACTCGCAGAGACTCTCTTTCCGTGTCCTCTTTCCATCACTTCTTCCTGTCTCTCAGAGTGACAGGTGACAGTGATGTGTGGTCACCGAGGATTTAGGTGAGGGGACTGCTGGTTTCTGCACTGCTCTCGGCCATCCTTTTCTGTCTCTACTCGGGCGGCCTTAGGCAGATGGGTCCCTCCATGTGAGCTGCTCAAGGTTTTTCCTTGCCACCGTCGCCTTCAGGCTTCCTCTTGGGGTTTCAGACCGGATCTCGTAAAGCGTCTTGAGACAATTTGTATTGTTATTGACGCTGTATAAATAAAAATTAATTAGATTGATTGTGGCCCTTGGAGGAAGAAAAGGAGCCTTTTTTCTGTTTGTCTTGGTGACTGATGTGGATGCCGTTGCCTGCATGACGTCTACGGCGGTGAAATGCCAAGGGTGGGACTGTCTCTCCTTTTTTTTTTTTTTTTTTTTTTTTTTAAATTCTGGCCACGGAGACTGCTGCTCGGTCTCCATGGTAACGAAAGGAGCAGAAACCATGGGATTAAGCGTGTGTGTGTGTGTTGTGTTGGGATGGGATAGATGGACGTTAATAGCGGGTGATGTGTCATGATAACAGGTTGTCAGGTTGTGTCACCCAGCTGCCAGGTCATGATGTGCACCCCTATCAGTTAGTTTTTAGAAGCTTGTACATTTTTTGCTTTATTTAAATCAAAATCAAACTGAAAATCGAATTAATTAATCATCCCACAGATACTTGATCAGTTTGGGATCTAGTGAATTTGGAGGCCAGGTCAACACCTTGTGCTGTTCTTCATGTTTTTTTTTTGTTTTTTTTAGTTGTTCCTAAAGCGTTTTTGTGTGTGTGCCTGTGTCAGGCTGCATCCTGCTGGGGATGGCTGCTGCCATCAAGGAGTGTCATTCCTATGGGGTGGGGGTGCCTGGTCTGGTCCAGGTGGGTGCTACATGTCTAAGTAACATCCACATGAATGAATGCCAGGTCCACAAGTTTCCCAGCAGAACATTGTAATGTCAAAAGATGGTCAGTGTTATTTATTTCTGATCGGTGTACATTCAAGCTTTCCAAAGACAAGATGTTAAATGCATTTTAGAAATGACAGTTTAGCGTAGTACTCTTTCGAGGGTGCTAAGCCCACACATGCTCCCTGGCGTAATCCTAATGCCTTGTTAAACTATAAGAAGCTTTGACACACTCCAGTCAGTTGTGCTCCAGACGATTTTTCTTCAGTTTTGACCCAAATTTATGTCTTCACACAACAAAAAGTTGATAATCACTCAAATGACAATTCCACATTATCCAGTTCCTTTGTTGATTATGCTATATCGTCCTGCATTAGCCCGAGCATTAGCTCAAATAAAATCTGAATCTGAGTCATCTGAATCATCTGTGCTTCTTAGAACTTTACAAATCCGTTTGTGTGAATATTTTCAGCACATCTTCTTCTTTTTGTCGTGCTCATTTTCTTTAGCCGTCATTTCTATTATTCAGCAGCGCGGAGTGTCTTAAATTTGCAATGTGTATCTGTGTGGAACAATGATTTCACTCCAACAGACGTGAATAGTCATCTACAACATAAAATAATAAAAATAAATAGTCAGTCAGTCACGAGGAAAATGAATTTACGCGTTTGCGAACCGAATGGAAAATGAACTCGACGTAACCCGCATTACTTTGACTTGCCTTCATTTCCTGGAGAATTACTCTGCTGCTTCCCTCAGCCCCGGTCTAACCTTAAACACACATGTTGACCTTTAAGATTTACTGATTTACATTTTCACGTCTCGCTCCTTGTCCCCGTGAGGCAGACAAATCCCTCGGATGTTTGAAACAGGTTTAGCTCCCCACACCGTGAGGAATACTCGGAAAAAGAAAAGACACACAAACGCAATTTCCTGACTCACCCCTCAATAGCAATCTTCCGACTCTTTGATCATTGGAGGAAATTGAATTGGGTAGTTTGGCCCTTGTTCCTCGTGTCCAAACAAAATGGCCACCGCGGTTAGTGTTTCCGGATCAAGAAGCAAAATGATTGACTGGACGGCTTATTGGGGGAATTTAAAAGTAAAATAAAGGTAAGGGATTCAAGAATCCTATATGTTATATGCAAGAAAAAACGAGTGACAATGTATGCACATGCACCGAATGGGCATTAACATTATGACCACCTTCCTAATCTTATAGATCTCCCTTGTCTCCAAAACAGAATGTTGTGGGGGGGCTTTGAGTCCTATGGGTTTAGGGGAGGGGAGGGGCCTCTGTGGATCATCCCACAGATACTTGATGAGTTTGGGATCTAGTGAATTTGGAGGCCAGGTCAACACCTTGTGCTGTTCTTCATGTTTTGTTTTGTTTTTGAGTTGTTCCAAAACCGTTTTTGTGTGTGTCCCTGTGTCAGGCTGCATCCTGCTGCTGCCATCAAGGAGTGTCATTGCTATGGGGTGGGGGTGCCTGGTCTGGTTTAGGTGGGTGCTACATGTCTACGTAACATCCACATGAATGAATGTCAGGTACAAAAGTTTCACGGCAGAACATTGAATTGTCACAAGATGGAAAATGTTATTTACTTCCCCTGTCAGTGGTCATAATGTTACGGCTGATCCGTGTACCTCCTCTAAATGTTTGCTTGCCAGCTTATGTGACTATTTATTTCATGTTTAGGATGCAACGTATAAAATATAGGGACCATTTATTGAACGTGACGTGCTGCTGCAGAGTTAAATCACTCGGTGTACAGCTGTGTTTCTCGCTGTATGTTTTAATGCATCGCTAAAAATAATTTTGAATACAATATTCATGATGTGACAATAATTACGTAACATCGAGTGTGCATTATTGATGAAAGCGGAGAGCTGGAGCACTTTTACGCTGTTACGTCAGCCAGGAGCTATTTTTAAATGAGACGAAATTAAGAATCACCGACGACGTCGACGATGATAACTCGCACTGAAAACTTGAACCATGTGGTAACATGATCATAGTTTCAGAGCCGGCAAACGGGACGGAATGACTCACTTGATAACACTTTGACCTCCTTGCAAAGATATATTTTTGGTTCTGCACAGATAGCCCCCAGTACGCGGAGTTCTTTCTGTACTCGAGATAGTTTCTAATGATTAGCTCATAGTTTGCCGAGCATTGCTCATTTTGGTGGTGCACCTCTCTGACTCCCTTCGCCCCAGGGGGATCCCGCAGACTCCACTTTTACAGCTGCTGGCCTAGAAAAGTCACACCAGGCCCGGAATGAATTATAACGCTGCAAATCTTGGCTACCTCACGATCTGGGCTGCCGGTGCCTGCGAGAGCGTACACATGAGTATATGTGCTGCTCCTGCTGTCGGTTTAAGGTTAACCTGTCTGCCAGCACCTCGTGTCAAGTGTGTGTGGCCTAAAAGCCTCCCTGTAGCTGCGTGCCTCTCCTTGCCTTGCTGGCAGCCGGTGCATGGCGCCGGGGCCGCTGCCAGTACTCGCCATCTGCCAGCGTCCTTGCAGCGCTCCGTGTGAGGAGTCCAGGCGGAGCAAAAACAACAACAGACCCTTGTGGAACGCTGTAGCGCGCACTCACATCGCATGCGGGCAAACTCTGGTCCGTGCAGACATCTCACGGACTCTTCTCGCACCTCTCGCTCATCAGCATGCAGCGACTGTCGAGAGCAACGCAACTGGAGAGGACACGGTTGACTGAGGAGCCCTAATTGTCTAATGACGTTTAATAACGACAATGAGTAGTTATCCGAGGGTCATGGCAGTGATTAGATTAGTTAAGATCATTTCTGCGCGGCAAAGAGTCTCGCTTTCTCACAAAGTCTAAACTGAACTTGTGACGCACAGAAGCCCATGATATTTCAGCAGAAGGCTAACACTAAATCAGCAACGCAGAACCGCAGAAGAATCGATTTGAAGCATAGCAGACGAAATTGAGCACAGAGGCTGATAGGAAACAAAGACTTCCTCTTATCTGCCATGAATAGCTGGGAACGTTAGTGGTTCAGTAGCTCGTAGTAAACCGGGAGGAGGACAGCAATCCGCTTCCTGCCGCCAGGGAGACAAAAAGAGATGAGCTTTTAATTACAGACTTGTTTACTGTTGTCATTTTTATCACTTAAATATGCCCCTGAGGTGTTCCCCGTGTCTGTCTCTCTGACTTCATCTGTCATTACGAACCACTCAGCCAGGCCGGGCGCTGCATCTGGGGCCGCAGCAGACAGTGCTCGCCTCTGGGCTGGGTTTTACAGTCTGGGGTGGTATACAGGCATGTTTCTGTGCAAAAAAAAAAAAAAAAAGTGAGTGAGTAATATGCAACCAGATCTGGTAAACAGCGAATATGGCAGACTGTAAGATCATCTGTAGAGGTGCCCGTACTCCTCATGCTCCATTACCGCTGTCGGGCTTAAAAGTTTCTGTCTCACTTCTTGTCCAACAACAAGACCGACCACCTGCAGCAGCAATGACTCATGCATGTCTTCTTGATATGACAGATTTGAAAATATGTGTTTGAATAAATGTACTAACATGGATCTCTGTTGATTTACGAGTTCTGTAATGGTCGGTCTCCTCGTCAACTGAACTCATGAAATGAAATAATTAACCTGTTAAATGCAATTTATGAAACACAGCCACAGACATAATAAATCATATGTAAGTACTATATGTGGGGTTGTCCACATACACTAATCAGGCATAACATTATGACCACCTTCCTAATATTGTGTAGGTCTCCCTTGTGCCTCCAAAACAGTTGTGACTCGTCAGAGAATGGACATGGGCCTTCTGAGGCTGTCCTGTGGTGACTGGCAAAAGCATGATGTCAGTGGGAGCCTTTAGGTCCTATGGGTTGAGGGGAGGATTCTCGCAGATACTTGATCAGTTTGAGATCTAGTGAATTTGGAGGCCAGGTCAACACCTTGTGCTGTTCTTCATGTTTTTTTTTGTTTTTTTTTAGTTGTTCCTAAAGCGTTTTTGTGTGTGTGTCTGTGTCAGGCTGCATCCTGCTGGGGATGGCTGCTGCCATCAAGGAGTGTCATTGCTATGGGGTGGGGGTGCCTGGTCTGGTCTAGGTGAGTGGTACATGTCCAAGTAACATCCACATGAATGTCAGATCCAAAAGTTTCCCAGCACAACGTTGTATTGTCACAAGATGGTCAATGTTATTCACTTCTCCCGTCAGTGGTTTTAATGTTGTGGCTGATCGGTTTGTTAATCTAGCGGCCGCATGCGAAGGCGTTCTTCTTCTAACTCAACAGGCTCTTTTTCAAATCACATCACACAGCTGTTCATCCCGTCTCTGCAGCTTGTTGCTTATCAAAGATCTCAAAGTGATTTATTTTGTTTATTCGATTCAGTGAAATTTGTTTTTCAGCTTTATTAAGACCTGTGGATGTCAGCGAGTGAGGCGAAGGGAATTATTCCAACTGAATAAATATTTGGTAAAAAAAAAATCGAACAATAACCACGAGACTACGGCTCATCGTAAGCTATTAACAGACGTTAATGACTCTGCTTCTACCGTGGCTAAAACAGCCATTAAGCGCGTCGCACATTCATGGCGCGGCCGGTCGGAACATTTTATACGAGCCGACCACATTATGTTTTTATGTGAAGCCCCTTTCTCCACTCTCTCCCAGCTCCACTAAATCTTTCTGTTTTTGTCAGCGGTACTCTCGGCTGTAACATATTGTTGAGTTCACAGTGCAGAAGTTGACATAAACATTTAGTTTGCCTCACATAGCACTGATTTACTCCAGTTTTTCCTCGCCAGGACACCTTCAGCCTGACATAATGGCTGGTTATTACATTTGGGCTGTGTTATCTAGTGAAGTGCTGCTGGACCTTGCCTGCCTGTCCTCGTAAAAAACAGCCTTTCAGAGGTCCACATTCGGGTAATCAAATCAAACTCCCTCGCAGCAATGAGGCCATTTTCAACCTGCTGTCCGTATTTTCTTCACGCTCCTAATGTCACGGATACAGGTGATGGTGAGAGGCAGTCAGAGTGTGTGTCAGGCTGCCACTGCCTGTTAGACGAGTACACTTCTTCTTCTTTTTCTTTTTTTTTTAACGTGTCAATTCCTTTTAAATTTGAGTCTTCCCAGCTGCTCACTGGAAGCCGTTTTTAAGAGACATTCAACATGCTCTAGAGCGACAAAACATGTTCTCGTTCCCCGTTGATCTGTGTTAAAAGCACTTTTCTTTCGCGGCTGCACCTCTTTCCCTTGTTTAATTAGAACAAACCAAGCGCGAAGAGTGTGTTTACGCACCGTGGGTAGTGCCACTGTGGCTATTAATGAGGACGGCGGATTGTCTCGCACACACCGTCAAGTCCCGTGGCTGGAGTTTGGCTGTTCGGGGCCGTTAATCTATCGCCACTTTATCTCCGTGTCTCATTAAAGCTCAGAGAGGCTGCAGAGAACGGGGCCGTTTTAAATTGCTTTTTTTTCTGTAATTGATTCTGCTGCATCATGGCACAAAACGTGTCTGAGGATTGCGCCGTCTACCCCGGCGCGCTATGGATTTTGAGGGACGGCGAGAGCATAAATCCAGCCTCGTTGTGCGGCTGTTTTTGTGCCAGACTAAGTGCCGCCCCAAGGTGCTGCGTAGCTGCTGATTGTGGCTGTGTGTGGGCAATTCGTTAGACATCATTAAATGAAGAGAGAAAGTCACAACTTATTTGTGTCCGTCATGCCTCACAGCTTTGTGTCTGTTAACAAATGGACATTATGTGCAGTAACTGAATTATGAGTGATAGGGTTCAATCCTCTACTGCTGTATATATGTAGCAATAAATGATAAAATACTGCTACTTTGGTTACCACTGAGAGCTTTTAGGAGACGGGATTACTAGCAGCATCTTGCAAAAGTGAAGCCCAACAAAGTTTGTGTCCGAACCTTGTTAGGATGGAGCTTAGAAATCTGCGCCACTCATCTCTGCGTCGTGCTGATGCAGTATGTCGCATTAGCGTGCATCTCGATCCATTTCGGGCTTGTTAGACAGCGGTGTCGGTGCCAGCCCCGCAGCTGCCGTAGTGACTGGGACTGTGCTTGTTTGATAATTTATCAGAGCCTGCGCTGTGAAATGAAGGCAGGGCAGACCAGAGGTGGCTCGGCTCTGCAGTCGCTCTGCAGTGAGAGTGACTCAGCTGGGCGAGCTTTAGGGAAGATGGCATTTATTTATTTATTTATTTTTTAGCACCTCTTTCTGATCTCCCACATGCCTTTCAGTCTATTCTGGACCCTTTTTCTCGCCCAGCCTATCTGGAGGTCCCTTGCTTCCTTTTTTTTTATCTGCTTACTATCACATTTAATCCCTCTGCATTCATTTATCCTCGTCTCTCTTTCCCAAATTTTTTTCCCCCTTTCCCCTTCATTCCTTCAAATCACTGATTCCTTGCCACGTAGGGCTTAAGCCTTTGATGCAGGCTGCGAGGAAAGCTGCTGGGACGCCGTTGAAAAGCGTGCAAACTTATGTGCAGCAGCAAAGACCTGAAACAATCCTCTAATGCCAACACAGAGCCGTTCCACCACTGGGCTCGTTGGGATGATCTCCTCTCACAGAATCCCCCTGTTTTCAGAATGAGTAGGTGTGAATGCCGAATTGCCGTATGGTCGGGACACGTGTGATGGTGCCACACTGTGTGGAACAAATCACCAAAGTCAGTGATTCAGTGACAGTGTGAGAGGATGCTGTCTAAAAAGCCTTCCTTCAATTAATGTAATTTTGAGTTCCCGTTCGTCCCCTCTCTTACTGCCGAGAACAGTCCCTGAAAAGTTGCACAAACAACAAGCGCTCCCCCTATTAAATAATGGAGCATGAGAAATCCTGGAGGGTAAGGTGAGCAGCCAGAGAAGATGAGTGAGTGACAGAGAGGAGCCATGAGAAGAGTGGATGAGAGTGCAGGAAGCGTATGAGAAACGGAGAGGTGGAGGATGAGTGAGGAGCAGACAAGGGGGGGGGGGGGGGGGGGTGAAAGAGGAGAAAGAGGCCTGTTCTCTTGTGTGCTGATGCTGCTAAAAAAAAAAAAAAAAAAAAAAAAAATGGCCCTCCTTTGTCATTTGTAAACCAGTATGACGTAGGTTTACTTCCAGACCGCTCCCATGTGGTGCCGGTGTCTAATAAATTACATGGCTCTCTGTCAATGCGTCTCAGGGGCCGGTTGTGAGATAGAGGAGCCAGTGTGTGTGATAGAGAGACGGGCTATGTGAGTGTTTGTGTGCGTGTGTAGAGAGGAGAGGCTGGAATTTGATTCCTAGACTCAGGTTGCAGACCATGCAGTGTGTGTGTGTGTGTGTGTGTGTGTGGGTGTGTGTGTGTGTGTGTGTGTGTGTCTGCACCTGGGGGGGAACACAACAGCAGCGTAGAAAGAAGAGCCCTCCCTCCCTACTTCCCTGCGCACAGGATGTACACGCAAACACACATAGGTCCCTTTACATTGGTGTCGCCACTGATATCACTGGTCCATAACAGAGGATACCCTGGCTGGCCTGCAGCCATCGTATTCTCTGGCCCAGACTCATGTAGGTTAATGTATGCTCGTCGCAGCTTCATTGTTATTGTACAAACACAGCGGCTACCTGGTGTGCACAAACAAGGTAGAGTGCTGGGCACTGTAAAGCCTCCTATTTTGCGAGAAGCTGTTTGGCACAATTAAACATTTTATTATCATGTAATGCACACAGATCGTGCATAACATTATGACCACCTCCCTAATATTGTGTAGGTCTCCCTTGTGTCTCCAAAATGGTTGTGATTCATCAGAGAATGGACATGGGCCTTCTGAGGGTGTCCTATGGTGTCTGATAACAGGATGTTGTTCGTGGGGGGCCTTTGGGTCCTGTGAATTGAGGGGAGGGGCCTCTGTGGATCATCCCACAGATACTTGATCAGTTTGGGATCTAGTGAATTTGGAGGCCAGGTCAACACCTTGTGCTGCTCTTTCTTTTTTTTTTTTTAGTTGTTCCTAAACCGTTTTTGTGTGTGTGCATGTGTCAGGCTGCAGGCTGCATCCTGCTGTGGATGGCTGCTGGGGGTGGGGGTCTGGTCTGGTCTGGTCTGGTCTAGATAGGTGCTACATGTCTAAGTAGCATCCAACTGAATGCCAGGTCCGAAAGTTTCCCAGCATATATTGGATTATCACAAGATGGCCAATGTTATTCACTTCTCCTGCCAGTGGTCTTAATGTTGTGGCCGGTCTGTGTAAATAGTATATAATAAACGCTTCCATTTTGCAAATTCTTCTTTTGCTTAATGTTTTTTTTTATAGCATGACTAAGTAAAGTTGAATGTCATTGCTTGGAATTGGGGCTCGAACACTGAGCGCAACTTGAGAACCCAAGAAGGAAAGTGTAAAGCTAAAGGAGTCCAATGGTTACAGACTGGAGGATGGACTGACTACAGTTTCTGCTCTGTACGCCAAAAGCCGGGTGTGAAATGGGTTGTGGAAGCCAAGACCAGTGTCTCAGGGAGGGGTGCATCAGGCGATACCTCTAACTTTGACTAGAGACAGGAGAATCTGAGCATTCATTCATTCATCCTAGAAGCCTCTGTAGTAGTAGTAGTCAAAAACATTTGCAATAAGGTCGCATACTGTACATAGCTAGCTTATTATACATGTAGCATGTCGATAAAGGCTGAAAAGTTTGCGCAGCCTTCATTTGAGCAAGGCAGGGTATAATAAGGTTTGGCGAGCATGGATTTTCTCTTAAGCTTTTCCGACAACCGGTTTGATGTACCCAGCTTAAAAAGGTTGACTCAGAGAGGTGGTCAAGCGCAATGCAGCCCTTGCTATCCGAGTGCTTCCTTGCTTTTAAGAAAGGCCTGCAGGGTGTGCTCCAATTATCGAGGCATCACGCTGCTCAGTCTCCCTGGGAAAGCTTATCTTCAGGGTCCTGGAAAAGGAAGCTCCAGCTGCTCGTCAAAGCTCTAAATTATCTGGAGGCGCGAATGTGTTGTTTGTGTGTTTGCCCTGGAAAAGACCTGCCTTTGCCGGATGTGCGCTCTCTATCCTTACAGAGCGTGAATTAATACATAAAACTGAAGGATCGATCGATATGTTTACGGCAATAAAAAGGGATAGCGGTTGAAAAATAAAAAGGCCGGGGCCCGTGTTTAATGTGAAAATGGCCAATAATGCAATATGAATTATATATATACCATGCCATCTCAGATCGCTGAGGCTCTAAGTGCTGTTGCTCTCCTCCGAGCAGACAAGACAAGCAATACCTCTACGAAAGAAACGATGGGAAGGAAGTAAAATCCCAAATGGCCCATTTATTTGTTGTTATTTCTGGGAGGCAAACTCAGACAAGACAAAAATAGGCCAAGAGCCTTGGTTGGAAGCGATCACACGCTCATCTCGGAGACAAAGAAGCAGGAGCTGCACGCAAAAACATATGCACAAAGTGATGCTGATGTATACTGACAGGGAATGAGATAATAGCATGCACGATAAAGAAAAAAAAAGACAAATTAGACAGCAGGGAACTGAGAGATAATCAGAAACGGACTGGAGGGCAAACTTGGAAAACAAAAACAGCAAATAGAATATAGGAATTTGGGAAAGGAAAGAACAGATACCCAGACAAAACAGAAAAGACGTGTCTGTAATTGGGAAAGTAACATCGGGGGGAAAACGGAAATGGGGGGGGGGGGGGGTACAAAAGGGAAAAGAAGGGACACTGCGATGGAAAGGAGATACAGGAAGCTATTTGAAGCACAGCTTTGTTGAAACCGTCACGGCCATGGCAACCAGGCAGCAATGTTTGCTAGCAACTGCGTGCGTCACTCTGACACACACTGATAAATGCGCACACCTAGTGAGAACGCACACGCCCGCACATGCCATACACAGACTGAGACGGACGGACACACACTTGGTCTCCAACGCATGCGGAGACGGTATATGTGTGAAAAGAGACGGGCGTCGACACGCGCGGGACCGCGGGGATAATTGCATAGTACATCATTACGCGAGTTGTGGTGATGTCACTGGTGGCTTTTGTGGTATTTGTACACGTGAGGGCTTTACGTCTGGTTATAATGGATTTAATGCATCAGGGCTTCACTGGGATTCTGGCTCAGAATTTCGTAAATAAATATTTCTATATCTCTAGTCAGTTTGACGACTTCACCGCTGTGCCATGGCGCTTTAAGCATCATGTCGACTAGTCGCCGATCACGTGACAATGACAATAACAACGCAGATGCCACGAAAAACCACTTCTTTTTTATTTTCTAGTCCAATACCAAACTTCAAATACCAAAAAGTACCCAATGCCACCCTTTTGTGTTCATATATGTGCCTAATAGCTCATTGAATTCATTTCCCATACTGACTAAGAACATTTTAACCGGGATGGAACGAGAGTATAGATTTTGTTTTGGGCGTTGATGCTAAAGGTTTCGTGTCGCTGCCTTGCCAAGCATAATTCAAAGTCGGCAAAAGTGAGAGCGGAGATGGATCAATGCGTCCCCCCCGTGGGGAGCCCTGAAGAATCAGAGCCCACAGGTCGATGCCGGGGTGGTGGTGGGCCGTGACATGCATAGGCAGCCGCGGCGGTGGCAGCAAGCTGAGCAGCATCTTTTTCTCATGTTTTTTTCTTTCAGTATGTGACCTGACAGGAGGAGTAATACGAAGGGAGTCATAAATAATACCTTAACCCGGAAAGCTTCTAATTCCCACATTAATATGTACCGCTGGGATTTAAATGCACTCACTTGATTTGCTGTGTGGTTATGTTCGCTCAGATGAAAAAGGGCTGCCATTGAATTTCCTTCACTGTCGTAATACTCTATTTAAAGGTAAAAAAGGGTGAATAATACCCTGGCCTAAATTGTGCATTCAAGTGTCTGTGTGGGTTCTCTCCGGGTACTCTGGCTTCATCCCACCGTCCAAAGACATGCTCGTTTCTCTGTGTTGGCCCTGCGATAGACTGGAGACCTGTCCAGGGCGTACCCAATGACAGCTGGGATAGGCTCCAGCCCCCCCTGCAACCCTTCACGGGACAAGCAGTTATAGAAGATGAATGAATGAAATTGTGCTTTAAGGATTATACCGTAATATCTGTTGATGGAAGCATTTTCATTCACTAAATGCCGGGTCATAGTGCCCCAAAGTCCTCGCCTCCATTACATTATGATTTGCTGGTGAATAGGGTCTCTTTCATTTGTCTTCTTAATATTGTGAAATATAATCTTCTAAATCCTCCAAATCCATAACTTTTTGAGCAAATATAGGGTAGTGGTTTCAGATGCGGGACTTCCACCTCAGTAAAAAGGAGACTTGACTTTTTGTGTGCTTGTGTTTGACATGAAAATAACATTGACTGGTCCACAAATAGCAATTGTAAAGTATGTTACAAACTTATCGGGCTAGCTTACACAATCACTTATTTACTAGGGATGTTCTGATTGGTATTGGGAGATCGGTGTCGGGGCAGACTCAGGCATTTTTTAAATGATCGGATCGGAATGTTATTTTAGGTCTGCCACAAACCAAAACCAGGGAGTCGGGCTTAAGATTTGCCATGAAACTGTCTCTCACCTCAGAACTTATGCCTCTGTGTGTTTTCCTCTTTCATGTGCGGAGGATTTCACATGTCAGTAGTTTTTTAAATCATTATGTGTTGTTTCTTTTTTGTCTGTAATCTGTGTAGTTGTCGAATATTCAGCCCGGGCAATATTTTCTTTCGCTGCCTGTTTTGTTTCAAGTTCAAAGATGTGTGTGTGTGTGTTTGTGTGTGTGTGACTGCATGGGTGCATATGAGTTAGCTGAACTTTGAATCACACTCCATCTGTGAGTCTTTAGCTGTAAGCAGGAGGTACAGCTCTCGACTACAGGGGGGATGGAGAAAGAGTGATTTGCTTTAGAATTTGGGAGCCCAGTGGCAGGTTTTGAGTTGCAAACACGCAATGTGGAAACGCTGTGTGCGGTAAAGTTGTCACTTCCAGATGCATTGCTCTTTAACACGCTCCTGTGCACGGATAAAACAGACTTGTTTTATACACGTGAAGGAACGTGAAGGAAATACACGTGAAGCCTGAAGAAGCGTCTTCATCATAGGCAGTATAGAGATGGACGACCAGAGCAAGTAGAGCTCTCCCTGGTGACTGGCTGCAGTATAGCTCATAAGCTCCGCCCCCTCCATATTAGTGGATGGGCCAAACTAAAACACTATAATACGCGTCAAATAAGGGTGTAACGGTACACACAAGTCACGGTTCAGTACGTACCTCGTGTGGGGGTCACGGTTCGGTATTGTGCTCCACACTCTCCATTACTTTTCTTCTTCGTCTGTTTTTCTTCTTCTGTAGGCTAATGATGTTTGCTAGCAGCTTTTAGGCTCATTACCGCCACCTGGATTGAAGTGAGGACTCGACTTTTTCTTTTTTTTTAATAGGCTACTCACTCAGGCTTATTCGCTGTATGACTGCATGCACCGAACCGTGACACCCGTACCGTGACACCGCGGGACGAATACATATACCGTTACACCCCTAGCGTCAAATAATTATTTTTTCAAGGATGGTTTCTGTCATTTTAGGCAGCTAATATAATACTGATGCATGTTCAAGTGCCAATTTTTTGGATAAGTTTCATTATGTTATTTGATGCTATAGAAACAGGATGCGACATAATGGCGACTACCAGATGCCAAACTAATCAAAGACCACATATTGTAGCTACCACCACACACCACTCCGTTTCTGGGCTTTAAGTATTAATCGAAACCCACGTCAGTTTTAATGTGAATTACTTTTGACCCGTCAGTCAGTTCATCTAACACAAAAAGCCTTTCCCTTTCCTCCCATAGAAATTTACCCAAAGAGCCGTTTCCTGAGCGAAACCCTACACTGAAAGCCGTTGAGAGAGAAAAAAAAAAGGGCCACGTTTCAAAGGAAACAATGGCCGACCGCACGGAGCCACGAGTCAAGTGCTGTTGAACCCACTTGTTGCTAGGCAGTTTCGCACGCTGTTTCATCGAGGGGGACTTTGAATGGACTGGCGAAGTGGGCGCTGATGTGGGAACAGATTTTGTATTCAGCTGCAGGTGTTTGTGCTTTCTGAATGCTATTTGATACGTGCAGTCTCAAGTGTCAAGCTGCACATCATCCAGTAGTGTGTCGGCCTTTTTTTTTTGAAACACGCCGGTCTTGGTGTGCCTGTGTGTGCTGCTTTTTGAAAAGTGCGGATTGTGTTCCTCGGTGTGGGATGGAGTCGTCGCCATAGTGCTAATCGGGTTCATACTGTGTGCCGTTGTTGAGTGTAATCAGACCCTGCGTAGGTTCTATCAGCATGTACTGTAAATTGAGACAAACATGACTGTTGTGACACAGAGAGTGATATATAAAGGAAGTGGTCGAGTAATCCGAGGAGGGAAACCAATGAGAGTGTGATTCTATTTGCAGGTTGTTGCCAAAGGGGGTGATTACTGTTGGGCTGCTATTTGATTAAAAAGACTTCAACTGGCATTACACGACACCCGCTGTAGGCTAAGGTGAGCTAGGCATTGCAAGCTGAGGGCCTATACTGTTGTAGCCGGTTAAAAATTGATGACGCATTCTTGCTCTTTCACTGAAACGGATAAGAGCGTCTTACAGCAGCTTGTCACTACGCTGAGGCTCAGTTACAGCGTTATCAAATCTACAATCTTGTGCACGTTGTTGCTGCAGCCTAGATTAAGGCCGGCCTGACTTGAAGTTGGAACAAAGGCAAAGGTGGGGTTGAATCTAATGATTCTTCCAAACTGAAGTTGGATATATTGCAAAAATCCCAGTTAACTGAAAAAACAGTAAATTTGAATACTTTGATAAAGGACATTGGATTGTCCAGCAGAGATGGCCCATATAGGTGTATGTACGCCATGGTTACACAGGGCTGGAGGGGGGGGATAGAGATCATCCATGAAATGTGACCTGTACGTGGTCCAGCAGACGTGAACACAGGCTAGAATGAAGAACAAGCGTCAATTTCAGCAGGACAGGGACAGGCAAAGACCTGAAACATGCATCTGGACTCTCGGAAGAAAACTGTCACGGAGCTGATCCCCTGAATGACATAAAGTCGCAGGATTATAAATGTTTTTCCTTTTGATATTTTGCCTTGTCTTGTTTTTTTAACTTCTGACCTTTATTTTGGATGACTCACTCAGATTTTGGAAGCGCTGCAAATATCCTGCACTTTCCCGAAGGATGGAGTTTTTCCGTGTCATCCAATTTTAAAGCCTGCTGACCTGAAGTACCTGGGAGGTGATTGGAGTGAGCGCGAAGGCTGATTATTAAAACCAGGAGCAAGTGTGTTATTTTAGAATATCTGAAGTTGTCCGATGGCCGTCCACAGCGGGATCCCGGGATGTGACGCCCATGCCGCTACCTAAGAAGATTGGTCCAGTAATACCAGTCTTGCACTTTCGTCATCGATGAATCAAACCAAGTAAGTTATTGAGCTGAGACTCGCAAAGAACAGAAAACAAAACATGCAAGAGATAGATTTTTGATCACAAGCGTAACCCGAGATGACGACGATGAGGAGTTCGCCCAGGCTTCAAGTACCCATCGGCCCTTTCTGCCTCCGCCGTCACTCCTGGGTTTGGTATGTGCAGACGAAGAAAAAAAAAAAAAGAAAGCGGGGACCCGGCTCGGTTGCCGCCGCTTCTCGCGGTGTGGGCGGATGTGTTAGGTTGATTTTGTGTCGGCCTGAGAGTGTGTGCTCGACGTTGCATCCCTCTCTCATCGAAATTACATTGACGTAGAAGAGTTTTTCTGCTTTTCTTACTGAATGAAACATCATTTACAAATGAAACACAGAGGCTGCAGGAGCTAGGCTTCCCCCCCCCCCCCCCGAGTCCTGATAGGGGTTAGATTTGCTCAGCAAAAGTAATTTAGTTGAGGCGTTGCATAAACGCAGCCATAAAACATTTAATAATCCTAACTGGATATTAAATTACAGGAGAATTTTGGTAAAAAGTAAATGAAATCTGTTGTTAATCCACATTTTATTGGTAATTCTCATACAGTATCAACATGTAAACCTAGAATGCCGCCTAGAATATTTTCTAGATGGCATTATGTTTCCTCTAAAATACATTTACAGTTGAATATTAGTTTGACACTGTGCATCATTCTCATTAGACTCGGCCCTTTGTAGTGGAAGCTCGGCGGTGTACTCCGTGCAGATCACTGCTGGAAATTGCTGATAACACTTTCAGCTGCAAGAAAATCACCTCAGTGCATAGGAGGAAGAGCCGTGGTGTGAAAGTTGCCCTTTCCTGGTTCTCCACCGCCTTTACCCTCCCCGCTGCATCTGCCTCTCTTTCCTTTCTCCACGTCGACGCGCTAATTCGCAACTGTCCCTTTGTTCTTCTCTCCGTATTTGTGTTTACGGCTCCTAATACGGGTCTGAACAACACATTTACAGAGGGTGCTCGGGATGTACCGTAAGCTAGCCTTAATCCTGCAGTAAGTGTGTTTCTGCTTCTCAGGTTGTCAGAGTGAAATATGATACCCCAGGGTTTCATCGGCAAGAGAAACATTTCCTCCAAGGGGCTTTTAGTGGCAATCTAATTTTAGATTTCTGTAAAAGCTCGTGTACCAGAATTCACTTTTCTTTTTTTGGATAATTACCCTAACTCTTGCCTAAAGCAGGAGTAGTTATATCTTCTCTGTCACAGAAACGTTTTTATTCAGACTCCATCCTTCGTTTAGGTGCGGGTTCAAACGTGAAGCCCTTAAAACGTGTTCTGAACAAGTCTATGTCGATCTGCCAGCTCAGAGATTTCGTAAACGTTACTCATTTATTCTCCTTTAGCTATGAACCTGACGCGAGTCGTGCTTTTGAACCACTTTGCGGGTCATCACTCCTACGGATCCTATAGCCTGACAGGTGGAGATGGACGAGATAAAAAAAAAAAAAAACAGTTGTTGGAAGAGATGTTGGAAGCAAGAAGGAGAGTAGAACCGGTTCACGTGGGGCCCGTTATCTGACTCTCTGTTCTTATGTTAGGATCAAGGCCTCTAACCCTAGCCACAAGCCGTGCACCATGTTCTCAGCTTTAAGTATTCTCACCACAACACACACACAGGGGTGCGTGGAAAAAGAAAAGTACTTAAAAATAACCCGGGGACATAAACAATACCAGATAATAAATGGATGTGACGTGCTTGGCATAAAGCGGTGACGTATTTGCGTGGTTTTCTGTGCAGCGTGTGAAGCAGCTCTAAATAATTAAATGTGACCATTGAGGAAGTGAGGGGAACTCCTTTGTCTCAGTGAATAATATTTTTATTTTGGCTGACCATGACCAGATGCTACATGCACTGACGACATCACTGAAGCAGGCTATCAAACAAAGACATTTCTACCAAGTAAAGTAACTAAGAAAACACCGGTGTCATGCAAGTTGCTTAAAATGTAAAGAATGAATCTTAAAATAATTGCATTAATTGCTCTTTAGTTACTCACCCACGTGAATGCAGGCTTGCCAGTGGCTAACATTAGACTACACGTGAGTTACACACATTTGGAGCTGATGGTAGGTTCTTAATTCATGTTTTTTTGTGGACGCTAAACGCGTCACACCATCTCCAAACACCATCCGTATCCTGCACCAAGTTAGCACTCTCTGCAGCAGAATCTCCACAGGATGGACGAATGAGACAAGACTGGTGCCTTCATCAAACTCTCAGGAAACTCTCAGGAAAGCTCTCATCATAGCGGGATTTGAAGGTCAGAGGACCCTCTCGAGAAGGTGAAATCATGATGCATTCTCATGCTTCTTGGATGGTCTCATTTCCTGAGTTGGGAAGTCGTTTTTCCAATCGTGCTGGGTTGTTGTGCTTGGAACGATGAAACAGTTTGGACACTATGAACAAGATGTGGTTGCGACATGCTGTGTCTTAGTGACGGCAGAGGAAACTGATCAGGGGAGTCACGACTTTATAGCAGTCAGTATGTTCACCGATCAGGCATACCATTATGACCACCTTCCTAATATTGTGTAGGTCTTGACTCATCAGAGAATGGACATGGGCCTTCTGAGGGTGTCTTGTGGTGTCTGGCAGCAGAATGTTGTTAGTGGGGGCCTTTGAGTCCTATGGGTTGAGGGGAGGGGCCTCAGTGGTTCATCCCACAGATAATTGATCAGTTTGGGATCTAGTGAATTTGGAGGCCAGGTCAACACCTTGTGCTATTCTTCATGTTGTTCCTAAAACGTTTTTGGGTGTGTCCCTGTGTCAGGCTGCATCCTGCTGGGGATGGCTGCTGCCATCAAGGAGTGTCATTGCTATGGGGTTGGTGGTACCTGGTCTGGTCTCGGAGGGTGGTACATGTCTAAGTAACATCCACATGAATGAATGCCAGGTCCAAAAGTTTCCCAGCAGAACCTTGTATTGTCACAAGATGGTCAGTGCTATTTACTTCACTTGTCAGTGGTTTTAATGTTGTGGCTGATTGGTGTATGTCATCATGAAAACAAAATCATGGTGTTAGGTATTTGTGAGAAAGGGATTTGAAGCTTGCAGCCGACAAAACTATCATTTGCCAGGTTTAGGTTAAATCACTTGAGTGCTATGTCCGCCACATTTCTTTGTACCTATTTAACCTTTAACCTTTATAGGAGTTGGTAGTACAAATACATAATTTGAATTGAATGTGTAAGCTGACTGTCTATTCTATTAGCTTGCTACCTTGGATAGATTTATAAATTTATTTTTCCCGTTATGACATTTTTATTAAATAAAAATGAATGCAATGGAAAACAAAACGCATGGGAAAATCATCTTTTGACTAATTCTCCAGCTTTTGCGTGACGCCCCACGTCACAGAAGCTTCCCGGCCCGCCAGCGTTGACAAATAAATGTCACTTTAAGTAGCGAACAAGAGAACCCAGCAAAATGTCAAAGTAATTGCGTGTTGCTGGGGTTTGTGAAAAGTAATCACCTTCCAGGAAAATGTTCAAAATAACACATTACTTGTTACCGCGAGGTCCATTCAGGAGCTGTGGTGAAGCTTTCCAACGTGACACACAATCTTCCTCAGCCAATCGCCCTGGTCATGAATGTGCTACGTGCTGAAGCTTCGAGCCAGGATTGATGAACATTTTCTGCTGAGGAAGGTCATATGATACATTTAAAATCTCCAGGACAGCTACAGATGCAATTTGTAGCCTTAAACATACACTAATCATTCACAACATTATGACCACTGACAAGAGAAGTGAATAACATTGACCATCTTGTGACAAGTCAATGTTCTGATGGGAAACTCTTGGACCTGGCATTCATTCGTGTGGATGTTACTTAGACATGTACCACCCACCTAGACCAGACCAGGCACCCCCACCCCATAGCAATGACACTCCTTCTTGGCTTCCACAACCCATTTCACACTCGGCTTTTAGCAGAAACTGTAGTCAGCCTGTCCTCCAGTCTGTAACCATTGGACTCCTTCAGCTTTACACTTTCCTTCTTGGGTTCTCAGGTTGCGCCCAGTATTTGAGCTACAATTCCAAGCACTGACATTCAAAAGCATAACTTTACTTAGTCATGCTATTAAAAAAAAAAACGTTAAGAAAAAGGAGAATTTCCAAAATGGAAACATTGATCATACTCTATACTATCTACACTGATCAGCCACAACATTAAAACCACTGACGGGAGAAGTAAATAACATCGACCATCTTTTGACTATTCAATGTTCTGCTGGGAAGCTTCTGGACCTGGCATTCTTTCGTGTGGATGTTATTTAGACATGTAGCACCCACCTAGACCAGACCAGGCACCCCCACCCCATAGCAATGACGCTCCTTGATGGCAGCAGCCATCCCCAGCATGATGCACACAAAAACAGTTTAGGAACAACTCAAAAATAACGTGAAGAACAGCACAAGGTGTTGACCTGGCCTCCAAATTCACTAGATCCCAAACTGATCAAGTATCTGTGGGATGATCCACAGAGGCCCCTCCTCTCAACCCATAGGACCCAAAGCCCCCCTGTTACCAGACACCACAGGACACCCTCAGAAGGCCCATGTGCATTCTCTGATGAGTCCCAACTGCTTTGGAGGCACAAGGGAGACCTACACAATATTAGGAAGGTGGTCATATTGTTATGGCGGATCAGTCAGTACATCAACATTTAATTTTAAGTTGAGAGAGTTAGTTTTCTACAAATACAATAAAGATAGTCTTTGATCGGTGTAAGTGAATAATTAGTGACTGATCATTAGAGGTAAGACAGATCTTCATTTTTTTTTTCTGTCTTTTTGTGGTGAAATTGTGTTTTCCTGTTCAGTTTTTGCTGGCAGTACATGCTGGTACTGGTGTTACGCTGTGCGCTGCTTAAAATTCACACTTTTTTTTTCTCCAGAGTTTGCCCCCTGGTTATCACCACGGGGGAGAGCGGCTGACGTCAGATACGCTGGCGCCAGAGGAGCACTAACTCTGCGAAGGGATTAGGTTAATCACAGGGGGGTGGGGGAGTGACTGCAGTGCCCTCTTTTTTTTCAGAGAGGGGAATTAGATTTCTACAGAAAGCGATAGAGAGGGCGGAAAGCGGTGTTGTGGCAAGACAGACACCCGTGGGTCTTAAATGTATCCCCCTATCTGACGGCCGTGGCGTCGTGGCAGCTTGTAGAAGGGAAGAGCTTATTATCTCTCTTCTGTCAAGCCTCTTTGCCTCTCTCCTCTATTTGGTTGGATGCCACTGGAACCTATAAATGATACGTTTAGATTGATGCGTCGTTCATGAATAAGCTCCAGAGAGCTCAGAGATTTTACGCCGTTCACACGTCAAGGTGAGGTTTCCGTGGCAACTCAGTGATTGCCTTACCTGTGACGCTGGAAATTTAAACAAGCAATAAAGACATGCTAGCAATCGCCGCTGAAGTGTCGCTACACGTGAAGTCCCGTCCAGTTTTACTGTGTATGTTTAACCTGTGGGATGCCCTGCCACTCTTTACCAGATTCAGGAAGGAAGGGGCCGTCGCCATGGCTACAGATTGACACCTTTTGCGTGGTAATTTGATGCGCTGATTGCTGTTTTGTTGCACGAGACCGGTTGCTCCCTACTGTTCATTTAAGAGTGGCAACAAATTAAAGCTTGATCAGGCTTGATTATGATATCATGTGATCACATAATAACGAACCAATTCGATTTAAGTCAGTCAAATGACTTTCGCTGACCTGAAAAGGCAAAATTAACTTTTTTTTTTCCTACTTGTTTATTTAACATTCGTCACTATTAACAGTAATTTATTTCTCTGTGGCTCCCAGTGCCCTGCTGTTGTGATATTAAAAATGAAATCGTTTGCCTGGGATGCTAGCAGAGAAAAATCAGGGCTTAAAGTGGAATTTTAAGCTCTAACAAATCAGATTAGTGTTGATCAGGGGATAGCAGAGTGTTTCGAGTCGATGCACATCCACTGTTGGGGCTTTTTAGAATCCGTATTCATGACTTGGCTTCACAACCGGTGGCCTCTCCACCGCCCCCTTCCACTGGAGCGGGCTCTGGAAGTTGCTCACGATGAGCTGCGATTTTATTACCACTGTTCTCGAGCTCCACGCATCAGTTTCTCTGAGGCTGATGAGAGTGCAGGGATTTCTGGGGATCATTCGCACCTCGATGTCCTCAGAGGTCAAAGGTCGATTGTTAGGAATTCATGTGCAATCAGCGAAGACCGTGCCAGTTTAATCCACTTTCTCTTTTCATGCTGGTTTTCTTCCACTTCTACCGAAATCTCGATCTCGACGCGTGCTAAAAATGGCTGCACCTCCTTCCTTTCTTCAGCCACTCCTCTGGTGATCTTGTCTTCCTACCAGTCTGCCCCTACGAACCCCACGTCTCTGCTTCTCTTCTCTCGGTTTATATTTAAATAGCTTTCAGGGATCGTGCCTGTCGTTTGATCCTGATTCGATATGAGCCGGCTTTCACGTCTGAGGTGAAGCTGTGAAGCCTGTCAGGTTCTTTCAAACACATCTGAGACTCCACTCTCTGTCTTTCTTTGTGGTTCGCTGAGACAATAAGTTGTCTTGTTTTTTTTTTTGTTTTTTTTTGTTTTCCTCATCTGCTCTGTCATATCGATTCAAACCGCGCGGCCGAGCCAGAGGAGCGGCGACAACTTGACAGGCTACGTTTAAGCTGTCGAAGGATGGATGCCCGGTTGATGTTTAATTACGGCTCTCTGCTTTAATGTGAAATGATGAATAAAAAATAAAAAGACCGCGTGAACAAGCTTTTTTTTTCGTTCTTAAATCCAAAAGTAGAAAAAAAAAGAGCTTAAGGAGCTAATTGGAGTAACCTGCATCGTGATTCATCAATAGATAGATTCTTGTGGCGTGATTGAGGGTTTGCAGACATGCACACATGAGTTCTCCACACCCTCCTATCACCCTAATTCATAATTATGGGTGTGTATTATTGTGGGATCGCTATCACTTCCCCTACAGCGCGGCGAATTACTGCAGAGCCATTATCCCTATCATTTTGATCCGGCATTAAGTAATATTCCAAAGAACTACGCTCGTAAAGTGTGCAATGCTGGCAGTCAGTTCTTTTCCGGAGGGCATGGCTCATCTTGAACGCCACAGCGAGTTTTGTGCCTTGCCCTATAACTGGAGGCCAGTTGCAATGAACGCACTGCCATCTTGTGGATGCTGATGCTTACAGCCCGCAAGCCACGGAGGCCTTGTTTGTTTTTCAGGGGAGTGAAATGGCGCCCTCTGGTGTTCAGAGAGGGGTACCGTATGGTACTGTTCCCCTCTGAGATCCAGGAGGTAAAAAGAGGCCAGAATGAAGAATATCTACTTTAATCGGGGAGTTGTATAAAAAAAAATGTTTGAGAATAAAAACAGGTGAGCCGGCTGAGAGTAGATACTACTGACAGGTTTTTCAACACCACATCTGACAAACTATAATTAGAAGTATTTGTTTTGTTGCCAAGGTTGTGTTTTGGTTATGGCACCGTGTCTTAGCTTGACGATTGAGTTTCATTTATTTTATGAGCAAATGAAAGGGAGCAGACACAAAGCATATAAACACAATCAGACAATTTACACAAGGTACTGTGGGGGTTTTTTTTTTAGTTTTTTTTTTTTTAAGGTTGCTATTTGCACCGATCACGTATAATGACCACCTTCCTAATATTTCTCAGAATTGCATCTACACACGAGGGCCGCAGAGACAGCACAAAGGGAACTACGAGTACGGTTACTGGACGACTTGGACTTCCTGATTTTACCGCAACAAGTTGCTTTAACGCGTTAAGGAAGTAGAAAAAGTGCGATCAACAAAGGTTACCTACCTCTACAGAGCTCAACATCACGCTGCATCGCACTATACACCGATCAGGCATAACATTACGACCTAATATTGTGTAGGTCTCCCTTGTGCCTCCAAAGCAGTTGTGACTCATCAGAGAATGGACATGGGCCTTCTGAGGATGTCCTGTGGTGTCTGATGTTAGTGGGGGGCCTTTGGGTCCTATGGGTCGAAGGGAGGGGCCTCTGGATACTTGCTCAGTTTGGGATCTAGTGAATTTGGAGGTCAGGTCAACACCTTGTGCTGTTTTTTTTTTTTTTTTTTTTTAGTTGTTCCTAAACCGGTTTTGTGTGTGTGTCTGTGTCAGGCTGCATCCTGCTGGGGATGGCTGCTGTCATCAAGGAGTGTCATTGCTATGGGGTGGGGGTGTCTGGTCTGGTCTAGGTGGGTGCTACATGTCTAAGTAACATCCACATGAATGAATGCCAGGCCGAAAGGTTTCCCAGCAGAACACTGAATTGTCACAAGATGGTCAATGTTATTTGATTATCCCGTCTCCAGTCATAATGTTGTGGCTGATCGTTGTATGTAACTGTTTTCACTACAAGAGTCTCTGGTTAACCTTGTCAGATGTATTTGGATTTTTGGGTCCTTGAGTTTGACAGGTTACGCCTTGAAGCTTAAAGCAGGCGTCTCTCTAATGTTAAAAGTGGTTTGACTGCGTGATGCCACTAAATTATGCAAGACCAGAGAATTAGAGAGGGTGTTTTTTTGTGAATTTTATTCTTATTTAAATATCAAAATTATCTATGACTTTACTTGTTTGATTAAAAAAAAAAAAAAAAAAAATGAACAGGTTTCAGTATTTACTGTCAGTTCCGTCGCGTATCACAGACGATTCCCTTCTAGGTTCAACCCTCCGGGATCATTAAGGAGGAATGTCGTCGCGTTTGTCGAGCGGTCTACACACAGCCCCGTGGCTACCATATCTTCCACTTCTCCCGTCCTTTGTGTTTGATAAGCAACTTGGCGAGCTCCAGTGTGGGAACGTGGTGGTGATTCAGTTCTGATCTCTGTTGTTGTAAGGTTCTGTCTTACATGCCATCATTCTGATTCATGTTTCTAACAAGTGATAAGGAATGAAGCATACGTGTCCCGTCAAGACGGCAGTTGGTAGAAACACATCCAGATTCGGGAGGGTTTTTCCTTTGGATTTTCATAAGACTAATTTTCACTGTAATTAAAGAACCGTAAACGTGCTGAGGAAACTGTCGTCTGGTGACGACCAGAAACCATTACACAGATTTTCTCCTTCTGCACTAAGATGTGCCTTAAATCTTGATTTAGTTAAAGTTTAATTGAATTAAAGCTCCTGAATTGAAGCTGAATTAGATTATTTTACTTGATGTTCTATTTTAATAATCACATTCAGAATGTATTTATATTCATTGAAGTGTTCATTTGGTCAAAGGTCAGGATTTCACTTTAGCCCCTGATCACAAGCAGTATACACAAAAGCGCATGGGCCAGGAATCACCTGAAACCCTCATGTCTTGTCATGTACACTGATCAGGCATAACATTATGACCACTGACAGGAGAAGTAAATAACATGTAAATAACAATAACACCATCTTGTGACAATTCAGTGTTCTGCTGCTAAACTTTTGGACCTGGCATTCTTTCACGTGGATGTTACTTAGACAGGTCAGGTACCACCCACCTAGATCAGACCAGGCACCCCCACCCCATAGCAATGACACTCCTTGATGTACAGGGACTCACACACACAAAAAACGGTTTAGGAACACCTATATAAAAACATGAAGAACAGCACAAGGTGTTGACCTGGCCTCCAAATTCACTAGATCCCGAACTGATCAAGTATCTGTGGGATGATCTACAGAGGCCCCTCCCCTCAAACCATAGGACCCAAAGCCCCCCCCCCCCCCCCCCCCCCAACAACAGACACTACAGGACATCCTCAGAAGGCCCATGTCCATTCTCTGATGAGTCACAACTGTTTTGGAGACACAAGGGAGACCTACACAATAATAGGGTGGTCATAATGTTATGCCTGATCGGTGTATATATACCATGCAAGCAGCCCTAAGAGGACAAGATGAATTAGTAGAAACAAATAACCTATTTAAGTTCTTATATTATTAATTTTGTAATCATTTTAATTTCCCAAACAACAACAAATTACATTATTATTATTATAATAAATACATTTCCACATCTGTGACAATTAAAGCTTGACAACGCTTGAAATTTCAAGCCTAATATCCACGTGCACTCTCACACAGAGAAAGAAAGAAAAAAAAACCCCTTGTGGTTTCATTGTCACTTTATTCCGGCGTACGTCCGTTCGGCTGCACATTTTAACCCCTCGCGCTGACATTTTGCGCGTGCTGCCATTTATCACAAACCCTTCCTGCTGACGGTGGTGATGATGAAACAGGGGCTTGGCTGTCAGGATACTGTACGGTGCCAGCGGGCTCTGTGGAACCCCGCGATGACGGCAGATGCCACCTCTTTCTCACATAGACGTACGCTGACAGTTAAGGTAGACCAGGCGGTCGGCAAAATGGGGAACGAGAGGCTCAGTGTTTTGGTGCCAGAACAAACTGTATATACATTAGATGTTTTTTCTTATTGCTTTTTTTCTCTTTATGCCAGACATTAGAATTAGAGTATTTCCCAGGAGTTATAGCAATGAAGATGTTCTGTATTTAAAGTAAGTTATAGGTGCCAGCATATATACAAGTGTACACTTTTTTTATACTTATTTTGCAGTATATTGCAAATAATATATTACAGGTTGTATATACTGATATTTATAAATGCAAATAAGGCACCTTAAGTCATATATATATATATTTTTTACTATTTCCTGCAGCAGTGTGCAGTATGCATGGGTTTGCAAGATCATTTCCTATAATCTTGAAGCAGATCCAATATTTTACAATCAAATCTGTATCCCTGCACTGGCACCAAATTCATAAATCAGTGAAGATTAAGAGTTTTTGCGCATATTCCAGCATTTATTGATCTATTTCGTGGAAGGCTAACCCCCTTAATGCGCAAGTCTACTCACAGCACAGGAGTAAATGTGCGTGTCTTGTGTGCTTCTGCAGGTTTTCCTTAGAAACCCGGCTTGATTAAAACTAACCAGGCCGTCAGCAATGAGTGAGTGACGGACGGATTATGACTCCACTCCAGTGACTCCACTCCAGAACTTGGAGGCTTCTCCTTACGCTGCTGGGAAGCGCTGAAGGGAACAGAGCTCCATACACACATACTATATATACACACACACACACACAGAGAACCACACACATACCCAGCATGGGGAGGAAGTATAGTCTCTGACGAGGAGAAGAGTCTGAAAGAGAGAGAGAGAGAGAGAGAGAGAGAGGAGTGTGTCACAGTGTGGACGAGGGGCCCGATACAGTTCCGTGATGTGACGCATGGACTGCTGCTGCTGCCCATATTATTGTAGTGTGTGACATGAGATCAAGTGTGTGGACAAGGTGCCTGGATACCTGTTTGCTGCTGTTATTTGTCCCGCGGCGAGGCTGGCTGATGGATGATCTGCTGAGTAACTTTTTGTTAACAGAGGCTTTCATAGGTAACGTTGCTTAAACATGTTCAGATATAGCAAAGTAAATTGTCTAATGTGTGTGTTTGCGGTTGTTTAACTTGTACAGATTGCTGCTCTAATTAGAGTCTTCGTTACGTCTGTAGCGTTTAGTGTATAATAGTGCTGTGAAGTGTGACATTCATGTGCTCGGTGCATATTTGACACTAACTGGTGTGCTGTGATGTGTTTGTGGTTTGCGTGTGTGCCGGGCCAGTGTGTGCATGAGTGCATGCGTGTGTCGGGGACATGTACCGGCGTTCACCCTGTGCCAGAGGAAGGGTTCATTTTGACTTCAGTGAGGAAGTCGTCAGGAAACTCCACGCCGCCAACCATGGCCATGCTCAGAGGTTAGGACATAACCACACACAAACACACGCACGCACTCTTCATCTTGTCACGCTCTTCGCTTCTCACTTAAACTTGCCTCTGTCCAGCTGCTGAAGTAACTCCTCCATTTAAATGAAAATATGCTCCACTGAGGCTGTTCACGGCTTACCCAGAGTCCCTGAACGCCTCCTTTTGTTGTGTGTTTATACGCTATGTGCACTCACTTCCTATTTCCCATACATTAAGCAATCCACCCATGTGTTTCTTGTCATTATAGTAACACTCAGCTGGAATGTGCACGTCACATGGTTAGAAAATCCAGCTCGCATAGACGAAATGGTTATGGCGGGGGCTGCGCTTTTTGCACAGCAATGTTTGCAGTAGCTTGCGTGCTGTGTTTGCACAGTTAAAGAGAGTCAAGTACTTTGCCATGCAAATCGTTATGGAAGTGTTGCGATGGATTTGTTTATTATCATGACTCTTTTTTCTTTTTTTTTTTTTTTTTGGCCACGGTGTAAATATAGTCACGTCTCTGTGGCCCTCTGACGAACGAGATGACCCAAAGGATATAACCATAAAAAGAAAAAATGACATTGAAGGGTCTGCCATTTCCTTAGCCCGTAGCAAGTCTGGTAAATTCGACCTTGCTGTCATGCAGGATTTCTCTCCTGGCCTCTGTTCATTGTTGTTGCACGCCCTTAATAATCCCACCGTCTTTACACATAGTTATTACTGGGTGAATCTTCCTTGGCCGACTACAAAAAAAACATTTTCTTAATCTGGGGATCATGAGTGAATATGAATAAATCTGAGTTGCAAAATGATGATACATTTTTGCACAACGAAAGCAGTCTTTTACTATCTGACCACTTTTTGACGCGTCTCCAGAGAAACACAGTTCCTTGTAAAGACTGTTGATGTGTTAAGAGTCACACATTACAAGGAGACATATTTTCCCACACGTTCAGACATCAAAACACAGAAACGATCGTGGCTCAACACCATGGAGGGGTACTGTAAATAATAGTTTTTTCCATAAAACTTGGCAGAACTGATGACTTCAAGACTGTAATGTAATAGATTACAGAGCAGAGGGAATCCGGTTTTAGTGACATGACGCCGATCTCCGAAATTTGAACAGACAATCTGAAGAGCCTGCATGGACTTTAGCCAACTAAACATTCAGGGCCCTTTTTTTTTTTATTATTATTATTTACACTTGACACTGAGTAAATTTACATGAAAGAATCGGTAGAGCAAGAGATGCAACAAATATCCCTTGTGCCACTGCGGAAAAAGGGGAACCTCTGTACTTTTGCAATATGTAAATTAGATACCACAATATTTGTGTAATTTGATTTGAAAAGAGTCAAGCTTATGTAATCTTATCTTATATAATGATTTTCCTACATAAATGACATAATGACAGGTGAATAACATTGACCTCCTTGTGACAATTCAGTGTTCTGCTGGGAAACTTTTGAACCTGGCATTTATTCATGTAGCACCCACCTATACTAAGGCCAGACACCCCCACCCCATAGCAATGACACTCCTTGATGGCAGCAGCCATCCCCAGCAGGATGCAGCCTGACACAGGCACACGTACAAAAAAAAAAAACATATGAGGAACAGCACAAGGTGTTGACCTGGCCTCCAAATTCACTAGATCCTCAACTGAGCAAGTATCTGTGGGATGATCCACAGAGGCCCCTCCCCTCAAAGCCCCCCCACTAACAATATTCTGTTGCCAGACACCACAGGACACCATCAGAAGACCCATGTCCATTCTGTGAACTGTTTTGGAGACACAAGGAGACCTACACTATATAAGGAAGTTGGTCATAATGTTATGCCTGATCAGTTTATGTATGTTATAAATTCATAATTTAACTAACTCTGCACTGTTGCATGATGTTTATTATCATTTGATGAGGAAAAAACTTCCAGCCACGTGCTTTTGCCGTGTTGCTTGCATAAGCTTATGTTCCTGTTTGGTCAGTTCTGATATGTCAGACAGTACAGCTTTTATACAGACACAATCGTCCCTTATCGCTGCGTCACTCCAGCGTCACGAAGGACGGCTGTTGTGGTGTCTGTGGTGTCATTTGAGGAGAAAAAAATCTAAACGTGAGCGGCAAATAAAGTCAGAAAAGAACGCGCCAGTGCATGTTGTCTGCAGGCTGTTTCTGGGAAGGAAATAAACCAGTGTGAAAAACTAGGCTGGGTCTCACCCCTGGGGGGCTGCTGTGGGTATTCTGGCTCAGGCGGAGACCCATCAGGCCTGCTGGCTGGGGACTGCTGCGGAGAAGAGTGTGAAATACTGAAATGAATACAACTGAATTAAAAATAGATGCTCAACTGAAGCTGCGTCAGAATGACCCTCCACCATTACTTAAAAAGTCCAACAGCTGAAAGTTAAGTGAGATATGTAAAAAAAAACTAAAAACTAAAAAAAAAAAGGGTTGGGCATTAGGAGAAGGGTGATTTCTTTAATCTTTTAAAATAACACGACGACAGAATTGAATGCGTAATCATGGATGTCTGGAGAAGCTGAGGTCTGGAGACATCCACCTCTGGTTGGGTTGGGTTCCACCTCCATGACTGAGGGTTTCCTGTGGAAAGTACTGGACTATACTAAAGAAAGGAGAAGTGCACAGATGGTGTACTGTACTGTGCTGCAAGTCTGAATCATTAGACAGGTAGTCGAGGCCCACGTGAGCACAGGGAAATAATAACTCCATGACTGCTTCCTCACACGGCTCTGAGCTGTGAATGTACGCACTTTTTTATTATTTGTCGATTGCTGCTGTGTTTACAGACATGGCCCGTGCCGTTTAGACGTTAACGATGATGGGTGTGTATGAAGTAGCCCACGTGCTGTTTCTCAGGGATTGTTTCTCATACGTCCAGCTAGAACAGATAATCTCTTGGGGGGGGAGGGATGGTCAGTGACCCGGATTCCTAAATAACAAAGATCACCGCAGCTCCTTTCATCTATAGAAGTTATGCAGGGGGCTGCTTCCTGCTTTACTTTCAGACTCACTTGTACAGATCAGCAAGGACCTGCATGTTCTCCCTTTTAAAACCATGTGATAATTAATAATGGCCATGCTCATTTAAATGGACATAAACATAAACAATCAGCGGTTCACTGTGTTATCCACTGTCAACACCACGTTCAGTTAAACAAAGCCTACCCTGAGGCTGCTCCCTCCCTCCGGCTTATATTTTATTACATATTAAATACCTATAGCTTTTCATCCCAGATCTCCTTTAAGTCCAGTGACACATTTAGCTTGCAGCGCAGGAGTTTGAATGAAAGAGTTTTGTGCTTGCTTGTTCATGGGTGGGGTGCAGCTCCGTGTTGTAGAGCTTGTGGTTTTAACAGTATGACATGTTACTCGCAGCTAATAACATGTTGTTGTGGACGATGCATGCACGGAAGAAAATGTGGCGAGGACTTTTGATTTCGGTGTGCCTCGCCGAACTTGAAATTAATCACTGCTGCTGCTGCTGCTTCAAGTAGGTTTGATGGAGATAATGGTGATTATGTCATTTAAGATAATGACAAGGATGATAATAAGTGATAATGGTGATAATGGTGATGGCTGGGAGGATCAGAAGAATTAAGACAATGGTGAGTTTGGGATTGGTGACGGTGATGATGGCTGGATCGTAAATGATAAGATGATGGTGCTAAGTAGTTATCCAGGAAACTGGGATACTAAATAAATGCAAATTTATAATTAATGCTTCCGAGCGGCACAGTGGTGTGGTGGTTAGCGCTGATGCTTCAGATGCAAGAAGGTTCTTGGCTCGAATCGCTCGGCCGACCGACTGTTGCATGTTCTCCCTGTGTCTGCGTGGGTTCTCTCCAGGTACTCCAGCTTCCTCCCACCGTCCAAAGACATGCTCGTTAGGTTAATGGGTGATTCTAAATTGGCCGTAGGTGTGAGTGTGAATGGTTGTCTGCCTCTCTGTGTTAGCCCTGCAGTAGACCCAATGACAGCTGTGATAGACTCCAGACCCCCTGTGACCCTCCAGAGCACCAGCGGTTACAGAAAATGAATGTATGTAAGGATTAATGCATTCACCATTAGTGAAGTAGTGGATAACTGGTGTTTTAATGTAGTCAGTCAAAGGTACGAACACCAAACTGAACTACCGGCAAAGACTGCGATGTCCCTCCATATGAGCTGGGTTCTGCTCAAGGTTTCCTTCTGTTTAAATGGAGTTTTTCCTTGCCACGGTCACCTTCATGCTTGCTCTGAAGGTTTCAGGCTGAGTTTGTAAACGGTCTTGAGACTGTTCTGGTTCACTGAGATGAACTTCCTGTCTCTCTGACTGTCTTATTCTGATTTAACAGGATCGGCTGAAAAGTTGCCAACTGGGGGTTTGACTAGTGGACCGCCGGCATGTTGTGTCACCACCTTTAGTTCATATAGTTTCCAAATTAATGGAAAAACTATTTTAAGTAGTAGTAACTCCCCCTCTCTGGTTTGACCTCGGCATACAACATCTCTCCAAAGACGCTTCGCTTTCCCCCAATTTAAAGTAATTAGTTTAATTGAGTTCCTGCCCACATTTAACTGTGTAAAGAGGAAAGAGGGGTGCTGTGTGGGTAGCCTGACTCTGTATAGACTGGAGAATGTAATTTTTAAAGGGACACTACTCCGCAATGTACCAGCCCAGGAATGTTTTTTTTTTTCATCAAAAAGCATCTTGCTCTTTTTCGTGTTTTTCAGTTCTCACTCATACTCTCTTTGTCTTCCTCTAGAGATTTCGTGCAAACGTAGGTTTCAGTTCCTCTCTTTCGGTTCAGATGTGCCCGTCACCTTCTGCTATAAGTAATCTCTCACTTCAGTCGCACATTTGCACAGTCACACACTCATTCAAGTTGCCCTTAGCCCCCGTTCTCTCACCGTTGCCACTGTCAGGGCACTACTGCTTCGTGCGTTTCCTTGTGTGACACGAGGCCTGCGTATTTAGACTGTGAATGATTATACATGTGTGCATCTGCTGGATGACTTTGTACCTAGTGTACGTGTATAATTAAGTTCAAGGTTCAAGGTTTAAGGTAATTATGATTACATTCGTGCCCTCATTTCTATTGATAAGTCCAGTATCTAGTTGGATTCCTGAGTTGTCTTCTTTTTTTGTTTGGCCTCAGATGACAAAAGACAAGAGGACGCATTTGATTCTCATAGCGTTTTTTAATCAATGTATCGTATATAGAAATTAAACTTGAGCACCACCTGTGTTTTATGCAAATTTCTCAAATATTTTCATTCATGTGCTTTGCAGGTATAGTCAACCGATTCCTAATTTAATAGTACAGGCTCGTCACAGTTTACAATATATACCTTTTTCCATTTTGGGTCTGTGGGGAGGTTTGCAATGTCAGCAAAGAGGTGTAGTTTTACATTAAACTAGTGCTGAAGTTGCATTTATAGTTAAGTATTAAGGAAACCACAACAATGGTTACTGGACGGCTTGGACTTCCTGTGTTTACAGCAGCACGTTGCTTTAACACATTAAGGAAGTAGAAAAAACTTCCGGATATCTTCACTGGAAATCATCTGTCCGTTCTGAATGGATGACTTGGAAGTCATCTATTAAGTCTCATGAAGATATCTTTAAAACCAGTTCAGTATTAGAGATATCTACAGAGCTCGCCGTGCAATGGGTTGAGGGGAGGGGCCTCTGTGGGGTGGGGGTGCCTGGGCTGGTCTGGTGGTACCTGTCTAAGTAACAGGAATGCCACACAAATGCCAGGTCCAAAAGTTTCTCAGTAGAAAATTGAATTGTCAGAAGATAGTCAGTGCTATTTTCTTCTCCTTTCAGTGGTTTTAACGTTGTGGTTGATCGATGCATGACGTAAATGAAAGAATACAAAGATAGTTCAAGCAATATAATTAAAAGAAGACACCACAGTCTATTTGTGTCATTGCTGCTGGGTGTATACTGTAGATGGGACTACTAATAACATCCTCCTGATCATATCCAGGGTTATATGCTTCATATATTTAAGATTCTTTTTTATGGAAATGCAAATAGTGCAGATCATTAAACCAGGTCAAAGAATCATTTTGGTGTTGATCATTTACCGGTATTGTATGAATTTTACTGATATTCACTTATTGTAAGGGGGCAGGAATTGAGCTGCATTAAGTGTAAAAAGTTAGTAGAACTTTAGTTGGAGGCGATCAGCTGATGATCCGTCATTGGCTGGGGTTGGGCCGTTTTGCATCTTCTCAGCCAATTGAGCATGTTCTATAAGTGCTGGAGCACGAAGGTGAGAGAGATCGCTCTGATTTGGCTGTTCGGCTTTGGGAACCAGTGCAAAACAAGAAGTTACTAGAAGTTACGAAAGTAAACAAATTACTTTACGGGCTGATTCACTCAGAAGGCTCTTCTTGTTTTTGTTTTTTCTGAATCTGAATATTCCAACATGTGCACATTTTCACATCATCTAGACTGAGTACACTGTAGACCAACTGAATGGTGTGATTCAGTTTCCCCTTTTGAATGACGAACGCAGACTACTGCCACCTGCTGGTATGGAGAATGATTACTTCTGATTCAGCTGGCCGTTGGCTGTGGCCTTTGCGGTGTTTCAAGTGCAACTTCCTGGTCCAGATGTGAAGTGTAGTGTTGCTGGTATTGCTATTTCTCATGTAGTTCTAGCTGCCGTTGGCTGTGGTCTTTGTCGTTTGCCATGTTCGCGCCTTTTGACGATGGTGACAAAGTGACCATCGTGACTTGTCGAGTCCTGGTTGAAACTCTTAGCTCTAGTAGAAGCTCGGATGTTGGGAAATGTCAGCTTCATTATCTGCATGTTTAGACCAGCTCCTGTAAATAGCCTGCTTTTATAAATTCCTTCTGGAGATTCATGGAAGAATATCTGACTGTCATCTTCAGAACATAAAATTCTGCTTCTATTTTTGCTCGGTCTGATGGGATCACTCAATCAGCTCATAAATCCTTCTGGGGCATTTCACTGAGCCGGCTGGTGAGACAGAAAAGACTTTTACGATCCACTGTCTGGCCCAAGCATTTTTCCACTACTAATACTACTACCACCACTTCTTCTTCAGCGCTCACTTCTTCTAATATCGTCATGAAACAGATGTCTTCTTTCTGGGATTTTTTTCCAGGACAAGCGTTTGTTAACAGTGGCAGAATTGTTCGTTAAATGACGGCGCATAAGCCAATTCGAGAGCGAGCTGAAGAAATAATATTTGAACCTTGGCTAACACTGAGACAAACAGGAGGTGTTGCCATAGCACCTCTGTTTGCACAGCGCGACAGACAAATGGTCACTGGTTTCCCCTCTCCTTAACACACAGGACGGAAGAGATTAATCCAAAGTATGGGAATGCTGTCTCTCCCCGTCTGCGACACTCTGTGGCTCTCTTTGTTAAAAAGCACAAGTCTCCAGTTCTTCTTTAGAGACTGTCTGCACATGGTAGTTTAAGATGTGGGACAGTTTCGTCTTTGGATGTTTTTCCCTTCAGTACTTAAATGACTATACTTGACTACACCTCTTATAACAGAGACTTGTAAGTCTTAACCTTAGATGTCTTTTGTACTGCAAATCACATTATTGTACACTGGAACTTATTTACAAACTGAAATACTGAAAAACGTTAAAGCAAGGCAACTGGACGTTTTACCACTTATCCGAGTAGCTTATTAAAGAGGAATTACTGTTTTTTACAACCTGGACCTTATTTCTGGCATAAACTAAGATTGTTTATTCAGCCATATAACTTTTGTGTCATTTGTAGTCGTTCGGGAGATATTTAGATCTGCGTATATCCATACAATGGGAGTGACTGGGGCACCGAAACGCAGCCTCTAAATAATGCATTATCTGCTGCGAAACTCGTTCATTTCACTAATATTTTGTTATCGTACGCTAGTGAGACGGTCAGCTTGTTTACCTGTAATTTGCTACTGCTATGGTTCGTCCACAACCTCAGAATCAGAAAAATATTCAGCCATGCTGCAAAAAACTAGCAGTAGCAAATTACAGGTAAACAAGCTCAGAGATGACATCATCCGGGGTCTGTAGATTGACCTACAGAAGCTGGATGATGTCATCTCTGAGCGCCAGGTAACTCCAGACTCAACAGGTAATATCACTTGCATACAATAACAAAATATTGGTGAAATGAACGAGTTTCGCGGCAGATAATGCGTTATTTAGAGGCTGTGTTTTTGGTGCCCCAGTCACTCCCACTATATGGATATACGCGGATCTAAATATCTCCCGAACGAAATAAGGTCCACGTTGTAGAGAACAGTTGTTCCCCCATAACTTTTAAGGGAGCGGTGGGGAGTTGAAGTTTTGGGATACTCCATGACCTGGATGACTGAGAACCTTCACAGACTGAAAAATGTTCTTTATGTTTCCAAGAATTATCTTAAAACTGTAAAGTTTCAGGAGTCTTCTCTAAAGTATCCTAATTTATCACAGTTTATCAATGTCATGTCTTAAAGTTGGGCATTAGCGACACCACTGTCATAGATCTTTGGAGAATTATCACGGATTATCTGCACAACTGAGCTTTGTAATTAAGGCTCTTTTTAGGGTACTGCGGGACATAGGCGCCGTAACCTACCCACATAGCCAACGCTGGTGCAAGCCATTTAAACTTGTGTGCTCGTCAGTCTGGCTCGCTCTGAAAAAACGCCACCCAAATGCTTGTGGGCGTTATGTTTTTTTGCTTTTTGCTTCTTTTTTTTATGCCAGTCTGGTTAATTTTTCTTTCCACTTCCTGCTTCACTTTCAACAGTGGCGACTGAAGATGAGTCATAGAAATGTTTGTGTCTCCGAACCTCCTCACTTAACCTTTCCTCGATGTGTTCCATCTTTATTGATACTAAAGCAGGAACATGCTACTACCTAGCGGACCAGTCACAGCTCCTGAGGTGCACGTCAGCTATGGGCGCTAGGGTCTGCTTATGGTCTGCTTATGGTCTGCTTATGGTCTGCGTAGGGTCTACATAGTGTTAGGGAGGAATTTGTGGTGGTGCCGATGAGGAAGAAGTACCAGAGTCCAGTATGTCTTATGCTGAAGGAGTTTATTTAGGCTCGATCGAGGAGTAGGCTCGATCGAGGAGAACAGAAGCTTCGTCATCACAACATAAGTGCATGAGTCCACCTCAATTCTGAGAGTCAAACAGTAAAGCTCAGATTCTTATACTTGAAAGGTGGGCCGAGGCAGCAAAGGGGAGATGTGTTAACATCCAATTGGCTATAGTACATAAACATGAAGATAAGGATTCACACCAGCTAGGAAATTCAAAGTGTCCTCCAGTGACAGAGGGTGTTATCATCTAACTCTACAACTATGTCTGTATACAGCCAGAGAGTGAGACTGAAGACGCCAAAGGGGGACCTTGGCCGTGGCATATTCCTCAAAGACAAATAGGGCAGATAACTGACGCCAGCAGTAATCTAACATTAACTACATTATGACACAGATGGATTGACTATTAACTACACAAACTATCTATAGGGAAGAGAAATTATTCTCTAACACATAGGGTCTGCGTATGCACTGTGCTGTCGCCGTATCTTCGGCATCAAATTGACGCAGAAGCCTAAGCCACTTATTAGTTTCAGCTTTTTGTTTAACTTCTCCAGCCAGCAATGTTCACTGTTTGTTCAGCTTAATCCATAGCAGCGGGTAGTTTACCTTGCAAGATTTGTGAGATGCCTGGCTTCTTGCAGTTGCAGACCGGCCTTCATTCTGTGAGGACTTACCGGCTGTGTTTTAGGTGTCACAAAAGGTCTTGCATGTCCAGATCAGCCTGACTGAGACTGCATGGATCATTAACTGACCTGCTGTGAAGCTTCACTGACTGTTTACAAGCTTTCAGAGCTCGTCAGGCTGCAGTTTATTGTGTTTAGCCCCTGATACACCATGATAAGGAGATTTCTAAGGACTGGTTTGACAGTTGTTTATAAAGACGTGAAATGCACTCAGCCAAAAAGATTAAAAATAGCTGTAAAGTTTTGTTAAGGAATTCTTTGGTTGATCTGCAGATGATTGTTTTGGTGATCTGATGATTAAGCATCCCAGCTTCTTATGTGAAAATGCAAAACATCTCCTTGTTATTTTAAACTGAATGGGTTAAGATTTTTGGAATGCTGCTCGGACTAGACATGATATATTGAAGATAATGAGTTTAATGAGTTTTTTTTTCATATTATTGACTAATGAAACAACTATGCTCCAGTCAGGCATAACATTATGACCACCTTCCTAATATTGTGTAGGTCTCCCTTGTGCCTCTGAATTACTTGTGACTCATCAGTGAATGGACATGGGCCTTCTGAGGGTGTCCTGTGGTGTCTGGCCTCTGGGTCCTATGGGTTGAGGGGAGGGGCCACTGTGGATCATCCCACAGACACTTGATCAGTTTGGGGTCAACACCTTGTGCTGTTCTTCATGTTTTTTTTTTAGTTGTTCCTAAAGCGTTTTTGTGTGTGTTCCTGTGTTAGGCTGCATCCTGCTGGGGATGGCTGCTCCCATCAAGGAGTGTCATTGCTATGGGGTGGGAGTGTCTGGTCTGGTCTAGGTGATTCCCAGCAGAACATTGTATTGTCAGAAGATGGTCAGTGTTATTTACTTCTCCTGTCATACTGTTGTGGCTGATTGGTGTAAACAGATTACTGTATCTCTGTGAATCCTCATGCACCTCCACTCAGATGACTCGACAAACAGGATGCTGGTTTGTCTTGCTCTAACCGTAAATGAGAGTCATTCCACTGTTCAGTGACTATACTATCAACTTAAAACAACACCATTGTCTTGTGGGTCAACTGGGAAGTGGAGCAATTTCCTTAGAAAAAAAAAAAGAATATATTCCACCTATTTATTACTGCCTCCACTTAGCGACATCGTGTTTTGTTGCCACAGCAGCAGCGCCTCAAACTTCCACCAAATTTTAAATCCACCCTGTCAAGAACAGTTTCTGTGTAGGACGGGTTAACCTGTGTCAAGGAACTGGCTTCTAATGCCTGTTTTGTCTTTTGGACTGAACTACAATATGTCCTAAAAAACAGTTCATTATACATAGTTCAAATCTATTCATTATCTACCCTGTGAACGATTACAACTATAAACTTAATGGATCAAGCTGCAATTTAACACCAGTTATATGATAAAACAATTAAATTAATTCGTTTTTAATTAGTGTTTAGTAGTTCAGCTTCACAAGCAAAAATATACCATGTTTACATAAAATATACATAATTTAGAGATAAAATAAACCAGATATACTTTCAAACTGAGCTTTTCTTTCAAGAAATGTTCACAAAACAGCAAATGGAAAGCTGAAAAAACAAGTATGTAGTACGTAGATACATGACTATACGCTTTCTTGGCTCCAAATCCTCACACTTGATGTACCCAAAACAGACTCTGACTGTTTGAATATATATTTTTTCCTGTCCAGTGATGTCTATTTTGTCTTTTTATTCAATTTGTGGACAATTATCCATGAAACATGTGGTCACTTGTTTTTTGTCTGTGCTCGTGGTGCATCATTTGCCTTCACTGTAAATTCTAACTAGTTCAGTTTACTTAAAAAAAAAAAAAAAAAAAAAAGTCGGGAAACCGATTGCCTCATTTTTAAAGTAAACTTCCAAGCCAAATTAAAGTTAAACTAATAAACAACTAAAAGTTAGGTGAACAGATTGTTTTTAAGTAAGTTTAAAAATTTCAAGTAAGCTTACCGAATAACTACAAGTAAGTTTACTCTTAGACCTTCATTTATCTTATTAAAGACTAGCTATGGTTACTTGGATAAAGTGAGGCAATTGGTTTCCCAACTTTTTTCAAGTAAACTGAATATGTTAGAATAAGTAGCCACAATTAGCTTCAACTTTCAGTGGGTAAGCAGTCACAAAGTACAACCTTGAACTTTGACAAGAGTTTATTAACAAACCCATATGCGTAAACAGATGCATACGTGAACAACCTGTGCATCAGGATGAAAGTCCAATCACAGTAATAAAAAAATCAAAAATCAAAGAAGTAATAACCGTAATTTGAGTCATTTATTGACAATGGTAGTTGTGTGTACTGATTCACTGGGGTATTTTGTTTAATGATCAGGATCCCAGGAAGGGCCGTTTATTTTTAGATCTACTGAATGTTAGCTGCGGTTCGGTCAGGATGGTGGCGTTATTACCGTGGCGGCGGTTTACATTCTTTTTTGTCTGGACCGTTTGGAGATTAGCATCGGACAAATCCAACAAAATAAACCGATGAACAGATCAACAGTGAGAGAATGTCTCCCGCGTTCGTCTCTGTCACTCCGTCAGGGAGCTCGTCAGTCACGCGGATCATGGGAAAGGAATGTCGTGTCATCCTAGGAAATCATTCTCGGGTCAGAGAGGGCACTTCCTGATTGCCTTCGTGAAACACTAAAAACACGCCTGAGTCAGCCCCATCATAGTCGTGATTAGATTTAAAACCTGCCCCTTGTGCCGGTAACTCGGTGCCGCCTGGGGTTCTTTGGAAAGTTACAGATGACGCTGTGTGAAGAATAAAAAATAAATTAATGTAAAAGAATCTCAACGTGGCCGGTGATGCTTTGGATCCTTTTAATTACTGTTCACACATTGTTCTTAAAGTCACTGTAGCTTGATTGATCATTTCCCGTCTTCCTAGGAAGCTCATAATTGGAATAAAAGCATCTGTGGGTGTTCTGGATCTCCGAGCAGTTTAGATAAACAATCCTAGTTCTCATCCTCTGTTGCGGATAGGCCTGCTTCTGGTCTGCAAAGGAATGATTGAGATTTTAACATTTGGTTCAGTTGCTATTCAAAATCAAAGGGTTGATGTCAACTTCAAAGATAGAAGATGGGCAAATGGCGTGAGGGTGTTTTCCTCGTCAACTGCGCTGTTCCACTAAACCACCAGGGTCCCCCTTTGCACAGAAAACCATCTTTGTTCCCAAGGTCTGTCTCTGCATTATTTTTCGAAGGCTATCCCATCTTTGTCCCGTTAAGCTGACGAGTGTGAAAGCACAGCCATGAGATCAAGAGGCTCAATTTTTTCTGTAATTATGTGAGAGGGCAATTACAAAGCAGTCAGATAACCCTGCCTTTGTTTAGTTTAAAACCACAGTTGAACTCGGAGAGCATGTGACTTGGCTTGCTTTAAAGCCATACTTGGTAGCTTTGAGCTCTGAGCTTTCAACCGCATCTCACAGTCAACATTGAAGGGTTTAAAGTTTTACATGCCAGAAGTCACTGGGGATCTTTTAGGATCAAATAGTTAAACATGTTTAGCTTTCCCTCCTTCGTCCGTCTCATGGGTGTTTAGGGCTGAAGTCGGCGCTACCTGGGGACCAGGCGAGAGACAGACGTTGGCATCGGTCGAGCAGATGGTCACAAGAGAGTCACAAGACTATTTGTGTAAAAATGTAGTTTTCTACAAGAGCATGGGGCAGTCCGTGAAGTTCACTTCAGTTCAGGGCTGCCATGCATTCTGAATTAACTGGTTAAAAATCTTATTGCTAAACTTTATTTGTCAGCTCCTCTGACAGGAGAAGTAAATAACATTGACCATCTTGTGACAATTCAGTGTTCTGCTGGGAAACTTTTGGACCTGGCATTGGTGTGGATGTTACTTAGACATGTAGCACCCACCTAGACCAGACCAGGCACCCCCACCCCATAACAATGACATTCCTTGATGGCAGCAGACAAAAACGGTTTAGAAACAACTAAAAAAAACATGAAGAACAGCACAAGGTGTTGACCTGGCCTCCAAATTCACTAGATCCCAAACTGATCAAGTGTCTGTGGGATGATAAACAGAGGCCCCTCCCCTCAACCAATAGGACCCAAAGGCCAGACACTACAGGACACCCTCAGAAGGCCCATGTCCATTCTCTGATGAGACCTACACAATATTGGGAAGGTGGTCTTAATGTTATGCCTGATCGGTGTATAATGTACTAGTTGAGAACATTATCAGTTTGCTCCACCTTTTAATAAGTGTAAAGATGTCCCAATCTAATGACTAACTGATAATAATTATGCATAATTAATGAAGCTTCTTGTTGGGTGCAGACATCTGAGTATTACAGTGAAAAGATGTTGATGGTTATTGATGCTGAAGATGTTCATTACATCATGCACACAGTCCAACATATCAGACAACACTATATTTGGTTTACTGTACTTAAAATATAGTTGATCTGCACGTATATAGCAAAAAACATAGGGCTAGCACTGACGTATAATTGTGTGTGTCGTTGGTTACGTAACACAATGGCCGTCAGCTGTTTCCGCTGAGGAGAGGGAGGAGGGGACGTCCCCACTTCTTGTAGAGCTACCTCATAACACCTCTACTGCGTCGGCTCCCTTCTTGCATGACTCACATAACTGTAAAGTGTTTGTTAGGAGATGTGACTCAGATGAGGTCGGCCAGGCGCTAGTGCTTGGGTTGTGTTGTAACGGAACACTTAAAGCTCCAGTTGGTGACATGTTAGCTAAGACCTGATGGAAAGGACAGTTGTTATTAAATAGTTGAGTCTTTATCTGTATTCTTTTCAGTGCATTTACTTATACTTGTATTTTTAACTGTTTATTTTTGCTGCTTTTTATTGTTTGATTGTGTTTCTTCTATTTTTGCACACATTTAGCTAAAAATACAGACTGATGCAGATTTAATTGGAAAGGCTTTTTGGACGAATGGGTCTCAGAGGCATTTCTGAGTCCTGTTATAGTAGTTTTTTTGTTTTTTTTTGCATTTCCTTGGGACTGCACGTAAGCAAAGTTACTGTGAAGCGTTTCTCTTTAGCTGGAAAGGAGTAGACGTTTGCGAGACGTGGCTGAACTGGCTCCCATTTCCATGGCTCCAGACTTAGACGTCTCTGCACGTGATCGCACAGAGCGGCAGATTTGACCCGAGGGCGGAGCAGTCGAGCGTTCAGTGCAGGGTGCATAGTGCAGGCATGCGTGTGTGTACATGTGAGAGGCGCACACATGTACACACACTTTACAGTTCTAGTCATTTTTTTTTTTTTTTTTTTTTTAATTAATGCACCTGTGGGATGTGTTTTAGATGCAAAGAACACCCTGGGGGTACACCCTGGACGGGTCACCAGTCTATCACGGGGCTAACACAGAGAGACAGACGTGTTGTACTTGATACCATAAAGTGAATAATCTGGCCTTAGTCAGATACTTTACCTCCACCTTTGGTCGTTTAATGTTGAGATTACTCACTTTGGCAGTGACTCACCAAAGCCACACCAAAGCTAATCTGAGTTTCTGTCGGTGTCTTTCTTTTTTTCTTTCTCAGGCTGTAAAGCTGACACAGAATTTTTTTATAATTTTTTTATTATCTGAGGAATCAGAAACTTATTTTGAACGCTTCCTACATTCTTGTTTTACTCTTTCTGACGGACAGGGACGGTGAATTCATAGAACCGTAGTTACATTCATAACTTTGCTAGACACTGTATGCTTCACCATCACCATTGAGACATTTAGTCCCCTGTTAAGCCAGTGAAGAAAACTTACTTCACTGGCTGACATAAAATGCATCGCTGCTAATTCACCAATTGTAATAAAATATATATAAAATATACTTAATATACCTGATGCTGAGTAGCTTAGCCCGCCATGTGTGATCTTTTTTTGCAGCCAACTGCTATGCGGCACATACGTTCTCCGTCTGCGTGAAAGGAAATTACCCTTCATACCAGCAGGTGGCAGTAGTCTGTATTTGTTTGTAAAAGCTACTATTAGCTGGGAGGGCAGGAAGCCAAACACAGCTGGCTTCTCCTGATACTGATCTGTTGATCTACAGTTTATTCATTTTAGCTGATCGGGATGTTTTGAAAATACTTTCTGAACCTTGTCAGTTTGACTTTTGTCCGACGGTGCGGGACACGCCACAAAAAACTAGGCTCACAGACGTTCACTGATGCCCTGGCACTGGCCAGCGGTCCCAACTCCAGCTATATTAACTGTTAGATAGTCTTTATTCATCCACAAGGGAAGTTGCTTGGTCACAGTAGCTCAGTTGCACGTAATAAAAACACTCTTGAGAAACATAAGAAAAAAGAAAAATAGGTGAAGATAGTTAATTGAAAATAAATAAATAAATAAATAAATAATAAAATCTGGTAAAATAAAATAAAAAAGTAAGCAAAAAATGTACAACATTTTCATGTGAACAAATGTACAAGAAATGGAGACAGAGATAAATATACATTATAAACATAAGAAGGATTAATAAGGTGGAATAATGTGCATTAACATGAATAACATAGAGTCATCTGTTACAGAAAGGTGAGTTGTTGTACAGCCAGACTGAGAATGGTGTGAACGACGTCATGTGGTGTTCACTGTGGGAGCGGAGCTGAATCAGTCTGTGTGTAGTAGTAGTGTAGCGGGTGTGACGGATTGTCCATGATGGAGAGCAGTTTCTCCAGCGTCCTCCTGTCCCTCACTGACACAAACGTCTCCAAATCTCTCTTAATACACAAATCAAACAGACCGGTCGTTACTTCCCCACAAAACAGAACATCGGCGTTAGTGTCTTTTCTGGTTTCTTAGTCTCATTAAACACCTGTATTTGCGCACATTGGGTATAAATGGCTACTGACACATGTGGGATGTCTTTGAAGACATGATTTGTAACATAATTAAATTAAAGCCAAAATGTAGTCTTGCTGCGTCGAATAATAAAACCCAAGTAAAGTCAAAAAGCTTTCCGCTCTTCACTAATCTAGAGCTGTGTTTCGAGTTTTAGCATCTCTCTCTATACGGTCGGCCTCCATGAACATCTTTATTTGCCCTCTTGCCACTAAGAGAAACCTCAGATTTTCCAATGCTAAACGAATACTAAAAACTACTCAAGACGCTCAAACTTTGGCTCATGTCGTCCAACAGGAACCAATTATGTGCATGCCATCTATAACCATAATTCCCTGGCTCTCGTCTCTCAGCTCTAAATAGCTTTAGATCGAGTTTGTCCACTCTGAGCTATTTGTTTGTCTCATCTTATTTACTTCCTGTTGTCTATCTCTTCTGTTGTGTCTGCTGCTCTGTTAAATGCTACGCATGCAACGTTGACTCACGTGGCATCAACGTGTTTTATGTTTTACAGCTCGCTGGCGTCGCTGCCACGCTTTTAATTGTTTTTGTTCGGATGCAGATGCCCATCTTGCAAATAAAAAGCCGCCTTTAACATCTCACTTTCTCTGTGGGGATTAACGGAAACATGAGAACTCGGTGGATTTTATTTTTATCAAATTAAAACAGTGTGTCAGTGTTCAGGGTCTAATATAAGAGCAGTGTAATATCTTCACGCTCTCTGGTCAGTCTGTCCTGTGGAAAATCTTGTTTTTTTTTTTTTGCATAGCCAAACTGATTCCATTCCAGATTACTATAAACAGACGAGGGACTGCATAAGAGTGATGACACAAGGAAAAAATACACAATACAGCTGCTCCACAAGAAAAAAAAACAACTTTACGACCTGTCCACAAACACTGCATATTCTGCTGGAAGAGCATCACAAATAAATCTTTTGAAGGTTTCCAGTTAACGCAGTTTGTCGTGTAACCAGCACCTCCTCTGCTGGCGCGTGTTTACTAGACAGACGAGGCCGTGGCGGCGGAACAGAGCAATAAAAGGGGCCGACTTTTTAGAAAGTCAAACTGCAGCGGAAAAAAAACGCGAGGAAGCAAATGTCACACGCAGACTGTTTGTTTGGGACAGTGTCTGGGAAGATACACCGCAGCCATAAAAAACAACCCCCCACCCCCCCATCCCTCGTGGGCCGACGCCGCTCCCGAGCTCCTCCCGCCTCCGCCGAGATCCACCTCGTCCTTCCCCGCGTTTCCCACCGCCTCCTCAGACCTCATTCTCACCGATTCACGGCATCGAGTGAATGAGCGCGGTGCATTCTAGCACGCCACTCAAGTCAAGTCTATTCATGTATGTGTGTTTGTCTAAATGATTATGTGGGAGTGGGTGACTGCAGCTTATCTGTGGAGGGTAGGCTGACATGTGAAAGAATTCCTCTTTCCATTTCTTTCCATCATTAAAACCTTATTAGAATTTGAAGATAATGAAACTATAATCAGAACAAGAACCTGCTGAATTTCCAGGGAGCTCTAATTTTAGTGATGTTTCTCCTTTTTGGGCATTAAATCTTAAAGCCAGCTCCAAGAATTTCCTATCAAACTAAATACATTTTTTTTTTTTTTTTAAATGTTAAAAATCTATTTTTATCTGCTTTATTTGTTTCCAGTTTCGATGTGGAGAATGGCCCATCCGCCAGCTGCAGCCCTCTGGACCCCCAGGCCTCCCCGGGCTCGGGTCTGGTCCTCCACACCAACTTCCCCGGTCACAACCAGAGGCGGGAGTCCTTCCTCTATCGCTCTGACAGTGACTATGATCTGTCCCCCAAATCCATGTCACGGAACTCCTCCATCGCCTCTGAACTGTGAGTGTAAACACCGGGAAATGAGCACAGTGGGCACGCAGATAAAGATTAAGACCGGGGCGGACATACTGATCTACACTGACTCTTTACTGTCTGAATTTGAGCAGCTACAGGTTTCAACCTGACTTGGATTCATTTATAAATTGCATCCACTAATCCTGCAAACATTCTTGTTACCATACTATTCCTATTTAATGTACACGAACACAAACTTGTCTGTACATGTACTCCGTGTCAGGTATTTCTTAGCATCACACCTCCATCGAGCCATAGCTGACTTCTGTCCTCTGTTTATACTATTTTGGAGAAGTCTGCCTGTCTATTTTGTTCATTCCCTCGCCCGTTCTCATTTTGCATATCTGTCTCTCGGTGATGGTCACGGTGAGAGCCAAGCCAGTCTGCAGCGGCACTGTACCAGAAACAGTCACTGTTCTCTTCGCGATAATAATGCTCGCCTGTGCTGACCGCTTTGCATGCGCCAATGTGTGTGTCATAGAATAGAGGTGTCAGTCAGCATAGCACAGTCAGCAGTGTAAGAAGTAATAAAAAGAACTTCTAAAGGAAGATGCATATACAGTATATGAAATACACCGATCAGGCATAACATTATGACCACTGACAGGAGAAGTGAATAACATTGACCATCTTGTGACAATACAATGTTCTGCTGGGAAACTTTTGGACCTGGCATTCATTCATGTGGATGTTACTTAGACATGTAGCACCTAGACCAGACCAGACATCCCCAGTGACACTCCTTGATGGCAGCAGCCATCCCCAGCAGGATGCAGCCTGACACAGACACACACACAAAAACACTTTAGGAACAACTCAAAAAAAAAACATGAAGAACAGCACAAGGTGTTGACCTGGCCTCCAAATTCACTAGATCACAAACTGATAAAGTATCTGTGGGATGATCCACAGAGGCCCCTCCCCTCAACCCATTGGACCCAAAGCCCCCGCACTAACAACATCCTGTTCCCAGACACCAAAACGCCACAGGACACCCTCAGAAGGCCAGTGTCAATTCTCTGATGAGTCATAACTGTTTTGGAGGCAACAAGGGAGACCTACACAATATCAGGAAGGTGGTCATAATGTTATGCCTGATTCGTGTATATACAGTACCTATATATTTTAAGGATTGATTGAAATTAATATTTATTTTTTAGAATAATTAGAATTTGGTTCCAGTTTGCTTGGAGTCATTAAAAGCAAAATAACTGTGTAACCCAGTTACCTAGAGTCATGACCATATGTTTAAACCAATTGCACATAAAATGGTTTCATGTGATACAGTCCCTGATGCCCCTTGTTGTGTGTGTAGAGCAATGGTCTTTAAAAAAAATTAGCAGACCTGACACTGCCACTGTTGACCACCATCATTACATAAAAGTTGAATAAACACTTTGACAAACTGATTTGATTTTACTCATATGGGTCGCCACAGCTCTCCTGCTCAGGGCATCCTCACTGACCACTGTAGGACTTCAGGCGTTGCCAGGTCTTGCAAGATTGTCATGACAAAAAAAAAAATATATATATATTGCCCTTGATACAAAGACTCCTGTTTAGAATTTGTGACCGTCCTCCCTACAACTCCTCCCTCAGACCGACCCCCTCTCTCTATTTGTTAATTAAAAGAATGAAGTTCCTTGTATGATTGTACCTCTTGTGTATCCAACAACAATCTGACATGCATGTTTCTTATTGTATTTCTCTTTCTTGTGTGTTTTGTAGACATGGTGATGACTTGATCGTAACGCCTTTTGCTCAGGTAAGTTTCTCATTTTCAACCAAACCATCCCTTACATAGCCTATAATATGTTATCCCTAAATTTCTTAAACAGCAGGGTAGACACACTCTGATTAAACAGAAACACCAGCGTCCAAACTGTAGACTTGAAATGAATATGCACTGTATAAATGTATACAATTATAAAGACTTGCCCAGTATGATTGCACATTCCTTGCACTCTGCACCAGACACAAATAGTAAATGGAAGTATGAAGTATGGCACTGATTACCTCTCCTTCTGCCCATTTAGGTTCTGGCAAGCCTTCGAAGTGTAAGGAATAACTTCACTGTACTCACCAATGTCCAGTGTGCCTCCAGCAAGTAAGTGCACCATTGTTTTATGTAGCTTTCTCTCTCTAGAAGTTGCTCTAGAGAATCAAAGTCCATTCAAAAAGTCCTTTAAAAAGTCAAAAAAAGAGAGAAACGTGCACTCAGTCTGCAGCTCCACCAACTCGTCACTAGGCGGAAGCATTGAGCTTTAAACGCTCAGAGACCAGCCATCTGACATCACAGCTGTTTCCACCAATCACGATTGAGCAGCTAAACTAGACCAACAAACAAATAAGCCTTGTGCAAACACACATACACACACACAGTAGAGAGTTTTACAGTGGGGACGTGATAAGCACAAAAACACTGCCACAAATAGTCACGCGGATGGAATCAGTTTCATGCATTTAAACTATGCACCGTGTATCACTGCATGATGCAGGACAAAAACCGTGTGGAACAAACTCATCAAATACACAGATAAACAAATCCGGCCTTACGAAAAGCAGTGCAGTTTGTTAGAGCTGCAGCAGCAGCAGCAGCAGCAGCCGTCACCTTTAGCGTCATCACTCCCAGTAGAAGTCAGACAGCCCATGTAGAGGTATGTAGGTCACCTTTCCCTCTTTTCCTCACTTCCATGACTTATGTGCGAACATCAGTTTCTAAAAATGCTAAGAGCCCTCTGCTCCACCACTACCTTAACATTCGGATTGCCGTATTGACTATTTGAGGCCTATTCGACCTACATTTCTCTTCTCTGCATTGATAGGAGCAGAGGCCGAGAGACACACAAGTGCACAGACGTGCGCTGCAATTTGATGTTTTTTGGACTTAGACTTTTGTTTGCAGGGTTGGATAAGAGGATCAATTACACTCCCATATCCCATATATGTGCTATATACATGAAGCTGCAGCCTTATGTTGGTATAACTGAGCATAAAGACGGGAAACATTAGGATGTAGCTTGGCTCTGTTAAGAGTTATTAAAATCTGAGGTTTTATTGGGGTCAAGTGTCACCATCGAGCCAGGCTAGCAGTTTCCCCTTGTTTCCAGTCTTTAAGCTAAGCTACGCTAACCATCCACTGGCTGCAGCTACATACTTGATGAACAGAAACAAAAGTGTTGTCAATCTTTTTGCTAAACTTTCTGCAAGGGAGCAAACATATACTTAAATATAAGCCTTTATTGAAGGCCACCTCTGCCCCTGTTCTTCACTTCCATGACTTATGCGTGATTATGTGCGACCGTCAGTTCCTAAAAATGCTAAGAGCCCTCTGCTCCACCACTACATTAACATTCAGGTTGCCATATTGACTATCTGTTTGACGTACATCTTGCTTCTCCGCATTTATAGGAGCAGAGACCGAGAGATACACAAGTGCACAGACGTGCGCAGCAATTTGGTGTTTTGGGAATAGACATTTGTTTGGATGAGAAGATCAGTTACACTCATATGTCACATGCTATACACAGAACATGAAACTGCAGCCTCACGTTTGCATAAAGACAGGAAATATAAGGTAGCTTGGCTCTGTTAAGAGTTTTATGGAGGTAAAGTGTCACCGTCGAGGCAGCCAGGCTAGCGTTTTCCCCTTGTTTCCAGTCTTTGAGCTAAGCTACGCTAACAGTCCACTAGCTGTTGGTACATACTTGATGAACAGAAACAAAAGTGTTGTCAGTCTTTTCGCTAAACTTACGTCAAAGGAGCAAAGGACCCAGACACACACATAAATGTCAGCCTTTTTTTGACGGCCTCCTTTCCCTCTGTTCTCTGTTCCCTTTGTGGTAACGTGTATGCGCATCAATTGCTAGATAATGGCCCTCTGCTCCACCTGAAGCCTGTTTGACCCACATTGCGCTCCTCAGCATTGATAGGAGCAGAGACAAACAAGCACCAACATGCTAATGAGAGAATACATCGAACCACGTCCACCCACTTCCACTCGAGTTCCTGCTGAAAGGAAATGTATTGATACGCTGTCAGCTGCCCGCTCCCTGCTCCCTGCTCCCACTGGAGCACACATGGCCGGCCTTTCATCCCTTCTGATGTCACCTCTCCACTTGAACTGGTTAATGTTTTTAGGGACAGGACATTGACCAGCGCCATGCAACGCAATTTACTCTATTTATAGTCCAAGCTGGTTTGCAGTGCTCAACCAGTCGCACAGCTCAACCAGAACACGCGTGCAAAGCCTATAAATAGATCAAGAGTGGATTTTTCTTTTAATGTTTTATTATCTGACGTATTAAAACAAAGCAGATTAAAAGTTTTATTTAATCTGTTTCTGTTGATCGGCGCCAAAAAAGACACCCTTTGATTCATTTCAGTCAGGACACTTGGTTCTTAGTTATTTATGCCAAAGATAACACATTTTATTATAAGTATGTTTATTAATATTCTCGTGTAGTAACAGAGGGGGCTGGTGAGTTTGGTAAAGCTGGAAGCGGTGACGGTGCAGATATAATGAGCAGCACATGTTTGTAAGGACGATATAAGCCGCAGAACACGTGACTAGTAAACCATTTCCATGTTGCTCTACCACAAGGCTCAACTGCAATAAAAAAAAACTATTAATAATTAATAACCCCAATAAAAGATGCCAGAGGACCTCAATAGCTCGAGTTTAAACCGTTCCCAATTGCGATTAAAGCAGTAATTTGTTCAGGTGAATACACTTTTGCAGAGTTGGATTCGTGCGCTCATATGTGTGATAGACACATGAAGCTACACCCTTATTTTAGTATAAATTAGCTTTAAGACTGGAAAATATGAGTGCACAATGAGTTTCTGAAGTCTATGCTAACTGTCCACTGGCTGCAGCTTCACACTTAATGAACAGAAACAAAAGTGGTGTCAGTGGTGTTTCTGCAAGAGAGCAGTCGACTGTTCACCCAAATGACCAAACATAACTCACTTATATGACTTATACAGTATGGGTTTTTAAAGATTATCTGCAGGATGCATGCAGGCTAATCTTTCTGTCTTCCTTTTTCTACTTCCAGGAGGTCTCCTGCAGCAACCACTCAGCCTCCAATCACCAGAGTTTGTCTCCCAGGTAAGAAGCTCAGAGGAACCTCCTGCTGCGTGTCTGAATTCTGTAAAGTTGTATAAAGAGATTGCCTTTCTTTATCTGGTTTACATCTTGCACAAACATCCATCCACCTCCAATTGTTCCTTGTTCTCATTATTCTCTCCTCTTCCCTCCCTCTCTCCCTCCCTCCCTCTCTTGCCATGAATTTGCCTACGTGACGACTTTCACTTTTTTTCAGCCGTCTGTCTTCAGCTCCGGCACTGTAGTCCAGACTATTTTGTCACCGAGCTCATTAACCTCCTTCGAAAAACAATTAAACAGGCAGTTTAGACAAGCGCCTGTGCACGCGGGGGCCTTAAACTCACACACTGAGCGAGTCTATCGTGGCGGGCTCGCTCAGAGATACCAGCAGACCTCCTTTTTCTTCTTTCGTCACATTTGATTTTCGGCAGCTGTGCGTGTATGTGTGCGTATGTGTTTGTGTTTGTGTGCAAAGTGCGTATTGCTCGTTGCTTGCAAATGTGTTTATTCCTTCCTGTTGCTCTGCTAAAGCCGCTTGATGCACGAGATAACCACAGTCACCCAGACAAATGCGCTATAATCAGACAAATGCGTGTTTAAAAAGCGTTTACATAACAAATCTAAATGCAGTTGCATTCAAGTCCGCGTGTCACGGCTTTAATTTGATTCTAATTGCTATTATTTTCTTATTAATTACCTTGAATTATACAAATTACTGTATTTGAAATCCGATGGTAACACTTTTAATGGTGCAAGAAAGCTCCTGTTCTTTAGATATAAATAACTAAAATAAAATAAAATAAAAATTTAGTTTGAAAAACAAATCATCATGCAGAAATGCATTTTTGAAACGAGATGTATCGTGTGCTGTATTAGTTGCACACAGTAGTAGTAGTAGCAGTTTGCTTTATTCTAATTTAGTCTGAGGCACTAATCGAGGAAAAAATTTAATTATTTGTCAGGACGAAACTCAAAAAGAATCAGACCGTGACCCTGACACCTGTGGGCAGATGTTCCCACACTGTCTAAGCAGAACATTTAAAAACACCAACAGCAAATGTGTTGTTGTGTAATAAAAGAGGTCGATGAGCAACAGTGAAACTGAGAACTGTGAAGCGTAGTTAACCATCACAAAACCAACACGATTTACATGAAACCGACTCGAGACAGGTACAACGGACCGGAGCAGAACCAGTGAAAATGAAGCCTTCGATGACTATTGTCGTATAGATATCACTTGTAAAGACCCCTTCAGTCGGATCATGTATCGTTCATGTTGTATTTTCATCAATGCACAGCTGATTAAACCAGTTTCTGTAATTCCCCGTCATATATAAAATCGTTTCATTGTTTTTCATTGTTTTTTTTGTTTTTCTGTTATTACTTAAATCTCAAAGGTCATGTTGATAAAAATCTTAGTAACACGTTGCACCGCTTGTGTGGGCGTGCGCTGAGTGTTTGTGTATGATGTGTATGTGTCTGACTCGGTGACGTGTGTGTAAGTGAATATTCTGTGATGGTTTTCTAAAACTTTGCCTGTGCCATTTTGCAATCGCGGATTGACAAGGTGACTGCCTTGAATGAGTGTGTGCCGTGGCGTATATGTATCACTGTGAGTAATGTGAGCCTGTGTGTGTGTGTGCGGTGTGTGTGCGCGCTGGGGGGAGGTGTTCCTGTGGCTCTGATTGACGTCAGCACGCCTGTATGTGGCTTCTGTTGACTTCCTGTCAGAGCAGATGGACTGAGTTTTCGCTTCCTTCTTCAGAACCGCAGCTCATCAGGTGCTCTGAGTGTGTGTGTGTGTGTGTGCGTGCGTGCGTGTGTGTGTGTTGGAGAGTTTGGGGAAATGTGTGTGTGTGTGCGCGTGCGTCTCATAAAGCAGCTCTATAACGTGCATCGTGACCTTTCATTGTAGGGTCGTCACTAAATTACCAGTGCGTGCTATAGTCAGCTTTGTGTTTGAAAGAGTTTAAGTAACACTGACGGCTCTGCAGTCGCCTACGGGCTTACGTACATGTTTTTTTTTTTCTTAGTATTTTGGATTTTAGATCATATCCTGTGAGAGAGAACATTATTCTATCTTTATGATCTTTCTTTTTTCTTTTTTCTTTTTTTTTTTGCAAATCCCTTGAAAATACAAAAATCTTCTTTAACTGCTTGTCCTGTGAAGGGTCGCAGGGCCTATCACAGCTACAAAACCAACTGAATGAATAAAAAATGTCCAAAAACATTAAAGGAGGGCAACTGGACTTGTAGAGTTTCTTGAAGAAACTCACCCCAGTAGCTTCTTCGACTCCAAAGGCCTGAACCAAAAATATATTTTGTGCCAACTGCAGCAACAACCACAGTCGGTAAAGTGTGCTCCTCTAAGCCAGGGGTGTCAAACTCATTTTAGTTCAGGGGCTACACGGAGCCCAGTTTGATCTCAATGGGACCGGACCAGTAACATAATAGTGTATTAACTTATAAATAACGACAAATGCAAAGAAGAACTTTATAAAAATGTTTGCATTTAATGAACTGCACTATTACAAAACATGTAACGAACAACCGGACGTTTCTTAAGAAAAAGAAGTGTAATTTCTGTTTAGTCCTAGGTCTCAGTGTCGTGCGACGTCCACTCAACTCTTACTAAAACTGGGTGAACCCCGGGAATAGCAGCTGCTTTTATGGTAAAAAAAATGGAGTTAATGTCTTCAGTGTAATTTTTGCAATTTGCAAATTCATCCAGCGGGCCAGATTAGACCTTCTAGCGGGCCGCTTTTGGCCCGCGGGCTGCATGTTTGACACCTGTGCTCTAAGCATATTAAATTAGAAATGTTAGTGCGTTGCATTGTTTCTCCTCTGTCCCTCTCTCTCGGCGAACTCCTGAAAAAAATTATTTAGAATCGTTTTTACAGTTCTGGTAATATGACTCTCCCATTTTTAGGTTTCATTTACTAGTGGACTTTTTTACTTTTAGTATTGCTATTACACGCGAGTCACCGGTCTCCGTTTCTGTCAATGAGACTTGAGCTGAAACAAGAATTATTGTAAATACATTTCATATAGTCCCAGTTATCATCCATTCACCCATTGGTTCCAGCATTTATATGATGTCTGATATATGCAATACAATATTCAGTGATATTAAAAAGTATGTATTTTTCTTTTGGACTGTTGCTTTAAGAAAAAAAAAGTTAATTTCTGATATTTTACTGAACATATAAATGATTAATCCAGAAAATGAATCAGTGATTGTTAACTGTCATACAAATATTATGGCATATGTGTGAGAATTTCATTTAATATATTCATTTCATGTCAGATGCTTGTACTTGCCCACCACGTCATCTCCCCTCAGCTCAGTCCCATGAGCCACGTCCTCACGGAACGCATCTACAGTGCAGACGCATCCATCTAACCCTCACCCTGCAGTCATCATTCTTACACATTTCCAGACTTTTTTTTTTTTGTCAACAATTCCTTTTCATTTATCGGTTTCTCTCTCTCTCTCTCTCTTTGTCTATCGGAGGAGGGGGCAGGAAATGTGGGGCAGGAAGAGAAGATCAGATTGTTCCTGTTTTGCTGTCTCTAAGCTGTTGTAACTTGACGGAAGCCAGGAGGAACTGTGTGTAGATGAGGTGTGTGTTGTGCATGTGTTACAGCTCACTGGAGAAAAATAGGATGCAGAGAGACAAAGGCCTATTGTCTGTGCCCACACACTGCACAAACATGCACATGCTGACGCGATGATATAACACGTAAATACCTACAGTGGCGCTCGCTGCGCCGCGCTGCACACAGGTGAACTCGTTTCACCTTTCACTGGAGTGCAAAATCAAGCATTTTAATTCCCTTTGCAGACGAATAAAATAAAGCCAAAACTGAAAAGCTTGCATAACTCGAATGCCATTTGTGAAGGAAATTCAATATGTTTTGCATCTGGTGTTAAGTCATTAGATGCAAAACAGGCGCCAGCCCTCTGACTGGAACCTGTGGTCTGTTATCACTAACACCATAAATAACCTTGGCTCCAATCACACATTATTGCATTATTTGCATAATTGATTAATCTAATTTATGACGATCTGCCTCTAAAGCTGTTGATATACATTGTGTGTATGTGTAAAGTATATACTTTGCACTGCTATTAACGGCCAATCTCCTGCACAGCTGAGGTATAGGTGTGAGTTCTAAAATGTTACCAACACTTAATTCGCACACTTGCCACCCGACCACCAGAAATGATTCACGGTTCAACTTTGTTCCTCTTTGACAAATTGATGGGCAGGCGCGATTTGCTCGAGACTGAACCTCTAAACTCTGTGGTTACTACAAACCTCTCGACCACAGCAGCCATTGATTACATGACTGTCATTCGCCGTATCTTGGGTTCTCACACAAAAGCAAGTAGTGCAGCACTTTGCGGTCAGGCATAACATTAGGTCCTAATATTTTGCAGGTCTCCCTTGTGCCTCCAAAACAGTTGTGACTCATCAGAGAATGGACATGGGCCTTCTGAGGGTGTCCTGTGGTGTCAGGCAACAGGATGTTGTTAGTGGGGGGCTTTGAGAGGAGGGGCCTCTGTGGATCATCCCACAGATACTTGATCAGTTTGGGATCTAGTGAATTTGGAGGCCAGGTCAACACCTTGTGATTTTCTTCATGTTTTTTTGTAAGTTGTTCCCAAACCATGTTTGTGTCTGTGTCAGGCTGCATCCTGCTGGAGAAAACTGCTGCCATCAAAAAGTGTTTTTGCTATGGGGTGGGGGTGCCTGGTCTGGTCTAGGTGGGTGCTACATGTCTAAACGTCCACATGAATGAATGTCAGGTCTAAAAGTTTTCCCAGCAGAACACTGTATTGTCACAAAATGGTCAATGTTATTCATTTCTCCTGTCAGTGGTCATAATGTTATGCCTGATCGGTGTATTTTTGTCTAATTCAAACTGGAGTTTAGCCTGACAAGTCAGCAAAAATCTGAAAACACAGATATCCAAGCGCCAATATCCAGGACTGGTGCCAAAAACCGGAGCCGCCAGTATAGTCGTTAAGTTTCGCTCCAGAATAGAGTCGGTCCCCATCGACCCCGCGTTAAAAATCCCAACTTTACAACAGAAATAAACACATTTACAGCCTGGAACAAAAACAGTTTTGGTCTCTATGGCTAATTCACCCTTTCCTGACAACTCCTCGGAGATGAGTCTTTATATTACAGGCCCATCTAAATTGTTATAAGACTGACAGCTAATCCTTAATTAGGGGAATGGACGCTTTCAGTGACGGTCTCATCTCCGCTCACGCTCCACATTTTTGATCGGTTTTAAATAAGCTGGGTGTCAGGCTGAGATGGCGACAGCCAGAGCTGCACACAGTGAGCTTTATAAATGCTCCGCATCTCAGAGGGCTTGTCCATCTTTCTGTACTTTCCTAGCAGGTTGCCAAGAGTTCCTAGGTTATTCAGAGGTCTGAGTACAGACCGAAGAGTTCTCAACATTTGTTAAAACAACAGCTGGATTTTCACATAAAGAATGGCAGGGAAAAGTACATGTAAATCCAGTGCAACGTTGAAAAGGGACCTGGGTTTATCCAAATATTTCTCGTTGCTTGCTGACTTGTTCAAATAGCGTGAGGACACCCAAGTCTGCAAAGAGGTAGAGAAACTGTAACACGACTTCTAAAGTTTCCCAGGTCTGTGGTGCTCTGCGAGTGTGTGTATTGAGTTATGCAGTGCATAACAGCAGTGCATGATGTCCCTCCCATAACCTTATTCTATCGAGCGTTGAGTGAAAACGTCCACAGAGCTGCAATCATTTTTGCCGGCCCTTTATATTCTGAAGTCATACGGTCACAGTTTAAAGCCAACTGTAACGTTGTCTGGACCGTCCTATGTGTTAAAACCTAAAGTCAGTGTGGCGCTTCAGTTGTGGCCGGTGCCTCTCTAACCACACAGTGGCCTGTGGCATACTGGAAAACTACAGTGCTTTTTTCTCACGGTAATAGGGTGGAGATGCCGGTCTATCAGATAAGGACTGAGATAACCGATAAGTGATTTGTGTCGTACTTTAGGTCGGACACTTGGAAAAAAAGAAGAAGAGATTAGGTGAGTAGGAACTGTGACTGAGGAAACATGAATGTCACTTGCGATTTAATTATTGCAGATCTAACCCTAACCCTAACCCCAACCCTCTTTTTTTTTTATTGACGCGTTATGCAGCAGCGTGCACATTTCGTTTGCCCGTCCTTCAGCATGGCAGTTATTGAGTATAATAATGAAAGCTGCACAGGAGGCCCATTGTTTTCACAGAGCCGTCATCGCGTCACAATCACAAACAGGTTAGCGAGGTCCGCTCGCACATGTGCCAAAAAATTTCCACATCCACGCCATCAAGAAACACTGACCCCTCCAGCAGCTGTTCTGTGTCACGGCGTGTCAGGAAATATTCCGTCCCATTTGCACGACGTTTTTTTTTTGCTGTGAGAACCTCACGAAGGTATGACCCGGCTTCCTGGTCAAGTCGACCTCCGTGATGAAATGCTGTCATACAGGATATATGCGAGGCAAAGGGCTCTTGAATTCTCTCGACCTTACTCACACACGGGCTGTTTGGCCGACTGGTTGTGTGGAAAAGTGTCAACGAGTTGACTTTTTAAATCCCATTGTGCCTTTTCCATTGTGTTGGTGTTTTCGTATGAGGCCGGCAGGACCCTGTGACATTTTCCCGAAAAGGAGACGCACTTGTTGTTTTGGTTAACTCGAAAGAACAAGAATGGGTTAAATGCATTGGTGAAAGGTGTTTAGAGAATATGGATCTGTTACATAATAGGGTAAAAAAACACCACACACACATTTTTGTACTCTATGGTATAGTCTACACATGGGCATGGCTTTCAAGAAACTTTCTCTTTGTCTTTGACCAGGAAATTCTTAGCCGTAACCCTAACCCTAACCCTAACACACAAAGGCGGCTTAAGATAATGCTGCTGCTGTACTTGGTCATCAAAGCTTCGCCTGTACACAGAATTCATATCGGTTATTAACCCTGATGAAAAGTTTGCGTCAATTCTTTACACAACAATACTTAAAACCCTCTTATGTGTCACTTCCTTCTTAACCAGTAGACTAAACTGTGCATCATACATTATGACCACCTTCCTAATATTGTGCCTGTCTCACTTGTGCCGCCAAAACATTTGTGACTCATCAGAGAATGGTCATGGGCCTTCTGAGGGTGTCCTGTGGTGTCTGGGAACAGAATGTTGTTGGGGGGGGGGGGGGGGGGGGGGGGGGGGGGGTTGAGGAGAGGGGCCTTGGTGGATCATCCCACAGATACTTGATCAGTTTGGGATCTAGTGAATTTGGAGGCCAGGTCAACACCTTGTGCTGTTCTTCATGTTATTTGGAGTTGTTCCTAAACCGTTTTTTTTTTTGTGTGTGTGTGTGTCTGTGTCAGGCTGCATCCTGCTGGGGATGGCTGCTGCCATCAAGGAGCTATGGGGTGGGGGGGTGCCTAGTTTGGTCTAGGTGGGTGGTCCATGTCTAAGTAGCATCCACACGAATTAATGCCAGGTCCAAAAGTTTAAATTAGATTATCACAAGATGGTCAATGTTATTTACTTCTCCTATCAGTGTTCATAATGTTGTGGCTGATCGGTGTAAAACATAAACAGTTTTATTCATTTCATGAGCTGTTAATCCATCTAATGAGTCTTGCCTTTAAAACTTGACTAAAACTTTTCCTCTGATAGGAGATATCTTCCTGCCTGCTCTGGTAAGACATCAACACTTTCTTTATGTTGTTTTGGGCTGCAGGCAAGAAGAAGAAACATCATCATCCATGGAAACTTGTACAAGATTTGTTTTGTTTAAGGCTCTCAGTGAGCCAGCGGGGCTTCGTGGAGCCGAGCAAAGGGCAGTGAATGAAAAGTACCTCATCAGTCTCTTCATGAAAGTTATTTAACTCGGGCCTCAGGCGAACCTTCACTCCCTGCGCCGAACAGTGGCCCAGTGCGTGCAGGAATGCGCCGAGGAGGTCACACAGAGGAGGACAAGAGAGGCAGAACAGGAGGAGAGATGAAAGGAGAGGACGGGGAGTGATGAGGTGAGAGGACGGGAGAGATAAGGGTTTTTCTTGGGGAGGGAGGAAGAATAAGCAAAACGGTGCCAGAGGAGATATGATGCAGGGAAAGGCAAAAGACGGAGGAGGATTTATGACGAAAAATGAACTCTCTCTGGGATTCAAATATTCTCACTGTGCCCGATAAAGCCGTCGTCGGCGCTTGGTTCGTCGGTTTGTTTTTGTTGACATTCGTGTGAGCGTACAGCAAACGCAAAATGGCGCTAGGAACGACCTGAGCTGGATCACTGCAACTCTAAAAAGAGAACAACAACCGATGTAGCCAGCTAGCAAGATGGAGAACTAGCCTCTGCTCTCTGATGCTAATGAACGTTTTACCTTCAAACCTGAATCTTGAACTTTCACCACATTTGTTGAATCCTTTCTGGAGACAGGTTTTAGCTGACGTCCGGGGCTTTGGTTGCCTTAGCAAGCCTTGCACCCCACAAGTGAAACAAGTAGAACCTGAAAAATATTGCTAACTGAGCTAGGTCTTCACATTGTTGCCACTCTCTCTTTGAACAAAAAATCCAGTCAACAACACCGCTGTTCCATGTGGGTTCACCTAAACACTCCAAGTCTGAATTGTCTGAATCTGGTGTCGTAGGCGGCGTTTGCATCAAATGAGAACTTTGTGTTTACATGACTCGTCTCAGTTGTTGCCTCTGGTTGTCGCCTCCAGCTTTAGATAGATTCAACTTGATACCCGCCCACACACTTTGCATCGCAAGTGTGCAAGCGGTCTATCATCCCGACGACTGAGTTGCACTCCATCGTGGACGCCACATCCCTGCTGCAAGTCGCTTCCTGTGCGTTTGCTCCTGAAGCCCTGCATGAATTTAATAACAGAGGTGCAATATTCCACGGAGATTACACAGATTGGTCTTGAAAACTGTCGTATTTGGTTTCGTAAAAAAGTTTCTTTGAAGCAAGCAAATGTTAATTTTATTTGTTAATGCCCTTAATACAGTGACTCAGTTGTACATAAATACTACTAATAATAAAAAACACTCTTGAAAACCACTAGTAAAAAGAAAACTTGGTGCACGATAGCTACAAAAATTTGATTAAAATAAAATAAAATACAGTAGTATAAGGTAAAAGATTTGCATATGTACAAATCCACATCAAAGCCATAGAAATAGAAGTAAATATGCACTACAAACAGGAAAAAAGCAGACACTATGCATCAATAGTTAAGTAATATAATGAGATTTCCCCAATATGGGTCTTTAGGTTTCACCTTGTCCTTCAGCTGCAGGACTACGTGCTGTCAGTCAGCGTTTTACTTGTTGATGGTTGAAACATACAATACATGACACTGAATGGCGATCACGTCAGTGTGTTTCATGTATGGACACTTCTCGGAGCCATATGTAATACTACGTTTCTGTGTCCACACACACACACACACACACATACAGAAGCACTTACTGTATTTACCAGGCTCTCGTAATCAGGTCATCATGTGACACACTTGGCTAAAACCAGAGGCTCCAGCAGTAATAACTCCCCCACAGTAGTGCACCTGTCTGGGGGTTCTCATTGACACAGCCCTTCGGCTCCAAATAGAGACGAATGTCTGCCAGGGTAGGCCAGGGTGCTCATCTCTTTAACCCAAGAGCGCGTGCAGGCGGGAGAGAAAAACATGTTTTTAGGTTTTGGGTAGAAGTAAATCACAAAGTTAAAAAGTCTAAAGCTGTCACTAAACATCTTACTGACTGCTGATCAAGATCAAATCTAATCTAGAGTCTTTCTGGCATTAATTCGTGTGTTTTGAAATGTGGGACATACCGTAAATGACCTTCTGGGCCTTTTCAGAATTTAATGAACAACTAACGGCATTAGGTTGCAGGAATTTGGCTGATTCGGTCTGATATAAAATTACCCAGAAAAGTCTTTGTGGAAGTCTGTGAGAGTTTTCCCGACAACACAACAGACTTCTGCAAGCTCAGTTACACAAGACAGAGGAATATGCTATCGGTTTCATTTTATTTAGCATTTTACACCGATCAGTCATAACGTTATGACCACCTTCCTAATAGGGTGTCCTGTGGTGTTTGGCAAGAGGATGTTGAATTTGAATTTATTGAGGGATAGCCCCTTGAGATGTAGCATCTCATTTTCGAGGGGGCCCTGTTGTTGGCCTTTGGGTCCTATGGGTTGAGGGGAGGGGCCTCAGTGGATCATCCCACAGATACTTGATCAGTTTGGGATCTAGTGAATTTGGAGGCCAGGTCAACACCTTGTGCTGTTTTTCATGTTTTTTTTTAGTTGTTCCTAAAGCGTTTTTGTGTGAGTCCCTCTGCATCAAGGAGTGTCATTGCTATGGGGTGGCGGTGCCTCGTCTGGTCTAGGTGGGTGGTACAAAGTGGTCAAAGTAACATCCACACCAATGAATGCCAGGTCCAAAAGCTTCCCAGCAGAACATTGAATTGTCACAAGATGGTCAATGTTATTTACTTCTCCTGTCAGTGGTTTTAATGTTGTGGCTGACTGGTGTATATCAGAAACAACACTGCAGGCTGTAAACCATCCATAGTTAGTTCAATAAGGGGATGTTCTTGACTAAATGTCACAGAATGACCTATCATTGTGCTTCTGAGTGTTTCTATGACCCACCTCTTTCTCCTCCTCTTTGTTGCCTCTGCTCTCTCAAAGAGTCCAAGTATTGAGAAACTTATTCTCAGCCCTGTTTTCCCGTTGGTTGGTAGCTTATAGGTCTGAGTATTTCTGTCGCTGGGTGTCTTGTGTTACCTGTCCTCTTTACTACTTCCCGCTCCTGGCTAATTTAATGGCCCCGGTTAGGCCCCCACAGCAGCCCTGGCTACTGTGCCAATACACAAATATTACGTTATACAGGAGAACTGAACCCTCACCTCATGTCATATATGAAAGTTTAAGGTCAAATGTGAGATTTTAAGTATTTCCTTTTCAACACCCCCTCTCACGGCTTCAGGTATCCAGGCAGGCTTGTCCCGTTACTTGGCAGGGCGGCGAGGTGAAACCTTAGAGAAACAACTTTTGGGAAGGTGAGAGGGTTTGGGTTTCTCTGACGGGAACTGTTTAGACAGCTGACAGGAAAAAGGGTTGTGATATGTAAAGAAAGAAAAAACTCCCCCCTCTGATTGACTGAAACTGCTCTTGAGTTGTGTGTACTTGGATCAGGCAGCATGTTTTGTTTATCCGTGCCTGAGTAGCTGCATGAAAGGTCCTCATGCAGGCAGTGTGTGTGTGCGATATCGTGTGAGTGTGCGTGTGTGCCGTCGCACGTCTCCGGCAGCATGCAGGTAAACGCTGCAGATAAAAGTCTGAATGAACGATTGCAACAGCCCGGACAGTTCAGCAGAGTTCATGTGAAACAAGGGTCATATTCATTTTGCAGCTGGTGCAGTTCATTCACAAATAGCACGGCATACTTTTTCCATTTATTTCCCGCAGAGGTTGGGATCCAATTATACCGGGTACACTCCGTTTCACCGCTCCAGTTCAATCTTGTGTGGGTGATTTTAATTTTCCCCAGATTACTGGGGTTGGCTCACTAAATAAAAAAGGCAAAGTTCTCCTCAGTGTTTTTTTAACTAGTACACTTGACTTAGGGAAAAACACCCTGCACCCAATATAACAAATAAAACTATAGCTTTGATTTGGCACGAAATTTAAATGAAGTATTAGTTCTTACAGCGTACCTAAATGTGAGTTTACATTTCTTTTTCAGTGGGAGAAGCTTCAAGAAATCCTGGATCCTTTATTAGATCATAATTCGTTATTACACTATTTTATTTTCAAGAAAAGTCCTACCCCAGACTAAAATATACACCAATCAAGCATAACATTATGACCACCTTCCTAATATTGTGTAGGTCTCCCTTGTGCCTCCAAAACAGTTGTGGCTCATCAGAGAATGGACGTGGGCCTACTGAGGGTGTCCTGTGGTGTTAGTGGGGGGCTTTGGGTCCTATGGGTTGAGGGGAGAAGCCTCTGTGGATCATCCCACAGATACTTGATCAGTTTGAGATCGAGTGAATTTGGAGGCCAGGTCAACACCTTGTGCTGTTCTTCATGTTATTTATTTATTTATTTTTTTAGTTGTTCCTAAACCGTTTTTTTGTGTCCTTTTTGGGGGGTGCTGCTTCCATCAAGGAGTGCCATTTCTGTGGGGTGGGGGCGTCTGGTCTGGTGTAGGTGGGTCGTACATCCACACGAATGCCAGATTGTGTGGATGTACTTCTCTTGTCAGTGGTCATAATGTTGTGGCTGATCGGTTTACATTCAAAATATAGGTATGTTAAGATTTAGTTCAGGGACTTCATGTTGAAACACTTGCCAAACACAGTTAGGTGATCAATAGTGAGCTCAGGCGTAATTAGCCTTTATTCATGTGATGATGTCTTGAGGTTCCAGGACATTCTGCACGCTCCTGTTTTCAATAAGGGATATGATGAAGAATTCTTCTACCATTTGTATTTGTATTGAGAAATGCACCGAGAAATGCGTCAAGAGCAGCCTGTGCACACGTCTGTATACAGATTACATAACAGAAATTGTGAATACCATGCAAAACAAAAGGTGTGACCAATATATGAATGTTCATGAATCATCCGTATGTGTGTCACACGGACACCTTTCAGTCCATGGAAGGAAGTCTAGGCCGAGCAGGATTGTGACACTAATGAGGAAACGGGCCAGTAGGACGACAGTGACTTCCTCATACTTTCAAGGCAGAAACACGCACAAACACAAACACACACTTTCCCGCAGGTGTTTAGACACCACCCGCAGGCTCTTTTGTCTATAACAGTTCATCCATCTTTCAGCGGGGACCAATGAGTTCCTTTGCTGTGACATGGAGACAAAGAGCAGACAGAGCCTGACCTGCGTCACAGGCCTCACCGTGAAAACCCTCCTTTCACAACTCATTCATGCTTTTCCTGGCTGATTTCAAGACTGGTCTTGAATGGAACCATTTCTTCATGTTAAGCTGTACTTTTTATGACAATAATAATAATGTGTTTAGATTTTTAAATTAAAAATTAATTTACAGTTTCTCTACATTTTTTGTCAAATACGCACCGATCAGGCATAACATTATGACCATTGACAGGAGAAGTAAATGACATTGACCACCTTGTGACAATACACTTTTGGACCTGGCATTCATTCATGTGGATGTTACTTAGACATGTAGCACCCACCTAGACCAGACCAGACCAGGCACCCCCACCCCATAGCAATGACCCTCCTTGATGGCAGCAGCCATCCCCAGCAGGATGCAGCCTGACACAGGAACACACACAAAAACCCTTTAGGAACAACCAAAAAAACATGTAGAACAGCACAAGGTGTTGACCTGGAACATGCCTGATCCACAGGGGCCCCTCGCCCCAACCCATCGGACCCAAAGGCCCCCCACTAACAACATTATCAGACACCACAGGACACCCTCAGAAGGCCCATGTTCATTCACAACTGTTTTGGAGGCACAAGGGGAGACCTACACAATATTAGGAAGGTGGTCACAATGTTATGCCTGATCGGTGTATGTCCACTTGCTTTAATATTCAGTTCAGATGTACATTTTCTTAGCCGATAATTTGTTGCTTTGAAAGAAAACGTGTATTTTCACTCAGAAGTAAAATGTTCACGTTGCCTTCAGCCTCAGTTGTACTTTGTGTAGCAGCAGTTACTGTAAACTTTATTCATACCTGACGTCTGTTTAAAAGGTGGTTAAATAGCCTGGGGGTCAGCTAATGGCAGGAATTAGTCTTTACTTAATTTTTCAGACAAAACAAACGTTGACATTTTGGGAGATACAGGCGAAACAAACGGATACGATCGGTTGACCTTTCACCCCCATCATGCAGCAAAAACAGTTGGTTCGCTGCTTCAAATCGTCTGCTTCCAGTGAAAGCTTCTTATACTCTGAACACACTATTGATGGTGCACAGCATGTGTCATCGAAAGTTGTTCTTTTTTTATCAGATGCAGATATTATTTTTGTTTGGGTCTCTCTCCACGGTGTCAACAGCTGTCATGAGTGACATTTCTTAAACTTAATTTTAGATCTATTTTTTTCGCTCCTGCTTCTCTTTTTCGATGAAATCACCAAACTGGTTTCTACTGATGTACAACACCCCCAGTTTCTGATTTTCACAGCTTTTTTTCATTGGAATTTTTATTTTTCAAAATGCACGGTCTTGCAGTGGAGCAGTTTCATCATTTATGTATTTAACCATTCATAAGATGACGATATTAACGCTCCGGTACTTTCGGCAAACATTGCATCAATGTTTGAAGAACAATTAGGGTGAGAAATGATGTTGAGGTGGGACGTGACTTATGTAAGTACATCGATTGAGGTTGAGTACTTAGCTTGCATTTTATAGCTCATTGTCAGTCAGGTGTACAAATTGGCACACGGAGTACAGTACAAAATGTGCACGATGTTGACCGAGCACACATTGCGATGGCTTTCTCATGCCTGTGTAAACACTTCAAAGCCATAGTTTAAACAGGTTAAGTGCTAAGTGGTGTTGGGTTGCGCAAGGTGTCCCGCTGGTCACATAGAAACTGCTTTTGTATCGAGACACTGATCAGTGTACAGGGAAGAGTCTGTTCTTGGCGAGGGCAGATAAGACTGTTTACCGTCAGTCTCTTTCTCTGAGAAAATGACAGCCCTTCGGTGTTTGCCGTACACTGGAATGTGTATGTCCGACCCATGAACCAGTTAATTTACGGCGCATGTAGATGATCATCAGTGATGCTCTTCAGAAGTGCGAGTGCTCCACAAAGCTGCTTGCTTTTGTCTGGCTGTTTAGTGTCGTGTGTTAGTGTATTAAAGGTGACAGGGTGGCATCATAAAGTCCATTACCCTCATCAAAGTGAGTTTTTCTTCCCTGATCGAAAGATTATGCCTGGCACAGTTTCTTTCAAAAGGTTTCTTTGTCCTGAAACTTATTACCATTATTACTGGTCAGCCCACAGCACATAAACTGGAAGGATTTAAAATTTGACAAACAAGTATGAGTCACGCTCTGTTCTGATGTGAGACACCACACCGAACGTGTCGTAACCACAACATATTTTCCCTTTTAATCCAGCGTCAAACTATTTTGTGGTCTCTGTAGTGACCCTAGCCCACCATATCAAAGAGTCAAAGCAAGTATTTGTCTTATTGGGGCAGTCCGCCCAAACCGCAAACAAAGTGCTCCATTACCTCAACTACGACAGTCCAGCCATAACCGGTTTGTTTTATAGATGTGGTAAGATGCACCAATCAAGCATAACATTATGACTTCTGAGGGTGACCTGTGGTGTCTGGCAATAGAAGGTCTTCTTTTCGATGGTGCCAGATCATCAGTGACCGTCTGTGAGCCTAGCCTAGTTTTTGCAGTGTGTCCCGCACCAACGCCACTTGTCGGGAAAGCAATTGACCGCTTTTCAGTCGTTGCGGTGTGTTCAAGTACAACTTTTGATGACGTGAGGCGAGGTCACAGTTGGTCTTGGGTAGTTTGGTTTCTCCGTACCTTCAGAAGAAGTAGAAGAAGTAGTCATTAAAGCGTATAGTGGCGCAAAAATGGTGGCTTGTAAATTGTTTCTGACTTTCACTTGATATTGTCCAGTGTTGTGTGAACCCCAAATGGTATTTTCAGAAACAGATGTCTCAAAACTGGAGCCCAATTACTGTTTAATTCATAAGTTAGGTGTTTCTTTACTAGTAACTAGTAAAATCGTTTTTTTTTTTTTGTTTCAAACTAAATGAGTGTTGGGGGTGGAACAGTGGTGTGGTGGTTAGCACTGATGCCTCACAGCAAAAAGGTTCTGGGTTCGATTCCATTGGCCAACTGGGGCATTTCTGTGTGTGTTTCTGTAAATTAGCCGTAGGAGGACAAGCGGTTACAGAAAATGAATGAGTAAATGAGTGTTTGAGACGCCTACAAACCTGTTGCTTTTCGTAACTTGAAATTCTTAAAAGGCAAGTACCAGTTTAGCTTGTTCTTTTTTCTTGTTGTTGTTTTGTCTGTTTGTCTGGACACTCGAGTTTAGTGTGTGATCTAGGAGAATGATGCATCCTCATATGACCTCTTACAGTCCTGTACCACAAAGCAGACCTAGTAAGACTGCCGCAGACTGCCGCAGACTGGTGTGTGTGTGTGTGTGTGAACAGCGAGTGTCATGAGCTGCAGCATACATCTCAGACTTGCAGAACTGAAGTGTGGGTTAGTGTTCCCTCCCAAAGAATCTAGTGGAGAATAAATGCCTTTATTGCTTTGAATCAGCTCAGCTCCTTTAGCTATTATTACCACTGACTGTGGAACAGCCACCAGCGTCGAGAACTAATCTTGCTTCAAACTAAAATGTTAAGATGTGGAAACAACAAAAATTAATCAAGATCTTAGTAGAGCCTGGCTCTGCGGAGGATTTGTGTTTTATAGTGCTTCGAACTGTGGTTAATAAAACCGGATCATCTTCTGCCACTGACTAAAGGACACTTCATTCTTCTGTCGTAAGTTCCCACCACTTCAGTTTGAGAAGAACCCTGGAGGCTGTCTTGTTCTCCAACAGATGTATTCTTAATAAAATCAAAATGTCCATTATAGTAAATTGGAATGAAAGTCTTGTTCAACTTGTGGCATCTTTAATAGATCTGGTTACTAGAAGTATTGGCCAGTACGTTGTGAACAAACATCGTAAGTGCACATTATGTCCTGGGAGGGGTGAATTACTGCAAGTTCGAGATGCAGAAGAATTAAAGAAGGATTATCATTTCATAACTTTAACTTAATAGCTTTTTAAATCCATAGTCTGTACTTGACCAAGAAAGTTTTTTTCCTAAGCCTAATCAAACTAAGTTACATGAATCTGTCAGTGCATTGTTATCCTGCTTATCTCAGATTTGGAAGCCAGTGACGTATTTTGTCTTTTGGTCTAGCGAGACATTGTTTTCCGCTGATGCCGTGGCCTGGACAATTTATGTGCACTGGACTGTGGCACATGCCTGAGAAAGAAAAAGAGATGACGAGAGAGCTGGCTACTTTTCCTTTTGTTTCCATCCATCACGGCCCTTCAGGGCAGCCGCGCTGCCTGTCCAAACATTACTATCATCCTCTCCGCTGTGTGTCACACACGAAGCACCGGCGAAAACACGACCGGCATTCAGGAGAGGAGTGGGAACCGCTGCCCGGCATTAAACCACAACAGTCATCAAGCTGTCCCGTCGCTGACTGCCAATAACACTGACCTGCTACTTTGAAATGTAATGTGTATAACAACCTTGGCTCGCATCCCTCCGTGTGTTCCAGTCCACAAGTTTCGCGTGTGTTTACTTGAATCGCTGTTTGCCTAAACGGCACCTTGCATCATCAGCTGAATTGTCTCCCTGTGTCGGTGCCGTGTGGAAGTATGAGCCTGCCATGAGTGTGTGCACTCTGTGACAGATGTGGGCAGCTGTATGTTTGCTCTCAGAGAGGAGGTGAGGAATATCACGGCCCTCCACCAAACCGCCTGCTCTGCCGCTCGGCTCATATCTCACTGTTGTTTATACGATCGGGACTCTTGGAGACAAGGTGACGTCATGAATAATGTTTTTCTGCTCTGTGTCATGCAGACGGTACAGTAAGCGCAAGTGTGCAAGGTCATATCGGTCCTCTTACTCACAGCATACGGCATATCACCACTGTGTCAGCGGAGATAGAAAAGGAGCTTGTTTTTGCTTGTTGTGGAGACCGAGCCGTAGTGAAAATTCTTCTTTTTTTTTTTTCTTTTTTTTTTTTTTATCGCACGCAAAGATCAAATTAACTGAGGGGGTTGTGGTCACGGATGTAGAGCACGACAGTTCGACTGAGCCCCATATGCTTTTAATGGCGTGCAACTGGCTTCTTTGTTTCTTCTGTTTTTTTTTTTTCCCCCTGCATGTACTTGAGGGCGCAGAAGAATGTCCATAGAAAAATGTGTAAATTGACCAAAGCTGCAGCTGAGATGATGAGCCTGGCGTTTTTGTGTTGTGGCAGAATATGTTTGACTTTTTCTTTGGAAAGAAACGGTGTTTTCGGGGGGGGGGGGGGGGGCTAAAATAACAGTTTGGGTCGAAATGCTAGCTGGGATCACAGTTAAACGTCTGCAAAGCAGCCGTAATAAATGAAGATGGAGAAAACGTATCAGTCCGACAAGCAATCAGTGGAGATATTGTGTGTAGTTGGCGTGTATGTGGGCGATTCTTGCTATCTCTTCCAAAGAAACACCTTTACACTGTGGTCACCATGGACCGCTGTCGCATCTAGAACACACCTGTGGCTGCCAGTGGTTCTTTGCATAACCCTGATTGATCTGAAGAACTGTGGTTTGGCTGCGAAATGCAAAACAAGACATATCCCCCTGTGAACCCCATGATCTTGCAAAAATCCAGCTGCCTCTCAAGCCACAACAAATAGATCTGTCAAAAGAAATACTGAATGCGGCGATGTCCATTCGATTAAGTATCCTGGTTATGAGCCTTACTGAGCTGCCGTTTTATCCGAGTTGCAGACTGATGCAAGCACCTATTTGTGCAGACACCTGCACTGCTCAGAATGCTTCGCTTAATTTAATTCAACTGTGGCTATTATCCTGATTTGCTCCACTGTGCATGTTGAGGAGAAAAGGCGCCTTGTAACCTTTCTCCACGGACTTGAACGGATTAGCATTTGAGTAACGTCTCCCATTTAAATGACAGCGTACTCTATATTTAACTACAGGCACAAATCACCTTCTTAACTTAATCCAAACGAGACCATTGCTTTTGTTACATCACTCTGCTGAACGTGTATTTCTTTGGGAGTGCTGCAGCTAACATATCCCGTTGTTAAGATCAATTTATCACTTGACCCCGTTAGAGCTGGAAGTTACTGTCACGGTTTGCGTTGCTGCACTGCATTCCTGCTCACATCCTCGAATGCTTTTGATTGGACTGCGGTAGCAATAGCAAACCTTCACAATGAAAAAACAGACGGATTGATGTGTAAACTAATCCGCTAGCTGCGGAGGAAATACTCTGCGTTGAGCTTCTTCTGCTCGGGAGGCAGGGAGGGGAGAGATGCAGAAGGAGCCGAACGTGATCGTGCCCTGCATATTAACAGAGGTTCATCTGTTCGGTAGACGGAGTCGTCTTTTTTTTCTTTTTTTTTTGCAATTGCAGAGGAATGATTTCCCTCCTGGACAGAAAAATAACACTGAAAGATCAGTGTGTCTGTCTGCAGATGTATGGAGATAGAAGTTATTTATATACTTATAGTCATAGTTTTTCTTTATTTTGGACAGCCGAGCCCTGATACTGACCTGAAGGGGTTACACAACCGTCGTAAAAATGAAGCACTTCGCTCTCCTTCGCTCCTTTCCAAGAATTTTCTTCTTTCTCATTTCTTTGTAGCGGGTGATTGATGAGCGGGCTGTTTCTCAGACCCTCTCAGACAGGGGGAGAAAGGGAGAGAATGATAGGGAGGGATGTGTGCGTCTGTTTGTACACTGGAAATTCGTTGCATAAGAGCTTAGCTCATTACCACAGCGTGATGGAAAGGCATGCTCATATGTCAGTGTCATTGCGATAACGTCTTTGTCATTTGGACACCTCTGCGGTGTCGCCATCGTGGTTTGCGGCTTTGTTCGTATCACTGTTGTCGATGGCGGTGCCCGTGTAAGATTCAGTTGAAATGAGCTGATGTGAACAGTTTGAGAATTTTGAAAATGTTTCCGCGAGTTGATGTCTTTTTACTCTGACCTTATCGGGTTTGCAAATAAATGATATTGCCTCTTGTGTTTGACAGCTATAAATTTACGCAGTATAAATCGGTAGCTGTTTTACCACTGTGCTTTTATGATGCCATGCCATTAAACCCTATCCACATTAAGCGTTTCATTCTACGCCCATTACTTATTAGCTGGACAGTTGGTGGTTAGTGGACGTTTCATGCTCAGATGTTTCCGGGTGAAACAAGCAAAGCAAATATTTATAGTGTGTGGATGGAGCCAGCCTTTCTCGCTGGCAAACAAATTGTCAACACTCCATCGGGGTTCACCTGATACCCCCAACCTTGCTATCAGCATGGTGGTAGGAACCAAAGTCATGGACAGTGTTTCATCACAGGGAATGTTTGTGTAACTCTGTCTTTGTCCACCTACCCTATCAGTCACTCTGACTGGTTGTCTCCTCAGTTGAGTTGCCTCAAAGCTGAGCTTACTTGAAGGTAGAACCCACCCACTTTTCATCACCATTTATTTATTTTTTACTTATCATTGTTACGTCGCATCTTGTCTCTTCTTGTCTCTTCTTTTACGTAGCCCCCGTTTGCCCTCGTATCTAGATGGGTTTCACCAGGTTTTTGTCAATCCAAATATAGTTCTAAGTAGTTTCAAACTACAGCAGTAGCTTAAAGAATCAGGTTGCACCAGAATAAAACTGACAAGATTCTCTAGTGTGTACACTGGTTGCTAGGAAACGTCTGTAGTAGGATCAGCATAGGATAGTAGGATAGCATTCAACAGTGTAAACAGGAAGTTCTTGGAGCGTTGCAGACTTTCGATGCAAATTCAGGTTATAACATTTTATTGGTGATGTTATATTCAACGTATTCTGTCGGTATTAAGATACATGGATCAGGCATAACATTATGACCACCTTCCAAATATGGTGTAGGTCTCCCTTGTGTCTCCAAAACAGTTGTGACTCATCAGAGAATGGACATGGCCCTTCTGGGGGTGTCCTGTGGTGTCTGGGAACAGTATTTTGTTGGTGGGGGGTCCTATGGGTTGAGGGGAGGGGCCTCTGTGGACCATCCCACAGATACTTGATCAGTTTGGGATCTAGTGAATATTTTTTTTTAGGTGTTTTATTTATTTTTTTATTTTTGTGTGTGTGCCTGTGTCAGGCTGCATCCTGCTGGGAATGGCTGCTGCCATCAAGGAGTGTCATTGCTATGGGGTGGGGGTGCCTGGTCTGGTCTAGGTGTGTGCTACATGTCTAAGTAACATGCACATGAATGAATGCCAGGTGCAGAAGTTTCCCAGCAGAACAAGATGGTTGATGTTATTTACTTCGGATGTCAGTGGTTTTACTGTTGTGGCTCATCGGTGTATATTAATATCTAAAATGACCAATATGATGTTAGCTCTGTTACTATAGTATTTAAAGACCGCTAACACCAATGGAGGAACTTGATTGTGTGGCGCAAATAAATTTAACTTACTGAATCTGTGTCTCAGTAAAATACTTGTAGGTTATTAATTAGGTTGTATCTTGAAGTTCATGGCAGAGATCTGGGGTAAAACAAAGTTGATATGAGGACAGATGAGAAACTGAAGGGTGAATGGTACAGTAAATATCCATGTCTGGCTAAATTGCTACTAATCTGATTGTATTTGATGCCTTTTTGGACTTATACTGTAGGGATGTGTTCCTTAATCTTATAAATTAACTGGAATCTAAACTATAGCTGCAGCCAACTTGAAACAAGCCAGCATTTCCCTATTAAAGATACAGCATCTCCACACTGGTGTCTTTATTAGTTATACAAGCTGCCACAGAAAGGGCTGTATTTGTGTGTGTCAGCAGTTGTGTAGACTCAAATAAGATATCGAAAAGCTGCCAGCTGACTGCCAGGCCTTGTCTGGCATTAGGTCACATTTCACCATCCCCCTGCCCGCCGACTCTAGAGTGTCAGTCAGGTGCCCTAAGAGGGTTAAAGAGGGTTGGAGGTTTCCATCCAGACTGGCTGGCTGACGTCCCGGCGGTTTCAGAATAGCTGGCGCGGCCCTCTGATCTGCAAGTTTCTCACCGAAGAACAAAAAGCAAACACTTCATCAAAGACTGACCTCAAAAAGTCGCTTTATCTCCAAATAAAATTTTAAGCGTCGGACATGAGCTTCTATTGTGGTGGTCGCGGTGGTGGTGGTGAGCTCATGTTTTAATTGAAAGTGTTGAAATGGGGCCAGAATTGACAGGCCTGGTCTGCTTTACGAGTCTCCGGTGTCATAAACAAGCTGCCGTGCCAAGCATTTACCCGACTCGGAGCTCTCTATACCCGCTGGCACGGATTCAGGCGGCGTCAAGCCAAGGGAAATCTAGAGCTTAGTTTTGGGAAAAGACCCGCTCGCTGTGTATGCTGCGCATGTAGACGGCCGGGGCAAGTGCTGGTTGAGTCATTGGGACGATTTCTCTTGGAAATAGAAGACAACATGCTTTATTGTCATTGCGGAACGCAGGTTGTAGAACGAGATTTGGTTTTCAGCTCTGAAAGATGCTCAGTATCAACAGTAAAAGAGCAGTATAAATATAAATAGATAGATCATTCAGTATATCAGAGTATACCTTAAATTTAGCTTGTTGGTTTGCGTCTTTATGACTTCCCCTTTTACGATATATAGAGCTGAGGACAATGGCAAAACATAAATAAATACACATACCAGCTCTTCACTGATTAAATTCAACTTCCTGCCCTTTGTTTGTACTCATGCTCGCCAGCAAAACGAGCTTTATGTCAGGGGAAAAAAAACTCCAGTTTCTCCAGAATCTGCACTAGATTAAGAACACACATCTTTCCAAGCACTGTCATGTGGAGTTGGTTCAAAGATTTACCAGGATGCTCATCATCATCATTACTCTGGTGTTGGCTTTGTGTTTGTATAATGTTGCAATTTCCTCTTCTCCTTTTTTTTCCCTTTTTTTTTTTTAAATTGTGAGAGGGAGGGCACACTTTGTGACTGTTTGTCCGTCTGTCTGTAGTCATCCAGGGCTCCGTTCGGTTATGTCATCCGACAATGTAAGTCATGATGTCATTCAAACTCTGCAAAACAATCATTTCACATCTGGGTCTTCACAAAGGTTTCCCAGAGAAGCAGAAGTGCCATTAAGTAAAGCCGAAATTTGGCCACAATGAGCCGGATTAGCTTTCAAACAGCCATTCAGTGTAATTTATTATAAAAAGGAAAGACAAGAGGAACATTATGACCACCTTCCCAATATTGTGTAGGTCTGTATTGTGCTTCTAAAACAGTTGTGACTCATCAGAGAATGGACATGGGCCTTCTGAGGGTGTCCTGTGGTGTCTGGCAACAGGATGTTAGTGGGTTGAGGGGAAGGGCCTCTGTGGATCATCCCACAGATACTTGATCAGTTTGGGTTCAAGTGAATTTGGAGGCCAGGTCAACACCTTGAGCTGTTCCTAAAGCATTTTTGTGTGTGTGCCTGTGTCAGGCTGCATCCTGCTGGGGATGGCTGCTGCCATCAAGGAGTGTCATTGCTATGGGGTGAGGGTGTCTGGTCTGGTCTAGGTGGGTGCTACATGTCTAAGTAACATCCACACCAATGAATGCCAGGTCCAAAAGTTTCCCAGCAGAACACTGAATTGTCACCAGATGGTCAATGTTATTTACTTCTCTTGTCAGTGGTTTTAATGTTGTGGCTGATCGGTGTATATTTTCATTTGTATATTAAGCTTGACCTTTTTCTTAAAAACACATGTGTTCAAACACATGTATCAGGCTCCAAATAAAGATTAGTTTGTAAGTTTTGGATTAATCTGATTAATCACATTTGATTGATTGATTGTTTTTTAAAAAAAAATTACATATAGTTATACCAAAGAAGTTTCATTTAAACTTGTGTTGGATAAAACTGTGTGTGTGTGTGTTTGGCTTTGTAAGTGTGCAACATACACACACACCCACACACCCACCACCCCACACACACACACACACACACACACACACACACATTGCTACGCACTTCCCTCTTTTAGGAAAAGAGAATAGCTCTTCATAGAAAGCGGTTTAATTGATTTCAGTTAAGTTTTCTCCTTCCTGTTTCACTTGTAAAAAACAAGCCGGTTCTTGCTAATAGGATAGGATTTTTTTTCTTCTTCTTCTTCCTTCGTGCGGTTCAACTTTTAAACGTCTGCCCTGAAGTAATATTTCACCCTCTGTTAGCGAATGTTACACTGAACTTCCACAGATGTGTCAATCTATCACTCAGCTTTGTGACGACTGAAGGCAGAGCAAATGAATACCTTGTGGTGTTTTTTTTGTTTTTTTTTTCGTGCCACTTCAGCCCTACGTGACTCCGCTCCACTTGTTGTTTTGGCCTCTTCGTTTTTACTGGAGTCCGACTCCATGCCGCGTTTTGGCTGCGGCTTGCCACAGAGAGCGAGAGCAGGTTCAGAAAGCTGGAAGCATGCACTCTGCAAGTATTTGAATTATGCCATTGACGTCAGCACAGTCATAAAGTAGACGGCTGCCCTTCCCCTGAAGTATTCCCTTGCCAGCAGGCCTGTTCAGCTCTGTGCAGATGGATTCAAACGCTCTATGCTTCACAGACAGGCCCTTTTGTTTGGGTATTTGGGAAGCTTTGGGACTCGCCAAAAAAACACCAACTGCGTCGTCTTTGTGGAAAAGCACGGAATGGCGTCTTTTGAAAATTAAGCTAACGATAAAATAGACCACATCAGTGAAAATCCTCCTGATTATTATCAACAACGAAGCAAAACAACCAAATCAGGGTTAGTGTATCATTATTCTGTGGCAACGTGGCTGATTTTCTTGGCAGAGTTCGGATCCAGATTGTCTCTTCTGAAACCAAGAATGCCACATGCCTATTTAGCTGTTACTCTGGGGTGGGGGGAGGGGTCGGGGGTGGGGGGGGGAGGCTTGTATTTAATCTTGATTCAATCAGGAAGTTTCATTTATCCAATATGGACACACACAATCAATCTTCTCTTGCATGCTGACCTGTGCCAATAGTCTTTATTGGCTCAATTTGATTTTCTTATGTGGTCTGGGAGGCGCACATAAACACACACAGACTCAGACACGCCGACTTGGACCACGCTTACCCGTCATAAGGAGGCATGCCGTTTGAGGTCATTTGGGGTTTGTTTCAGCTGGTCTTCATATGTTACTAGAGACACTGATCCTCCGTCGCACGCAAACCCCTTCGTCACAGAAACCCCCTCCGGTCGCCTTTCCTTCCCCGGCTCGTCAAGTCTGCTCCGTCTCGACCTGAGCCAGCCAGGCTTCGGCTGCGTTTCAAGTTCCTGTGCGCTAAATATGGTCAAGATAATGTTAATGAGACCGTCATGTTTTTCTTGACAACAGCTCAGCAGCAGCTGGAAAAGTGTTGAAAACGATTTCTTGCTTGGCCCCGGGAAAATGTTATTCAGATTTCAAAGCCAAGAAACGGGAGAGGCATGAGAGATGAAGAGGGTCTGTCTAGTCAGGGGCCATATTGCTTCACGGGTGTTGATTATTTGAAATTGGACCCTGATTTTGGAGGCTCAGAGAAGCTGCTCCTTCCATATTTTCTGGGCGTGTAATGACTGCGCGGATAGCACCTGGAGAAAAGGCTGTGCATCCTAACTACGGGATTTTGTCTAGTTTCTCTCACCGGATTATGTGGTTACGCCAACATCTCTGTATCCATGAAGGATTCTTTCTTCTGCAAGACATTAATGCAGTTCTGTGTCTGAGGCTCCCCTCCTCGTCTCCTCTGCTCTTTGACCCGTCCTGTGACATGGGTGCGTGACAGTAAAGCACTGTGTCTCATGGGAACATCTGAGGTAGAACTCCAAATTCCTAAAATTACATAATCCCTATTCATGAAGGTGCAGCTCACTCTATTTCCCAAGCTCAGATCTCACCCTGCTGAAAGCATGCCGCCATGTTAACACAGAATAAAATCCCAATTACCCTGAACGCCTAAACGTCCATGTCTCCGTTTATGGTGTTGCTGTTTCTCACTAAGTTTGTTTTGTTGCTTGATATTCAGAAGAATAATTTGTCATCTGCTGGGAAGAAGTGTACTGACATTCTTGACAGCAATTAGATGATCAGAACAATATGGCTTTTCACTACAGCCAGCAGCTGGTTAGCTTAACGCAGAGGAAAGTCTGGATCTGTCTGGAACATTAGTTGATTGTATGTTTTTCTCATGCACAAAGCAGAATCTTTCATTTTAATGCTTTCCAAATCCATATACTCCTGTTACATAATCCTCACATATCACTGGGGAATGCTCAATATGTTGTCAATTCAGCGTCTGAAGCAAAAGGCTTCAGACCACATGGCGTAAATAAGAAATATCACTTGGATTATCTTTAAAGGAAGGAACAGCACATACATAAATGCCTGAATATGCAGGAAACTCAAAAAGGGGATGAAATTCATAAGAATTGTTATGATCATCTAACTGCGTAGAAACTGAGACCAGTCCACCAGCAGCAGCTTTGATGATTTTCTCCCATCAATCCACCCCTGCACCAACAGTAACACTCTGTAGCTCCGACTCTAGTCACTGCTTTGAAACTTGAAAGACAAAAAAAAAAAAAAAGAGCAGCATCAACAGTGACAGAAGTCTGGCTAAGCAGGCTTCACGGTCTCTCTGATCCATGCTAATCAACCCAGAGGGGTGAGTGCCAGTCGGCGCTACAATGAGGCCCATTCAGGCCGGTCGGTGCTGTCACTTCCAATGTGGGAGTTCAGCTCAGGTAACGCAGACAGTCCTCGGCCTGTTGCTGCTGCTGTGTTTGTGCGTTTGAACGTATAGGAGACGTGAGCGAGGCAGCGTGGTGAGACGAAGCAAAGCATACGTGAGAGTTGGTTAGAGTCGAAGCAGATTGAGTGATAGTCGCAGGCCTTCTGTGCAGAGCAGCTGATCGGATAATCAGCCTCTTTGACATGCATACGTTTTATCTGAGAGGAAACAATAGATGCAGATACTAAACTGCGGCGATATTTTTGCTTACGTCAGAACATGCAGTGAATGCTGTATGTAAGACTCTGAGACAGACCTCTCGGATCTCAGCTCTCTCCTCACCGTGCTCTCCTCGCGTGCACCTCCAACATGCGCATCACCCTCTGCCGGGACAACATGCACGAGTGTGAATCATGTGCATGTTTGCCACAGTCTAATGTGCAAAGCATGACTTTGTGTGAGAAAAAAATATAGTCTGCAGTTAAGTAAAACAAGATAAGCAGATCATGGTTAGAAAACTTGGGTTTCTGTTTGGACTGAGAGCCAATTCGGAACAGATTTTAAAATATGTGTCATACTGTTACTAGAGTCTGAGCCGTTTGTAGGACTAGAGGAATAAAAAAAAAAAGGAGTTGTTTTAGTTTTTCAGTCGTTAAAAGTGTCTGCTTTTCTGTGTTTCATGCCAATGTTTAATATATAATTAATATTTTATGCATTTAATTCTACAAACAGACAGCACAGTGGTGTGGTAGTCTGGGTTCGAGTCCATCAGCCAACTGGGGCCTTTCTGTGTGGAGTTTCCATGTTCTCCCTGTGTCTGTGTGGGTTCTCTCCAGGTACTCCAGCTTCCTCCCACCGTCCAAAGACATGCTGGTTAGGTTCATTGGTGATTCTAAATTGGCCGTAGGTGTGAGTGTGAATGGTTGTCTGTCTCTCTGTGTTAGCCCTGAGATAGACTAGAGACCTGGGTGTACCCTGTCTCTCGCCCGGTTACAAAAAATGAATGAACGAATGAATTCTACAAACAAAATGGGCAATTGGTAAAAAAAAAAAAATAAAATAATAATAATTTAAGTGTATAGTAAAAGCAGAAATGAATACTCTAGGCCTCACTTAGGGAGCAGTACTGTAAAATATCCCAAGCACACAGAAACAAAACTGCCTTTCTGTCTTACAAGCCAACTGCCAAAAAACCTTCAGTTTTCAGGTCACACCTGGATTCAGACGTCTTGATTAACTCAGCAGAGACTCTCCGCTGTTATTCCAGTAATTCGACAGGGGATCTGGTGCTGCTCTCCACCCTTTGGGAGTCTTTGGAGTGCTACCGAGATTTATCGTCTTCTGTGCTCCTTTGTCACTGACTTCCATAGTAAATCTGGCAGGAATGTGTACATTATGGGGAGAAACAGGGAACACTATGTCCTAGAAGGAGGGGGGGCAGCAGTAAAGGGGGTCTAGAGCACGCCTGTTACATGTGATCCGGTCAAAGCTGTTTTTTGTTAGATGCTTTGTGGTGTGCGTTGACTAGGAGTTGAACCGACTAACCCACTAGTCGACTTTACTGCTATGCCGTGACGGTTTAAGCAGGAAGTCGACTAGTCGCCGATCACGTGACAATAACAACAGGGACGAGGAGCCCAGTGTGTCATATCAACAAACTAGCAGCGGTTCATCAAGTGTGTGGAAGTGTTGGAAATACGTCACTAAAGATGAAGCCCATTTCTACCGTGACATGCAGAATATGTAAGTCAGTCCTGAAATACAACAAAAGTACTACTGCATTACACACTCGTCTGAAAAGGTATCCGCTAACTAACACTATGAACGGTCCAAATCCACTGGACAGCAGTCAGTAAATAACTTCACCAAACGTCCTGCGGTAGCAGAGAGAAGGAGGCTGCACACCAGTAATTTGCTGGTGAATTTCATTGTCTAAAGTTATTAGACCTTTAGCTGATATACGCGGAAAAGGTTTTGACGATATCCTTTTTTTTAATCTCGGCTACATATTATACAACACGCTGTTAAACGTGAAGGTGCCAATTTATATAAAGTACACATATCCGCACAGTATTGAGAAGTACACGTGTTTATGTTCAGTTCTGTTGTGTTTTATTAGTTAGCATTGTTGCCGTGGTTGTAAGTGTTGTTTTTTTTTTTCGGTTTATGGTTGATGTGGGCTTTCGGCCAACAGCAGCCCGTGTTCAAGCCTCAATTACTTTGCAGAAAATCCTCTGTAGACTCTTTTCACAATATGTGTTCAGGTCAAGATTGATTTCATTGCTGCAAAGCATTACTTTCTACTGCGTTTTAATGTGTGACGTCATCGAATAGTCGACATCGACTCGACTTTCACCATAGTAGTCGACTTTGAAAAATCCGAAGTCGTTCAACCCCGAGCGCTGACTATATGTCGGTTTAAATCCAAAAAGGCGTTTAAAGAAAGGCAACTGGAGTTGTATAGTTTCTCGAAGACGTTTCGCCACTCATCCGAGTAGCTTCTTCACTTCTAAGGGACTGTTGAGAAGTTGAGGTTTGAATAGGAACATCTTTGATGGTCCCTGTCCTCTTTCCCTGTGAATGGTGCTTTAACAACCCTTTGCCAGTCAGAGGCTCTCTCAAGGTGTGAATGGGGTTGAAACTTCTTGGATCGGAAGTCAGAAGGACTTTATTGCAAATGGATTGCTGATTATATCTCAGTCCACCTCCTCTGTTTAGAGAAGGTTTTTTTCCCAACCTGACTATAGATGGCTTCCTTTACTCCTCTTTCAAACCATCTGTCTTCTTTGTCAGTATAAAGAAAGACACGCAAAGCTGAGTGTGAACATGCACGACGGGATATCCTACCAAGCGGAACCGCATTGTGCTTTGTGCAGTGCTGTTGCACACATTTCCTGAATGCTCATAAAACCACTCTTAATTTTTTGCAAATGTGATTAAATTTATTCATTCGGTATGAATTCTAAAGAATATGTACAGAATTGATTATTGATTGTTATTTTTCCGATTTAACGTCAGAGGCCTAACGCAGATTAAATCACAGATTAAATCACAGATTAAATCACTGATTAAAGCACTGATTAAAGCATGTGTCTTTTTTCAGAGACATGAAAGCTCTCTCTTCATGCATTGGTGACAAAAGTGGAAGTTTTGACACATCAGAGACAAGCATGACAACAGACTCTACTATTACAACATAAGAATTCTTAATCTCTGAGACAGCATCCTAAAAATGGCCCAGTGCTGCTTCTGGGAGAGCCACCACATTAGAAAAGGCACCCGAGTTTTTACCGACACTCCGTCCCAGAACGACACATTTACCCGTAATGGCTCCAATTAAAGCCTTTTCCACTATTGCAACAGAAACTCCAGTCAGTATTTCTCCTGTTTATAATCCGCGACCACAAGGCGAGTGAAACTTCAGTACCATCTATTGAGACGTAATTTGTAACGCCGCCTCCCTGTAAATCACACAAATGGTCTCTAATGAAACACAGGCTCATGATGTCATTTTTGTTGCTTCTCAGAACCCGGCTTACAGAAATCATTGAATCAATAAATGCCTCAGGCTCATGTAACAAGCCCCCAACACCACAAACTCAGCCACCACTGCCGCTGCCGCCATCCTCCCCTTTGTTCTTCTTCTTGTCAGTGACATACGTGTGCATGTAATCGAGCTTGCAGTGGAAGACTGGAGCTGCAGCATCTCCCCCCAACCCCTCTCGACATACCATCTCTGGTCTTTGTTAGGAAGTGTTGCAAAACCGCACGGTGGGTTTCAGATCAACAACGCTCTCTGTTTCTTGTAAAGCAGATGCAAAAAACGCTAAAGAATCTCTCTCTCTCTCTTTGTCTCTCTGTCATTTACCAACCTGGCACCGCTGCCAGCCTACCCACGTCAGAGTTTGTTTTGTTTCTTCGTGTGTGGTCTTTTTACGCCAGTTCTTTGAAAATGTGGCACGTCACCCTCCAAAACCAGGATGTTTACATGGTCGATTGCTTGGCCAGTAAATTCAAACTAAGAATTAGTAAGAGGCGAAGACCAAAAGACACATGAGCGCGTGTCTCAATGCCTGTGGGTCACCGCCGCGCCGTCATTAAGGCAATCTTGTCCGACGATAATGCGCCGCAGCCCTCCTGCTCTGCTGCGTCGACCATCACCGGCAGGAAGCTGCCTGCGTCCCCACTAGAGAGGACAACAGCTGTCTCAGATTCCTGTATTCAGGCACAGAAAGCTGCAGTGATTGTGGTCTCCTTTGGGACAAGTGGCCCTGACGTAACCTCATTTGGGTGTGGGTGCACCTGCTGCAGAGAATAAATCCCCTATAAAGTCAATAACTCAACAAAATATATATGTTTTTTGTTTTGTTTTTTTTAGATGGAAGTGAATGGTGTTTTAAATTAAACTGTAAAAAAATATTACCTGAGATCAAACTATATCATTTTAATCTCTTGCAGCTGCTATTTTGGGTCTGCATTTCTCAGTAATATTGCTGTTTTTGTATATTTTTTTTTTATCGGGCAGGAAGCATCACGCTGGTGGGCCCTTACTGAACTGAACTGAACATTGATTTGAAACAAACACAGAACGCGCTGACCTCATATCCCTCCCTAACCCTCGCTTGCCTCTGCAGCCCGACGGGCCCTGCGCCTCTCAGCTGGAAAGTACATGTGTTGATGTTGACGTGTGTGCGTGTGTGTGTGTGTGAGCGCACTAATGAGAGCAAACATGTGTGTGTGTGCTGGTGTGTGCGCCTGGGCTGTCCACGTTCATCCGTGTGTGTGTGTTTTCCAAACTGCCCCTGTAGGACACACACACACACACACACACACACACTGTGGGTCTGAGCGCTGATCAGAAAGACCCTTGTGTCAGGGTGGAGGCGGTGGAAATCCCCTCTTATATATTGCATTGTTAGTGTGTGTGTGTGTGTGTGTGTTAGTAGATGCTTGGATTTTGAGCCCATCCAAGTCTTCTCTAGCAACCATGCTTCTTCCAGCTTAAATATAATCGCTAATATTTGCCGCAAATCACGAAGGGACTTTTGAACGGAATTGCTAAATACCTTTTTAGCTTTGCGAAACTTTTATCTTTCATTTGCAGAAACCGTTGCAAGTCAAAAAGGCATCGGTGTGAAAAATAATCCGCCTCCAGAGTTTGCGTATAGCCCGTTTCACGAAACCTATCGCTCCAATTTGACTAATCTTCTTGTATTTGATCGCCCTCGAGACGTGTTTACAGTTTCGATGATCCTGTTTGTACTTCATTATCTGGTCTCACTGTCCGACCGTGTTCTTGTTTTAACCTAGTTTATGAATTCGCCGTCAAGCCGGCTTTGTTATTCCACCTCTAAAGAGAACGGCGCTCTCAAAATATAGCTAAAATAACAGCTTTAATCAAGTTTAGGATTTATGTTATTTGACTCCACTAATGATGCTGACTGAGGTTGACTTCTCTTTTAGTTTTGTTTCTTATAGTTGAGGCCTTTATTGTTATATTGTTGAGGAATCCATGTCAAGTGCTTCGGCTTTAAGCGCATAAATCTTTTCTTTTATTTGACTGCTGGTAAACTGGGTTCACTGGTGGTATTGGCCTTCCTTGCCAGCAGGCCACGGATCAGAGTAACACTGTTATACAAGCGTTTTAGTTAAGTGGATCTGGCACCTACCTAGGTATTGGGTTTAGTGTGTGGGGACCCACAAGAAGTTGGCCCTGTGAACGGTTTTGGGTCTCGACTCACTGAACCAGATTTAAAGACCCAGTTTTGAGATGAAATTCCTGGAGGTGCTTAAGGATCCAATCTGGCCGTCGAGTTTTCTCCCTGACGCAGCCTCACTTCCACAAACAGACCTAAACACATCTGTGTTTGTGTTGCCTGTGAGCGTCTTTGTTGATCAGTGCACACATTATAAAAATATACCCACTGACAAAATGCACCAATCAGGCATAACATTATGACCATGTCCTAATATTGTGTAGGTCTACTTGATCAGTTTGGGATCTAGTGAATTTGGAGACCAGGTCAACACCTTTTGCTGTTCTTCATGTTTTTTTTTTAGTTGTTCCTAAACCGTCTTTGTGTGTGTGCCTGTGTCAGGCTGAATCCTGCTGGGGATGGCTGCTGCCATCGAGGAGTGTCATTGCTATGGGGTGGGGGTTCCTGGTCTGGTCTAGGTAACATCCAGGTCCAGGTCCAGATGTTCCCAGCAGAACATTGGGCCTTTGAGTAAGGCATCAGGCTTCTGAGGGCAATCATTTGGTGTCTGGTAGTGGGGGCCTTTGGGTCCTGTGAGTTCAGGGGAGGGGCCTCTGTGGATCAGATTTGTTCGAGGAGTTTGGATGCCGGGTCAGTGTTTTTGATCCGTTCCTGAAAACATTTTGTGACGAGGCAGGCCGCTGCCATGAGGGACTGTCGTTGACGTGGGGGCTGAGCCTAGCTGGTCAACAACAACAACGTTTAGGTGCGGGCGGTACATGACAAAGTACATCCACGTAAATGCTAGGACCAAAGGTTTTTCCAGCAGAACATTTACCTCACCTGCCAGTAGTTTTAATCTTAGGGATGAATGGTGCATTTCCATTCAGTGTTATGCACCAAACATATATGCTTTTCCTTTGCCTTGGTGGAGTGCAGCTCTTGGCTCATCACTAACAGTAAAGCTTTGTGATGTACCTTAATCCAAACTTCCAGAAATCTTCGAATGTAGTTGCGCTTCTGTTGTGCCGATGTTCTTCTTCCTTTGTTGTCTAAGATGTTCTCCTGCAGGCTGGAACACTTTGCTCTGTACAAAAAAAAATCCCGCCCACATTTAATTTTTCATAGAATTATGTAATTACAGCACAGGTCAAAGTTTCTTTTAGTCGTTTTTTTTTTCTTTTTCTCTGCAGAGGATGGCGAAATTGCCTAGGTCAACAAACAGTGAGGCGTATCCAAAGCAGCGAGCAGGTTTTCTTGCTCCAGTTTAAAAGTTCGAACGGGAAATCTCTTACAGGAAAAAAAGGACTTTTCTGTACCCTTCGAAAAACACCAACCACCTCAAAGATGGTGGAAATACTGGAAAGCAACATCTCGGATGAGCGTAAACCGTTCCAGCATCAGACGCTTGTGGCGTTAAACCAAACACGCGCACAAACACACATACACACACACACACACATACACACACTCCTCTTTCTCCCACACTCCCCTCATCAGAGCGAGGGGAGGCTGTGGGCAGAGTGCCAGGTGCCTCTCGTGTTTGGGAGAGCAAACCGGCTCGTGTCTTTGATGGCGAGGAGATCAGAGCCGGGGACACATTCTACGCGGCTGCGCTAAGGTCACCGCAGTGCACGCCCCCGCAGCCATGTTGTGCTCCGCAGCTAGGAGACCTGGAATATACACACAATGTAGGGGCAGCAGACGTTTACGTGTATGTGTGTGTGTATGTGTTAGTCCAGCCCGAACCAGCCAAGTCATCGCACATCCCCTTTTCTTTCCAAGACGGCCTCTCTCCAACATTTACGTACTGTTGCAGTTGTCTGAAAAACAGTCAAACCACAAGAACAGGGTTGGAGCACCAACTCTTAGATCATGCAAGAATATTTCTGTATTTTGTTTTGTATTGTAGTGTGTAGTGCTCTTCATCATAATAACACTTTAAGATATTTGACTTGCACTTTGTAGATGTGTGTTTATTCCAGTCTTTTAATAACTTCCAACATTTTCTTTATTTTCATCCTTCATTTTTACTTTTTAGCTCAACTTTTACGCTTTACTTGCAGCTGCAGTCACTCTTTGATGCATTTTTCTGCGTGAAAGACCCACAAATGTGCATTAAAAAAGAATGATCCATTGTATAAGAAGATAATCAAGATCTATATTGCAAGATCTGCTGCTGTTCTTGGTGGGAACAAGGAAAATGTACGTTTTGGTGGCCATTTTTAACTCAGAATGATTAACAGATGTAGTAAGACACTGTACACCAATACACGATACACATGCGCTGAAAAAAAAACTATGCCAAATAGCACCTGAAACACGCCATCGCAAACGATCAGTTGCCGGACGAGAAATATTCTGAGCAAACTTCTGTTGAAATTATTACCTAAACCAGTTCCTGTAATTGTATCTCTGAGGTACATTTGTGTCAGTGCTGTGGTCGGCCCTTCATCCTCCCGCGTGCTATCTGCCAAGCAACAACCGCACTTTAAAGCAGCTGTTATCGCTTTTAGCATTTGTTGCGTGTGCGTCTTTGTCATGAGGGGACCCCCCACACACCCACTACAGATACGGGCACGGCTCTTGAATGTTCTAATCTGTCAACAATCACAAGTGATTAAATAATGTTATTTAATCCTTTTTTAAGTGCGTACGCATTAGTGTACGTACGTATGCCCGCAAATCGTAAGACGAGCTTTTTGATCATTGCTGAGGGCCTCAGGCTGAAGAGGGGAGGGGGCGTTGCGCGCACGTAAGCGCAGGGAAAGTGTGCGACAAAGGTCAGGAACTAGTTTTCTGACAGCTGCGAGTTCCACCACAGCTACACCTCCTCACGATGAAGGAGCGCTGTAGCCCCGGTGCCACCACTAGCAACTCCCCCTCTCCTCAGTGGCAGCAGCAGTAGCAGCAGGCACCCCAAGCGGGACCCGTGGGTGGATGTTGCCTAGGAGTGGCCGGGCAGCCCTCGGGCTCCATGTGCGCCGTCTGTTCTGACTGTGTGTCTCTGTGTGCCGGCTGTTTGTTGACAGATGAGGCGTACCAGAAGCTGGCCACGGAGACAATGGAGGAGTTGGACTGGTGTCTGGACCAGCTGGAGACCATCCAGACCTACCGCTCTGTCAGCGACATGGCCTCCAACAAGGTAGGAGAGGCTGCGTCTATTTCTTTTTTATTTATCCTGTTCCACTATTAGTGGAGCCGATGGCGACATGTTTTTGCTGTCCATGGGTGAACTCTCAGATCTGAGCAGCAAAAAGATTTATGCAAGGAGCATTTATCCAGGATAATAAACACATGAACAGTACACAAAATCCAAAGATCCTGCAGCTGGACTTAGCATGACCCCGGCAAAGTAAACAGTATCACTAGTCTGAACGTACAGTCGCAGAGGAGGAGTTAAAAGACTGGATTCAACTGGATGTTACTCATGGGCTGATTTCTGCCCAAACAAACGCGAAGCTCCGTTATTCAGAGAGCGTGTCTCCGTCTTGGGCCCGCTGTGGCCCCGTTTCCATCCGCCCTGTCTTACATGTTTTCACCTTCCACTGGTTATTCTGCGTCACTGATCGTGTGTGATGTGCAGCAAGGTTCAGTTCCTGGTTCTTTATATAAGTAACCTCTTAACCGTGTCACTCAGTGACTTGGCAAGACGCAGCAACATTTGACCCTAAGGTTTATTACTTATTACACTAAGCTTGTATGAAAGGTCAGAAATAAACTTGTTCATGCAAAGAACAAAAAAAAAAAGAAACTTCCTGATGGTGGCGCTGCAACAGCTATCGGAATATGCCAAACATTAACCTTTAATGCTGTGACTATTGTAAGATTATGATCCATTTTAAGCAAAAACCCTTTAATATTAATGTTTTATGCAAAGTAAATGCTGCTATTTGCACACTTTTGCTGCATATGTGGTGCATAATAGTCAAAAAGAAGCGGCGGCTTTAGCACCTCCTCTGATTTCTGTTGCACTTGCTGCTCTTGCACTTCACCTGATTTGCAACTTCTCCACCGTCCGCTGGTTATTCTCCTCCTTCTGTGTCACTGACACTGTGAGTGATGTGCAGCAAGGTATAATTCCTGGTTCTTACATAAAGAGCCCTATATTCAGCTCGTGGGGCTTTCTCTTTTATCAGTTAATATTCCTTGTTTTTGTGTTGAAGGATTAGTGACTTGCACTCTGGCTTTAAGCTTAGTCATTTCTTGTTTGACGCTGTAGCATTTAGCATTACCTTTTAGAAAAAAGCAGTAACGAAAGATGCACATCACACGCACGAACCAACAGCTTCTTACTTTCCCTGGTTAGCTCTGGTCCCACTTCTGTATTGTGTGACGCACTAAACTTTACTGTTCTGTTATCTGAGCCTGCAGACTTTGCATTGAGATTCATTTCATGCGTATCTGAACACGTTTTGCAAATGTTCTAGTGTGAGGATTCATAATACGAGGAAGGAACTGTTTGCTTTTCACAGAGTGTTGTCTGTTTTGTAATAGAGGTTGATAATTAATGCATTTTGTGGCTTGGCATGCGTAGCCTGTAACGGTCAACTAGATCCTTATCAAGCTCTGTAGGACGTCAAACCCTAGTAAAGCGGCGCCTTATACCATCAGCCACAACATTATGACGTCTGACAGGAGAAGTGAGGAGAAGTTCATCACAAGCAATTATGCAGCTTAACAAGATGAAAATACTACATAAATATAATATTAATTAACAAGGAAAATGCTTGTCTTACAGGTCTGTAATTTCCATACAATTATTCTGAATTTTATTATTATTATGAAGACTGTTTTTTGATATACACAGATCAGCTGCAACATTAAAACCACTGACAGGAGAAGTAAATAACGTTGACCATCGCGTGACAATACAATGTTCTGCCAGGAAACTTTTGGACCTGGCATTCATTCATGTGGATGTTACTTAGACATGTAGCACCCACCTAGACCAGACCAGGCACCCCCACCCCATAGCAATGACACTCCTTGATAGCAGCAGCCATCCCCAGCAGGATGCAAACAAAACAAAAACGCTTCAGGAACAACTAAAAAAATAATATGAAGAACAGCACAAGGTGTTGACCTGGCCTCCAAATTCACTAGATCCCAAACTGATCAAGTGTCTGTGGGATGATCCACAGAGGCCCCTCCCCTCATAGGCCACCCGCTAACAACATCCTGTTGCCAGACACCACAGGACACCCTCAGAAGGCCCATGTCCATTCTCTGATAAGTCACAACTGTTTAAGAGGCACAAGGGAGACCTGCACAATATCAGGAAGGTGGTCATAATGTTTTGCCTGATCGGTTGTATGCTGTTATGAAAGCCGGCGACCGATAATTCCATTTTTGTGGTTTTTATGTTTCACCCACTGGCAGCTGTGGGTAACAGAGCCTGAAAAAAAAAAAGTGAGCAGAGAGGAAAAACTTGTTATTCCTCCTAAAACTGGACAACAGGATGCGAAGGATCCCGCAGTGGGTCAAACACAATAAACTAGAGAGGAAGAAGGAGAACATTTATGTGTGTGTGTGTTGGGGGGGGGGGGGGGTTAGATCTTGCAGACCCCTGGGCAGAGTGACTCTCTCTTCCTGTCTCCTTCCTGATCCCCTCTGCTCTCTCTCTCTCTCTCTCTCTCCAGACGACAATAGACATCCCATTGTACCAGTTTGAATGGCTAGTACTTAATAAGTTTATTCATCAAATTGCTTTCGTCTTGTGGACACACGTCCGGAGCCGACAGTCAGAGGGGCCCGGTTGCACTTTAGACACGTGAGGATGATTGAATCAGAGAATAAACACTGTAATCACTGTTTAAACAGAGACATGAGCGCTACGGGTGCGGCCGTGACACCGGTATGACACTGGTGTATTCAAACCAACGGAAATAAATTCATCAGACTTGGAATAAATTAAGTAAACTGTGCAGTCTTCTGTCACACCTTGCGTATACTTCAGTCTTATCCAACACCAGAGTGTGTTTTTAGCCTTTTTGCAATCACAGAAAATTTGGAATCCGCTATTTATAGTGTTGATGGATTTCAGGAGCCTCACAAACTTGCGAAATTCCCAAATATCCCGATTAGGAAATAACGAAGGAATATTTCTGTCCTGCTACGTTTTTTTTTTGTTTGTTTGTTTGTTTCTCTTCCAGAAAGTGTTACAGAAACTTACCCACTGATCTGCCAAGATAATCAGATCATAACACCGTGCAACAACGTGCAAAGCTGTCGGTATGTCCACTTGAGCAGATCGTTCTGATGGAGAGATGCTAAATTATATCGCTGTGGGGTTTTTTCCATTTAAAGTCAACAGAAAATCTAAAAGAAAAATTGTGAAATCAGATTTATTACGCTCTGATAATGAGTTTTTTGGGGGAAAGCGGCTGAGAGTGTTGGTCAGGACGGGTCTGCAGTTGAGCCTGCAGGGCGGCACAATGTGCTTATTGTGCAGTCGGGTCCCTCTGTCTTCAACTTTTGGTCGTGAGTGAATGCGTCCTGACACGTAACCATCTGTGGATGAGACGCTGATAAGGAGCCCTGCGTCAAACCTGTTTGTGGCGTACAGTATGTGTTTATTGCACGTGGTCACGTTGTTTTTACTCTAGAGTGAAGTAAAACACTACACATCCCCCTCTTAGAACAGTCCTGGCTTAATTAATTAGACCGTACCAATCAGCTAACGTGACCCTCCCCCTGCTACCCACCGCATTTCAGATGGAAAAACTCTTATTCAAGCTGACGGGGGGGTATGAAACACGAGCACGAGGGACGGTGAAACCTAAGAAGCTGCCGCCGTACCTCCAAGGTGAAGCACAGAGGACTTGCAGTACGTGACTGTCCTCTCTCCGTTATGTATGGATGGCAGAAATGGGTCAAGGTTTGTTGTGAGTAGGAATATTCTTCTGTGTCAGCGCAGTATATCCTGTGTTGGGTCTAAATAGAGCTAATGTATGAATATGAATTAGTTAGACTTAAACTTGGACGGACTTTTCCGATCCACAAGGGAAGTTGCTTGGGTCGACAAAAAAAACAAAAAAAAAAAATACTAGTAAAAATAAAAATAGGTGTAATAGTTAAAAAAATAATAATAATTAAAATAAAATAAAAAATAAAAATAAAATAATATAAATAAAAAATAATAAAATAAAATAGTATAAATACAATAATAAAATAAAATAATAAATAAAAAAATATAAGCAAAAAAATTAAATTTTATTTATATATAGCGTCAATAACAATACAAATTGTCTCAAGACGCCTTACTAACCCTGGTCCGAAGCCCGGCCTGAAACCCTGAAGGCCGGACAGTGGCATAGAAAAACTCCCCTTTAACAGAAAGAAACCTTGAGCAGAAACCAGCTCGTACCGAGGGACCCATCTGCCTAAGGCCGGCCGGGTAGAGACAGAAAAGAGAGAGAAGAGAGAGGATAGGAGGAACGAGTTAAACATACATCTGTCATAGATGTGTGATGATGATGATACAAAAACAAGATATAGCTGATGATGTTACGTGACAGTTTGAGAATATGAGAGGAATCATGGGCAGGTTGGAGAATTGTTCATTCAGGTTGGAGTGGATAACTGCAGGAGGCCATGGAGACTACAACAGATGTAGTATGGAGACACAACTCCAGGCCTGAGACACTCACAAGAGGATGGAGAAGGAGGGGACACACACGGCTGTTAACATGCTATACAGTAGTAGTACAGATTTTCTGTCTCTGTACATATGTACAGGAAATAGACAGAATATCTGTCTATCTGTCTATCTGTCTGTCTAATATATGATATATTCCTAGTTAACATCTAGGGCTGCTGCTTTTATTATTTCTTCATCTACTCATGGTTTATACCTCATTTGAGTGATGAAACAGAAAGAGGGAAAATTCCCTGTATTTGAGCACAGAGTGACGTCTTTTGTACAAAACTGAAACCCCCCCTCCTAAAAGTATTGAGTTCACTGTGACGTAAGACCCTGAAGAGCAGCCAAGTTTCACTATGGAGAACCTCGGTCATTTATGTTTGTCATTTTGAGAGAGGTAAAAAAAAAAAAAAAAAGAAACGATCAAAACTGTCAAGATCAATTCATTCTTATTATCTGATTGAGAAAAACCGAAACGCGGCAACTGTCATCATTTGACAGTTGATGAATCAATTGATGAATCAATCAGGGCGTACAGGAAGCGCTCTGGTCTTAAAAGTGATCCTTGAGATACTGACCCCCTCATAGCTGTGACTGCCAGCTGCAGGAGCAGGGAACTGCGAGCATAGACGAGCAACGAGGCTAGAGGCAGGACGGCCCCCACGAGGGAGTGTGCATGAGGCAGAAGTCTCTCTCTCTCTCTTTCTCTCTCTCTCTCTCTCTCTCTCTCTAAAACACACACACACTCTCGGTCGTTGCTCCACATGCACAGGGTGTGAGGTAAAGCCTAGTCAGACCTCGCAGCCCAAAGTGAGTCACTAGAGCTGTGGCGTTTCCCGGCGTCAGAGAGCACAGGCTTTGGACCTTTTACTCATGCTTGTAGTCAGACCGAGACAGACACTTAAACGAACGGCAGCCCCGCTCTGATCTGCGCTCCACTCCACGCACAACAACATGGGCGCCTGCTGCTTCAACAAGAAAGAGAGGAAATTAGGGAAGTTGAATGGTTGGAGAAAGGTGAGTTTCTTGAAGTTTATGTTGTTTTAAGTTTTCTGCTGTTTGGCGAGAGGCTCCTGTGAGGCTTTGTGGACATTTAAGTGCTGAATTTTATATAGTAAAGCCTGTTTTAAACACGCGGTATTTAAATATATCTTTTTGTTTTAGTTTTTTTCATGGTGTTTAAAGTGGAACTTAATAGGACTTTTAACACATTCCACTGCTGCTGCTGCGGTGGATGCTTTGGCGTTTTCGTCTTCATCTGAAATTGTGTTTTTCGATGTTATTGCTTCTTCCGTGTCTTCAAAGTGAAAAGCGTTCACTTTATTTGTTCACTTTTTCCATTCATGCATTCATGCATGCATCACTGGAGCTCTGTGCAGCGAGTAGCAGCCGTGCCTTCTGTACATTCTGCGTTTCTGGATTTCCCAGCATCGTTTCGCAAGTTGCTAGATTTTACGTGTGTTAAAGATTGCAACTGTATTGTGACGCAATACAGAGGCATCTCTTCACTCTTGAACCCTACAGAAAAAAGTTGAATCCAGTGCTGATGAAAACTGGACAATTGGTCATTCTGGATAAGACATGATTGGTGATTTGTTCTTCCTGGCACAGTTTCACCGTTCTTTTCTCAAGTGATCTGTAGTTGACAGCGGCCGGCGTTCAGTTGAAGTGTGCAGTTCCCGCTTGAAGTATCTAAGGAACAAAGAGTATGCATGTTTGTCTGCTTCTGGTGGCTTTGTCTGAACTGAGCTGTTAAGCAAAGTGACCGTGGATTTAAATCACAAGAGGCCCAGGCTGGAGCGCGGAGACGGCCTTTCTATTTCTAACCGAGGCCGGACACTCAGGTCATCTGGGGTGAAGGAAAGAAGCAGGGGCGATGCAGTTGAACGCTGCTCAGTGCTCAGTTTGTTTAGGCAGTGGATGGACGGGGGGGAAGAAACTCTCTCTGTGAAATTGATGATTTGAGAGAAGCATCTCTTGTTTGTGGTGTCGTGTGGTGTTCAACGCGGGGCCGCTTTCTGCTTTCGAAGCAACCTCAACCCCAAGTGCAGTTGTGCACAGCCTGTAAGCAGACAAGCCTGGTGTCGCGGACCGCATCCTGGCGGCGGCGCAAAACAAGGCCGTCACAAGTCCCCCCCCCCCCCCCCCCCCCCCCCTTTCTGCCTCTGTTTTTTTTTTATCTCCTTCTCTGAAAGCTGACCATTCTTTCTGAATACGTTTCACACTGTGGGTTCAGGGAGACATGAATACCCTGGCTCAGACAGACGCATGCTCGCATGAGGGTGAGTCAAAGGAAGTGAGGGGTAGTCAGACCGTCTCTCAGAATTGTCTGCACCTCTACCCAACACGCACGGTTCATACGTAAGCGGATTCGCTGATCTTCACTGATGTCACTACCCATCCTGGCCTTACTGCCCTTGTTACCACTTTGCGTCATTAGTTAGAAAGAGGGGAGTTAAAACACAACCACTGCAGGGCATAATTGGAAATGACTACAAAAGTCACGATGGGCAATGATGCATACTGAAAGTGTAAGATTATACTGAGGAACATCATAAATGGGAGAATAAATCTAACGCCAGCGGAGGAGTTATTTGAAAGAAGATGATGCTCAGGTTGGAGACTTTCCGAATGAACTGCTCTGCTCTTCACGGTCTGATCATCGTTCATTTGGGTTGGGTTGAGAGTTGCAGGTGACTCTTACTTGCGTGTCGCACGGGAGACTTATCCCCAAGTCTGCACCGCTGCAGGGTGAAGTGGTGGACGCGGAGCAGGTTTCTCCACAGCAGGATGAGCACAGTGCGCCCACTAGTGGCTCAGAGACACAACTTCGGCCTCAAACGCTTCAAAGTTGGGTGGTGGTGAGTCCAAGCAAAGAGTGTGTGAAAAGAAGGAACTCTACCCTTTGGACTTGAGAAATGCTGTTGCACTAAATAATTTGCATTTCCAATAATAAAGTGAGCATAAAAATGTCACTGTGTCAGGTTTATAGTCGGATCAAATATTGCACAACGGTCAGTAGAGGAAGAAAGTGCATGAGAGTCGGTGTGCGGTGTGCGCTGCTTGGTCAGATCATGGAAGCATGGTGCCGTGAGCGCATAAGCTCAGTCTCGTGTCGGGAGGGAGACTCCGTGTCTGCCTTCCTGTCTACCTGTCTGCCTGGCTGCCCTCCGCAGTCAGCTGTCCGATGGGATCACGTCGAAACGGAGGAGCTCAGGGCTCCATTCACCTTCTCTGCCTCCGCCACAGCTCCTCACTGCTGAATCAACTCAACCCCCCCCCCCCCCGAAACGGAGATGGAGAGGGGGAGGGAGGGAGAGGGAGTGAAAGGTTAGTATAGGGAGAAAGACACCGAGATGAATGGAGGAAAAAGAGGACACGTTTGAAGCAATAAAGAAACGACGTAGAGGGAGAAGAAGAAATGAAGAAGCTCCAAGAGGTTAATCTTCCTCTTCCCCAGTGCCAGTAGGAGACAAAGAGGATCCCCCTTCTGAATGAGCACTGGCAAAAACACACCCGCATAAACATGAGAAACATGTGACGGCAGCTTCAGCTGCAGATAACGGCGTGTGCTGCTGGTGCTGCAGCTTCGTGCATTTCTGCCGCCTCTAAGGAGGCATAGGTGCAGAAAAGACATCCCCCGTCCGCTGTTATTTCTGGTTTCTTTATATATTATTCAGTGAGCGATTACATAAAGGGCTGCCTCTGCACTTTTTCAGCTTTTTTTTTTGTTGTTGTTTATTTTCTTGTGTCCTCCCTCCTTGCTTCTGGTTCTTTCCCTCCGTGGGAGGATAATCCGGAATCCTCTCGGGAAAGCTTTACCCCCCTCCCTCCTCCTCCTCCTCCTCCTGCTGCTCCCCTCATCTTTCCAAACTTGTACGCGCGCACGTCGGACTGCTGAGGGGTTCTCTGGGAATGTCTGTTTACCATTTTTTCAAGCTAATGCAAAGCAAAGGGAAACTGACAAAAGCACACGCTCGCCTCAAAAACTGATGTAGCGGTGTATTCCAGTCAGGTGGCCCTAGCCTTGTAGGATGCAGTGGCATCGACACCTGCTCCAAGGACGCGGCATTGATTCTGCCGGCGAGGCAGACAGACAGAGAGATGGATGACTGTGCCGGCAAGTGGCAGCCGGGAGAGAAATTGACATGTAAGCAGTGAAGAGTGAGGGATAGACGGAGCGGGAGGGAGGGAGGGAGGGAGGGAATGGCGGTAGGGGAGGCAGTGCTCGGTCCGTGTTCATCGGCGTCGTGTGTGGTGTGTCCTCGTGACGGCTCAGCAGGAACACCACATGTCTGAATCGGAAGGACGAGGGGAAGCCTCCTCCTCTCCTCCTCCTCCTCGCCTCCTTTTTCAAAACGGCCGTGCACTGGCCACCTTGACGCTGTTGCCATGGCGTTGTGGTGTTCTGGTAGCTGGTAACAATCATTCACAATCATTCACAAGTAAAGAGAGAGAGAGAAGCTGTGGGCTGACGTCCCCCAAATTGGGGAAGGATGCAATTATCGCCCATCTCCCCTTCCTCTGTTTTTATTATTATTTTTTTTTTTTGTGGGTCCCCTTCACCGCCGTCTCCCAGAGTCTCTGCCTGTGTCTTGGCTGTTGCAAAAATAGCCGTCCACAGACACCCTGTCAGCGTCTAATATTATTAGGGGATGCGGATAATGAACAGGCTTATGAGTCCTCCACAATGGCTGCCGCGCTCGGATGTCAGGAGACAAGAGAAGACTCGAAAGAGGGAGTGGATGAGGGGCGAGTGATAATGGAGATAATGGCGATAAAAATACAGTCGGCGTACATTCACATTCACATTCACCCCCCACCCTCCCTCCAGTTCCCTTTATTATCAGCCCTCATTGTTTTTCCTGTAGGGGGGAGGTGTAGTTTTACAGCTCGGTGACATTCCTTCACAATGGCTGACTTCATAAGAATGGATTTAAGGGGGAATTACATGGGATGGGGATGGAAGAGGATGGGAATTATGTGCAGTGGTTGAGGAAAAGTTTCATCTGAAATCCAAGTCTGGATATTAAATATCAACGCCTCATACACGCTGCAGAAACTTCACATATATACACCAATGCCAGGCTGTAATTAGGGCTCCCCCTTCTCCCCTCTTTCTGTCAAATCATGTGTTCTGTCTAGAGTGTGTTGCTGGGGCTGGCAGACTACAGCAAAGGGGGGGGGGGGGGGATAAAAAAAAGAGAAGAGGGAGGGAGGGAGGGGAAAAAGGGAGAAACAGGGAAAGGGAGAGAGAAACGCAGGGAAGGAGGGGAGGGAGCGCTACAGCAGCGAGAGCAGTGAAGCAGGACAAATCCAGCGGAGGAACCCCCCCTCCAGTCAGATGAGCATCGCTGCCTCACTCCCTCCTCCTACACAGCCGCCGCCTCCTCCTCCTCCTCCTCCTCCTCCCATCTCCATCGCTGTTTTTTTTCCCCTCCTCCCATCCTCGCTTCTTCTCCATTATTCATCAGCGCGCCGAGAGTGCCCAGCTCACAGCTCTCAGCCGATTCCACCGAGCCCGCTGGATCCCCCCTCGTCGGTCGCCTGCTTTCCCCCCACCGCTCACGTCCGCCGTCTGCGAGCATGGAGACTCAGAGCTGGCCCTTTGCTGCTGCCGAGAGGGAGAGTGAACCATCATCAAGCTGCTCTCTTAGCTGCTGAGAGGAGAAAACACAAGGAGGAGAGAAGAGGGGATTTTTTCTTCTGGTGCTGAAAGGAGTCCTGTTCGTCTGCCTCTATTTATTTTTTTCCCCATTGGATTACAGTTCTGGCTTTGTGTAGGAACGAGAAAACGGGGTCCAAAATGCCTGAAGCCAATTACCTGCTGTCGGTGTCTTGGGGTTACATTAAGGTGTGTGGCGCTTATCTACGTAGCATGTCGGGATGCCGCGCTCGGCTCATTGTACCTCTCTGTGCTTTAATATTAGGAGCTTAATCTGCAGAAAGTGAACATTTGGGTGACATCATCTGTTTTTGCAGGGCTTTTTTTTTTTTTGTCTAATTGCATTTAAAAAAAAAAAAAAAAAAAAAAAAAAAGATTTCCATCATAGTGAAGGGGAATATGGGGTGTTGGGTGGGTGGGTTCTGACAGAATGGTGTTTTGTGGCTCAGGCTCCATCTTGAGCCCTCTGCAGAGCCGTGTGTCTGTTTGTATGTGTGTCAGGTGTACGCCCGTGCACGCGCATGCATCAGTCCGTCATAAACAGCTGCTGCTGCTGCTGCTGTTGCTGCTGCAGTGCCCGGGTCTCCGTGTACTGACAGATGCATCCGTCTAGCGAAAATCGTGCTTTGGCCGGTTTTGTAAACTGCACATAGTGTTATTAAAAGAGAGGTGAATGTCGTGAGAAGTGTGCAGATGCTCCTCTGCATTAAGAAATTCTTGCACAGTGGTTCACGTAAAATGTCCAAAATATGTCCAAAATAATGTGTAATTTCATGGGTATTAAATGGCAGCACATATAATATCCTGCATCATAACTGTAAGGAAAATGGGAGGGAAAATACAGCATCTCCCCCCCCTCCCCATTGATTGCACACTGTAATTAAGTAATGTTCTTGACCTGGTGGATTAAATCTGGGCACTGCTGTATTTTCCATGGACTCTTGTACCATAATTTCTCCCAGGTTCCCCCCCTCCTCATTGGAAACTGACGACATTTTTCTCTCTCTCTCTTTCTCTCTTCCCCACCCCTCCTCCTTGTCTCTTTCTCTCCCTCTCGCAGTTCAAGAGAATGTTGAATCGGGAGTTGACGCACCTATCTGAGATGAGTCGGTCTGGGAATCAGGTTTCCGAATTCATCTCCAACACCTTCCTAGGTAAATGAAAGTCTCGTGTACATGCACTCAAAATCACAAAAAGTGAAAAAACAAATCACCTACTGTGTCTTTTAAAATGTGCCCAAAATCACCACAGATTCCAGGTATGATTTATGACTAAAATATATGTGGCGGCAAAAGGATTCCCACTTCCCTGACGCTTTGCCGCATTATTTTTATGGAGGTTTGGTCTTTCTGCGTGATGTTGAGCCGTGCAAGTTGCTCTGGCTGGCTTTCCTGTGGGGGCGTACCATAAAAAACTGCGCCATTAAGCTCTGTCTAGATGCTCGTGGGATCCAGCTCAAAATGGCCATTAAAACTGAATTAAAGGACGTATATTTCTCAGAGAGTTGAGAGGAATAAAGGTGGTTTGGGCTGCTTCGTTAAAAGGCTCTGTTTGACTGGAAAGAAAGCTTCCTAGCCTGAATCAGAGCATGTGAACTGTAACGGGGTATGCTGCGAGCGTGGGTTGGACGCATATGAGAATAGACGGATATAAGATGATTTAAATACGTGTATTTAGTAGCACTGGCTCTGTTTTTTAATTTTAAAATCATATCATAGAAAAAACGCAAGTAAGACAAAAGTATGGATTAAAAAATAGGTGCCAGACAGAATGCACATAAAGGCAGTTAAGAGTATTTATAGACGACTGTGCTCCGGATCGATTGCCGTGCCGATCCGGTGTTGTGTTATTGGAGGATCCCTCGCCTCACCGGATCATCGGGAGCGAGTGGAGGGGGGTGAGGAGAAGAAGAAGAAGTAGCAAACGAGCGAGTGAGGGAGGGCTATGACTGCAGTGAAGAAGAAGGAAAATAAATAAATAAATAAATAAGAGGTACAAGAGGAACCCCCCTTTTGCTGGCAGTGAGATGAGCTGGGTGACTCATTCCCGTCTTAATGCATCTTTGTCAGCGGGGACACCTTGTTGTCCCCTTACCTCTCCCTCCCCCCTCGGGCTGACCCGAGATTCCAGACAGAGATGACTATCACTGCGATAAAGAACTGAGGATTACCCTGTTTCCGCTTCTGCTTTTGCTGCTGCAAAACAGGTTAACATTAATGAGAAAGGGGTAAAATAAATGGCTGAAGCAGCACAGCTGGCCTGGGGTGGCCTCAGTTGACCAGCAGGACTGTTTAATCCTTCCATCCATTAAGATAACTATCACATCCGCGATGCGCTCGTTTCTGTTTTATATCATCAAAGCGTCCGTTCAGGATCAGAGAAATTACGTTTTTATGCCACACGCTTTGTTCTGCAGAAGATCCACTGCAACTCCGTGAGGCTGACTGGCAAAAATACTGTATTGCTTGCAGAACTGGACTGATTCCTTGTTTAAATTGGCACACCAGATTTTGTTGGGAGGGATGGTTTTAGGTGAGAATTACCGACCTTCCGCTGAGCACTGCCGGCCGACAGCATGCCGGCCTTTCACGTGCGCCTGTTTTCCGCCACAGCTGTCCTCACAGCATGGTTCTGCCATAATTCCCCCTTTGATCGGCCAGCGGCGGAACACACCTAGTTTTGGGAATACGCTGCGTCAGACGGAACGGAAACAAACGTGGGAGGTGGAGGAAGATCTGAAAGGGAGACGGATGAGAAGGAGAACAGAGGAAGATAATGCGGATAGACATTTGTTTCCTCTGCTTGAATCGTTTTCTCGGTGTTTAATTTGAGGAAACCGTGAGATGGATGGCAGAAGGCAGAGACTGCGCGTGTGACGCTAATCTGTCGGATCACGGAAACCTCCGCCTTGATAAAGCAGCTTCATTGTTTTAGCACTTAACGTGGAAGCGCATTATAGAAACGAATAAAACTTCTGTCTGGCAATGCGATCTCACGCAAAAACACCCCACAGCGGCGGTGATAATGATGACTTGTAATAAATTAGAGGGCAATGTATTGCTCCTCGCCTTGTTTCCGACTCAGCACATGTCTGAGAGTGCTTAATTGCCCATTCTCAATTACCAGTGGAGAACTGAAGAGAAAGAGACGGCGAGGACGGCGGAGGAAGGGGGAAAAAAAAGTGCGAGAGAGAGGAAGAGAGCATGAGAGTGAAAGTGATTATTTGAATTACAGCTGGTAATTGAATAACCCTCCACGGGGGAAGGCTGATAGGGCAGCGATGAGCTGAGTCGAGGTTTGATAGATGTGTGCGCGGCTCACATGCGTGCCGATAGCCCGGTCCCTGCAGGATTCCATTCGGATCTTCGGCGATTTGAATAAACACAGCCTTGTGTGGTTATTAAAAGCAACTAGGCGCGCGTCCTGGTTATTTTTAGTGAGTATTACGCGAAAGCCTTGTGCGATTTCAGTGTTTATTCCTGGACTTCATATGTTGCCAGAGCGGAAAGCAGTCAAATAGGAGTCCTGAACATTTAGCACGAAACCCTCCCCCTCCACTGAGAGATGCAGCAGATTACTGAATCGCCGACCTTACCGAACTTCCTTAACTGTGAAGTCCCAGCTTTCAGTTTGTCAATGGACTGACCTATGAGAGTGAAAAGAACAGGAGATGAGATGTGAGCCACCTGCTGTGAGACCAGGGGGAGGGAGGGAGGGGGGGAGGGGACGCTGAGAGGGTGGCTGAGAGACGAATGAACAGTGGGAGCTCGGAGAGAGAGAGAGAGACTGCAGGTGGACGACAAGGAGCATGAATGAACAACTGAATGGAGGGACAGATGATGAATGAATGAGCGAGCGAATCAATAAATCCCTCAGGTGTTTTTTTATTTTTAAAAGTGCACCTGGATCCCAGACAGCCTACTCACCCCGTCTGGTTTTTCACTGCTCTGCGAGTCTCTCACGCGCTAAATCCACGCTCCATTTTCTTTCCTCCCCCCGCAGACAAGCAGAACGACGTGGAGATCCCGTCGCCGACGTCCAAGACGCGGGAGAAGAAGAAGCAGCAGCAGAAGCAGCAGCTGATGACACAGATCAGCGGCGTCAAGAAGGTCTCTCACGGGCCCTCGCTCTCCAGCAGCTGCATCTCGCGCTTCGGCGTCAAGACCGACAAGGAGGAGCTCCTGTCCAAGGAGCTGGACGACCTGAACAAGTGGGGCCTGAACATCTTCACCGTTTCAGAGTACTCCAACAACCGACCTCTTACCTGCATCATGTATGCCATCTTCCAGGTGCGGATTGCCCTTCCTTATTCTGTGTTATGAATATTTATATAATGTCTGCTTCAATTATCCGCATATATTCTATATCTAAATGTTTTTTTTCCCCCACTTCCTTCTCAGGAGCGAGACCTGTTGAAGACATTTAAGATCCCAGTGGATACGTTCGTGGCCTACATGATGACGCTGGAAGACCACTACCATTCAGACGTGGCCTACCATAACAGCCTGCACGCTGCTGACGTAGCCCAATCCACGCACATCCTCCTCTCCACTCCGGCCCTGGATGTAAGTCTTAATGTAAAGTGACATGCCGTAGTCCCGGGTTTTAGTCTCAGGCATCATTTTTGCTCCCCGCGGTGCATCCACAGAAACGAGGGAAAACTAAATTAGTGGAGTGAGCTATTGCATCACCAGCACCATGTGCCACTTTCCTGGATTGCCAGAGCAGCTTTGAACGGCTCGACGGCCTTCCATTAAATCATCCGTTTTTTTTTTCCCGTTCTCTCTTGCGCCAGTTTACTCAAAGCGTACAGCTCTCCCCGGGTTGGAGACGCTGGTGAGAATACAGTCGGGTCACAACGTCCCAATCTTTAGATCATGATTCACTCCGCTAGGTTCTGCGTGTTTCATTTATTGTAGCCAGCAGACATCGTATTATCCTCTCTCACGGTGGATTTTCATAGAGAGGCAGGCAGTTTATTTTGGTTGAGGAAATACTTCAGACTTGCCTCGCATGGCCTTGACTGTCTGCTGCTTTCTTTAAAGGCGGAAAGTGACAGGAGCGACTGGATTTCCGTCACATAAGCAGAAAATTCTGATATTTTCATTGCGCATTTTCGTGCTTGACCTTCGGCACAATCATGGCGTTGGCGTGCATGAATTAACTTTTTGAGAATTTAGTTTAACATCTTTCTTCCTTTCACAGGCCGTCTTTACAGACCTTGAGATCCTGGCGGCCATCTTTGCTGCCGCTATCCATGATGTCGACCATCCTGGCGTGTCAAACCAATTCCTAATCAATACCAGTAAGTCAGACATCTCAGTTTTACACGATCCGCTTTTATGTCACATGAGAATGTATGCAAACAGAATCTATGAAACGGCTAACTAAATTGCTTTGACACCCCGTGCAGACTCTGAGCTGGCGCTGATGTACAACGACGAGTCCGTGCTGGAGAACCATCACTTGGCCGTGGGCTTCAAGCTGCTACAGGAGGACAACTGCGACATCTTCCAAAATCTCACCAAGAAGCAGCGGCAGTCCTTGCGCAAGATGGTCATCGACATGGTAAGACGCCTCGACTCGCGTTGTTACGTCCTCTTGACGCAAGTCGCCTTTCCAAACCGTCCTGGTGCTTATTTCTTTTTTTCCCTCTTTCAACCAGGTTTTGGCCACTGACATGTCCAAACACATGAGTCTGCTGGCGGATCTGAAGACGATGGTCGAGACTAAGAAGGTGACGAGCTCTGGGGTGCTGCTGTTAGACAATTACACCGACAGGATACAGGTATGTGTGGCTTTCTGCACAAATAGAAATATATCAGTCTACATTATGTGCACTGTGTGTGTGTGAGAGAGATTTAACAAACTAAGCCCTCCACTTCTATTTTACCTGCTTTTAAGAGCTGTGATCGATAGACGGTCCTCGCAAAAGGTTGCTCGGCCGATGATCATTAGCCAGCCTCCTACATAGCTGACCTCTGCTCCCACTGTCATTCCTTTTCTCACTCCATCCATCTTCCTTTTACCTCTAAGTGCTCCCACTTTACCTCTAATGGTCTGCTAAGGGTTTCTTCTTTATTGGGCTGTTGTGTAGATTTACCTCCTCCTTTCGTTGCAAATAAAACCAGCCTAGGGGAACATGCTATTGTTGCTAAGGTTGCGTTGCACAGCTAAAATCTAATAGAAAAGATTCCATCTAGTTCAAAACATGATGTAAATATTGTTTAATTTCAATGGCGAGCCTGTTACATGAGATGGAGGCCTTTTACTGAAATTGCAATTGTGTGTTATTTATAGGTGCTGCGTAACATGGTGCACTGTGCCGACCTGAGTAACCCCACTAAGTCCCTGGAGTTGTATCGTCAGTGGACTGATCGGATAATGGAGGAGTTCTTCCACCAGGGAGACAGAGAGAGGGAGAGGGGGATGGAGATCAGCCCCATGTGTGACAAACACACAGCCTCAGTGGAGAAGAGCCAGGTAGGTGACCACAGACAGGAAAAAAATAAGTATTTGTTGCACCGGAAAAAGAAAATTTGGACTTATTTCCAACTCATTTGCATCTTTCAGGTGGGTTTCATCGACTACATCGTGCACCCTCTGTGGGAGACCTGGGCCGATTTGGTCCACCCTGATGCCCAGGACATTCTGGACACCCTTGAGGATAACAGGAACTGGTACCAGAGCATGATCCCCCAGAGTCCCTCCCCGCCCTTCTACGACCAGGGCACGCACGGACACAGCGGAGGCACTGGAGGACAGGGAGGCGGGGAGAAATTTCAGTTTGAGCTGACCCTGGAGGAGGAGGACTTGGACGGAATAGAGAAAGACGGCGAAGGGGAGGATGATGAAGACGAAGAGGAGGAGGAGGAGGAGGAGGAGGAGGAGGAAGAGTTGGAGGAGGAGGAGGACAGCCTAGGAGATTCTCGGTCTCCTCCCCCGGACTATTTGGACAGTCAGGAGCAGGAGGAGGAGGAGGAGGGCGGCATGACTGAGCCAACAACGGCAATAGAGATTGTAACGCACGAGGCGTCGCCCACAGACACATAGGGCTTCCATCATCAGGCTCACGTGGTGATTTGAAAGTTTTTTGGAAAATAAAGAGGGCATATCCTCTTGCAGCTGTGCTTTTTAAATAAGCCCACAGAAGCAGAGGGGCTTGGTTTTGGCCCGCACGGGGGCGTCTTGCACTTGGGTGTTTGAAGCCGGACACGGACGGACAGTTTCAGTGAAGCGGCTTCAGAGTTCTCAGGAAATAATTACTGCGAACATTTAAGTCTTGATGGACGGGCGAGACTGAGGGTGGAACTTGAAGGATTTCAGTCAGTTTGGAAAGTGATTACTTTTCTTTTCTGGACTGGCACTAAATGGACAATGACACTACTGAGAGAAGTTTTGTACCTTAAAGACTTTTTTTTTGTTGTTGTTTTTTTTACATATATGATCTAGACGTAGCATAGAGTAAGATCTACTGACGGTGACACATTTGTATAGCAAGAGAAAGCGTTTACTTTTTTCCTGTACCGTTTGTCAGAGGACTTTTGTGTGCCTTTTTTACTATTGTCTTTATATAGTTTTTTATTTATTGAACACTCTAGTATGTCTGTGAAATGTTTTTTTTTTTTTTTTCCTTAACTAAAAGAGCAATTTTTTTTTTTGTATGTTGAAAAGAGTCTTCCATGTATTGGGCAATAGAGAAATCCAAACAAACGTTCGACAAACAACTTTTGGACAAACCCATCTAAATAAGAAATCATAAAAACATCCGTATTTGTATTTTATTTTTTTTAATCGAGCACATTCAAAAGCTTACTCATGATCCATGTCGCATGTTTGTTTTTTTTTCCCGTATCAGACGTACGTCAACCAATGTTGCGCTTAAATACGTCACCTCCATTTTCTTCCTCTCAGTCGCTTTTTCTTTGAAATCAGCTGCACGCCGCTGGGCTCTCCTCCAGCTTCACACCAAAAAAAAACAAAAAAAAAACTCGACTTTTAATGCGACGCTTTCAATCCTACATCATTGGCTAGGTATTCCTGCTAACTGGCATTTGCAGTTGTTTGTTGCGTTGGTGTGAAATGGAGGTTAGCTCAGTTCAGACCCTCATAACCTACAACCAACTACCAGATAAAACAGGCCGGCCTGAAATGAAAAGCTGCGAACGCGTCACGCTGCTCGGATCAAGGACAGAATCAGAAATCAAGTCATGCACGACGGCGCTGAAGCTTATTTTTAGCCCACAGGTATGCTACAGCCTTAATAGTGCTGTTGCTCGGAACAGGTTTTGACCCGAGACCTGTCTGATGTAACCCCCTCCCCCCACCACCAACACCACCACCCTTCCCCCTCCCCCCTTCCCGCCCTTCCCGCCCTTCTGCAATCAGGCCCAGACCAGATGATTAAAGGTGCTCTTACAGCTGCCTGTCTGAAAGGCGCTCTCAGACCCTCATCAGCGCCCGTATTCACATGGTTTACAAACCCCTCTGGGCTCAACTGACACGACCCCCCCCCAAAAACAATCAGGCCGGCTATTTCTTCCTCATGATAAAAAATCCCTCAAGTGCTGCTTCTGCTCATTGACGTCAATTGACTTTTTTTTTTTTTTTTTTCTTCCCCCGTCCCTCTGCCGTATCAGGTTTCCAGGACAGTTGGGTTGTTAGGATTTGGAACAGGCGGAACTGCTGGATTCAGCAAGGCAGGCCATACACTTGTGAAAAACAAATTAAAAAAATAAAATAAAAAAGAGGAATAATTAGGTGCTTTAATTTTAAACTGAACCAAAAAAAAATAATGTTTTGTTTCATCGCTAATGCGTTGGTTTGGAAATGGTTTGCATGCGTCACATTTTCCGCTCCCGGGGGCTTTCACGACTGATTTTTCTGGATGTCCCAGTTGCGTCTGTGATCACGACTCTCCATTTTCATACAGGTTTACTTATACTCACAGGTACTTCATCTGATTTCACTAAAGCATGCTGAAGTGGCAGTTGTTCGTGTGCAAGTACGTTTGTACGTTTCGTGCGCTTGTCTGGATGAGTTGACTTTGTCATCAGGCCTTACCCCTCCCACCCCGCCCCACACACCCACCCGCCTCCCATCACTCCACACCTTTGTCTCTACTGTTTGTCGCTAGGAGCTCAAGTTGGTCCTTTTTGCTGTTTATAACAGTGTGTATTTATTCTATACTTTAAGCTTGTAAATAAGAAATACTGATTCAGTGTAAAATCTATTTTAATTTATATGCACTTGCATTACCTGGAAGTGGTGGTGTCTAACGTGTAGAAGGCTCTGGATTCAGAGTCTTTTTATATATGTATTATATATTGTTTTTATATAAATATATATAAATATATCTACGTATATATTCGCACAATGTTTTTGAGTGCCCAGCAGAGCAGCAGCTAAAGAGACATGTTGCTGTTGTCACATGAAAACCTTGTAGCCCCCAAAACAGCCTTTTTTAATTTTTGCCATTTGAAGTTAAAATTGCCTTTTAACGTCATGGCTGAGACGAGAACGATTATTGATATTATGCATGAACATTAAAACCAAAAATGTTGGCACTTTGTTTTTCTGTGTTATGTTCTATAGAGGACTTGTACGTCCTTATTTTTCCTTCTCATATATATCTGTATATATATGAATTTATTTTTCATTACATTTCCTTACAAGGTTTTCATCTGACATCGGCAATTTGGTAACCCAGAGGTGACATAGAGGACATGTTAAACTGCATAGGCTTGGATATAGGATACTTACAAGCTACATAGCTAAGACAAACCGAGGTTTAGTCGACGCTTGGTTTCAAATAGGTTCTTTTCTCTTGGCTCGTCGGGCGAGCCAAGCTTCTCCATCCATTTGATTGCAGATTGTTGATACGCGAGGCCAGATAGCGGGTTCGACCGGCAAACACAAAGCGACTGTCTCCTTTTACACTTAACGCACTTCATGTAAAAGTAGATAACATGGGGACGCTATTGGTAGCATGCTACAATACTCCCAGCACTGGCGTGAATCGTTTTGAATTAACAGCAAATCATGATCTTATGTAAACTGATTGTGCTAATGTGTGAACTCTTTCTGACCAAACTTGTTAGCAGTTTTGAAATTCAAATTTGTCAGTATCAACATTGTTTATCTACGTTCGAGTTTTTTTTTTTGGTCCTAGTTGTGTCCAAATGGTTAGCCAGACTTAGCACTATCTGCATGAGAGATGGTTTTTCTTTTCTTTTCTTTTCTTTTCTTTTTTTTTTGTTTTTTTTTACTGTCAATAATATGTTCAAGTCCACCAGTTGTTGCCGGTGGGTTATTAAATAAATGTTTCACACAATGTATGGTATTATATTGTATATTGTGTTCAAAGATAAATCTGAAATACTTTTTCTATGAAGTGATTAAAAGCAAAGCATGAATATATTCCTTCTGTTTCTGCCTTTTTTTGTCCACCATGGGTGTGAGCAGCAAATTGGGTCACAGCCACGCTTCTGGTGGGTTCTCACGTGTATGTCGTGTTTCATTAGGCTTTCTCGCGAAACAGGACTGTATCTACAGAGCACCTGGGTCCTACTCTGTAAAAATAGCCTCCGATGTAAAACAGTATCGACATTGGTCTAAATAAATCCTCGCTGGCGCCCCCTGGAGGCCCAATTTGCGGAAAGGGTAACACGAATACCACAACACGAGAGGATACAAAGCTGCAGCACCGCATCATTTATGTACACAGTAATAGCGCAGATGGTTTTACGGCTTTTTAAGAGGCCGTGAGAATCAAATCTGACTTAGTGGAACCATTTTTGACTAACAGAAATACTACATGAGAGTCAAACTTAAGTTCCCACAGTTAGACAGCCATAATCTAAAACACATAACAGCAAAGCCACTAAAGGTCAGCGGCCCCTGGATTGTCCTGAGAGACGCTAACTAACCGTAAAGCCCGAACTTCAGCCTGTACCAAAGTGACGTGGAACAAAAATGTACGTGCCTGTCCTACGTTACTCTTCATCCTCTCTGATGTCCCTGAGTTTGCTGCATCATCACGGAGGTTTGGCTCTAATGTGCTGAGACGGGAACACGGTGTGACGCAAGCTCAGCACCACGGCCCACATACGATCTGACAGGGCTGTCCTGACATGACATAAGGCCTTCACACGCAACACACAAACAGCGTGCTCTTTTTTGCATGTGTTAAAAGCGCACACGCACACAAAGAAGCACACTGCAGATATATGGTAGAAGATTATGTCACGTATCTACAGAGGTGACGATCATTCGTGGCGTCAATCGGGATAATAAATTATACATTTCATGTGTTAAATAACAGTGGAAATGTGTTTTTTTTATATGGCATCACAGTGTCTCCATGGGGAACATGTACAGTTGTGTAAGACTGTATTAATTAGAATATATCTCAGAATCAGAAATTTTTTTTGCCCTTGGTGTTTGTTGCACACAGTATGCATTACATGCACATATGCATACAGTGGGCTAGTGGTGGGTTTGATGTGTTCATGGGGGGGGTTCAGTAGACGCACATGCGAGTGGTCCTGCACTTGATGAATCGCAGCCGCCTGCCAGACTAGAGTCTGTTAAATAGTCTGTGTCCAGGGTGAGCTCAGCCACAATCTTAGCTGCACGCTTCAGAGTCCTGGAAGCCTACAGCTCTTTGAGAGACTTCAACCTGCAGCCGATCATCTTGTCTGCTGAGCGAATGAGCAGAGGCTGCAGCATACCAGGTGGTGATGGAGTTGGTGAGGATGGACTCAATGACAGCAGTCTAGAGGTGCACCATCGCTGTCTTTGGCAGGTTAAATTTCTTCAGCTGCCGCAGGAAGTACATCCTCTGCTGTGCTTTTTGGATTAGGGCACTGATGTTCAGCTCCCATTTGAGGTCCTGGGAGTTGATGGTGCCCAGGAAACGGAAGGACTCCACAGTGTTGACTGTAGAGTGGTCCACTGTAGTCCACGATCATCTCCACTGTCTTGGCAGCGTTCAACTCCAGGTTGTTACGGCTACACCAAGTCACCAGGCGGTCAGTCTCCAGCCTGGAGGTGGTGTCATCTCCATCAGCCCGATGAGGGTGGTTCGTCCGCAAACTTGACAGCCTCATGACTGGAGGTGCAGCTGTTCGTGTGCAGGGAGAAGAGTAGAGGTGAAAGGACACAGTCCTGAGGGGAATCCATATCTAAACCTATCAACATATTTTACTGGAATTTAGTGTAAAAGTTGGGCAACAGAGGAGCAGTTTAAATTGGTTGCAGATAGAACTACTGTGTTTCAGTTTAGAAAACACTTTTGTTTTCATTTGAATTATTGCTAAAATTTCTCTGTCTTCCTGGAATTCACAATGAATGTGGTTATGTGGTTCAGCCAAAGTAGATCTCATGCCATTGTTAATGACGCAAAAAAAAAATTTTGTTGTTTTTTTCCAGCACTTCCTCTAATGCACACCAGTTACCCGGAGAGAACCCACGCGGACACAGGGAGAACATGCAAACTCCACACAGAAAGGCCCCAGTCGGCCGATGGATTCAAACCCAGAGCCTTCTTGGTGTGCGGCATCAGGGCTAACCGCCACCACACCACTGTGCCGCCCCTAGCTAAAAGTTACTTGACTAAACAATGACTGTGTTTGCAGACTGGTATTTGCCATACTACTGGTAGTCATTTGAGGTGGCACAGTGGTGTGGTGGTTAGCACTGATGCCTCACAGCAAGAGGGTTCTGGGTACTCCAGCTTTCTCCCACCGTCCAAAGACATAGACAAGTGATTCTGAATTGGCCATAGCTGTGAGTGTGAATGGTTGTCTGTCTCTCTGCCCAGGATGTACCCCGCCTCTCATCCAATGACAGCTGGGGTAAGTTCCAGACAAGCGATTGCAGAAAATGAATGAATGAATAAATGATGGGCAGATATGGAGCTCCATCATCCTCAGTGCAGTGTATCCTGAAATTCAACATAAATTAATCTGTACAATAACTTGTCAGAATTGAATTTTTGCTACTGGACATCCAGATTAAAAAAAAAAAAAAAAAAAAAAAAGATTTCTATAAATTTTTATTCAAATAACAACAATTCAGGAAAAGTGAGCAAAAAACTGTTATAGGATCAACTCTAGGTATCGACCTGACTGTGTTGCAACACTTCCTGTGGCGACACCCCACTGACATTTACTGGAAAGGATACGGATGCAGACGGTTAAACAGTTTTATTGCTGCGTTATTAATCTGGTTTATAGAACATGTGAGACTGTGTACATAGCAAGGGCGAGGAGGCAACGCCGCTCGATGAAGCAATATTTCCAGGAATGTTCCATTAGCCATTAGATGACTGGTTCGGGGGTTTACAGACGCTAAACTGTTACAGGAAGCGTCCCATGAAACCCGGCGTTGCGCTGCTACTAATTGCATTTTTAATGTATTTATTAACAACTTCTGTCTTTAATAACATAATAAGGTCACTTCTGCAAAGTAGTTGCAGGTGTTGAAGCTTTACGTTCTCTCTCTAAATGAGTTCTCAGCTGGTTTTCTATCTAACCACAGGCATTTTTCTAAGCAATATTCTACACATATTCTTTCAAACACTGTGGCTGGTGGTAATTTTACCACGGTCCCATTTTTAAAAATAATAATAAGAAGAAGAAGAATTACCACCACTGCTTACGGAGAAATTCTTCAAATCTTATCTAGAAACTTGAGAACATTGTTAAGAGGCTTGTGTAATGTTCATCCATGACCCTTCATACCCAATTTGATAGTGACCGACGACAAGAGGCTGTCTGCCCTTGCGTCCGCTTATATCCAACGACCTTGCTTTTAAAAGAGAATCTTGAGTGAATTGTGTCACCATCGTCTATCACCTCATCTTCCCTCCTCTGCTTTCATCCCACTGTTTAATTTCCATGTGTGCCGCGCCTCATTGAATATTTTCCATTCATTATCCGCAACCGCTTGTCCTCTCTAGAGGGTCGCGGAGGGGAACGGAGCCTTCCCCAGCTGTCACCGGGCGAAAGGTGGGGTAAACCCTGGTCTATCACAGAAAGACAAACAACACTCACTTGCACACCTACGGCCAATTTAGGTTGATTCACCAATTAAGAAAACCCTCGCACTCGTGGGGAGCGAACTGTGCAAACCCAGAACCTTCTTGCTGTGAGGCCTCAGCGCTCCTCACCGCTACACCGTCGGCAGGAATATATTCTCAAGTCTCCTATTATTTCCTCCACCTCTCTGTCCTATATTTCCCACCGTGGAAATCTCTCCTCTGACATAACCTAATAACAACGGAAGCGATTTGATTCGACGAGTCTACTTGCGTATATATGACAGACATATCGGACAAGAGGCCTCTCCTGTTAATCCTTTTCAAGGGCATGGAGTTCCAGTGGGACGGCTGAGTTATATAACAAAGCCAAAGACGGAGCAAAGCGTTTCCCACCAGTCAAAGGTAAATGACGTCTCTACACTTCTTCGGAGATAAGAGGGAATTGGAATTGAGATGACTCTAAGACAGCCGAGTCAACCTTTCGCTTTGGGGGCTGTGGTTTGTATTACTGTTGAATTCTGTTGTACTGACGCATGTTATCTGTTATCTATAGTGACAACCGCACTTTAGTCACTGGGTGAGGCAGAAACCCAGAAATCTATTCATAAGAATAAGAATACGAATAAGAAAAACCTTTATTTGTCCCACAGTGGGGAAATTGCAGACAATGGGGAAATTGATTGTGTTTAATTCAGTCCAGGTTAACGCTACAAACTGCATTCTCGAAAATGATCATCCACTTGAATTACCAAATTTCTTTTACTGTTTCAACATCAACTGAACACCTTAACAGCCAGGAAAGGGAATCAGTGCAAGTGAGTGTACCCCGATCAGTCACAACATTATGACCACTGACGGGAGAAGTAAATGACATTGACCATCTTGTGACAACTCAATGTTCTGCTGGGAAACTTTTGGACCTGGCTTTCGTGTGGATGTCACTTAGACATGTAGCACCCACCTAGACCAGACCAGGCACCCCCACCCCATAGTAATGACACTCCTTGATGGCAGCAGCCGACCCCAGCAGGATGCAGCCAGACAAAAACGGTTTAGGAACAACTCAAAAAAACATGAAGAACATCACAAGGTGTTGACCTGGCCTCCAAATTCACTAGATCCCAAACTGATAAAGTATCTGTGGGATGTTTCACAGAGGACCCTCCTCTCAAAGGTCCCTAGAGCAACATCGTATTGCCAGACACCACAGGACACCCTCAGAAGGCCCATGTCCATTCTCCGATGAGTCACAACTGTTTTGGAGGCACAAGGGAGACCTACACAATATTAGAAAGGTGGTCACAATGTTATGCCTGATCGGTGTATATCCAACCTGTAAATGAATGATATAGAGAAGCACGAACCTGCTCACAATTTTACAGAATCAGATGTTATCCAGTTTTATAGCAGCTTGTCAAAGTTTAAGATAACTTCTTGTGTGTCGTCGGTGGAAGATAAACTGCGCTTTAAACAACACCACTGGAAGAACATTTAAAAAGCCAAACGGATGTCCGTGGCTGATTAAGAAGAAGGCCTGCAGAGTAAATTTCATAATATTCCTATTAATTCAAAGTCTACTCATACACACACGACACACACATATATATACGGGGGGGTGGGAGTGGAGGGCAGCTGATGTAAGAGGCCCTTTAAGCTGAATAGACCAAGGCCCCAGCGGAATGTTGGGTAATTCAGTTTAAGGTTGCAGAGCCCACGTCTTGTTATTTCGTCTTGTGTATTCCTCTCTTTTGTTAACCTACAGTATGCGTAACGCTGCGGAGTTTTTCAAAGAAGTCCGAGCTTTGCTTCAGTGAACACGTAAATAAACAGTCGTCGTCATTGTTCCAAGAAAAAGCAAAGTATAGTGCATTTCAACCACTCTTCTGCAACTTAAAAAGGTTCAATGTCAGAAACAAGATTTCAACGTTCATGTCAGAGTCAGAGTTTAAATAAATACATTTGTGAGGCATTTGTGAAGTAATAAAAAGATGTTATATATTGCTGTTTATCGGGGGTTTGTGACGCCCTGTGGCAAGCTTTCCACTTCTGTGTGTGTTCAGAAAGATAAAGAAATTCACACGGCATTTTTTAACTTTCCACAGAGTAGCTAAATTAAGGATTTTGATCTAAGCGAGAGATCACACGTACAGGGTGTGTTCAGTGCCCAGTCTTTTTAGTGCTGGCTGCGCGGCAACGCACGGTTATCATGGCCACAGAGGGTTAAATATCTTCTCTTTTAATGCAAATTATGTGGCCCCTGCTTTTGCGTCATTGTGGTTTTATAGCTGGCTGTAGGGCCAGCTGGGTCAAATACTGCTGCAGCTGCTCTCAGAGGAGCACACTGATAAAAATGACAAGCCTGGAAATTGATTTTAATTTGCATTAAGCGGTATCTCATGTCCTTAAGGATATCATTTTCCAAAGAAACTAATATATATGCAATATATATGAGTGTGAGACAAAAATCAGCAGTTAACGTTTGTCAGTTTTTGTTGTCACTGTCGAGGGTCTCGGGGAAAAAAAGCAACACAATTCCCCTTTTGGGTCCCTTGAGGCAGCATTAACCTTGTAAGTAAATCAGTCTCGTGACGGATACATGTGGCTATTTATATCCCTCGAGCCAATTAGAGGAGAGATGATGAAGTGGCTGAGGGTGCACAGAAACACCGCTGACAGCCTGTTTTAAAGAACCTCAGCAAGTCCTCATTGCAGGGCTTCAGACTGCAACTGATTAGTGGCGTTTCACAGCCAGTTCTATTTAACGTGTGGGATTTTTTTTTTCTTCTTCTAAGGATGCAGTTATGCAACTACAAAAAGAGCAATTTCCCCAAAATCTTAGCTGTGGTCTAACTTCACTTAAGAACTGGCAGCTATGGGAAAACATTTTCACGGAAACTGTTTGGCACTTTAATACTAACAGTTAGGCTTGGAAGGCTGCTGGTAACATTTGTCAGTGTGGGCAGTGATGAAATGTACCATTGAATCTTAGCTTCCTGCGCTGACGGTTAAGAAGCTATAAGACGATGCTGAGAATGCAGAGGAGACAGGTGAAGCAGGAGAATAGTAAATAGTGGTGAAGCATGCGGTGGCACGAATCGCAACAGGCTAGACAAACTCTGAGTAAAAAACTTGTGCAGCACAATGGCAGCATGTGGAATAAGCAGGGGCTCTGGCTCTCATTGTGCCAGAAGCAGCCGCTCTTCTCACAAGCCTTCGGCACAAAGGCAGCGATAGCCGAGTGTTAGAACTAAAAATGCCTCTGCACCTTTTCCCTTTCTATCTTTCATCACTGAAGACAACAGAGACGTCTCCAGCAGAGATTGTAAGATAATTTACTTACATTTTCATCAGAATAGAGTTGAGCACGCACACACATTGTACACTTTACATCCTAGAATCAAAGTTTTAAAAACCCTGAACAATAACTGACTATAGCCTACTGTATTCTCTATATAATAATAAAGGATGATACACTTGTGTTTTGTGTTACACAACAAAATAGAAGCAGTTTCACTCGGGGCCTGTTCAGACCTTGCATTTAAGGTTCATTTAAGCTACTGCGGAGATAGACGCCGTAACTTACGTACGTAGCCTACGCCAGTGCGAGACATTTATACTTGTGCGTTCGTCAGTCTGGCTCGCTCTGTAACAACGCCTCCCAAACTCTAGGCGGCGCTGTGTCTTTTTTGCACAAGCCTCTTTTTGTTTCTACTTCCTGCTTCACTTTCAACAATGGCGACTGAAATTCTCGCTGGAATTTCACCAAAGACGAGTCTTACAAATATCTCCGAACCTCCTCAGATAACCTTTCCTCGATGTGGTCCATCTTTGTTGATCCAAAACAATCAATTAGAAAATTGCGGAGATGGAGAAGCAGCCGGAAATGCTAAAGTGGAAAACACGCTACCAAGCGGACCAATCACAGCTCTTGTGGTCTGCGTCGCCGCAGCGCAAGTTACATTTCTGGGGAGGTGCATGTCAGCTACGGCAGCTAGGGTCTGGGTACACTCTGCGGTGACGCCGTAGCTACTTGAAGTGTAAATCTGGGCAACCCGATTGCAGTGTAAAGTACCCGTGTGAACACCCACAGGAGACACTGAGATCGCCTTTGAGAGATCCGACCTCTGACCACATTTGGAGGTGGTCTGTGTCCACATTTGTCCACATTCCTCTGATAGTGCGAACACACAATGCGTCCCGAGCCACATTAAAGACCACCTACTCACTACTCACTAAATCTGTCCACTTGACATCAGATTGCCCATGTCGGATGCTAATGCAAGAATCAGCAGGTACAACCATTGGGCAAACTTGGCTGCACCATTGCAGCATTTTAGTGGTACCTTATTGGATTGGCTAAAACGATGAAGTGAATACAGCCGCCAGGTCGCTTTTTCTAGATTGTATACAAAGCTCTGTAATGTTTACAGTGACGTTCAGAGGTGCTCACAAACATGTTTACTGTAGTCACAAACTACTTAGTATAGTAAAGGTTGTAACAACATCTGCAGCCCAGATTTATGGCCGAAATCAAAACGCATCTAAGTCAGTCACCTAGCACAGTGAAAGGCTGTGATGTGACCTGTCTGCCCGTGATCAGCTCACCAAACTGAACTGTCCGTCCATTAGAACCCTTCCTTTGAATCCCTGACAGGAAGAGGAAAAAAATTGAGAAGTTATTCACTCCACTGACGAACTAGGGAAGAAAATTACTAACTGAGCACCAGATTGAGGAATGTGTGTTTCCCCGTAGCGTGACCAAGTTCACAGTCGTTTCTGTTTCGCTTTGCTTTGGTTCTTTCACAGCTGTGTCACTGAGCCTCTTTGGTTCTAAACTGCATAAACCATTTGTTGCTCTCACGCACCCTTGCCAAATCATGGGGGTTTGCTGCACATGGGAACAATTCGCTGGCTTGCGTGAGAGCCCGTGTGATGACACATGTGTGTGTCTTTCAATCATTGTTCTCATGCAATGCCATTCCTTCCAGTAATCTCCTGTACTTCAGATCATTTATAGTTAATGGCAGGCACACATAGGTCAGCTTCAGGGCTTGAACAAGGGTTATCTTGTTTTAGAGCAAACCTACGATCAGATAACACATGTTTAATGGTTTTCATACGCTTTACGGAGAAAGGCCACTGTTGCCCAATAGCATCATCCTGATGGCTCCTGACAATCAGGTCAAATCTATGTATATAAGGCACAGGTTTGTTGCAGGGGACTTTACAGATGCTTCAATGATGCCTTCAGGTTAAGGAAAACATATGGGAGAAAACTAGCAAAGAGCAACAGAGGAGAGATTTCTCTTCCAGACATTGATAAGAGGCGGCTGTGGCTCAGTAGGTAGAGCGGGTTGTCCACAAACCAGAGGGTTAGCGGTTCGATCCCCGGAATGTGCCGCATGCTGAAGTGTCCTTGAGCAAGACACTGAACCCCCAGTTGCTCCCAGTGCGTGGCACTGGTGTGTGAACGTGTGTGTGCTTGTGTGAGCGAATGGGTAGATGTGTCTATGACCGTAAAGCGCTTTGAGTGCCAATAGGTAGAAAAGCGCTATATAAAAGCGAGGCCGTTTACCATTTACCATCTCTTTTAGGGCTCATAATTCTCAAATTTGTCTCAAAACTTTCAAATTCATCTGTTCACAAGATCTCATCTGTTTCTCCCACTTCTCAAGTATTGCTCAAATGGTTATCTCAACTTTGTCTTAGTGATGTCTTGTCTCTTTTTGCTGCTATCTCTTGCTCCTAAGGGTCCCTTAGGAGAAGCAAATCAGAAACAAATGATCACAGAATGATACGAATATGAGAAGCTCAAACTGATCTCAGGAGACGAGATTGAACAACAGATGAGCAATGTATTTTTCCTATGGGTTTGTATTGTTCATCAAAGCAATAAACAGTAGAAACGCAGATTTATGAGCTACAACAAACACATGAACAAAGAGAGGACATTTTACAACAAAACTAAATGTAACTGATTTCACCAAACAATTTTGAGAATTGCTAAGTGTACAGTCAAAGATTGAGTCAAAAAGTCCAAAAACAGTTGGGCAATATATAAATAATAATCTTCCAATTGTGTAAAGCAACTTGCAACTCAACTGAATGAGCAACTCATTTCTGCTGCCCCCAGGTGGCCAAAAATATCAGTCTCTTTTTTAAAGGGATAATTTGGTTTCTTCGAAATGGGGTTGTATGAGGTGCTTATCCACAGATAAAAGTTTAGCCACCTAAAACAAGGCCCACCTATATTTTCAATATTATCATCACACCACCAGAAAGTTACCTTGCCATCACACAGCCGTTTTACAAAATGGAAACCATTACAACAATCTTTGCATTATATACTGGCAAATGACATTGGAAAAAAAATGTAATTTTACCAAAACATGGGAGTTTTAGGTCTTCATCTGTAATTTAATGCACTGGATCCAAAGTCACACAATAACACATAGAAACTAATGAATCAGGGAAATAATGAACCAGCAACTACAGTGTCTTGCAAGGTAAAATTGCTGTTTTTGTCAGTGGAGTTTGGTGGCTTTGGACCTCTTCTATTCCCACCCTGTTACAGGAGGCTCTAAACCTTTTCCAGCCGGTTTACATGTGCAATGGCCCGGTCTAGCATCACAGAGGAACGAACCCAGGTTGGGGCTGAAGACATCTTGGATCTCGTTTTTAAACACTTGAGTCAGGAATGGATAACGGGAAAGGAAAGTTTGGTGCACATGAAGTGGTGGATTTCATGTATTTAGCAGCAGGATCATTATCAGTGTCAAGAGTTTTTAGGAAAATAAAGAAAGGACTAAATTCAATGCAAACAGATGCGGGGCAGGAAATTGCAAAAGGGCCTATAACCAAGAATTCACCAAAATAAACACCTAAATCAACAAATCAGAGTCTTGTGGATTTCTTGTTTCACTTTATATAATGTTATTGTTATTCTGTGTTAGAGTATTGAGCTGCCTCACTGGGTTTAAGCTGTCCTAATGGATAGTCAGTGTTCTTGCCACAAATTGATTAGAAAGTGTTTTCACGTGTTCTGTGCAAGTGCGTGTAACTGAATAAGCGCACGTGCGGCGATGATGCGAGAGAGAGTAAGAGAGGAGGGAAAGCCAGACAGAGGACGCAGTGAATCTGGATTTGAACAGGGTTTTTCTCTCACACTGCATCACAGAGACGACCAGGTCCTCTCTGTCGATCAGGTTGCCACAGCAACTGGGCCAGGGTTGAATACCGAGAGCCACTCTCTAGAAATGGCTATGTGGGATAACATCGCCAGTCACATGCAGCGCCTTGAACACAAAGTACTGACACAGATGAACTCTGACACACACTCAGATACACGCACGTGTGAATTACAACTGAATATTAACATGTACTTCAACTACCTCTAGGTTGAAGGCCTGTGGATCAGCAGACTCTTCAAGTGCTGCAATCCAGGGGTATGTTTGGTAGACAGTTTTTTTTTTTAATGTATCCATTATCCATTATCTTACCAAGTAAATCTTAGTTAAATCTTAATGGCGTTATTTCCCAGTGAAGACCAGGCCAGAAATTATAAAGCTGAAATATGACATAATCAGTTATATCTTCGATATTGAATATTCTCAAGGCTCAAGCCTCTCATATTAAACATTTGCGAATGTTCTTCGTCCTTCTTTTACTTTTGGGTATGAGGCTCTTTTTTTGTCTGACTCAGCACATTTAAAACAAACTATCCCTATCAACGTGAATACATTTTAAACTGAGAAAATTAATCAAATCTAAACATACGTGTTATATTGTGGACTAAAAGGGCCCCCAGAAAGACAGTGATCAGGATTTACAGATGGACTCAGCAGGTTCTCCCTGTCCTGCCCTGCCTGCCTGCATACAAACAAACACGCCCATTGCCTCAAGGGACGGTCAAACCTGCACCAAAACAGAAGGCTAACCTGCTGTCACAGAGGCAGCATTCATAAAACACTGCACTGAAGCAATAAACTGACAGCCTTTATTCATACCGGAAAGAAGATAATCACCACGTGGATGAGGTAAGGTTTGCATGCTCGGACAAGCTTGTGTCACGCTGTTAAATTAACATTATTAAACACTTTTAGAAAATCCAATACAGGCGAGCAGGGGAGGGCTTCCTCATTACATAACGCTATTGAGCTGCATGTCAAAATATTGTGATTGGCTGGAGGAAATAACTTTCCTAGATGAATGTGATTATTAATCAAGAGTTCTGGGTGAGCACTGGGACTACAGCATGACCAGGCGCATAGATCATCAGCCTAATCAGTTAAATGATCTCCACACATTTCTTTACACGTGGCTTTTAAATAAATCTTCTGCTTAAACATGAATGTGAATAAACAACTGGCAAAATATTATACACACAACTGGTTGGTGGTTTAGCAGACGTTTCAGTCCTTGTGCTTGGGCATACTGGATATATGTTGTTTGTTGCTGTAAGGTGTCCTTGAGTGCCATGAAAGGCGCCCCAAATAAAATGTATTATTATTATTATTATATACAGTATATATGGACAAGTTTAATTTACAGACAGCTTTACTTTCTGAAAGGCTAAATGAACCCCCACATGTTTTGAAGACATTGCCAGAAACAATAAAAAGAAAAAATTCACATATAGCATGTCGAATAAATAAATAAATAAATACAAAAAGTCCTGACAGACTATTAACGGCTGAACGGTAACCGGAAGTGAAACAAACACGTACTTTCCTGCATCCATTATAATATAATAGTATACTCCAAATTATAAAAAATATAGCATATATGTATTAAAAAATAAGTTAAATAAGTATAATATAATTTTGAAATAATAAAATTTTACAATTTCACGAACGAGACAACTATTTATGTCACTTCCGGAAGCCATCTTTGATTGACTGCGATAGTCAACGTGTGTGGCGTACATTTCTCTATGGTGCAGGAGTTTATGGAGACTTTCCAGATATCTGTAAGTATTGTATTTGAATTTTCTCAGGGTGACATCAAACTTTGACTCAAATGTAAACAGTGCAACGGTTTTAACTGCTAGCTGTTAAAATCGTGTTCCAGCTACATGCCTAAACAAGTTTTTTTTTTTTTTTTTTAACAAAATTCATTTGGACTGAATAATTAAGAGGATAGTTGTTTTATCGGTTTACATGTCACATGCTGTGCAAGACCTCACCTCAGGTAATGGGGGGTTGTATAGCTGTATCGAGTCAAACCATGCTGCAAACACAGAAGTAAGCTAGCTTAACGTGTAGCACTAGTTTACAGGTGGGAGGATGCGCATCACTTAGCAACCAGCATTATGAATAACAGCACAGTCATGAAGTCAGAAATTAGTATTTTTAGAGAAGTTGGCTTTACAACAACTACCATTAGCGTCACAAGTGAGAATTAAGCTTGGCGAAACATGCTGGAAATGGTTGAACCTAAGACTCAAACATTGTCTGTGAGTAAGTCGCGTTAACCCAATCACAAACCGCTAACTTCCCAACACATGAGCACATCAGTAAACAGTGAAATTGAATTTGAGCTCTGTCATTTGTGGTAAATGATATCATAGCTTGAGGCAGTAAATTAAACAGCCAGGAGGACTTCACTTACAGTAACCGGTGTTACTTCCCACCCTGCAGCTGGCCTGTGTATTTTTGGATTTGAATAATGCTCCCGTAACCATGGAGACTCCGGGTAGAGCATCTTATGGCCTAGAAATGAAACCGCAAACTGGCCCTGTTTCTTTCATGTTCGTCACAGGACTTATTGTTTATCATACACGTCTGAGTCAGTGATTTTCTGGAACATGCAGAGATTGAGCCACTTGATCAGAATGTGTGAGTTGGAGCGTTTTAGTCTAATCTGATAACACGTTGAAATGCTGTTAGATGTATGGTCTGTAATCCTGTAGTCAAAGGTAAGTGTTTGTAATTGACTCATTTGATAGTTAGACCTTGCTAGGTGGGAATTACATCAAGGTTAAAAATCACAGTAGATGTGAAAGCAAGAAATGTATTTGTCAGTTAACAAACTCAGACTGCAGAAACTGTAGCAATGGCCTTTTGGCAAGCCATATTTTTGCAAGCCAAGTGTTAGCATTTTGCTGAGATTTATGTGAGATTAAAACACGTGGAGTGTGAATACAAGCAACGTTTTTTTTTTTGTTTTTTGTTTTTTTTTCCCCCCAATAATGAATTCCAAATGTGCAGCCTGTATCTGATTTCTCATTATGGCTTCTGTAAAAATGAAGCGAGTTCCTTTGGGCTGTCATGCTGCTGCAGTCTTGACTAACATTAGGGCCTTGAAAACATGGGACCCCTGACGGTAATTAAAACTCAAATGTAATAAAGTAGCACTTAAAGCAGTTCATTCAAGTTCATCACGCAAAGTTGCACTACAGAACGTGGTGGGATAGGGCTGCAATGAAGATAGGAGCAGGGGCACAAGAGAGTTTTCTGGCTCAGTAATTGTTTTTTTTTTTCCCGTTGATTCGTACTGGTCGATTGGCCCGAGCCGACTGCATCTTGAAGTTTGGCTGAACTGGACCGTAATTACCATTTGTTTGGGTACCATTATGTGTTTGATTAATTAGATTGAGTATGTTTTCAAAGAACTGCTGTGTTTATGCCTGGGGAGTGTTGAAACAAAATATCAGAGGCTCGAGTGTATGCCATCAGCAGGTGTCCAGTCAATGCCCAAATGATTCTGGAGTGCAGCCCTTCATTTTGTTATTTAAATGGAGCGCAGGTGTTGTTGCTCGATGGTGATTCACATGGAGCTGCACCTGAGTCGTGGAGCTGGCTCCCATTCCAACATTTCGATCGTGTATCTGGTGGTGGTCCTAACAAAATCAACCACAGTCTGATTAATGGAGTCTGAGTCATTTTCAGCACATGGTGCTCACTCTTTAGCCACACATCACACAATACCTAAATACACTTGAGGGGAATTCGTCAGGGCATACTGATTCAAACTAAATACGACTTTTGATATACAAATTAAGACTGCGCCAGAACACTTTAAAGATGTTCCAGATGTCTTGAAACAAAACCTTTTTTGATTGGAGCTCTTTGGGATATCATATCCCAGTACCCTACTGCACATGGGAGTGTTGAGGCAGTGTGAGTTCAAGTGGAGGTTATTGAAATGTGGGAAAAGCTGTGGGGGAGAGAAGGAATTGCCAAGCTCGAGCATGATGAATGAGAAACACGGTTTCAATTTTGGATGGACTCTGCCTGGGAATTCAGCCTGGGAAAATGTCTGATCCCCATTTCCTGTTTTGAGCAGTGAAAACTCTTAAATGCAGAGTTCAAGGCAGTATTACAAGACAGTATAGAAGACAATTGGGGAAATCTGTCTTAATTATTCATATGAATACTGTAAAATATATTCAGTTATTATTTGTGTTAACTATGATGGGTGGAGGACCTGTTCACACATGTTGGAGGTTCACTTTTCAGAATGGCAAGACTTAAATAACCGAATATGAAATGAGATATGCCTATTTCATGAGTCTATTCAACAAAAAACATTTATTAACTTCTGAATCAATTGAATGAATGAAAATTAATTAATGCCCTCATGTGCATTATTTGTTTTTGGTATTCCCAAATGAATTCCCAAATGAACACCTCTAGAAAAGGCCTATGCTGGTAAAGAAAATTAACTTCAAGTGTGCTACTTAGTATGTTTTTATTTGTGTATTTTTTGGCGGATCCCCAGAATATTTGAGCAAATAGAAATAAACTTTAAGCTATGCCTGTATCCATGGCTGACTTGCATAGTTAAATACAGAAAGTGTTGTTTTTGCTGCTGGAGAAGGAGTGAGTCATTCTTGCAGTATCTGCCATAGATATTTCATGGGGGAAGCCTTTTGTGCTAGTGTGGAGGAAGTGTTTCCTCAGAGTGTCAGTCACGGAGGCCTGTGTGCATGCTCAGGGAAAACACCAACCAACCCATCAGCTGGGTTATAATTTATTATTCCATGCGCAGGGATCCTTCATTTGACTTGCTACTTGTTTGCTGACAGTTCAAAACACATCTAATGTCTGTATGGCTACATCCTGGTCACCAGTGCGTTTGGGTGCGTGTTCGGATAATGTTAAATGTTTTTCTTTGTTGCAGATCTAAATGGACACTGCTGTGAAACAGTAGCCTGCTAAAAGCAACTGGAGAGAAAAAAAGGGAGAACATCCGGAGACAACAAATTCTTGATCAGTTAATAAAAGAATTTTGATTTCCACATTGAGGTAGGTTAAATGTTTAAATGTATTTTGGCCTAGTGAAAATGATAGGTGCAGTAGCTGTGTCTCTGTGAGCATCTTCGGTGCTCCTTATTTGAAGGCGGAGAATTTACCAGAAGTGTGCGTGACGAGTTTGGGGGAGCTGTGAGTGTGTGGGTGAGCTGTGGAAAAGAGCAGAATGTATGCTTTGGTGTTTGACTCAGGAATTTCTACAAGTCAGCAATGAGTAAGACAGAGCGAGGCATCGCTCTACCCACTGGGTAGATGTTCCTTGGTACATAAATTATATAAGATGCACATGTGTGTCTATTTAATATATCCAGTTGCACATCTTGATGAATCGTGTGCAGCATGGCATATTGCAGACTTACACAGCCGTACACAGAGTTCACGGACGAACTTGATTAATGGTTGTTTTATACAGTAAATAGTTGTTCCCTCCATTGTTTTCAGTGACATTCCACTGAGGCCAGCAGTTGTGAATATGCACATCTCTCTTTGCAGCAGCTGTCGGCATTCAAGATCGAACTTTTTTTTAACTTATCAGTGTGGCTGGTTGTGTAGCCGTGGCAACCACAGGGAGGGAAACGGTGTAGGGGCTGATTTTATAGCATCTGAGTTTCCTGAGTTGCGTGCATCCTCACTAGCAGAGAACAGACAGATCAATGAAGAGAAACACTCTCACGGCAACGTCCGCTTCGATGTGCTTTTGGACTGTGAGCGATTCCCGTCGCCCGGCAGCATTGGTGTTCTGCATTAAAAAATCAGCGGCAACTGGGCACGAAGCTGTGACTGCAGCCCCAATTCAGCACTTTCCTTCTATCTACAATTCACTTTTTAAAATAATAATCAGAATGTTGGAGTGAGTTGCAGCTTAATAGTGGATAGATAGGTTTTATTTGTCACATGCACAGTTATACATAGTACAATGCACAGTGAAATGTATTGTTGTACCTGCAGCCAGTAATAAAAAAAATATATAAGTACTACAGTAAACAGTAGTTTGCACACAAGGTAAGCAATATAAGTGTAATGTACACCGATAGAGAAATAAAATATAAAAAAATAAAATAAAAAATAAAAATAAAATATGGTATGGCGTGATTAATATTGGTGTGCATGTGGGTCAAAAGCAATGCTAAAATAGACTTTATTTTTGTGCAGACATTCATTTTAATTTGGGGATTACATCTGTTCTCTGTAAATCAAGTTTGTTCAAACATAAATTCCCCTTCTTTCCTAAACCTTGTGACTGTGATAGAATACAGTCACATCTCAAAACCGTCAGCTGTTTTGGGGATAATCTCAGGAGGAATCCCATGACTGGCTTGTGTTACCGAGGCACTTGGTGTTATCCGATGAAATGAAATGAAATGAAATGAATATAAATATATATTTAAATTTAACTTGACATTACACATCCACTTCATCCTATCTCGGGAAATGCGGTGATCGTGACGTTTGCGCTCCTAGATGGAGACTTTTAGAGTGGGAGAAGAGGAATACCACAGACCATTTAAGAACATTCACTTCCTGCACCATGTCTTTGAGTCTGCCTCATGACCTGTTATCGTAAGTCAGTGGGCAGCTTTATTCCTCTCATTCTACTTGGAAGGGGTTTCAGATCCGGAAGTTTTTCAATCTATAACTCTATTTTAACATACTTGTGAATTACGGGTCCGTTTAAATGCGTCACTGGGAGCCCTATCCGAGCTCCTATCGGCACGTCACAGCGTCTACACACCATTGCACACGTAACCCATATTAGCAACATTCTTGTGGGTGTCCAGCCAAACTACAGTGAGCCAGTAAGCGAGCGTAGGCACTTTCCTTTGGGCTGCTGGACTATGTTTTTTTTTTTGTTTATTTCCTGTGTGAGTTATGTGACATAGCTTTGTGTGATTTTTCTAATTTCCACCTTAGCTTTAAGCTTGGTCTTCCTTTTGGGGGCCATTCACCACTTAAACCAAACATTTCAAATCCGATTCATATCGGGTTAAAAATGTGTTCAAGCTATTTATTTGAATTATCCAAAGGAGCTCTAAGGAGAGTATAGAACTCATGTCTGTGCTATTCCTGACGCCTTTAAAATACTCTTTTGAAACTCCCTGCAGTGAGTTCATCTGGCTCCATTCTGTCATCTCGGCCTGGCCGTCCAAGCAAACTACGGCACTCTTGGGAGCGGCCTAATTTAAACTGGCCCACTGTTTATAGATATAAGCTGATTGTATAGCAAGTTTGCTCCGTGTTTATTTAGGCCCGGGCCCTGCGTGGAAATGGTAATTGGTGTGAGTAAGAGGGAGGACATATTGGACTGGTGTTGACATCCTGGAGACCATTAGGGAGACCACAGAGCAGGCCGGTGCAGTATCAGGGGAATGAGCTCATCTTTTCCACCCCTGGTTCTAAGGCTGTAGGGAAGTACTGGGGTTTCAGAAGGGGCACGCAACAGTGGGTTGACTCTGGATGGGGTTTGGGGTCAGAGAAAAATCCAAGCTTGACAGTCATTAAACTGATGCTACAGGGCAGGGAGGCAGTGGGAAGGCTGTAATTTAGCTTTAGCCTTTGAGTCGCAAGTGGATATTCTCGAATTGACCGTTCCCACTGTTAAATGTTCCTTTGGTTGTTTGGCACATAGAAGACAACACTTGCTAACAAGCCTAAACTAACTGACCAAAGAAAACTAAACTCACTCTAAAAAGCTAAACTAACTGCAAGCCCAAGATCAGAAAGCTGTGAATTAAAATGATACCCTCAGTGGCAACAGACTAAACTTGACAAATTTACCTATGAGCTGGCAGTCAGCCACTTCAGCATCACCAAGTAATTAGGAAGTGGATGCTAATTATACGGAAAACATTTGTTTAGAGTGTATGTGTGCCTGCCCGCCTGTGGTGATTGTCTGGCCGGCGATGCTAACAGGCGGAGGGCATCATGAGTGGCTGGATGGCACGTAGGCACACAACATGGCACCTTGCCATCGCCACGCCTTATCGCCCCGAATGCCTCCGTCTGCCACTGAGCGTAATGGTGTTTTAGTTTGACTGCACTCACTGCTGCCTAATCGGCCGGGGTGGGTGTTTGCCTGTGCATTTAACGGCTTAATCATCATCCCTCATCAGGCCACTGGAGTGGTGGGGAGAGACGGAGTGGGGTGGAAGTCTGCGAGGGGTGTTTCTTCGGCGGTGTGTGCAGGAAATGGCACTAGGCCGTGAGACGTGACAATTGCAACATGAGCCCGGGGAAATACCGGGACAGTGATGGCATTTGCTGAGACGCATGGTATCTGTGAAATTCTTACTTTGTGTTGACATACCTCAGCTGTGGCTGTGTACTCCAGGTAGGTGAAAGGTGACAAGAGTGTGCTTGTGTACTGGTGCCTTTTTGTTGGGCATGGATACAAAAAAAAAAAAAACGAATCAAAACCGTGATTTCCCCCTTTTAATGACTTTCGTCTATCGTTTTTGATAAACGTGTTGCGTCCCAATTGGGACACGAACTTCTCATAAATTAGTCATAAATCCCCCATAAATAACTTATTCATGTGAGTCAGTGTTTTCTGGAAGAAAATCTGATGATCTGGTAGAAGTACAATAGTCACCCTTATGTCTTCCTGTTAGCTTGTTTCACATCCCTACTCTTCCGTGACCTGTTCTCGTAATCACATTCAGGATTCCGCTCTCCTCGATAGAGCTGGGAAGAGATGGAACATTGCTCAACTGGTGTCAGATGTTTTTCTGTTTTCGTTATTGCACATTTAAAAGCTAAGACACACCATGTAGCATCAATCTCCACTTTGTTCACTTTGCCTTGAGTTCTATAGCCAGTCTGTCTGAAGGGCCATGAGCTGGAGATTAACATAAATCTCAGCTAACTAATCTTACAAACCGACAAATGTCCAACCTACCGTTTTTCTTTTATTAGAAAACCTAAAGTTAATTTACCAGTAAAGAATAGCAGCATATTCATATTTGAGAGTTTTTATCAAGGAAAGATTTGAAATTTATAAGTAATGAAATATACCAATTGAAAATGATGTATTAATTGTTAACAGCTGCTAGTATTGTTCAACACTAGCAGCTGTTGATGCAGAGGTAAAAGTTCAGTATGTACAACATTGCTATTTTTGTTTAATGGGGAAAATAAGGATGGAACTAGAACACATTTGATGAATGATCAGCAGTTCAGGGACCTGAAATTACATCCCCATACTTCATCCTCTACTCCCTGTGGTTCCATACTTTCCAGATTAAAGCGGCAGCTCTCTGCTAAATGCGGCTCTCTCGTGTTAACGGTATTCATACTGTGCAACAACAGTAATGGCTGGTTTGAAACGGTCCTGTGGCCTTTGCTGGTGATTTAAAAAGGGTCGGACGCTCAAACAGATGGAGAGAGAAATCTCTGATTAGAGCAACACTGCACTCCACAGGCGAACGGCATGAGGAAAGGTGGATAGAAAGTAGGTCAGAGGGAGGGATGTGGAGGGTGTTTGTTGGTAGGTGGTGGTAAATAGAGACAGATGCAAGGAGAGAGGGAACACGAGAGGTATATACACTGATCAGGCATAACTTTATAACCACCTTCTTAATGTTTCGTAGGTCTCCATTGTGCCTCCAAAACAGTTGTGACTCATCAGAGAATGGACATGGGTCTTCTGAGGGTGTCCTGTGGTGTCTGGCAACAAAATGTTGTCAGTGGGGGGGCTCTGGGTCCTATGGGTTGAGGGGAGGGGCCTCATTGGGGCCTCAAAGCATTGCATTGTCACAAGATGGCCAATGCTATTTCCTTCTCCTGTTTGTGGTTTTAATGTTGTGGCTGTTTTGTGGCTGTTTTCTTTGCTTCTTCTTGTTTTTTATGCATGCTCAGTTTACCAACGCGTCCCAGCCATCTGGGTGGTATATTTAATGTGCCAGAAATTAAAGCATTCGTGCCCCTAGCCTATTTCTGAATAAGTGCTGTCTGTGTAAATGCCAAAAAGAAGACTCTGCTCTCAGGAGAGTGTGTTTTTCCTGAGATGAGTACCAAAGAATGAGCAGCACTGTTTTCTGAATGTGGCAAAGAAATGAAATGGTGGTGGTGTCACTGGAGGTCATAAGCAAGTTTCGTTTAATTCTAAATTATTATACCTTTTCTGTCAGCAATTGTCGGAGCTGATGCTGGAATTCCTACTGCAGAGAACCAGCCTGAATGTTGTCATTCTGATTCTGCATCTAGATACTGGAGAATTAAAAAAAATAGACTTTTTTTTCTTGTATGGTTTTCTCCTTTTTGCTGTTTTTACTAACTGTGTATGTCTTTGCGATACTGCTCATAGTGTGACAAACCATACAAGAATCAAATGTAAAAGTGGATCAGAGATTTAATGTCTTTAATGACAACTAAAGCAGTGTCTTTAAGTGAACAGCAGATGGCGCCAATAACATGAGCATTTCTGGCTGTTGTTTTTGGAGACAAGTAACCCAATTTCTTCCACATCCCTTGCAATTACCAATGCTAGATGACATTTTGGATGTGTCGCTATTAAAATACGTTTAAAAACTTATGATCTAATCAGACATTTAGTATATAATAGACCTTGGTTTTCTCCATATCTTCCAGCAAAGCGCAACTGCTTCAAATGCTTGTTATATTCAAGATTGTAAATTTAAAAGGTGAGAAATGACTAAAGCACGTTCAGTTTGAAAAAGGTGAATGTGTCATTAAAGTTGAAAAATGGAAAATTGTGAAATTCATTGTGGTTTTAGTGGGCAAATGAGGACTGACCTCAGTAAAATGGACTAACACTGCCTTTTTTTCCCGCACCAAGAAAGACTAGAACCATGTATCAGAAGTTGAAGTGAAGATGTCTTTGCATATACAGACTTATTATTTTCAGGATGTTGAAAACTTCAGGATTATTGAAGTACCAAAGTTATTTGTACATGTAATTTATTCTGGAAAATGTAATAATTTGCATGATAAACATGTATATGCAATCTTCTATCAGTGCAGCAGAATTTGTACGCGATAAGGGAAAACAATCCACAGTGTGTATCTGTACTGCAGTTAAGGACATGTTGACCTTCACTGCCAAACGAACCTAAACTCATAGCCCCTTGTGCCACATTACTATTCTCTACAGGTTGTGTGCATGTCGTCATCTGTGCACTGCCGGTGTTGGTATCAGCGCGCACGTTGCTCTGCCTGTTAGTTACTCCTCTCCTCGGATACCCCTCATCCTCGCCTCCTTCCTTCTGTTTTCCAGTGACCCATCTTTGTCCTCGGTTCGCTCTTCTTCCCTCTCATCCTTCGGTCCGTCTGAGGTGAGAGCAGGGGATCCATGGAGAGAGCTGTAAATGGCTGAGGACCTGTGCACCGGCTGGTTTCGTATCGTTGCAGGTACAATAGGTAAAACACCTTTTGTTTTTTTTGGCATCACAGCACCTGGCTTTGTTTAATGTCAGCCATTCACCTTCCCTTTTTATTTTGACCTTACTGTTTTGAGATTGCCATGATACGTGGATGTTTGTGTTTGTACGCTGTGGTTACATGTGCGCTATGCCGTACTGTTTGCCCTTTCATATCATACATCAGCAAACTGTCTGATACTGTCACTGAGTGAGAGAGAGAGGGAGAAAGAAATGCACTAGAAACTGGAAGGACAGGACAGGCTAGTGCACTAACGTTCATGCCGTTCAAGCACACACTCTGCATTTCGCTGAAGCTGCATTCACTGACACATTCACTCTTGCTGTCCTCTACTCTCCATACATAATCTATGTTGTAGTTATACATTTGACTCCGAGCCTCTTAGAGGTCAGAGGAGTATAACCAAAGTGACCAAAGACAATTAAATGGGTCTCGAGCCCACGAAATCACTGTACGTGACTGCTAATCTGCAAGGCTAGCCATACATCATTGTCAGTTTTCTTTAAGTGATGACAAAGACACGTTACTCTGAATTTGTATGTTTTAAGCATCTGCTTCCAGTTCAGGGGATATTATTAATGTCACATGACTTGCATCACATGACATACTGAAAATAACCACTGCAAAAATAGCTTTGGTTTTGGATTATTTTTAGTATTTCAGTGGGGTAAAATGCTACTCATAATTATTTGTTTGTGAGCTTGTGAGTAATGGAAATGGCCTTGCTTTTATATAGCGCTTTTCTACCTATTGGTACTCAAAGCGCTTTACAGTCAGAGACACATCTACCCATTCGCTCACACAAGCACACACACATTCACACACCAGTGCCACGCACTGGGAGCAACTGGGGGTTCAGTGTCTTGCTCAAGGACACTTCGACATGTGGCACATTCCGGGGATCGAACCGCTAACCCTCTGGTTCGTGGACAACCCGCTCTACCTACTGAGCCACAGTCGCCCCCAACTGTCCTGTAAGCAACCAGCCAACTTAAAAACCATTAATAGTAGCAGTACCAGTACAGTGGACAATTATACAGGCATCTTATGAAAGATTTGAAAAGTCTGGATTGGAACATGTAATGTTTGTTTATACTTAACATTCTCTGCAGATGTTTTCTGTGCAGCTGTGAATAAACCGATCAACCACAACATTAAAACCACTGACAGGAGAAGTGAATAACACTGACCATCTTGTGACAATTCAGTATTCTGCTGGGAAACTCTGGCATTCATGTGGATGTTACTTAGACATGTAGCACCCACCTAGACCAAATCAAGCACCGCCACCCGATAGCAGTGACACTCCTTGACGGCAGCAGCCATCCCTAGCAGGAAGAACAACTTAAAAAACATGAAGCCCAAGGTGTTGACCTGGCCTCCAAATTCACTAGATCCCAAACTGATCAAGTATCTGTGTGATGATCCACAGAGGCCCCTCCCCTCAACCCACAGGACCCAAAGCCCCCCACTAACAACATTCTGTTTCTCTGATGAGTCGCAACTGTTTTGGAGGCACAAGGGAGACCTACACAATATTAGGAAGGTGGTCATAATGTTATGCCTGATCGGTGTATATTGTTCTGACCAGGAAAACATCCAAACATGTTTTTTTTTTAAAAGAACATTTCCATTTAGTGATTTTAATCCAAACTATTTGGATGATCGACGCATGTCCTCAAGAAACCCAACAGGTTGCCTTTGTTTCAGCTTTGTTTTTCAATTGTGTATTTTTCTCTGTAGTGAATAACAACGCGTATGTATTTGCTCAGGTTGCTTAAAACCGAGCCCATGGCATAAGGCTTTATTTAGTAACCCCCCTCCCCTCTCTCTTACTCTTCTCTACACTCCGCTAGGTGGCATGATGGCACTCATCAGCTGCATAATCATTCAACACAGCCCTTAATTTTTTAAATAAATGGAGGCATAGCAGGCAAAACATACATGTATACTATATTTATGGTATTGAAGTATGATGAGCAAGGATCTCCAATATTCACACCTCCTCCTGGCACAGTGCTCAATAGCTGTCATTATTTGCAGTGAACACTAGATGGCAGTGCAGGAGAAGAGCTGTTTGTCCCACAGAAAAGACAAATGAGCCTGGGTGAAACAAGAGGAAGACAGAAAATGAATGGAAATAGAAATGTGAAAAAAAACAAAAAAAAAACAGAAGAGGAGTTAGATGTGAATACAAAAGAAGGGGAGGGAGCAGAAATAATCAAAAAGGGGAAACGGCAGGGGTGTCACCAAATGCAGCTGTAGAACAAGTTGGGAGATGAGATGAGGGGGATGTAAATTAAAGCTAGGGGCCTGATTGAAGGGTGGGGACCCGCTCTCTGGGGGCATCTGTTGTTTTTAAAAAACGGAGGAGCTCGGCATGAGCGACAGAAGGATGAAAGGAGGGAGGAGGCAGAATCAGAAGCGTGAAGACAGGCTGATAAAAATAACACAAAAAAGGGGAAATCGGCAAAGAAAAGGAAAGACATTTTGAGAGCTAGAAAGAGATTTGAAGAGGGGGAGACGGTGTCACAGGGTCTTAAGCATGACTTGAGAGGTTACAGGTGCCGGGCTGGCTCTGTTTCTAGCTGGACAAATGGATGGATTGATGGAAAAACAACACGTATCTGTGCCTCTGGAGGAAATCGGTCACTATTGACTATAGGATTTCACACACAATATGTAAAGCACATGTATGTAGTGTCCTCTGTGTCAACCCACAAACAACACAGGTTCTGCCTACTGCTGAGACTGACTATTTGGTCGACAATTTACTAGAATTTTCTTATATTATTTTTCATTTGATTGTCACAGCTGTAAGTGGTTGTTTATCTGAAAATATTTAAGGAATTGCACAAGAAAAGTAAGAGAACCAGAACTAAAGAGTAGCTCTTTTTATGTGTGCATGCAGATTTCTCCCAATTTTGATCAAGTTTATTTTTAAACAAATTTTAAATTTTACCTCTGCTCTTAAACCACTACTACAGCCAACAATAAATAAAGAAAATATATTGTACAACAGACACAAATCGCTTATTATTTTCACTCCCAGATTTTTATATTTCTCAGTTTTTTTTTTTTTTTTTAATTTCTCATTACACTTACTCTCAGTCTCCTAATGCTCTGTAGATTGGCCACATAAACATCCACCCCCCTCCCTCTACCTCCACTCTTTCATAGAAAGTCAATCAGCGCGCCCACATGAGCGCAGGCACACGCCCCTCTCTGGAGACTGCTCTGTCACCGGACCTTCCTGCTCGCCGGTCGCAGCTGTAGCCTGCGTCGCCTTTGACGTCACGCCGATCGATCCCGGGCCCGGTGCGGTGGGAAGGCACAGAGACAGAAAAAGGCAGCTGAGCGAAACAGACTGGCAGAGAGAGGGTGAGGGCAGGGTGGGAGGGAACCGAGCAGGAGGAGGAGAGAAGGAGAGGGCAGAGCGAAAGCATACAGATATTCGGTGGAAGGCGGGACACGGGGGGCAGGCACACACAAGCAGTTACTACAGAAATAGTCACTGAGCAGGACAGAGCAGGGCAAATATTTTTTGGAGAGGTGTGTTGTTATAGCGTTCACGTGTGTGTGTGCGCTTAACATGGCATGTCAACTTGCCTCACACCTACGCATTATTCTCTCTGCGACCAAATAATTCATTTCATTCACCAGTGAGTGGGCTCGGTGTACTGCATTGACATAAGGTAGGATGAAGGGGAGGGGTGTGAGTGTGTGTGTGTGTGTGTGTGTGTGTATTTACCACATTTGTGTGTCTTCTGTATTTACTCTGCGCGTGTCTATTTGATTTTTCAGCGCCTCTATTTGGATATGTAAACATGTATGTGTGTTTAATGTATGCACACTGTTATTTGTCAAGCAAGAGAGGTTTCTAATGGAGCGTTCTCTTGGGCCATAGTGTCAGGAGATTCAGCCTGTGAGCCATGTGACTCCGCAAAGAGCTGCAGGGATTGGCTGAGGCCATCTGTGACTTCAGCATACTGCCTCTGTCCCTCCTCAACAGTACCACCCCCCTCCCAAACACGCATACACGCTCCCTCTCTCTTGGTCTCTCCACCTCCCTTCTCTCTCTCTCTCTCTCTCTCTGTCTCCCTACCCTCTTTTATTTTTTTTCCTCCGGTTAGCTTTTTCCCCACCTCTCAGCATCCTCCGCTGTGTGTAGGTTAGAGCCGCAGTAGGAGCAGGAGCAGGAGCAGGAGCAGGAGCAGTAGCAGCATCCATGGCTTAAGCCCGAGCTCTGATCGACAGCTAGCCTGGCCCCTACCCCTCCTCTATCCTCTCTCTCTCTTTTTCTATCTCTCTCTGTATCTCTCTTTCCCTCCTGGGCTATCTGACAGGCGACGTCTGGGGGTGCTTTAGGCTCACAGTTAGCCAGGGCGTTAGCCACAAGCACACAGCTGCTCTGCTGCCCATTAATTCTACTGTATATCTGTAACCGGGAGCTTCTTCTCTTCTCCCCCCTCCCAACGCCTCCTGTTTTCATTTCAGGCTCCTTGGAGATAGAGGAATGCAAATCTGCAACCATGATGGAAGGTAAGATGATTTTTTTTATTGCAACGCTGTCTCCGTTTTCTTTTGTATTTCAGGGTAATCCTCCTTAATGTCCTTGTCCTGCAGTGCTACATCTGCTGGCAAGCATGTATGTTTGTGTGTGTGCGTCTTTGAAGAGGTTCAAATGTCATAAGCTGCACTGCTATTTTGAGTGCATGCGTTTTGGTGACTGTTATTCTTAGGAAAAGGGCACAGCCACTGAATGTCTACCACAGAGGCACAATGGCGAGGCTAATTGAAGCGTGTGTACCTTTGTGAGTGTGCGTGCATTTGTCTCAGCACCCCCCCCAACCCCCTTTTTCCCGCTTCCCATCGTAAAGGATTATTTGGATTTATTGTGCAGGACGGCTTATGTGCCCAGCTGGGTCACTTGTATAAATTCTCTTTGTATGGTGTGCTCTGATGCACATGCACACGTTCACCGCGCTGTATGACTTTGCTGTGTGCTCACACCACATTGCTGTTTAACCCAGCACCCGCATGTGGATTGCGTGTCTATTTGGGGGAGTGCGTGCGCACGTTTGTACCCAACCATAGTTGAACAGATCCAACTCTGTGGGGTTGAACGTAGTGATTAAAAAATAGGATTGCCAATTGTTTTAGTATCATGTCCCTTTAATTGATGACATCATCAGGGGAAGGCCAGCTCTGCAGCTGGCACACCAAACCCTCCATCCATCTGTTTCATAAGATGGCTTTTATTTCCTATCCTGTATGTTGTCGTTTATGCTCTCAAAAGAACCTGACTATCGTTTGAATCAACCTTGAATTATGTAAGATTTGAGAGGCAATGTTTTGGGGCAGCACATGTAGAAAAATGTGAATCATAGCTGCATATACTGTATAGGTGAAAAAAATAATCATTATATTGTGGAGTGTATCTTGGAGAAGACGATGGCTAAGCCAATTGATTCCAGAGGATTTAGTACTTTACCTCAATGCCAGTGTTTCTGCTGCCAGTGAAGACATTTATTAGCATGTTGTCTGGCTGTGTGTGCTGTCTGTCACTGTTTGGGCATGAGTGGATAGTGTTGCTGTGTAGAAGCACATGTGCAGAATTTCAGGGATATGTTTCCACTAATTTTGACTTAATACTGAGTTGTGTTTCTCAGCTACATGTAATTCCCAATCCTTGACCCCTTTTTTCTGTTTTGGATATACATAGTTTACAGAAGTGGCACCAAATACATTGTGTGTAATGAATGGTAGTGTAGATCTGTTGGACTTACGATCAGATTTACTTTTGCTGAATGTGTGTCGGTTTGATTTTCTTTGATTACCAGAACTCTATGTGCAGTCAGTATACCTTAGATCTAAAACAGACCGGCTGAAACAAAATGTGCTTCACTTGAATGTTTGGTAGTGGTGTATTGCCATCATTAAAGGCCAAGGCTAAACCAGACCTCATAGCATGGAGCAGATTGTAAAGACAGCTATCATCACCAGCATCTCTGATTGCCACAGATGTCATCATACACATGATGAACTGCTCAGTAGGATGTGATTTCAAAGGCTACACCCTTTCTGTCCTGCAAGCATTGGTGCTGAGCTGTGTCACCCTCACATCGTACAATAGAGTCTAATAAGTTCATGCTGTCTGTGCTGTAATATACATTCAGTTGCCAGTTAATTAGGTACAACCTTCATGAACGTGATAGTACATTAAGATCAGCTCAGTCTTCCAAAAATATCTCATGATACCATCTTATGCTCAGTGTTGGACCACAATACAAAATCAAAGCACAGTTGTGAATTTTACATCTAGAAAATAATAAGCTAACTTATTATTCCTCCTCCCCTGCATGTGCAGTGTCCTGTCACCGGCTGCATGTCTCACGAGCCAAGCTGTTGGGTAACAGTTGCAAAAGGGGAAAAAGAAAATGGACCATCTGCAAAGCACTTCCCTCCCATTAGCATGGCTAGCACAGGCTTAACGTGGACTGTGCGAGGGCAGGATTACAGTCAGGTGTTAAAATTGGATGCTAATCCTTGTTAGCTCTGCTTTTTAAAGCCCGATGCCATGGCGAGCTTGATTGACCCTGAGTAACACACTGGGTAGAAAAGGTGGGGTGGTTACTCAATAGTAAATCACAGTGGAAGGAAATTGTTTAATAGCTTGTGCTCATATTAACCATGGGAACCGCCTTCCTTTAGACACAGTAGGATAGAAGGAATGGATGTTGTGGAGCAGCTGTGCAACAATGACAAAATAATGCTACCTCTAGAAAATAATTGTTCTTTTTCAACTTGGGATTCTTAATAATAAAACTGGAGATCGAGGGTATCAGCTGTATGAAGAAAGCTCAAATATCCTCAATGCGATAGTGAAGTTTTATACATTAAAATTCCTTGTAAGAACAGATGCCCGTGGTTTCATCTAGCTGTAAAGTGACATAATACCTTGGAAAGCCAGTTGGATAATTACCAGGAAATTTGCTGTGACTATTCTTGTTCTACGGAGGATCAAATCAAACACTTTTACTGACGGTTTGACCTTTCGTCTAGTGCTAACACAAAGTCAACACTTCCACTTTTTGATATTCAAAGGACATCAGAATTGAATAGCTGACATTTTCCCATGCTCTCTAGAGCCCAAACAGTTTACATTGTGGAAACATAATCCTCCATCGCCCCAGGCTATTTTCTACAATTTGCAAACCATGTATCATACTGGTAGATTGTTATACAAATTGCTGGTTGTGTTAATGACCCCATGGTATTTCCTGTGGCACCATCCTAAGGAAAAAGTAAAGATCGTAGTCACAGCACTGATGAGGCCCTAAGATAAGCAGTAGGTTGTCAGAATGTTTTTGACAGTGATAATGATTTTTGTGGATTGTAATGAACAGTGTAGCCTGTCATGGACACTAGCTGTGGTTCAGACACATAGTCTTTTAATCCTGGTTACTAACAGTAGGAATTAGACTCAAATAGGAGGGGGGCAGTATTTAAAGCTTCCCTGGCTGAAACTTGGATAAACCATTGACTGGAATGTTGCAGAACAGATGGCCATATGCTGGGCTCTGCTTTATTCCTTCAATGGCCTGATATTATCTGATCAAAATCACATCGGTAAGATTATATTGGTTTTGCTATAATACAGTTAAACCAAACTAAGTTTGTGTCAGCTCAAGGCATACAAGCTTGTTGGGTCATAGCCACTGACTTGTCAGAAGGATCTCAGCATAAAACATCACAGTTGAGTTGTAATGAAAGCATCATGACATTGCTGCTGACAGCCTTGGGGATTAAGCAGTGTGTGGGTGTTGTTTTTCCGGGTCTAATGGCTGCACTTGGGCTGCAGCTTAACATTAACCCTCCATTATTATCTACATTCTCACAACAGGCTTCTATTGATAATGAACGTCAGACGTGTTGACAGAGGTTTTTCAGATTGTTAGCTATTCATGTGAGAACAGCATCATACTGACTTCTTGGAGCAGATTACATTTTCTATCACAACTATTTTGAGGCCTAAAGGCATCAACAGAAATATTAAGGATTGAAGCTTCTTAGCCAAGTGGAATTAGGTGTCTGCCACACAAAGTTACTCGAACACAATTGATACAATTACTTTAGTGCAGTGCCTTCGCTGTCACGCTTCGTCACAGCACCTGTTAGTGGGCGAGATACAATAGGCAGTAAGCGAATATTTTGTCCTCAAAGTTGATGTGTTAGAAGCAGGAAAACTGGGCAAGCGTGAGGGTTTGAGCGAGTTTGACAAGGGCCAAAATGTGATGGCTATACGACTGGGTTGTGATTATCTCCAACACTGCAGCTCTTGTGGAGCGTCCCTGGTCTGTAGTGTCAGTATCTATCAAAAGTGGTCCAAGGAAGGAACAGTGGTGAACCGGCGACAAGGTCATGGTTGGCCAAGGCTCTTTGATGCATGTGGGGAGTGAAGGCTGGCCCGTATGGTCCGATCCAACAGACGAGCTCCTGTAGCTCATATTGCTGAAGAAATTAATGCTGACTCTGATTGAAAGTTGTTGAATATGCAGTGCATCACAGTTTGCATAACCGCAGACCAGTCAGGGTGCCCATGCCGACCTCTGTCCTGTCCTGTATATCAGTGGATGGCTGGGTGCGTGTGCGTCACTCACTTGGGGGAACACATGACACCAGGATGAACTATGGGAAGAAGGCAAGCCTGCGGAGGCTGTGTGATACTTAGGGCAATGTTCTGCTGGGAAACCTTGGGTCCTGCCATTCATGTGGATGTTACTTGGACACGTATCACCTACCTAAGCGTTGTTGCAGACCATGTACACGCTTTCATGGAAACAGTATTCCCTGAATGTTGTGGCCTCTTTCAGCAGGATAATGCACCCTGGCACAAAGCAAAAATGGTTCAGGAATGGTTTGAGTAGCACAACAACAAGTTTGAGGTGTTAACTTGGCCTCCGAATTCCTTAGATCGCAATCCATTCGAGCATCTGTGGGACGTGCTGAACAAACAAGTCCATTCTATGGAGGCCCCACCTCGTAACCTACAGGACTTACAGGATATGCTGCTAACATCTTGGTGACAGATACCACTGCACGCCTTTAGGGGTATGAAACCAAGTACCTTACAAACATCAAGAATTCCTTCCTTTCTCTTCGTTCCTTTCCTCTCGATCATTGCAGGTCATTCTCTATCACAGCCATAGTTTCTGTCCATATTTCTCCTGGTATCACTTCAATCTTCCATAGACCAAACCGTGATCACACAGGCTCCTTAAATGGCACATAAAGGCTTCATACATACTTGCATACAGGCGTTGCAAGTTAAGATTATTGCAATTTAAAGAGGAAAAAAAATGGGCCATTGTTCACGGGTGGGGTGTGGGACAATATTTGCAATTCAGGAACTTGTAGTTCCTTCTTGGTGATTAGTAGGACATTTTATATATGCAGGTCCACCAAGATATAAAATACCGGAGACAGAAGCAGATAACGTGATAAGAGCAATCTCGCTAGGCCTGTTGATAACTAAGAAAGTCGTATGTACTGAGTAAACGGCTTTCCTCTGAACACACCTATAAGCACCCATGAGCCCATGTTTATGCAAGACGCTGTGTCACAATTGAAATATGTACAGAGGATGGGGAGGTGACAGGCTACCACTGACGTCAGGTGGTAAGTCTGAGTCACTGGCTTTTCCTAATAATAACACACGTGTGTGCAAGGATGCTAACATGACTGTTACGATAAAACAAATGCTGGCATATGCATGTGCAGTTGTTGTTTTTTGTGTGTGCTTTTTCCCCACAAAGTGTGGCAGACACAGAGGAAAGCTCATCGTTGAAGGTGTCACAGTAGAATAGGTCCATTGTGGCTGTGCTCGACAATAAGTTTGACAGAGACCCAAATGAACTTTCCCACAACAAAGACATGCAGGGGCTGAGATTCGGGAGGAGGAGGAGCTGAAGGGGGAAGCAGTCAAAATGAATCCGCTTGTCCCTGTTCACGCTCCTCATAACACCACATGCATTCATAGGCACATCATCTTCACAACAGCCAGTCCAGAATCTATCATGTTCTCCATGCAGGCACACCCAATCTCTCTCTCTCTCTCTCTCTCTGTCCCTCTCACACACACACACACACTCACACACTCACACACTCAGACAAGCTTATATAATGATGCCCAAGATCCAGAGCCAGATAAACAGACATGTTTGTGTAATCCAGTGGCAGCTGGGGAAGATGAGGTTCTCTTACAGCGTAATCAAAATGTTTCCTTGAATGACGTATCAGATGTAAAAAAAAAAAAAAAAAAAAATGTGTTGATCAGAAATATCATCAGACTAAAACTGCTTTTATTTGTACATTAGGCAAAATCAAGCTTTAGCACTCAAAGATAAAAATTTAGCTGACAGTTTTCCATGAATAAATGATGTTTTCCTTGCAGTAGTTGCTTCTCACCTCCCCGTCAGTGCTGCACTAGTTCATTTAAATCGAGTCGTTGCACATGGCACATTACAAACTAACAGGATGGAGCGCAGACTGTTAACCAACACACTTCTGATGCCGTTTTCAGCCTGACAGGGCCCACACACAGATTAGAGGAACCTGCTGTCAAAACAGTAGGTGATTTGCTTTCATAGGTGTGCGGTCTAATTTAATCAGTGCTTCTATTTTTGTCATAGACACCCGCGTAGCGTTGTATCTGTTGCAGCGCGAATGCCATCTTGTGACGGCGTCGCGGGTGTGTTTGTGTCGTAGTTTTTGACGAGGAAGGGACCTCGAGAAACCGCTGGTGAATCCATCAACAAGCAGAGTTGAGGCAAGAGCTAATAAATGCAGTTCAGTGTCCCCTGATGGTCTTTAGTCAGCTGTGTTGCTGGTGGGACAAAGTTTGCTGAATGGAAGGATATGCTGTTTGTTTTGGTGTTTTGTTATCTGTGCAAAAGGTTGTCGCGCTATAGGGTTTTATCAGATATAAGTCCTTTTGAATCCTTTACTGAATCTCGTTAAGTTTAGCTTTTATCATCCACTAGTGCCTAAGGGAGAGATATAGATATAATCTGCTGGGATCCACTGGTGTTGATCCAGAAATGCTGCAGTTTTTCAACATTACCGCAAAGTTCGTTGATATTGATTTTTCTGAAAAACGGAGACAGCTGACATTACTTTTCCATTTGACTTTTTACAAATGACTCGATACGATTAATAGAGGTCCTGCTTCACTACGATGATGTTAACAAGCTCAAAATATGTATGTGATGCATACAGACTTTACCTCTACAGACTCTGCTTCCATATCATTCATGTCAGTGCTGCTCCATCCACATCATTGCACCTTATCTTTTATCTTTCCTATGTACATAATGTGTTTTTACTAATATTTCTTGTACATTTGTACATATGCAAATCTAAATTTTTTGCTTATACCATTTTATTTTATTTTTTTCACAAGTTCTTTTTATTGTTTTTTAAGCAAAAAAAATAATACACAGATAAATTAAGGAATTAAGAGAAATAAAAACACGCATATTACAAGATCATAGCAAGACAACTGCTATGAGGTACCATAGTTCCATTTTGGCCGCCTGATCTGTGGGCTTTACTAACTGTTGGGATGCCAAGGGCAGCATTGGAACCGTCAAGGGTCAGTTAAAACATTAGGTCTTTGAAAATAGGCAAGCAATGGTCCCCATATCCTATAGAACTTTTGTTCTGACCTACGAATAGAGTAGCGTATTTTCTCTAGCCTTAGGCAAGACATGAGATCCTGCAACCACTGGGAGGGTGTGGGAAGGGAAAACCTAGGGGAAGCGCCAAAAAGGGCTAAGAGTGGATGAGGTTCTATGACAGTGTCTAGGGTCAGTGAGAGGTATTTAATTTATTTGATCTATTTATGTTTTATTTATTTATTTATTTTAACTCTTACACCTATTTTTCTTTTTACTAGTGATTTTCAAAAGGGTTTTTTATGTGCAACTGAGCTACTGTGACCAAGCAGTTTCTCTCAATAAATTCTAGTCTGTATCTAATAAACTCCTTTGTGACCCGAACACCACGGATTACAAGGTCTCCCTGTATCTCCCCCGCAGACCCGAAATGCTGCTTTCATAATAGTGTATATTTTAAAGCAGTTGAACAGGGAGCAATCCACAAGACTCTATTAGGGGAGAGATGCTAACAGAAAGAAGCTGACACAAGCTGAGAGAGAGAGAATGCTGAGATTATGCTTTGACGCAATTTCCAGGAAGGAGCAGGTAAACAAAATGAGGGGTGGTCGAGATGGGGGAGGAGATCAGCTAACACAAATGTCCAAGTAGGACAGAACATGAAAACAGACGAGGTACACAGAGAGCAGTAATCTGTGTCAGAGCCTCGGAGGGGGAGCGGCGGACAAATGGATACAGAGGGAGGGAGGGAGGACGCCAGGCTTGTCATGAAAGACCGTTATTTTGGTTGAGTCACTCACAACATTCACGGCATTCTGCAAATCTGACAAGCTCCCGTGGCGGAACGGAGATTTAGAAATTAAAAGGAAAAGGGATGCCCCGTACATCTTTTACATTTTTTTCATTTAAGCTTTTGTCTATTTAGATCCCAGCCTTGTTTCAAGATGGCAGCTTCACTCGTCTCCTCGTTTCTGTCATCACTCCATCTTCCCACAACTAAGTCACGGTTCATTTTTGGACGCACCATTAAGCCCATGCCAGCTGATACATGTCCTTAATAAACCCTTTCATTGTGATTTAATGCCCCTAATTTAGTGATGACTTTTTTTTTAACTCAAACACATTAGCGCTTTAACAGTGGCAGCCATAACTCTCGTGGCATTTCTCTCTGCATCTGCTCCCTTGAAACATCCTTCACTTCTTTCTTCCCCAGGTGTCTCTCATTGCGCCTCTCGTCGTGCAAATGGTTCTCTAGTGCATTCCTGCATGCTCTTTCATGTTATTGAAGACAGAGGGAATAGGCATGGTGGCAGGGAACCCCTCGGGGAACTTGGATTTATTTGCCGATACAATATTAATGTGCTTCTCTGCGTAATGTATTCATCTCCCAGGCTGACTCTTAGTGCCTGGCTCGATCTCTTAACTTTGCTTAATTAATAAATCAACATGAAATCTTATTGCAGCTGAACTGATTGAATTTGTGAGGCTTTCTCTTCCCCGTTTGTGACATCCGCGCACATTATTTTTACTCGTGCGCTGAAGAGATTTGTTGTTGTGTCTCTCGGAGTACCCACTTACCCTCTGCTTGCGTCACCCACTGCAATTAGTGATTTCCTTAGTTTCCCACAATGCCTTTCAACAAGCCAGAGGGAAGTGACATGCACTTGTTCGGTATTGTGTAGTAACGGGGGCAGATTAAATGAAAGCTGATGTCGTATAAAGCATGATGCAGTGTACTTTTGCTTTATTTATAATTATGCTGATGTTTTTGTTTTTATTTTGCATCTTCAACATTGTTGTTTGCCCAACTACCTGCAGGACTTAAATATATGGGGTAAAAAACTCACCATGAAACACTGCAGACAATAGTTTTTTGATGTTCCTTTGTAGGCTTCAGTTTTCATGTCCCTGCTTCCTCCTTCCATTTTATACATTTCTCCTTTCGGCGCTGGCTTTATTATTAGAAAAAGTGCTGTGAAAAAGTTTTTTTTTTTGTTTTGTTTTCGTCCATCTACGTGTGACAAATCCCATCTATGCCGTAACTGTGGACTTGTCTGGGTCCAGCGCTGCATGTGTGTGGCTACAAGCCAGACCAGTGCAAACAGATGTCAGTTTCAATCAGCTGAGGGTGCACTAGCGCAGTGACGCAGGGACACGGCTACAGGAAGAGATTAGCAGCGTTTAGATTGTTACTACACGGGTGAGGGGTGTTGTGATGAGGGAGCGATTGAAAGGTTGGGGCGGGGATGTAGGGATTGAGGGTAAGAGAAGTATAATTCGCGAGGGGGATAAATGTAGTGTTTGAAGGATGTGATTAAAATGAGGAAAAACTGCGTGTGTAGCAGTGTCTCACCAGCTGTGTATGACATGTTTTCAGGCTTGTTCTGTTTGCTCGGTATGTTTCTGTTTGTGTACCATGACTGTTTCCTCTGTGTACATTAGGCTTTCGGCCTGGTTTACATCCAGGCTTGTGCTAAAGAGAAGGGGGGGAACTGCATAGCCACTTCATTCATTCTTGCAGGCAAGGGTATTTTTACTACAACTTACATACACCAATCAGGCATAACATTATGACCTTCCTAATATTGTGTAGGTCTCCCTTGTGTCTCCAAAACAGTTGTGACTCATCAGGGCATGGGCCTTCTGAAGTGTCCTGTGGCGTCTGGCTCCAGGATGTTGAAGTGGGGGCCTTTGGGTCCTATGGGTTGAGGGGAGAGGCCTCTAAGGGCACACTTGATCAGTTTGAGATCTAGCGAATTTGGAGACCAGGTCAACATCTTGTGCTGTTCTTCATGTTTTCTGAGGGTGTTCTGTGGTGTCTGGCAACAGGATGTTGTTAGTGGGGGTCCTCTGTGGATCATCCCACAGATACTTCATCAGTTTGGGATCTAGTGAATTTTGAGGCCAGGTCAACACCTTGTGTTATTTTGAGTTGTTCCTAAACTGTTTTTGTGTGTGTCTGTGTCAGGCTGCATCCTGCTGGGGATGCTGCCATCAAGGAGTGTCATTGCTATTGCGTGCCTGGTCTGGTCTAGGTGGGTGCTACATGTCTAAGTATCCACATGAATGTCGAGTCCAAAAGTTTCCCAGCAGAACATTGTGTTGTCACCAGATGGTCAATGTTATTTACTTCCCCTGTCAGTGGTTTTAATGTTGTGGCTGATCTGTGTATGTGCACCTCTTTTTGTGATAACTGGTTGATTAAATGTTTATGCAAACCTGAGGCTCATGTTGCCGCCCTATAAAATGAAGGAGTCATTGTTGTTGGCACTTAAGATATCAGTATGCATCCCTTAGTCCTCTGTCTCTATGCTTTTATCTAAGAATACTAAGCAGCTATCCTCAGTGCGCGTAGGAGGGAGGGAGCAGTTGTGAGTGACAAAGTTTGCTGTGCCTGAATCTGCACTGCCTCAGACACAACAAATGCTACTAGTCAGACAGTCGGAGACCTCAGTGTTGCTGATCTGAATCAGTGTCGCTACGTTTTTATTCCCCAGTATTGTATAACATTGTTAAACGATTTCCTGTCAACATATTTGTCTCGGTCTATATCAGACAATGCTAACTTATTGCAGTACATCCGTATTTGAGTAATTCGTGGCTGATAATTCACAGGTAACTTCAGCACATAAACATTAACAATATGTTACCCGGTAGCGTAGACAGTAATGCAACCAGATGCGATCCACCAGAGAATAGAGTGCAGATCATTTTCATGTATAATAGAAGGTAGTAGTCAGAACTGAATTGAGATGGTACCTTTGAAGTTGTGACTGCAAAACTTTGGAGCTCTCTCCCGGTGGACTTGACTCTGTAAACACTGTGTATACCTGTAAAAAGCAGCTCAAGTATTCTTACACTTGCCTTTGAGGATGGTCCTTTTAATCTATTTTTATCCTTTTTTGTTCATTTCACTGTGAAGCATTTTGTGATATCTGATCTAAAAGTACAATATAAATACCTCAATTTAAACATTTATGTGTAAAATCGTTGTATTGCAACAAAAAAAAAAAGGAAATTGCTTGTATTTCTTCAACTATGTGCATCATTTTTGGTGTTATGAAAAGCATAATGGATTTGTATGAGGAACAACAGCACTTACTGAAGATGTCTTGGCGTGCCTTTTAATGAAAAGCTTGGACACTTCAGTATGATTAGTTTGTTGTGGGTTTATGTCTAACAAGATGAAAAACGCCTACCAAATCTACACAGGAGATTACACATTAAAAAAAAATAATAATTAAAAAAAACAGTTGTTACTGTATGTGCACATATTAACGTCTCCATGCTGGTGGCTGGAGGCATTATATCTTTCGCGATGGTCCATCAGTCCACCCTTCCAATTCAATTGGATTGGAGAAATTTATTCAAATATGACACAAAAGTTCACTTGGATTCAAAGATGGACTGATTTTGTAGGTGTGATGCTAAGATCTCGGCATGACCTCCCAAAACACATTTTTGCCCATAACTCATTTGTGATGGTGATTTGGCACAAACGTGCACACAAGAGTAATATTGCTTCAATAATGAGAATGTTTCTTTTCACGACAGGTGCGTTCATACAACAGCCTAGACACTGCTCTCCTGAGAGAATACGCATAAGTCAATTTAATGTAAGTTTCATTATGGACCGGGTCCATTATCACTGAATACTTCTACGAACAACAGACTTTGTGCCCTAAAAGGTGTGCATGTTTGCGTTTGTGTGTGCGCAAAATCATAAATGATGCTGGAGAGATGGTCCTTCTGCCAGTCATTGCCCCAGCTGCTATCAGATGAATGACTCACAGCAGATAGGGTTTCATTAGCAGACATCAGGCCAGTCCACAGAATAGAGGAGCCATTGATTTTTTTACCATATCAGCAGGGAGAGAGACAGAAGGGGAGAGAAAGAGGAGGAAGGGACTCTTGGGATTTAGAGGTACAGGGGGAACTGCAGCTGAGAGAAAACTGCTCATCACAGAAACTAAAGCACACGGCACAAAGCACCTGTCATCTGTAGTCGTCTGTAGTCCCACTGTAACACGCTGGTGAACAGTACTGAAAGAAGCGTTGGCTGTGCGCTGCTCTGGATCTGTGTCTGTAATGAAAGATGGCCGCAGAGGATTTTTGATATTTTGTTTGTCTCTGAGTCACTCAGCCAAATTGTTAAAATCCACCAGCAGAGGCTAGGTCTTATTTACTTTTTCTGAGAGCTATGCATCTAAACACCTATGTTCATTCCAAATGTATTTAACGTAGAGTTTTTTGAATTGTCGTAGTGGTAATTGTGGACTTCCTTCACATTTAGCCCCTTGACCTTTTCTGCAGCCTGATGATGACTTTAATTACTTTATTTTGGTGTGATTTATGAGAATTAGACTTCAGGCAAGGTCATAAACAAAAGAAAGATTGCTGCAGTCAGCCACAGCAAAAAGGCTCTGACCCATTTAGGCATGGACACAGGACCTCATTGGACCTGAGATCATTTTGGTCTTGTTGGTTTCAGAATGGGGCCACTGTGGACTCGGCCTGTTACCACGCGTCCCCTGGCTCTTGAGTCAGATTGGGATCTGGGCGTTTTGGACTCATTGTCGTGTTACTGGAGTTGTTTCTGGGCAGTTTTTGAGGTGTTGCGAAGGCATTGCTGCTGCAGTCATGGAGTGCTGTTGCCATGGAGCGGTGTGCTTGGTGTGTTTGGTCAGCAACCGTGTTTAAGTGAGTGGTTTCGTGTCAACTTAATGTCCACATGAATGTCACAAGAAAAGGTTTCCCAGCACAACGAAGTGGTTCTATTGTTGCGGCTAATCAGTAGGACTGGATATCGCTGCTGATTTCCTGTTAGCAATCAATTCGATGCCAATTTACAAGGTCCCAACTCCATTCGGTGTCAAATAATTTAGAGATATTTCGCTTCTAAGACAATTTTACTTGGTTATGAAAATGATTTTCTCAAAATTGTTGTCATAGGTTTCAGATATTTGTGGTATTTCCACAATATTTTGACAGATCTAGATAAATGTGTGGTCTAGCTGGGTTTGTTTGAAGCTGTTGCATCTGCTGAAGAACAATCATAAGTGAGGAGGTGATCATGCAGTGTGGTTTAGTGACGTCTGCTTGTTTATTTAGTGTGATCTCGGCCTGCAGTTGTATTTTTTTTTTAATTTCACTATAGTAAATGCCGTTTTGGAGTAGTGACAGATTGAACAAATCCTGGAAAGGAATAAAAAGACTGATTGATTTATACGCACTTCAGTTTATACAGCACTGGCCTTGATACCTTGCCTTACTTGCTGAGGCTATAAACATCAAAGCAGCCTGGCCAAACAACACAACACCATCATTTTTTTTCTTTCTTTGACTGATATTCACTGAAGATAAGAGAGGGCAATGAATGGATGCAGAAAGTTTAAAATTCTTAGCAGTGTTTGTCGTTGCAAAAGACTCATCACTCCTCTCAACTTTGAACATTTTCTCTGAGAGATTCAGTGCCTCATTGACCTTATTGTTCGCAGAGTACTGAGTAAGATTCATTCTATAGCATTTAACATCCTTTCAAAAACAAATGGGCCATGCAGACCAACTAGCTGGCCAGAGTCCAATTTGTCTAAATTAAAAGGCAGATTGGAGGAAAAGGAAGTTACTCCCCTGCACTTTCCCCCTAATGATAACTACAATCTTCAGTTTCTGACAGCAACGCAGGGAAAGGAGTCGTTTCCAGTCTTATTCCTTTTAAATCTAGATTAGCCTGTCTAACCAGACCTTCTAAACATCACCACCATGTGGTATTTGTGAAGGTTGTTTGAGGAGCATTAAACACAAATACTGAGTCTTTGACACACTCCTACACCAATGCTAAGGGACTTTCTCCCAGAATCACAAGGTTGTGTTCTGCTCTTCATTTTGTCCTCCTGCTAGTCACGAGGCTCTCCGCAAAGACTTTTTATTCGCTAGCATTTGGGAACGAATGTGGAAATTGTTGTCAGCACCTTTCTGAAGTGTTTTTGTTCACGTCAGGTATTCTCCTAACGTCTTACAGCAGCACCAGCGTCTGTTTGGCGGCCTCTGTCTTTAAGGAACATGGTAATTTTGAAAACCTTTACAAATTTTCTCCCCGGTGTTTTTGCCACTGTTGGTAAATGGGATGTAAGTGAATGAATTCATAGCACAATCGTAGCGTACTGCACTGTAATAAACCAACCAGTCAACATATATCATCTGGGTATGATTGTTGGCCGATGTACTAGCTATGGATATCCTGAAACTGATACATTATTAATATGTAGGCCTGTATGTAGTTGGGTGTGCGTGCATATGTAATGTTATTATTAAGTATGAACAGCCAAATGTACTAATACTTGTTTTGACAAACTGTGGTATTGATGCAGCCCTAATTCTGACAGTATACCATTCCCTGTATGTGTAAACTGAAGTGTGCAACTATGTCTCTCAATGTCTGGGCGTCATTGATCCATCATTGAAGTCCCCCAAACCTTATTTGAGCCAAGGATAAAGGTGGTAGTGGGTTTAATCCAGCTCCAACCATCTCCATTTACACTGGCTCATAGAGAGGATAGAGTTCTACATGGTATATGCTCAGCCTCGTGTATCTGTATGAATGCAACTGCTTGAGGAGTCACACTATTACCATTTTCCATTACTTCTGAGCTGCATTCGTTGAAGGACTCTCCTGCAATGGCCCCTTTAGTTGTTGTAGGATTATCAGCTGGTTGCATAACATGGAGTCACTAGCAACAGCGTCTCTTTATTCGTACCTTTGTGCAGCTTACACAACCCATGTACCCAGCGTGTTGAACAAATACATCGTGATAAAGGACACAGAGACCAAGTCGTTCACAGTTGTTAAAGATTTATGAAAGCGATTGTTTTCTTCAGCCTATTTTCTTTCTTTTTGTTAATTCATATTTTTATAAATGGCAGAAGAAAGATGGAGGGGCAAACACAAACAGTTCATGAGTCATCATCATCTGATGCCTGTGCATGTTTTTTTTTGTTTTTGTGCACAACCAGACTGAGTCAGCAAGATGACCCATGTTCCTAGCTGGTGGTTGTGTTATTTACTGTGTTGAAGATTACATCTCATACACACACTGCATTCAGAGATAGACAGTAGATGCAGCAGTGTGTATGTGTAGCCTTGGTCAACTTGTGGATTGTGTAAGGTTTTCCATAACAGCGGTTTGCTGGGCGTTATGGTGACACTGGAAATGATGGTGTGTTCCCTCAAAGTGGTTCCAGATCTTGCGGTTCATCACGGTTTCTCCCCTCTCTCTTTCTGCCTCTCAGTCTCCTTTATCACCCTCTCTTTCACTCCTCCGCCACTCTTTTTAGATACTGACCGCGCTCTACCTTTTTGTGACCTTTATTTGAGGACTCTGTGTTTTAAAAAGGACCCGTAAGAGGTTTTTTTTTTTTTTTTTTTTTTTTTTTTTTAACTTTTTATTTATCTACATGAACATAGAACATGAGATCATCATGGATGGTACAGTTAAAATCAAAATATTCAATTACACATACATATATACATACATACGCATACATCATAGTCAAATGTCACACTATTCAAGGTGCATATTCAATCCATTTTTCCCAGCGTTCCATACACTTCTCCAACTGAAGCCTTAAAACAAAAGTAAGTCTCTCCATACAGTAAATTTCGTGAATAATCCCGTGCCACTGGATCAATGTTGGAGGATCTAGTTGCAACCACTTTCTGGTTATGGCTTTCCTACAACTGGCCAGAAGAATCTTCAACAAGTACCTGTCCTTATGCAAGACTGTTTTTGGAATTTTACCGAGATATAAAATAACAAAAGAAAAATCTAAATCCACCCCTATTATTTTATTTATCTCGGTTGACACCTCCTTCCAAAATAACTGGATTTTCGGACAGGCCCAAAAAACATGAACATGGTTAGCCATAGGGGTTCCACATTGTCTCCAACAAAAGCCTCGACTCTGTGTGCCTGTTCGTAGTGCTGTTAATTTAGGAGTTATGAAAAATCTCACTACATTCTTCCAGCCGAACTCTCTTAGAGATCTCGAATTTGCAGTGGTCGCTTGTGTCTCACATATTTCTATCCAGGTCTCTTCTGATATTTTTGTTTCTGACTCCCTCTCCCATTTTTGTTTAATGGATAACGTAGAGTGATTCTTAGAAGCTTGTATACTTCCGTATATTCTTGAGACCAACTTTTTATTATCTTTCTTTTTATATGCCTCATGAAATATAGAAATTAAATTGTATTCCTTCTCCTCCTTGATTTGTAATTTTTTATTGTAGTAGTCTCTGACTTGCAGGTATCTATGAAAGTCCTGCTTCTCCAGTCCAAATGTGGCTGAAATTGACTCATAACTCTGAAATTTACTGTTTGAGATGAGGGAACAAAAGGACGTGATCCCTCTCCTAACCCACTGTTTAAAGCCCCCGTCCAATCTAGCAGGTTCAAATTCTGGATCATATGCTATCCAATTCAAGACTCTAACCTGTTTCTCTATTTGTAACTTCCTCAAGACCTTAAACCATAGTTTCAGAGTGAATACAGTCCATTGATTCAAATCGTTATAATATTTTTCTGCTTGGTTTTTGTTTCCTATTATAGACTGTATTGGAATTTTTAACTGTGTAGTTTCCAAGCATTTCCATTTAGATTCATAATTTGGAGAGCACCAGGATACCAAGGGTTTCAACTGTGCAGCATAATAATAATCCTGTAAACATGGTAAAGCTCTCCCTCCCTTCTCTTTTTTTAGCTGCAGAGTCTTGAACTGAACCCTAGGTCTTCTACTGTTCCAAATGAACCTTGAGATCCAGGCATTCCACTCATCAAATTGTTTTTGGGGTACCTCTAGAGGCAGAGACTGGAAGAGATAAAGAAGCCGTGGCAACACGTTCATTTTAATAATTTCTATTCTATTACTCATATCCAATGGGAGGAGGGTCCATCTAGAAATATCAGATTTGATCTCTTTATTAGTGGGGCCGTAGTTATTTTCAAAAAGTTTTGACATATCTTTAGTAAGATTTATTCCTAAATATTTTATTTTGGACGAGTCCCATTTAAAATTGTATTTCCCTTTAATATCTGGGTGGGGAATATAGTTAAATGTAAGGGTTTGGGTTTTTTGGATATTAAGCTTATACCCAGAGTATAAATTATATTTTTTTAGCAGGGACATCAATTTAGGGATGCTTGAGTCTGGACTTGTAATAAAAAGCAGAACATCATCCGCAAACATACAAATCTTATGTTCTTCTCCTCTAATCATAGTCCCCTTTATCCCGGAGTCCTCTCTAATTGCTTGAGCGAGGGGCTCAATAAACAATGCGAATAGGGTCGGACTCAGGGGACAGCCTTGGCGTGTCCCTCTTTCCAAATGAATAGCTTGCGACAGGTGTCCATTCACCCTGATCGTGGCCGCTGGAGAAAAGTATAGCGCTCTAATACATTTAATAAAACCATCTTTGAAGCCAAATCTTGCAAGTACCCTGTATAAATATTCCCACCCCACCGAGTCAAATGCCTTTTCAGCATCTAGGCTGACTAACATTGCACTGATATTTTCTGATGTAATATGACTCACCACCTGTAGTGTTCTCCTTAAATTATCCTGTGTCTGTCTGTTTAATACAAAGCCTGTTTGGTCCAAATCAACCAGCTCAGGGACAATGGACTCCAGTCTCCTAGATAGGATTGAAGCAAATAGTTTATAGTCTACATTTAAGACTGATATTGGTCTGTATGAGCTGCATTCATTTTTATCTTTTCCTTCTTTCAGGATGATAGAGATAACTGCTTCCTTCCATGATTGGGGGGCTTCTCCTGTTCTCAGTGTATGGTTGAAACAATTAAGCAGAACAGGTGTTATCTGTTGTTTAAATGTTTTATACCACTCAGACGGGTAGCCGTCCGAACCTGGAGCCTTATTAGCTTTCAATCTCGAAATGGCTTTGTTCAGTTCTTCTGCTGTTATCTCAGCCATAATTTCTTTATTTTGTTGTTCTCCTATAGATGGTAAATCTAACGAACTTAGGAAAGTATCTATTGTTGTAATATCTACCATGGCCGGTTGGTTATATAGTTCTTTATAATATAGTACGAAAGCATGTTGAATGTCCTCTGATTCACTGCAAACCTTTTGTGTCTTGGGGTTTCTAATCTTATAAATCATATTTTTCCCACGTTGTTTTCGAATCCTCCAGGAAAGTAATTTCATTGCCCTATGCCCTGTCTCATAATACTTTTGTTTGGTAAATTTAAGTTGTTTTTCAATTTCCTCATCATATATGCCATTTATATCCTGTTTAATTTTGTTTATTTTAATTAATATTTGTGGATCTCTTTGTTCCATGTGTCTAGTTTCTAATGACTTCATTTCCGCCTGTAGTTCCACAAGTCTTCTCTGTTTTTCCTTTTTACGAAAAGCTGTGAGGGCAATAATTTTGCCTCGAACAACAGCCTTTGCTGCGTCCCATAAAGTATTTGGAGACACCTCCCCATTATCATTATTTTGTAAATATGTTTCAAATTCCTGTTCAATCTGTTTCTGCACTGTTTTGTCATTTAAAATGCTCGTATTGAGTCTCCAAAGTGTATTTTTCCGTTGCTTAGTTAGGTGCAGGGTTAGATACACCCCTGAGTGATCAGATACATCTCTAATCCCTATTTTACAATCCCTGACTCTGTGCCAGTCTGATTTATACATAAACAAATAATCAATTCGTGAATATACAGAGTGACATGGGGAATAATATGTGAATTGTTTTTCTCCTGGATGAGACTCTCTCCACACGTCAATCAGACCCAGCTCTGTAAGCATCCTCTGGACTAGAATGGCATTAGGACTTTTCTTTTGGCGCTGATTAGATGTATCTAATTTTGGTTGCAGTTGGACATTAAGATCACCACCACAAATTAGAATTCCTTGTGTTTCCAAGACTATCAATTCAAATAATTTTTTGAAAAACATTTTTTTGCTTCCTGGGGGGGCATACACATTAAGTAGAGTTACTTCTTCATTGTCTAATTTACCCTTTACTAAAACAAATCTCCCTTCCTTGTCTTTCACTTCTGAAATAAATTCAAAATTTACTGCATTAGGGATCAGTATAGCCACTCCCCTCCTACGGGCTGATTTATGAGATGAGTAATAGGTATTTTGAAATCCCAGTTTTTTAAATTTTTCATGTTCTAAAGAGGACAGGTGAGTCTCTTGCCAAAAAACTACCTGTAGCTTTTCTCGTTTCATTTTAGCTATAATTTTACTCCTTTTGATCGGGTTATGCAGCCCATTGACATTTAGTGTGACTATCTTATATTCCTGATGATGCATATACTCTTTTCAACCTGTGTACAACTGTGTAACATTACCCATGATATCCCGAACAAGAACAGTGAACCAAAAAACAGAAAAACAAGAACCAAAGACTTCCAAGTCCGAAGTTCAAATGAAACCTCAAATTGAGAGGAAATCCTCGTGTCCGTCGAGGGCCTCTCATCAGTATCAGAAGAGATACTGTGCAACGGTGACATTCTTTCTGAGTCAGTTTCTCCAAAACCGGTATAAAGTTCCATCTTGTCAAGTGCAGTAAATAATAATATGTATTCTCTTTGTAAATCGGCAGAGAGTTGAGAAACACAGGAATTATCTTCTCAGGTAAAAGGATGTAATGAAAACTTTTAGCAAAGAAAAATCTAATTCCTTAGTAGATTGAAAATTAAATTGTAAAAGCATTTTCTTTTGGGTATAAAAATTCAAAATAAGTGAGTTTGGGTGATTTCTTAAGGTCTCCTCATGTAAGTAAACAAAATTTAAAGGCTCAGAAGCCCAAATGTTGTCATCTTAGGTGTACTATAGTTCAAATTTAGGTAGATTTAAGTAGAAACGGCAAAACGTAGTATTTAACTCTTAAATATAAGGTTCAGCTTAAACAAATCTGGGTAATTATAGTATTACCTCACCTGGTAAACTGACTAATGATAAGTCATCCACTTTACACGGGGGCTAATAACACTTTTGTTTTGAAGCCCAGTGTAATTTAAAAGGGGGGTCCAAACGAAGAGGTTGGACCCGGATCATCACAGGATGATATTTCAATTAACAGTCACTGGGCTCAACTTCTGTACAGGCACATGGCTCCAGTCACTCACCCCGCAATGTGTGAATATGTTTACCCTCAGGTGTTTTCACTCGCCAGCAGCAGTTGCTCCAGGAGGAACACGCTGAAAGCTCCGTAGTCTCTCTTTTATCCGACCTTGGTCCACTACCTGTCTGCTGCGATCTGCACCTGCCCTCTCCCACGTCGCCCATCTCCGCTGCTTCAGCGCTGTAGAGTCAGGCTCCTTGACGTTCTCCATAGGGAATCCTCTCCTCTTCAGGTCTTTAGCCGCCTCTGCTGCGCTCACGTAGATCTGTGTGCCGCTGTCGAAAAACACCTTCAACTTGGCTGGATGTGGCGTTTGGAAGCGGATCCCTTTGGCTTTAAGCTCTCTCAGTATCCCCACATATGCCTTTCTTTTCTTCAATATTTCGGGGGGGTAATCTTGATCAAAATAGATCCTTTTCCCCTCGTAACGAACATCTTTCTTTCTCCACGCCGTACGCAGTACCTGTTCTTTCACTCTGAATTCGAGGAAGCAAATCACCAATGATCTCGGCGGTGCGTCTGGGGGAGGCTTTGGGGCGAGCGCCCGGTGGCAGCGCTGTATTCCGAGGTCCATGTCCGCGGCCGGCGGGCCGACTTCTGATTTTATTAGCTTCGTTATAAACTCCGACACATTGGACCCCTCTGATTCCTCCGGTACTCCGTAAATACGGAGATTGTTGCGGCGCGAGCGTGCTTCTAGCTCGGTTAGCTTAGCCTGCAGGGCCTCTTGGTTCTCTAGCGCCTGGGTGAGAGCCTCCTTCGCTGCCATGTCCCAGTCTTCAATGTCGGATATGCGCTGTTCGGCCTCGCCCACTCTTGCTATGGTAGCTTGTAGCTCACCTGTAGCTTCTTCGAGTTTTCGGTTGATTTCTCCTCTAAACTCGTTCAACTCCTTCTTCATGTCGTTACGAAAGGAAAGTCGAAATTCACTCATTTCACTTTTAACATCAGCCCTGAGCGCACGAATCTCGTTGTAGATGGCCTGCATGACGGGGTTAGCTTCTTCCTCGTCAGCGCCGCCATTGTTCTCATAGCTTTCCTCGTCTCCGTAGTATTTTTCTTCGACAGTCTCTCCTCTATCACGTCTTGAGCCCTGTTTACTTTTAGTCTTTTTTTGCTTATCCCCTTCCATGCTAACTTTCTGTGCAATTTTTAAATTCTAATGTTCTTCAAAGGGGATAAATATCCAACCGGTTGGGAGCGGGGTGTTTAGGCTGCCATTCGCTTCAGCGTCACCACCGGAAGTCCTCCCGTAAGAGGTTTTAAATACGCTTCTTGTCTTAATGGACCGTAGACAGGACATTCCTTTACCAACCAAAATCTGGCCAAACCTATAATCTGGGTGTGAACATGGGGAGGGGTGGAGTCAGCTGCCTTAACCAGAATGAACTGAGATTAGATTGTTGGGAGGAAATAAGGCAAATGTAATCCACAGGAATTTGGGCCAGCTTTTTAGGATCCAATCTCAGTGAAAGGGAATAAGAGATAGAAGAGAAGATGGTTTGCTGTTGATCTCCCGTTTTAACATAACCGTAAAGTATACAGGGCCGACACAACTCCTCTATGTTATATTCTTCTTTCTGTCACTCCCTCCCTCCCCCTTTTTGCCCTCATTTTCATAATTGTTTTTTTTTTTCCTGCAAACAAAGTAATTTCCTGTTCTCCCCTCGGAGGCATGTGGAAGGAGGACGTGACCAGACTGCATCTGAGCTGCTGATAAATATCAACTTTCTGTCAAACCTCATCTGTACAAGACCACACACACACAGGGAGTAATTCTGTGTGCAGCCCTGCTAACAGCTCATGTGGAAACGTCATGTTCTGTGCAGACTCTTAATCTGACTGGTGATCTGCTGTAGTTGTCTCTACCTGTGTCCCTCTTGCTCACAGGTCACATACACTGAAATTCACATGTCTTTTCCACGAGAAAATAGGTCAAATGTGCAGACATGTCATATAGCCGGCATTGTAACATAAAGACGCTTGACTGGTTGCTGGTAGAGCAGAAACTAGTCTCCAATGGATAGTGGTTACTCTGTTGAGCCTATACTGTACTTATACTATTTTTCCTGTAAGGCAACTGGAGAACTTGAACTCTAGCTTTCATTTGCTATTCTTGAGACCATTTTGTAAATGCAGGGTTTTTGTTTGTAATTTGTATCATCCAAGGGAAGCACAGCGGTCTAGTGGTTTGCACCGATTCCTCTTGGCGAGAAGTTTCTGGCTTTGAACCGTAGACTGTAGAAAACATGGACGACGTATTCATTGGTCAAGATGATGCTGGGATTTCAGGGATACAGGTGGCGTCGTCTGGCGAGTTTGGAGCCAGAGACTGCGGGTTAGTGTTAGGATTATGGTTGGGGCGTCACTAGACTCACTCACAATTTTGTTTGATTGAAACTGTGTTGTTCTCAACCTCCAGCAGTTACAAAGAAATGTTGGACTGTACGCTGTAATTATTTATCTTTTTCCAACTCACACGGTCCTACGGGAAGCGGTTGTCATGGCAGCCGTTAGTCATCATGATCATATCCTGTTGCTGTAGCGTAACTAAAACAGAAAGATGAAAACTTGATCTTACATCTGCATTATATTAACTACCCAAAATAACAGAAACCATCTTTGCTCTACTTGCATTGGCTTAATTTTTGAGGAGCTGTCATGGCGTCCACTCTATATACACTCTGTGGTTTGAACCCATCAGCTGTCTGGAGCCTTCTTTGCAGAGGTTGCATGTTCTCCAGGTACTTCGGCTTCCTCCCACAGTCCAAAGACATTGGTGATTGGTTATTTTAAATTGACTGTGTGTGTGCATATATGGTTGTTTGTCTCTTTGTGTTAGCCCCGTGATAAACTGGCAACCTGTCCAGGACGTACTCTGCCTATCGGGGTGTCTGGGATGGGCTCCAGCCTCCTCCCCACGACCCTCTCGTGGACAAGTGATTATGGAAAATGAATGAATGTATTATCCAAGGTAAAACCAAGAAAATCCCAGATGGGATTGGTACTGTTACCCGGGTGAATTCGTCAGGCAGAGACTTTTTCCTACAGAGACTTTATCCAACTTGTTTGTTTGTTTACGGGTCAACAGTTGAGTTTGCTTTTAGTGCAATTGGTGGGCAATACAAATGCAGTTGGGGTTCCGTCTACCACAGATTTGTTTAACCAGTTATTTAAACTAATCATTCAATTAGCTATATCTGTTACAACCAAAATACATAAACACATGTCCTCTTTGTTTTTAACCACCATCTAATCAACAAATGAATTCTTCCCCTACAACAAGTCAAACTGTCCGTACACAAAGGGAAGTAAGATAAACAGGAACTGAAGGAGTGCGTCTCTAGAGACTGTGAGAAGTGCCCATACTTAAGTTTCCAGTGTATCTGGTCTTTGCAGAGTATTGAAGAAGCGCTGACCTATGAGGAGCTGACTCTCTCTCTGACGAATGGGCTTATCTTCCTGACAGGCCTTGTGGGAGGAGAGGCAGTTTATAAATTACTCCCTGCCATAATTTTTAGTAGAAGAAAGAGAAAAGAGCATCTTGCCTGATTTAACTGCAGTATTCATTGCTTTTTAGCATTCAGTATACAATGTTTGAATAATCCCTTAACTGAATGACCAGCTGCAGTTTTTGCAACCGTTTAAGGGATGGAATGAAAAGATTGGTTGCTCGAGGCGCTGGCTCACGGAAAAGGGATTTAGCACTGAGAAGAATGCACTTGCACACACTGTATCAAACCTAGATATAAAGATCTGCTGAGGACAATAAAGGTAAACTTCACTGGGTTTAATTGAGAGCGGAACCAGAACGTCTATAGCATGACATGCTGCTTCACTGTTGTAAAATATGTGCTTGATTTTACAAGTGGCAGGTTTTACCGTCAGAGAGATCAAGGTGGGAAAATAACACTCACTACCTTTGCAATATCCTAATTGTCACTTGGACAGTCATCAAAGGACAGAAGCCTAGTGGATCAATAAGACTGCACCCATGCACCTCTGGTTTTCTTCTGTCCAACCACACAGTTTTATCTGTGGCACTGTAGCACGGTGCTGCTGTCAGACAACAGGTTTCATGATGGCAAGGGATGACCACATAATTTGTATGAATCAGAATCGGCTTTATTTGTCCATGTATGCAAACGCATGTAAGGAATTTGACTCACAATGCTCTCAGTGTACTTGAATGGGTTTAATAGGTAAGACAGTGTATATGATGATGGTATGTACACAATCTAGTGACTTTGGAGGCCAGGTCAACACCATGTGCTGTTTTTCATGTTTTTGGGGTTGTTTATTTGTGTGTGTGTGTGTGAGTTAAAAGATGATCAGGACAGAGAAATTGAACTGCTGTAATCTGCCATGGAAGTAAGCGATTTGCTGTTGGAGTGGGGTATGGCAGTTAACTGTTCATCAGAGTGATGGCCTGAGGGAAGAAGCTGTTCCTGTGTCTTGTTGTTTTGGTATATAGTGTTCTGTTGCTCCTACCAGAGGGGAGGAGTTGAAACTGGTTACTCATCTGTATTTAGTTTATCATAGGGAGGAAAAACACTGACATAAAACCTAAAAAAAACTATACTGCACCTACAAACATCCCATATCGGTGACTATAGATCACTCAATCTTGAGGAGTTTGAGCAATAAAAAATTGCCAGTTTCCAGCTTTGGATCTCATTTCCAGTTCAGGTTTAGCTTTGTGGTATTTTGTTCTCTCTGCACAGATTAACAAGGGCTTTGCGTGCTAAACAGGCTAATGGAAATTCTTGATTCTGAAAAAGATGATTCCTGTGTCCCTGTGGCCTTTTTACCCATGCCAGAATTTCTTCCCAAACACGAAACGCATCACCCGCAAAGGCCACTGTCTGTGTCTTTGAGATTTGTTGGTCTTAATCATTAATGGCCAATCTGTTCAGTAAAATTGTAAAACTGATTCATCAGTGACTCATGTCAAATGTGGGCTTGAGTTGGCTGTCTGCGTTGGGGCGTGTGTGTGTGTTTTCTCACCACAGAGCCTCTGTCCTTCGTCCTCATCGGCCTCTCAATACAATGGACAGTCCGAACTCAGCGCAAACACAGATAACGCATTTAAAAAAAATAAAATCCTTCCTTTTATAATGGATTGTACTTCATTTTACATCTGCTGCCTTATGGCTAAACTAAAGATACTGCACTGCAAGCAACTGCTGTAATAATAGTGATAATGATAACCAGTGTTTTGGGGGGTTTTGTTGAGTTTGATGAATAGTAAATGCCTCTAGAGAGAAATTCTTCATATCGCTAACCTTTGCCTACTCACTGGTTTCATATGATAAGCAATGTTTAAGATCAGTTACAGGTAAAGACACAGTTTGCATGTCACCTTCTTGGCATCGCTCTCTACCATGAGTACCTTGTTTTGTTAAGATGCTCAGTCTCCTGTAGCTAATCCTGACAAACGTGTATGGGTTTGAAACATTGATCACAAGTCAATAAACACATAGAGGATGCATGCTGATCAGCGGCAGGATGTAGCTACTGTGTTATGATGCTACTATGATTATTGTACAAATACTCATATCATTGTCATTTGCACTGTTGTTGTAACTTCTTGGTTTACAACATTTAATGTACACTCTTTGTATATTAATTTGGTTGATTTTATTAGGTTTTCTGTTTGCATTCTCCGGTCTGTGTTGTATTTGCCTCATTTTGCAGCTGTGTGCATCTCCTCACAATCCCTTCATTGTAAATGATATTGTTAACTTCACCCCAAAAACTACATTCAGGAGCCTTGATCAATATTTGATTGTAACTGAGCCAGACTGGAGCACTGAGAACTCCTCATCGTGTCTATCTCGAGGCTCAGATAATGAGAGGAGAGATAAAACAAAATAAAAAAAGAGGTCCTCTCTGGGTCGACCTAGAGCAGAGAGGTGCATTTAAATTGAATTTGCTACGTCCTCTAAGGTCAGCAGACATATTGAGAAAAGTTTCTGGCTGCAGCAGGAGGAGCTTGTTTACCTTCCTAATGAACTAATTACTTTTATATAGCCTTGGTTTTTGCATGCGGGTAAACACTGCATCAGTTTTGTCCTACCACATAAACAATTTGCCTCTCAGGCCGGTACTGTAATCATGAAATCACATTTTAGACATTAGCAGTGAGTTTGTCTTAGGTTTATGTATATGTATGTATTTCTTTGATTGCATTTCCTGTTACAGAGTTCCAGTATATTAGTGTAATTGTCAAAAACAGAATCATGACAGTTTATGAGTGTAAAGACAACAAACCAGCTCCCAGTTTGGCTTCGGGGGGACAGATACCCTCTCTACTTTCAAGGTCGGGCTTAAGACTTATAGTTAGACCACAGTTCTGCTGCAATCGGCCTAGGCAGCTGGGGGACGATGCGCTGAGCACATGTCCTCTACTCTCTTCTCTCTCGCACCATGCTCCTATCCTCTAATTTCTTTTCTCTGGCACCGAGCTCCTGTCCTCTAATTTGTTATCTTATTTCTTCTCTATAATTAGTCATACAATTATGTCCTATTACTGTATAGCATGTTAACTGCTGTGCCCGCCCCAACTTCTTGTGAGTGTCTCTGGCCTGGAGTTGTGTGTCTCTGACCTGTGGAGTTCCATACTACATCTGTTGTCGTGGTCTTATCAACTCCTCCTTCTCCCTAAATGACCAACTCTCCGACCTGCCTATCATACCACTTATATTCTCAAACTGTCATGTAACATCATCAGCTACTGTATATCTTGAATCTCTATCGCCATCAGATTCTACATGTATGTATCTATGACAGATGTATGTTTATCTCGTTCCTACTATAGAATATAGAAATATAGAAAGCCTTTATTGTCATTATACACAGTACAATGAGATTGAAAGCAGCTCCTTAAAAGTGCACCCAGCGCATTTTTTCATTTTTTATTTTTTTTTTTTAGACTAGAAATAGACTATCCTCTCTTTTTTTCTGTCTCTACCTGGTTTTAGGCAGATGGGTCCCTCCATATGAGCTGGGTTCTGTTCAAGGTTTCTTCCTGTTAAAGTTTTTCCTTGCCACTGTCGTCTTCAGGCTTGCTCTGGAGGTCTCAGGCTGGACTTCAGACTGGGTTTTGTAAAGCGTCTTGAGACAATTTGTATTGTTATTGACGCTATATAAATAAAATTCAATTGAACTGATTTGAAATCCACTCAACTGTTGAGGTTTATCAAATTTTATTTTTATTGTGTCTATCTAAAAGCTAAAACAACGAAGCCACTTGTAATGGAAAATTCTGTATCACACATTCCTTACGCACGTGGCCTTGAACGCCAGACGATATCAGACTAGTTGCCGTCACATGTGCCATCAATGTCCAACCAAAGGCTTTGAAACGACTCTTAAAGTCATTGCTGTCCAATTATCTTTCAGAGGCTGTTCCTCAGGTTGTTGTCATGCAGCCTTGAGTCTCTCATCTTAGCGGCAACCAGTTGGTACTTGTCGAGCCATTTTAGTACCTTAATTCTTTCAGAAAAGGGGATTTGCGTTAGTGAGTTCAAATGTGTCTCTAAATACACAAAACTATTTATCCCTATCACTCTTTTGCCATTTTATAATACCGTTCTGCGGGGTGTTTTTTTTTTTTTTTTTAATGAAAGCTTGAGAAATGACTAACAGCAGGCCCATTTAGCGAGCACACAGCATGTTGTTGTTGTTGCTGTTAGAGGCCATAGATTTGGTGAAAAGAAATAAATGCGACAGATGGCTTTACATTTTCCCGGCGTCAGTGAAACGTCTGCTGCTGCTCTAGCCGAGCTGATTGTCGAACATCACTCCGCAGCTCCGTGTCCCAGGTAACCGAGGCCACGAAATGCAACATGTGCAGAAAGAGGGGAAAGGAGGATATTTCTCTCTCCTTGCTGTTTTATCCTCCTGCTGGTAATGAGGTTCTGGTAGGCGGCTACACATGACATTTCTGGTACTGTCAGATTAATGTGGATGAAAGAAGAAGTGAGAATATCTACCCCCGAGCCCCCCCGTTGGCAGCTGTGGTGATGTGTTTTGATAGGACGACATGACTGAAATAGCTGGGGACCCGTCTTTACCGGAAGGTCTGAGGCCTAGCGGGGGTTTTGACAACAGTAGTGTGGCTGCAGCCGTACATACAGAAATTTTGTGTGTAGACAGTTGAAAGGGCTTGCATGAGAAATCACTGCCTAGCAACTGCAGGTCACCCCCAAATCGTAGTTATGCAGTTTAGGAGCTTCAGGCTACTTTTCAGTATGCATATGCATTAAGAGAAATCTGCACCGTAAATGTCAAAACAGTGCACTATAAGTGTTTTAAAAATAGCTTACAAGTCACCTTTGTGCTTGCTCTGGGGGTTTCAGGGTGGTTTCTTTAAGGCATCTTGAGACAAGTTGTTATTGACACCATATAAATAAAACTGAATTGATTTGCTACTGTTTTAAAAGATGTTAAACTTTCCCAGCGTGTCTCTTTAGCGGAAGTCTCCAGTCACACATTGACGTTTCATTCATTCACTGAGTGACGTTATCCTGAAGACATGACCGTGCATTTGCTTCCTTTACTGAGAATGTACAGAACCATTTGTCTGTGACACGGGCAGGATGCACCAGCTTTAAGCACCGGCTGGAGGCGGAGAGGGCGCTTGGTTCCCATATCGGCCTCTCTGCTCCGTGAAAGTCTGTGTCGATAAATGGACAGAGCGGTTTAAAATACATCTTCCCCTTGTGTCTTTGTGCCGAAAATCTATGTTAAGAGCTACTTTGTCGGCTCTGCAGCGGGGTCATTTGACACACGGGCCTTGGCGGATGCTATTTGGAGCCTGGGGATGAGAACCATAAGTGCTGCTTGTTTATGTAGATGGAGGGAGTGGACAAAGACTGGTAATAAATAGCCAAAGTCTTCATTAGTGGCAGAATACACTAGACTAGACTACTTTGACTTTTTCCCCCATTAAAAATATCATGCAACTCCATTACTTCTGCAATATTTACGTTAAATTTTGTCATTCTTATCTATACTAGACCAAATTCTGACATCCACCAGCTTCTTGAAACAGTTAACCCTTTGGCCAATCATTTAGCAAGCAAACATACAGAATATTCACATCTTCTTTCCTGATATACAATTATTTACCATCTAATTACAAAAAAAAACTGCAGGATCATTAATGTTGGAAATACTTATGAGTTGATTCTTTCTGTCGTAAACCGTTGCTGACAGATAAATCTGTTAAATAATATGCTAGAGACTGAATGGATACAGAGTGCGTGCACAGATGGATGCATCAGCACCGTCCTCATTCTCAAACATCTTTTGTTCGTCTCTGCACCAACTGCCAGAACGCTGCTACACGGTATCTGGCCCTGACCCACTTTCCTTAAAGGTGGGTGACGTCACTCGGTGAAACATTTCTTTCTGTTTTTTTGTTTTTCTTGCGGGTGCATTCATGCGTTCGAAACAAACGTGCACCACCCAATTCCTAGCGCGTTTGTCTACATGGACTGCAGACGTTACACTTGATAGCTCGCAGAGCAGCCACCTGGACAGTACAGTCGAACGCTAATTTTAGCGTCCACAGGCTCAAACTGAAACTGACACCACCTCTTTGTCTTTTCTCTGCCGCGCTGACACAGGCCCACTCACCCAAACACGCACACATACACACTGGCATGGAAAAATACATGAGGCTGAGGGGATTTGGGTGCCGTGGCAATTTCTGGAGGTTGTCCTATGCCATGTCCCCTTAGTTTGCTATTTGTGATCCCAGGTAATGAGGAAGCAAATCCACGGACAGCCTCTCTCCTCTTAGACTCTTCCTCCATCTTTGTTTTTGAGATTGGAAGGTCAGAAAAGTGGCAGATTCAATCCTGAGATGAGCACAGGAAAAAGTAGGTGGGGGAAGTTGCAGCAAATGATCTGTCCCTTCCTGTGCACGCTATTTTTGCACTGCCTCATTTGCACAAATCTGAAATTAGTTGTTATCACACTACATCAACTCAGCCTTAAGATTTCTTCATATTTAAAGGTGCATCCTTTAAATATGAAGCGTAACCTTTGTTGATAAATATATTTCCAGTCTTTTCTGCTTTGCCCGTTTTCAATATACACCCGAGTGTGGAGACTCCTCAGATTCAGACGTTCAGCTCCAAGCGAGTCTGCAAAAACGGTACATGAAATAAAATGGAGGCTGCATTCACATCGCTCATGGTCACGTGTCTGCTCGTGGTCTCGGAGCACTTTTCTTTCCTTAGAGTACTTGGAGCGCTGTGAGGTCATTGTAGCTTATGCGTCGGTTTCGATCAGCGTCTTTCCTCACCTGTCTGCTCCACCTCCTGCTTCTCAGGGCCAAGAGGATGAGTCACTAAAAAAAAAAAAAAAAAACGAGCCCTTTAAGCCCGTTTGCACTATGCCTATCCACATTTTTGTGTGTCTACTGCATGTCAGTCTTACTGCCTCCCTGTCTCGCTGCATGCTATGCTTCTCACATAGCATGCAGCTGTCTGTTTTTGTTGGGGTTTTTTTTTTTTTTTTTTTTTTGGAGGGGGTGCTTGTTTTCGTCCCGTGCCACTAATTACCTGTCTCCTTGTCTGCTAACCTCGCTGCCTGCCTGCCTGTCAGTCGATCCACATGCTTCTCCTCGTGCGTAGTCGACAGCTTGGCTCAATACACAGCAGCCCAACACACACCGTCTTCACACTGTAATCCTCTCATGCCACCTGAGCATGCTTTGACATGCTTGTCACACTGGCTTAGAAACTCAAACTTATTTTGTTTTTCATCCTTTTTTTTAGCGAGACATATACATAATATAGGTACTTAAACAAACGAAAGCTTAAGGAATTTATTTAATGCCCCGATTGGTAAGTTCCAATTCAAAAGATTTATTTTTTTTACTTCTCAATGGCGTATTATCGTCCTTTCTACTTACTATGCACAGCAGCACAGGTCTCCCATTCAGAGTTTGGAGTGGCCTCGACTGGTCTGCTCTGCTGCAGCTGGCAGCACAAGCTGTGTGTGTGTGTGTGTGTGTGTGTGTGTGTTTGGCTGGCTAGTTGGCTGATAGAGCCTCTCCATCTCTTCCCCCTTTGGAGCAGCTTGTTAAACTGCCTCTGCTCTTCCTGTTCATAAGTAGAGCTATCCTGTGAGAGTAATTCTGTCCGTGTGTGTCCATGTGTGATTTGGATTTTTCTGAATTTGCGTGGGGTTATTTTGTTCCCGGAGCATGGCGTACCTTCCAGTTTATTTCTCTGACTCTGTTGGCTCGTGTAGCTGAGGCTAATGCATCAGACCCCCGCCCCCCTTTTTTTGCAGAAGGAGACAAATAATCCCACAGGAAATCATACAACGGGGCACGTGCAATCACAGCCATCAGTTTAAATCTGCATTTGCTTCAGTTTCTTGTCTCTTTTAGATTAAAAAAGGAAGCTTTAACTCAAGTTTATTAAATCTAAAAACAATATGGATTCTTGAAATTTGCTGTGGGAAGTTGTACTTGATGGAAACTGAGCTCTATTTCTATGCCTCCTTACTGTTGACAGCTGTGGTTGGAGGCATTATGTGTTCAGGTTTTCCGCCACAGTCTTGTGAACGAAATATATCCAGAACTCTAATGTGATGAAATTTTTAAATTTATTGAGACGGTAACATGCAGCTTCCAGGTTTAAATCGTCATGGTGGAAGCTTGTAATTAGCGCTCTCACTGCAGCGTTTCATGACGGCTCAATCTTTTATTGAAGGCTCTATAAGTGACAGCCACTTCCTGTAGGTTGAAGGGTGGATCTCACAGAGCTATAATAATCGCACGCTGTTCTCGGCGAGTTTGTTTTCACTTCTGGAGACTCTTTCTAAAGTTGGCGTCCTGCTTCTCTAAGGTTAGCCTCTCAGCTCAAGATTCTTAACTCCTTCTTTGAGAGATCAGACCAGAAAGTAATTCCCAGTCTAATGCTAGAAGAAGAAATTAAATATCTTTGTGTTACCCAGAACGTCTCAGTGCGCTGTTGCTCTTCAGATGTCACTGAGTTTTTTAGGTTTGGCAGTGTCCTGTTTGGCTTCACGTCCTTTGGCTTTTCCCAGAATCAAATTACTGTGTCTTGAGAAGAACTAATTACGTTAGCACTAGTACTAGCATCCCCCTGAACGGAAGCCATCAAGTCATTAAACAGTGTGTACCGCACGCTCTGTCATTTCCCACTCTGTTAATTAACCCACGCCATATGCATTCATGTACAGTATTTTTTTCACATTTATGTCATCCAATTAGATGCAGGTCCTTCTGTGCTCTAAACATGAGATAGTCATTAAGTTTTGTTTTTTTTGTTGTTTTTAGATATTTGTTGAATTGTGTGAGTATATGCAGCGGGAATTCAGTTTACTGGATGTATGCATGCTGTTTGCCAATGCAAACCTGGTTGTTGTCAGCCTGCCTGTATTTGTTTCTGTTCTTTTAGTCTTAAACTGTTCATTATATTACAAAGGAAACCTATAGAAGGCGGGAAAGTAAATTAAAGTTCACAAAAACATGTGAACTAATCGAAAAAGGAGAATTGGAGTGAAATCCTGCAGATATAAATCTCACGTAGTGCAGTGAGGAGCTGCCATGTGCACACTGACACATCCAGAGGCACACACACACACATAATACTCTCTCATTTGCACAGCTGTAAATCTGTCAGCTCTTGCTCGGGGGCAATGGGGGGTTTACAGCAGAGAGAAACCCTAAAGAAGGAATTACGAGAAGAGGGCCCCAAAAGGGGTGAGAAATGCAGAAAGGTATTTTAAAGACTTAAGCCAGGACATGGCTGGACAGCTATATAGAAGCACTTTTTTTTTTTTATTTTTTTTTTTTTACAGCTGTAGAGAAATCTGATTCACCAAAGACTTCTAGTTGAGACTTCAGGCTCGGCTTGATGTCAGACTGACACATGTTCACAGTCGAGTCGATTCATGAGACAACGTGAGGCTCCGCGGTGCAGAAGAACCAGCTGAGGAGAACTCACCGTCACTCTCTGCGCCTTTGTAGCCCAGCTGTTGAAAGAACAATTAAAGCTCCCCTCGTTACGCTACATGCTGAGCGAGCACACTGCTTCCTCATGTCAAAGCCTCCAGCCAGAGATTGAAAGATAAAATCTCAAGTCTTTATCAAAAATGAAACCTTCAGTGCTGTGGGAAAAGAAGTAACTCTGTCTCAGTTAATGAGAAGAGGCATCTGTTTTTTTGCATTTCTGAGGTACAACAGATAGCAAACAGCACATACAGCACGCACTAACATTCACCCACGCAAACAGTTTGATAGTCGCAAAGGTCACCTTGCAAAAGTAAAACGTTTTAGGTAATTTATTGTTGTAAATGTGAGCATGCTGAAGTGTTAAAATCACCTTCCTGAACTGAAAATATGAAACCTCCTGTCATAACTGGGACATTTTCCTGTCAGTGGAATGTGAATGTGAACACGTCTTCATTCTCCGTGTGTATGCTTAAGCCTTGACAGTGATTATCAATAGGATGCCAGGCTGCATATGTTCAGATCAATTGGAGAGTATTTCTGGGCGTCCAGAAGGTCTTCTTGAATTGATTTTCCGTTGTGGATGCGGACATGCTGATGTAAAAATAGTGCAGTGAAGAAATGTGTAAAAATCAGACTGTAAACACTTCCAAGTACACTTTTCATGTGGTGCACTTAACCGTAGTTTGCTACTGTATTTGCATGTTTTTCTGCTCTTATTAGCTGGTTAAAGTACCGTAGAATATAGTGTGTATTTATAGACGTCAGTAATTTTTATATTAATACGTTAAGGTGATGGCGTTTGTTCTTTAATTCATGATCGGAGTTGGTGGTGTTGAATTTGAGCACCAGACACAGATCAAGGACAGTGACATGATATCTTATCTGTGTGTACGCACGTACGTACGTGTGTGTGTGTGGGCAAGTGGTAGCATCAAGTTCCTGATCTGAGGCTCAGTCTGTGTCTGCATGTGGAATGAGGAAGAGATAGGCTTGTCTTGACGTCGTGTGATGGGTTCACAACCATGCAAAGACGAGGAAGAATGAGAGTAAAGAAATTACCAGAGAAGACATGGAGGGGGACAACTGGGCTTTCATTTTGGGTAAGAAAGAGGAGGGGGCGCTTTGGGATTAGTTGGTCCGACATAATTGTACCAAGGATTTGATTAAATTAAACATTTCAGAACAAGTAGAGAGCTGATTGCGATTGAACTTTCTTTAAGGTAAAAGGTCAAAAGGACAAGTTTATTCTTTTTAAAATGAGGCTTTACAGCAGAAATGGACTATTCCACTTAGTGTGTTTGAAGGATTCCTGGAAAATAAAGCGATGCAGAAAGGAGTTGGTAGATTAAATGATTTACAGCGCTATGAGTTGACTTCTATTAATCATTCAGTCAAAGTACACACTGATGGTGCAGCAGAGCTTGAACTTGTTGTTGAGAAAAGTGAAAAGCAAGAACACACAGAGATAAGAAATTTCAGTTTTTCAGGCCTGAATAAGTTAGACATTTTGCATCATTATGTTTTTGAAAGCTTGCAGCCTGATTACTTCTGTTTGTGTTGCTTTTATTATGCGGCTACTCCTGACTGGATATGCAAACTATCTGCTTTGTTCACACAACCGAATTTAGTGCCTCCCTTTCCAGCGTAATGCATTCATGCACCTGAACAATGCAGTCATCATTTGTCTTGCATTAGAGCAGCAGGCGATCAGTGACGATCTCAACTTTTCCATATTAAAGGAAAAGATTAAAGTGGCAATTGAATGGCTATTGAGTACATTAGAAATCTAACGTGCTCTCCTCGGTGTTCAAGAGACGACCAAACTGTCCTTGTCGAAAAGTTTTTTTGTTTTTTTTTTGCAGATCTAATGACATTTCCTCTCTAAAAAGTTGCCTTGGGTATTGGAAGGTTGTCAGTCCATCTGCAATAACCCTGAACACATTTCTAGTCAGCGCTTGCCTTCACAGTGCTGCATCCAGTCACTCAATAATGCATTTAAGAAAACATTGCCTTTTATCTCCTGGATGATTCATGTCAGAGAGGTGACCCCACCTAGCCTTTAACCCACCCACAGACCCCACCTTTTTAGTCATGCCTTTTGGTGCCTCTTCTTGCAGTAATTCACCCCGTGTCCTCTTCTCTCTTGTCAGGATTGAAAAAACGTACCAGGAAGGCCTTTGGGATACGGAAGAAAGAGAAGGACAATGACTCCACGTGAGTGCTCTTTGTTTTGCGCGATCGGAGCTCCTAGCATATTAGCCGTACCACTGCTGGAACTATTTGCAGTGACGCTGTGCAGCCTGGCTTAAAGCTCAGAAAAAAATGAATTCATAACAGCAGATCATGTCTATGCATTTCAACGGATCAAAATGAAAGGATTACAATAAGTATGAGCAATTACAGGATTAGTATTAAGTGCAGGTCTTGTCAAATGCAGAAAATGCTACACGGCTACTTCCAATAACCGCGTACAGTTCTGTGTCTGTCGGTCAATTAGTAGCCACAGTGGTACAGTCTGTAGTCCAGTGTATTGTGCCAGTATAATTAGTTTATTCCATGTTACGATGGATTTTCAAATGAATGAGATTACTAAAAAATAAACAGTAATATTTAAATTAGCATTTGGTCAACCGCATTAATCTTTGTAAGACTTTGCACTGGACACTTAGTCATACTGTAAAAAGGTTTGTCTGCTGGGATGTCGGTGGGTGTGTGATGTTTGAGTGAATAAGTGTGTGAGCGAAATTACTAAAACGTTTCCCTTGATTAGCCCTCATTTTCAAAATGAAGAGCTTACGTGTTAAATCGTGTTTTCTCCTCTTATTGTTTCTCACAGGGGGTCGCCAGACAGAGACGGGGGTGTAAGTAATGGAAAATGTTTACTACGTACAAGCCGTCCTATTCATTTGTAAATTAGTTTTTCGGTGTAATCACGAGTTACTGGAGGAAATTTAATCTGATGAATGTGAGGTATATTATTTCTTTTCTGTTCTGTTTTTTTTTTTTTTTTTTTACTTGGCAGGAACCCCAAGAGGTTGACTCGGTACTGAAATCAGCTCCTTAGAGTAGACTATCCTCTAGAGTAGTGTAGTGTGTAGATTTTAGACTGTTAACTCTTCTGTTCATCTATGAGCTGCTAGTGTTTTGGCGTTCCAGCTATCTTTTCATTAGCAGGCTCTCTGAAGACACTTTGGTGGGGAAAAAATGGCAACAGGCCACCCTCTGAGACATTTATAGTGGTGTGAAGGAACCAATGCCTTCAGATATTGTGCAGCTCCATTGGAGTGTTTGCAGCGTAATAATCATCATCTCTTTTATGAGATCATCAGCAACCAGGCAGAGATTCATGCTTGTTTGCAAAACGAAATGTTTTGCAAATGTCAGTAGATTTGATCAGCGTAGGAGTCGACATTAACAAAAAGGAAGGAGAACTTTTGCGACCTTTAAATTTAAGATGAATGCTTGTAGGAGAGTATTAGCTACAACATACAGTAGTTGTGCTATGGTTGTTTAGAAGTAGTGCAGTCGTGCATAACATGCTATACCAAGTGTTTGGTGGGATTTTAACCGGTCTATATGCTCTGTCTCAGAAGAAGTCAAACGGGACCGCTAATGGCTTCTATGGAGAAATTGACTGGGACCGATATGTAAGTAAATGTTTGAGTTTAGCTTTTTACTCTACCTCAGAACAGCACTCACCTCGAAAACTTAAAGTGCTGTTGACAAAATTGTGGATGCAGGTGTTTATAGACTGTAAATAAGTCTGGGGTTCATTAAAGTGAGATTTAAAGAATAAAGATTCATTCACTGTGTGTTTCAGAACTCGCCTGAGGTGGACGACGAGGGCTACAGCATCAGACCTGAAGAGGAGTCGGAGGAAGGAGATATCCTCAGCTTCATTTGTCATTATATTTCTCTGCCATGTTACTTTGGCTCACTGAAAATGAATGGCTCCAATTGTTTGTGCAGGTTTTTAAATTAATCCACACTGATAGATTGTTTCATGTGCAAATTAATGAGTAATGGCATGCGACTATAAAACACCACTTGACAAACAGTGCTGATGAAGTGTCAGCAGTTTAACAGTTTAAATCTAATATTTAACAGTGTTAAAGGAGAATGAGTCAGTGATGCACCAGATGTGAACATGAAGTTTATGAGAAAAGTCCCATTAATTTTTTTAATTCTGGACATATCACTCGAATCTCCTAGCCGTCAGCTCCCATTGTCTTGTTTTGTTATTTGACTATTTGCGATTGGTGTTTGGATTTGGTCCCTGGGTCGTGATTAATTTCAAGACAATAGCACTTAAAAATAAAATGGTTTCAACAACAAGGAAGGATCATTTTAATTAGCTGAAGACATAGTTGGCTGATTAGGAAGTGGTGCTTGATCGTATGTTTAAATCACATGATTGCCTTTAAAATATTAAGTCAAAAACAATAATAATATTTGAGGAAAGGACTTTTTTTTGCTTTCCTTGACGTTGTGCTCCCACCTCCCATCAAAAAACCCCACTTCTTCTCTTCGGACGAGTCTGAGGGGGAGGAAGACCACAGGAAAAAATTCAAAATCAAGATCAAGCCGCTACCGGCGGATCGCGTCGTGGCGGTGCCCTCGGTCGACGAGCTGAAAGCCTCCATAGGCAACATAGCTCTGTCCCCATCTCCAATGGTGAGTACCTCTGTCTGACGTCACTGTCCTCTCACTGCTGGCTTGATTTTGATGGACGGCTGTGTTGTTCGTGATGTGCATATGCAGAGTTCTCCTCTTCTTTGCCCTATTTTAACTGGTATCAACTTGCTTTGAGCTGATGTTTTTCTGTGCACTGGTGCAGCTTCACATGTTTTCTTGTGTGTGCTAATACTGAGCTCCACTGCTTCTTTACAACGTATATTATTTCCCAGTTCATTTTAACAGTTAACGGGTTTCTATTCAACAGCAGCACTAGTTTATTCTAATGAGTCAGTTTTCAACAATGTGTAGCGTTCAAAATAATCTCAACTCTATATAGTGAAATTGTGATTCTTGTTTTACTTGTGGTCAGTGGTGTCAGGGACCTCCAGTGTTTAACACAAGGCAGATGTCCCACAACAACTGTGTAGTGCTGCCCCGACAGCAGGGTGTGAAGATCTCGTTTGAAGTGAAGCAGCTCAGTTGTCCAGAGTCCAGATTCAAGCACGCATTCCCTTTAGACCGCCTGTAATTTGAAGTGCGACTCCGAAGAAGGCATCGTCCCTTCCTGTCCCGTTCTAGCTGCGACCCATACATAATCCCTGTGTTTTCCAGCGAGGACACTTAGCTTGGGTGTCCGTATTGAATAATTCAGGTAGGAAAGTGGGCACAATGAGCCCGTGTGTCGGTCTGCCGTACATTGAGATTGCTTGCAGTCATTTGAGCTTCAGGCCTTGGTAATTTAATCCAGGTCCAGTGTGTTCACCCACCGACTATGTTAACCCAATCAGATGTGAAGGCTTTTTCATGCTTGTGTAGAAAGCATAGTGTGCTGCAGATGCATACGGTTGAGATAAAGGAAATGAATCCACATATGATTATTATCTGATTATATGTTTGCTATTTTCAGCTGCTTAAATCTGACGGTTTGTTGCTTTTATTAGTATTTTTGTGAAGATTATCAGTCATGGTATATTTAAAACAGGGCAACTGGACGTGTTGGAGGTTTCGCCACTCACCTATGATGTCTTTTCTGTTCTCGCTGACTGTGAGGTTTTTATTTTAGAACGTCTGTGTGTGGTGCCCACCTGAAACTAACAGGACTAAGGCCCGTTAAGGATCCAATACTCACTTGAGTTAGAGGATGTTATTCAAATGAACCACAGCGGTAGCTTCTTTGCACAGTTAATGGTTCTCTAATGAGCCATCCATGTAAAATTAGATACCCCTTCTTTAAACAGGGAGGTGGACTGAAACAGTTTCTTTCCCTGATAATATTTTACCCCAATTCACACCTGAAGAGTTTCTGAGAACCATTAACTGAAAGCAAAGGCGAGGTCCCCCCCCCATCAGGTTGATATGAATAACCTCTAACTCGGATAAGTATTGGATCTTTAACAGACGTGAGTTTCAGGTGGGCACCGCACACAGATGTAGAAGCCACTTGGATGTGTGATGAAACCTTTTAGCCTCATTTCAGATGCACCTATCGGGCATAACATTATGACCACCTTCCTAATATTGTGTAGGTCTCCCTTGTGCCTCCAAAACAGTTGTGACTCATCAGAGAATGGACATGGGTCTTCTGAGGGTGTCCTGTGGTGTCTGGATACAGATTGTTGTTAGTGGGGGGGCCTTTGGGTCTCATGCTTTGAGGGTAGGGGCCTCTGTGGATCAGACTTGTTCCAGTGCATCCCACAGATACTTGATCAGTTTGGGATCTTGTGGATTTGGAGGCCAGGTCAACACCTTGTGCTGTATTTTTTGAGTTGTTCCTGAACCGTTTTTGTGTGTGTGCCTGTGTCAGGCTGCATCCTGCTGGGGATGACGCCCACACGAATGCCAGGTCCAAAAGTTAACTCAGAATGATCCGATCGTTAACCAGTGCGCTGGGATGTCCTCCTGATTGTTGTGATTGGAAAACTGCCAGCTTCACCTCCACCAGTTGAAATTAACATCACGTTTGCCTGCTCTGAACTTTTCCTTCGCATATAAATTATGCGAGTCACACACGGTCATCCCAGTCCCTGGTAACCATGGCGATGGACTGACAATAAAATGGTTTGCTGAAAAGAGAAAGATGGGGCAAATGTTAACAGGCCTCCAAAAGCAAACACTGAGGAAAAATTTGAGAAAAGCAAAATAAAACAGTCTTATCTAGCTGACGTTTATCTCCTGACTACAATAGTCATGACTATTGTAGAAAACAAGAATCAAACTTGACAACAGCCCATTTAAACATCATTTACATCCCTTAGACTAAATCCTGAGAGTCTAAATTATAAAGCTCTCGACATTTCTGCACCGCATCTGCAAAACCTTGACACGCTGCTTCCCCAGCGTGTGACAAGTGATACTGTGTGTTATGTATTCTGAGCGCATGGGCTTAATTTCCATGGTAATATTTGATATAGTCTGCATGAATTATTCATGTGTACACAAGCTTGGGAGAAGGACACACTGATGCAGGTTAACAGCTTATTTCACATAAAACCTCAGCCGGGATGCGTTGTTCACATCGTGTTAGGAGGAGGTGGACACGCAGGACTGAAGGATTGACTGAATGCAGTCGAGACCCGTCGCCCTACAGCACATTTATTTGTCTTTCACTGTCCACATTGTACACAAATGCTTTGCCTTGCCAGTGGTTGTCCTCTAACAATTCCTCTCCTGTCTTCCTTTTTGTTTTATCTCCCTCTTAACGCTTGTTCTTTTGCTCAATCAAATGATGCTAACCTCTGTAGAGGAGTCCGGTAAGCCTTTGCTTTGTTAATATTTTCTTTGCCTAGTGACTCTTTCGTCTTGTAATATTACTACTTATTCATAAATGCCTTTACTGTGTTTTATGTGTTGCTGAAAATAGACCAACTTATGAAGCAAGAAATTAAGCCAGCGTGTGGTAACTTCAAGCTTTATTACTGGTCCTGTATTTCAGAGGGCAAATAAGTGACTGCATGCTGGTTGATTTGTTTGCTTAGGTACTTAGAGTTGACTAAAGTATATTTAATCTGATTTTAATTAGTTTTAGATTCTTGAATTGCCAGTCCTAAGACCAAACAAGCCAACAAGCTGCAGAGGAGGCGAGGAAAGGGTCTCTTTTAAGTTAAAATGTCAAAAAGCTGTTGTCACTCCACATTTTACGAACAATTTTGACGAATTATGTTTCATATTTCCTAACTCTGCAGTCAGTTCTACATTGATTTACAGCCAGCTAAATATTTGATATGAGCTGCCAATTTTGCAGCACGTTCCTTTATCATTAAGAGCAAAGCTAAATGTGTAAACAAAAAAAATAAAAAATTAATATATGGCACCCTTACATTAAAGATCTGTGTTAGTCCCTCATAGAGGCTATAAAGGTCACAGTCTGAGTCACAACACTTCCTGTAGTTCTTCCTGTTTACACAGAGCAGAGCAACGATTGGCTGTGAGAAACGGCACCAAGCTGCAGCCTTCGCCGGTGCATCCAATTAAATGAACCCACTCCACCAGCGTGTCCCACCCACTGTTGCATCACTTTAATCACTCACGGCTCACTGCACAACTGGAACAAGCGCAAGAGTGAGGGATGCAGGGAGAGAAGCCTGATGCGAGGTGGCCATGACGCAGGCAGATGGGGGAGATTTCGCTGGAAATTATAGAGCCCGAGAGGGCGGATGGCAGGCTGAAAGAGTAAAAAAAATAAACAAACGGAAACTCGAAAGGATTAGGTGGCAAAAATCACAGTTTTTAACAGAATAATGATCAGGAAGTGGATGGAAGCAAATGAGGCGAGGGAGTGCGGGAAGTGATTGAAGCAGTTCTGCGGGATAATTTTGGATTACGTCCAGTCACAGTGGGTTCACTGATCATATTAGAGGTTCAGGCAAATATGAAGGCCTTGAATTTGCTGCGCTTTATTTTTCTTCACCATCAGCTGCAGTCGGTGATGCATAAATACAAACACACAAATCAGTCTGAATAAGTCATCCACAGCTGTCTCCTAAAACCCTCTTGCGTTATTAGACCAGACTTGCTCAGCTATTATTGAGCTATTTATGTACATACACAAAAAAATGAAAACCCAGAAAGCTATTGAAGCTATTTCTCTTATATTGTTTTTATATATATTTTAAGTTTTCATCCACATCCCTTAATCCGACCAGCCAGGTCAAACGTTCTTCTCTTGATGCAAATGATGTCTGTTTTACTGATTTGTCACTTTCTGACCAGGTATCTCTTCTCTCTTCCTTTTTGCCGGTCACAGAGACGTAGCCCGGTAAGTGTCCTTTCCTTCTGTCTCCCCCCGGGGGTTATTCTAAATGTACGTCACATGGCTTCTCGTGCTCCGTCTGCTCCTCACCTCGTCCTTTGGGTCCGTTGAATGACTGAAAATACATCGGTGGGATCAGCGGCTGAAGGGATGGGTCAGAGCTGTTGATTAATTTGTTTCGACGTGAATTTAAAAAAACACAAAAATCAAAGGAATATAAATATATATTCTTCCAGATTCTCAGGCTCCGTCGTGTGCTCGAGTACTTGTTTTTCAACTTGAACAGCTTCATGCTTGGTCTCTCTACAGGGAGGAAATTTGCACTTTTGACAGCTGGACCCTTTGATGTCTTACTTCAGTCGCTCCCCATCGTGTCTTCTCATCTACTCCTGTCTCTTCCCATCCTCTCCTTCTCTCCCTTTATCTGCCCTCTGCCTCCCTTGGCCTCTTGTGTTCTGCATGGTGAATTCATACATGCGCTCGCTAACACTCGGGCGATGAGGTTGAGGATCACAGCTGGAAAGGCAACCGTGTCTGTGCTGCTGCCTCTTCAGTCTGCGTCAAAACTCATGCTCTTTCAAGTTTTTGACACTTCATCTGTCTCACACCTTATCTGTTACCGGGGGGGCTACTCACGACTTCAAAGGCATGTTCTCAAAGCTTATTCAATATATCTTGCTCTAATACCACTAACCACTGCTCGCTCGCTGCAGGCAGTAAGTTTTCTAATATGATACTAACGTTATTGTAGTTGTGCAACAAATAATGAGTTTTGTGGTGAATTCTAATAGCTTTACATTCTTTCATTCAATCAATCAGTGTCTCTAATGATCATCTGAAAAAAAATAATATTTGTGAGACTGTTTCTATATACACCGATCAGTCATAACATTATGACCTAATAGGGTGTCCTGTGGTGTTTGGCAAGAGGATGAATCAGAATCAGAATACTTTATTAATCCTTCAAGGAAATTGTTTTGTTGCTGTTGCTCCCATAAAGTGACAGTTGCTAGTTAACAGAGCAAATACAATAGAATAAAAGTAATACAAAAATATATAAAAAATGTTGTTGGCCTTTAGGTCCTATGGTTTGAGGGGAGGGGCCTCCGTGGATCATCCCACAGATACTTAATCAGTTTGGGATCTAGTGAATTTGGAGGCCAGGTCAACACCTTGTGTTGTTCCTCAAGCGTTTTTGTGTGCGTGCCTGTGTCAGGCTGCATCCTGCTGGGGATGGCTGCTGCCATCAAGGAGTGTCATTGCTATGGGGTGGGGGTGGCCTGGTCTGGTCTAGGTGGGTGCTACATGTCTAAGTAACATCCACACGAATGAATGCCAGGTCCAAAAGTTTCCCAGCAGAACACTGACTTGTCACAAGATGGTCGATGTTATTTACTTCTCCTGTCGGTGGTTTTAATGTTGTGGCTGATTGGTGTATGTTGTGTGTGTATATTAGAAATGCCCACTCTTGTGTAGCTTGTCGTTACACAAGAGTAACTGTAGTCTCATCAGATTAAGTCAACCCAAGGCTGAGTTTCATCCTCTGACCTTCACCGTTGCACAACCCACATCATTGTGCTGTGTAAACCACACAGTGTTTTCAGTTTCACAAACAGGATAATCCAGTTAAGAGCATTGACATTTTACATATTTCAATTGACTTGCAGCTCTTGTACATAGACGTAGTGATGACGGTAATCGTTATTGAGTTTTTATATTTTGCCGTCATTTCTCTTGTTTCAGGGTTTGAAAAGGAACACATCCAGTAAGTATCAGTCCTGTTTCACTTAGTAGTAAATTAGGAGAATATGAAGTCAAGATTCAGAAAGGTTTCATTTGTTCTTCCAGGTGAAGAGATTGCCAGACCGAGACGCGTCGTTCCTACTGTACCCACAGTGGCCCCCACACCAGCTCCAGCTCCAGCTCCAGCTCCACAGCCCCCCAGGTATGTCTCTCATTGTCTCTGTCCAGGCTGAGGGCTAGCCACTGTCCCTGGATATAAGGGTGCTATTTTTGTCCATGAGAAAGAAATAGAAATGTTGCTGCAGAGCTTACAAATGAGGCCTTCTTGCATCTTATAAAGTTCTTCCATCCCATTAAAAAAACATATGTTTTGTCATGGTCCAATAAACTAGGAATTAAATTTTTGTCTGTTATGGAGTTAACTATAATAACTATTTGTCCTTCATTGCATGTAATGTTGCCCTCTTTCTTTGTGTAAAGGAGTTTTGCATGGGTTGTGTCCAAAAAGTTTGTTACAGTAGTTAATCTTTAAAAGGTCTTCACTTCAAGTCTTGATATTACCAAGGCAGAGCATGCTGACCTTTGTCTTCTCAGTAAAATTTAGAAGATATTTTCAAAAAGATATTTTGACACACGAGGCTTCACTGAATCTGCAGAGCTATCACTTCATCTACACTATACTGTCTGCACCTAGAACTTTATCGCTAGTTCTTCATGATTGGATGCTTAAAAGCAGCAGTTGGTAGCTTTAGAAATAATCCATGTTATGTGTTGTCTTGTGTTTTGTTTGACTGCTAGGGTTTTAATTGTCCTCTTGCTTCTGCGTTTGTTACGTTGATGGCATCGGTTTTCTGTCAGTGTAACGGTTATTGTGCAGATGTGCCACAAGACGGGTTTGGATTTTTCTCTCTGCAGCTGAGCGTAAACTTTAGCAGCTGCTTGCACTTAAATCACTTTATCTGCGAATGGCAAAATTAAGGCAAAGTGCAGGTTGTGCAGGTTCTCCTATCGCTCTCTGATGCTACTTAGGCTACATCCAGAGTGCATTAATCTGGACACATTATGCAGTTGCTTTAATTTGCATATCTTAATCAACATTTTAAGATTCGATCTAAAAACTAAAAGACAGAAGGTGTGGCGAGATGGTGCATCTTCTAGCCGCTTCCTTAAACGACTGCACTACCGCTAACATCCTCGTCTCCTTTAATGTGTCCGTCTGTCGCAGCAGTCAACAAGCACCGGTCCCTGAAGACACCACAGCCTTATTTGGGCCTCCTTTGGAAACAGCCTTTGGAGAACAGAAAACTGAAGGTAAACGTCCTCTTTTGCCAGTCTGTGTCTGTTTGCGTCGTTGTCTCTATAGGCTTTTAGAATATTTTTGTGTTTGACAGTTGTTACTAGCGTTGTTTTGTTGTCAAATTATGTTACAGATATAATAGAAAGGCACACACATACGCACACATTGTCTTTTTAAGCTGCCAGCTAAGCCCTTCTTGGCTGTCATAGCAGATACCCTCTCTCTGTCTTTCTCCCTTCGTTCCTCTCACCTATTCTCTGACACACTGTTCTTTACTCAGGCTCATTGTGCAGATGCGCACGCAGTCCATCTGTCTTTGCTGAGGTTAAAGTTGAACTCGGCACACCGAGGTCGTTGCGCCCATGTGCACAGCGAAGCCCGTTAATATGGAGATTCTGCTGTCACTTGCTCTCATCCAGCCCTGTAGGATTTAGTGATGCGGGCTGCGGAGGAGCTCTTGGCTGTTACGCAAGCGCCGTGTCAGGCATAACTAACATCAGCTCGACACAAATTCCCTTTATACATTCATCCAGACAAGTAGAACAGTTCTGCGTCTGACGCTGGCAACTGATGATATTACTTGCTTTCTCTTTCACTGTGGTTTTTATCTTGAGTAATGGGTGTTGGGGTATGTGATATATAGATAAACTCCTGTCCACACCATGGTATATGTAATGCTACTTTCAATTGCCACTATAAACAACCTGGTAAAATGAATGCAGTCAAATAAAATGGATTACACCAAATCTATAAAGATTATAATATTCATTACTTGCTGAAGACTGTCGTTTCCCTCCTCAGTTATATCAGACGGTTTATCAGATGAGTTAAGGCTCTTTTAGAGAGCACTGCAGGACGTAGATGGCGTAATCTACATAGCAAACGCCAGTGCGAGACATTTATACTTGTGTGCTCGTCAGTCTGGCTCGCTCTGTAACAACACCACCCACTGTGGTATCAAATTGACGCAGAAGCATAAACTACGCATAAGTGACATCCACACGAATGCCATGTCCAAAAGTTACAGCGGTACTGAAATTGAGTCTGGAAACCTCTGTTGACAATAATGAATTATGCTGATCTGTGTTTGCTTTCCTTCAATGCGTAAAGAATCCCAAACCCTCTAGTGTTTTGCTATCAATGCCCTTCACACGGCCTCTTCTGTCCCCTCCTGAACTTAGTGGTTCTGTCTGAGTCTGATGTGTGGGGGCCTCCTCTGTCGGAGCCCGAATCCTCTTTGACAAGATCCTTCCCCACCGGCAGTAAGTGTTACAAATTCTCTGCATATTGCGCCGACGTACTCCCGTCTCCCCGGAATGACCGCTCAGTCCCATCAGCTCACCTCATGAACTCCCTCATCATCCAACTAACAGACAGACCTGCAAGCTGACCCCGATCCGACAACCGTGTGGCCACAATGCTACCCCTGTCTTTTATGTAACCCATTTCATTTCACGAGCCGTTTCACAAGCACATGAGTCAGTGTTGCTTGTAGTTTATTAAATGGCCGAGGGTCAATACCTGGCTCTCGATCTGCACTGAACCCTTGCATTTGTCTTGGTGGTGACTGAATGTGATCTGTTGCATGGTGGACAGTTTGGATGATTCATCTTCAAGTTGGTACGGGCGTATACCTTGCACGGTATGCAGCCCACCATGTTTTGCAGTGAAATAGTCACTGTAAATATATCCAGTATTTACCTGTCCTATCTAACAGACTGTTCTTACAATATCATTGCAGCTCCACCTCCACTTCCACCCAAGAATGTCCCAACTTCTCCCCCAGCGACATCCCCTCTGTCTGCAGGGGAAGCTGGTAAGGGGCCTCACAAGAAAACTAGATTTAAATTTGACTTTCTTTCTCTAACTTGACGTCCTCTGTGTGGTGTTTGATTGCTCCTTGGTCATCTCTGTTTCAGAAGCGTCGACAGAAGCCAGGAAGCCCTCAATAGCTGACCTGGACAACATTTTCGGCCCGGAGCAGGACGCCTCAGTTGTCGAGGACACAGGAGACTCGTGGGTGTGCTTCAGTCAAGAGTCTCCCGACCGGCCCGCTCTACCAACGGACGCCTCACGTCCGCTCCCTTCCTCCCCGCCTCCGCCTGAGGAACCAGCACCTCCATTACCGGCCTCTCCTCCTCCACCTGAATCTCCCGCCCCACCCTTGCCTACATCACCACCTCCTTCAGAAGACCCGGCACCACCTCCCCCTAAAGAAGACCCTGCTCCCCCTTTACCAACCTCCCCACCTCCCTCTGAGGAACCCGCTGCTCCTCCAGTCCGTTCAGGCCCTCCCACACCTGTCGAGCAAAATCCTTGCACGCTCGCCACTTCTCCGCCTCCTGCCCCAAAAGAGCTTGCATCACCTCCTGCAACCTCCCCTCCTCCTCCTGATTCGCCAGCCGCTGTCCCACCAGCCCCTGCCCCCAAAGCAGGCACACCTCCGGCGGTGACTCCCCCTGCTGAGGCACCTGCAGCTCCCTCCATCCCACCGCCCCTTGTCCTCGCTCAAGAAGAGCAGCCCAAGAACACAGACTCCTCCCATCCCAAAGAGGACGGAGGTGAAACCGTCACCTCACCCAAAGATGCTAGCCAGGGGAGTCGGAGCACGCCTCCGCCACCTCCTCCTCCAACATATCGTGCAGTGGTTTCATCACCTGGTCCCACATCTGGGACTAACAGCGGTGAGTAGTTTATGATTCTAACAGGAATATGATTCATAGATGTCAAGTTAAATTAAGATAAAATATACTATGTGACCTAAAAAAAAAATACTGAACCACTACTAAAGATGAATAACAATGTCAGTAGCTTCCATACAAACAAAACCAGAAGAGTTTACAAGGGGATTGTTTTGCCTGCAGTGCATCCACTCCAAATTTGCTTTCAGTTGATTGCACCACCTTTGTTATTAAACTGAACAGCGATTGTGCATTTTTTTATTTCCTGGAAAAGTGTTCATGTGCAGCATTGTGCCACAGAATGTTTTATGTTCACAGGGGTTCTTGTTGTTCTTGTTTTCAATCGTGTGCACAGTTGGGTTAATTGCAAAAAAAAAAAGGTTTTGAACACAAGGCATAACACGCAAACTTAAAGGGGAACTACTGTTTTTTTTTTTGTTTTTTTTTTTACAAGCTGGACCTTATTTCTAGCATAGAATACCATCGTTTACTCACCAGTATGACTTTTGTTCCATTTGCACTTGTTCAGGAGATAATTAGATCAGCGTATATCCATATAGCGGGAGTGGTCAGGGCATCGTTACGTGTTATCATCATCCGGGGTCTGTAGATTGACCTACAGACCCTGGATGATGTCTTCTGACCTGGACGATGTCGTCTCTGAGCGGCGCACGCACCCGCTACGGTCAGCTTGTTTACCTGTAATTTGCTACTGCTAATTTTTTGCAACATGGCTGAATATTTTTCCGATTCTGAGGTTGTGGATGAACCATAGCAGTAGCAAATTACAGGTAAACAAGCTGACCGTCGCGAGTCAGAAGACGTCATCCGGGGTCTGTAGGTCAATCTACAGACCCTATATGATAACACGTAACGTCGGACTTAGCGAGGAATAGCACTAGCGTATCATATCAAAATATTGGCGAAATGTTTTGCTGCAGATAATGTGTTATTTAGAGGCTGTGTTTCGATGCCCTGACCACTTCCGCTATATGGATATACGCTGATCTAATTATCTCCTGAACAAGTGCAAATGAAACAAAAGTGATACTGGTGAGTAAACGATGGTATTTTATGCTAGAAATCAGGTCCAGGTTGTAAAAAAACAGTAATTCCCCTTTAAGTGTATGACCTGAAAGTTGAGCGCAAACTTAAACAACGCTTTTTAGAAATCATTTTGTGTGCATTATTTTCAGTGGTTAAAGATACTCAAGGGAGAGGTAGTTAAAGTTGGAGGTTTCAGCTCTTAATCATCTATAAGAGTTTGTGACAGAAACTCATTATGGGCCGTTAAAGTGAAAAATGGATTTCCCCTAACCAGTACACTTAAGTAAGTGCTTACTGTGCTACTGTTTTTTTTTGTTTTTTTTTTTTTATATATATATAAAACAGTAAATTAAGTGTCTTTAAGTAAGACTAAAGATGTTGTCTGTTAATTCTCGCTGCTACGCATTTACACTTTCCAGTAGTTTTATTGATTTCAGTATTTCTGTGTGTTTCTGTTTTCCTCTGCAGGTTCGTCCTCACCGGTACGACCTGGCACTCCTTCGTCGGTCAGCCCCACCCCGCCTCCACCTCCACCTCGCCCGCCTTCGCGACCCAAACTTCCTCCAGGGAAACCCAGTGTTGGAGATGCGGTAAAATCTGCCAGAATAATTGTTTATATTGTAATTTAATTGTTGCCACAGTCATCAGGCCTGATAATCAATTTACACAAACACTGCTGCTTCTTTGCCTTCACTCTCCTCCTTCTCTTCTCTTATCGCTTCAGAATCGCCCATTCAGCCCGCCGATCCACTCAGCTAGCCCCCCTCCCATCGCCCCGTTGGCGCGGGCCGAGAGCACCTCCTCCATCTCCTCCACCAACTCCCTGAGTGCCGCCACCACCCCTACTGTCGGCAAGGAGCTGTCCGTGTCTGTGTCAGGTGTGTGAACCATCATCAGCTGACCGGCCAGCAGTCGGAATTTCACTACTGAAATTAAACGTTTATTTATTTCACGAGCTGGCCCTGTCCTTCCTTGTGCTCAGAGTTTGTGTGCAATGACTCATACATTTATTTATTCATTTTATCATTAATTTCTTTATGGAAATAGAGGCCGTCTCTTAGTGATAACAATCAACTAATACAGTCATTGTTTTGCGGCATCTTATTAGCATGCACGCTCATCCAGGTGCACTATCTCCATAATTTTACAATCATTTTGTTTCTTAATTCCTTAATTGCTTGAGATCTTTTTGACACATCCCCATTAAACTGGACGTAAATATTGTGTCTGGTTTTGGTTGGCACGCGCAGACAAATTCGTTTTCACGCTCGCACACACGCAGCACGCGAGTGGGAGGTGAGAATGTGAAGCGGGGTGTTAATTTTCAGCCGCAAACGCTCTCCGCAGAAATCCTTTAATGAATTAGTGGCACAACAGCAAATTTAACTCGATCTAACTTTAGAGTCGGCGTTGAAGGACCCCACGGTGCAGCGTTATGAGTGCATAATGGAAAATCTCAGCAGACTGTAACATGGCTGAGTCATAGTAGATAATATAAAAATAAATAAATACACACACTCTGGAGGCAGTTATGTAAAAGGAGAATATGGTCCCTGATTGGAGGATACTTTCTCCAGACGGACTGAATAATTGACTTGATCTAGACTGTAACATGAAGAAATGATTGTGTAGAGACTTTACAAAGCCTGTAACTCATTTATTATTCATTCATGGTTTTTGTTTATAGACCAAAAAGCTGTTAGACTTGATTTCAAGCAAAAAGTCACAGAAATGTTCAATCTCCCTCCTTTCCAGGGCCTCTGCTTTCAGTTTTGGACGTTATCATGTTTGAATCTGAGTTGTCTCTCTTCTGTTTATTCTTAGGATTTCATTTTGAGTGCATGTCAGTACGTGTTATCTGCATTTCTCCTTGGTTTGATTTACTTTCTGTTTCTTTTTTTGTTTTGTTTTTTTGCTGTTTGTCTTTTTATTTTTTTCCTTTTGGCTTGTCAGAAGATGATGCTTATGTAGACAAACTGCCCACCTTTGAGAGACACTTTGATTCATTTGCAGGTATGGTAAGCAAGCTCCCCTCTGAGAGAGGACAGGGGACGGGGTTTTTGGGGGAAGGGGGTGAGAGTGCTCTTTTGTGACTCATCTGTTTGATGCTCTTTACCCAGAGTGCTCTTGACATAGAAGGGTAAAGGCCATCGCTGAGTGTTTTTTTTGGAGCCTTTTCAATGGATACAAGTGGAAATGTGTAGGTATTCAAACAGTGAGAACAGCTATGTTCTTTCATATTCTCGGTTTTAAGCCTCTTTTGATAAAAAAACTAAAACAAAACACGTCTCAAATAATGAGATATTTAAAAATGATCTGTATCATTGTTCAAATACCTACTAATTTCTTACATGTCAGATGTAGGGACATACCACACATTCATTTTTTTTTCCTAATGTGGCAGCATTTTCCATTTGTCTTCATTGTTTTGCTCGTGCCAGCTCATACCATCCCACACATTTCCCGGACATTTAATACCGACGGTGGTCTCTTTCTCTCTCTCTCCTATCTGCACATCTCTCTCACTCGTTCCTTCATTTTCTCGCTCGTTCTCTTGAATATCAGGAGTAAAATCTGCCATAAAAAAAAAAAAATGAAAGCTGTGGTGACTCAAAAAGCTGCATCTATTGCATAACATTCTAAAACTGTGTAAGAAAAAAAGAAATAAGTGTTTTCCCGTTCATCCATCTGCCCGTGCTCGTGAGACTTTTTCCTCTCTGTTTTATGACTGTGCACCGGTGACTGTCTCGCCATGTCGCCATGGCAACCTCCCGTCTCTCCTCTCCACGACACACACGCTGTTGGTTGCAGAGTGCGTCGCGGTGCAGTGCAGTCGCTCCCGGATACCTTTACTCTCCGTCTGCACCGCAAGAGTGTATTTGAGTGTTTGTGTGCTCTGCGTTTAATGAGCATGTCTGAAGAGCTCCTTATCTGTGGGCCCTTGAGATCCATATTGTCTGTTTTTCTCTTGCACACACACACATGGTCACGCACACTGTCAGGCGAGAGCTACCGCTGAGAGTCGTTTGAAGTCTGGCATGAGAATTAGGACGAATTAGACAGGCAGCAGCTGTTTGGTATTCATGCCGTCCTCGTCTGTACGACCGGAGTGCACGACGTAGCCTCAGGTTCAACCGGCCCCCACCGGCTTTAAAGCCTCCGTCTACTCCCACACTCGACCCCTGACGCCCACCTTTCACACCTGTCACTCACACATTTTGCAGCCATAGAGACGCGCACCGCCAAGACCTCGCCCTCCCAATCTTTAAACACCTGCCTCTTTTGTTCTCTTCACGAAGCAATGCGCTGCTCTCATCGCTCCATCACCCGGCACTTTATTGGTCTAGTGACTCACTCGACAGCACACCTTTGCTCACGGGACCCTACACCGTAGTATGGACTTAAACAAGCCTTAAAGCAATCAAGAAGAATCACTGCTGTGAGTTAAATCTACACATTTGACTGTAGAAGAGTCATAATGTTGTTGTAGTAGAGGTTATTTTTAGTAGTTTTGCTCAGAGTTAAAGGAAGCACCTAACATGTCAATTGTGATCTCCAGTATCCTACATAATCCACTGGTTCCCAGACTTTTTTTGAGCATGTGTTCCCTCAAAACAAAGCAGCTTCTCAGCCTGGTCCATTATGACATCTTTAATTTTATCATTAAAGATCTCATACATCTTAATTTATATCAAGACCTGATCAGTTCTGCAGTATTGACTCAAATTGCTGTGTTTGAGTAGCTTACAGAGACCTGACATTAAACTGTTTTTCCTGACTTCTCGCCATTATTTAGTGAGAAGTCAGGAAAATAAGGCAAAATATGATATGATGACATATTTTTTTAGCTTCTGCACGTAACAAAGTGGTTGTACTCCAATGAGAAGCAAATGTACAAGGTAGAAGAGAGGGACAGGACCTGCCGTGGCCTAGACTCTGGTGGGTTGATGTGGAGATGGGGAGGAGGAGGAGGAGGAACAGGACTGTACGACAGACGGTCAGAAAAGACAGAGTGACAGAATTGCAATGAACTGAACTGTGACTTGGGACCGAGTGGCTCTGAGAACGCTGGCGAACAGATCCTTGGACACAAGTAGTGATGCTGATATTGAAAACCAAGTGATTCTGTAAGCGATGAAGTGAATGGAGCAGCAGAAATAGGCCAAATTGATCGTGGAGGGGTAGAGACAGAATGTCAGGACGTATCATACTGAACTTTTAGCCAAGCTTCATTTATTCAGGACAGTTTTAGTCTCTGCGTCCTTACAAAACCTCCGTCCCCTGAATGTGGAACTCTGCACCTGTCTGTGTCCCCTCTACTCTTAGTCTCAGGGGTTCCCTCTACTGGCCGTCCACAAACATAGCAGTCATCCTCCATCTTTTTTTTTTTCCTCTTTTTTTTTTTTTTTAAGAATTTCAATTTTTAAAGTGAAAGTCTGGAGGAAAATGTGACGGCACAATAAGAAAAGGAAAGAAAAGCACTTAGAGGACGCATAAAATTTGAACACTAATATTGCCATAATTTCAGACATCAGCTGGTGTTTTTCTAATGTTGCACTCTGGCTGCTTTACCTGAAACTGGCGCCAAAATGTCGCCCTCAGACTCTATCTCCTTGCACATTGAGTTGTACCACTGCCAACATCCAGCAGCAGCACACGCCCGATCCTCTCTCTCCGTCTCTCTCTACCTGAATCCAGCCTCTCCTCACGCAAGCAAGCAAGCAAGCATCCACAAAGAAACATCCCGTGTCACCCATCTTGTGTTCTGTCCCGGCGGTGTCTCTGTTCCTCTTCATCCCCCGGGCTCCACCTTCACTTCACTGTGACGTGTGATAGACCTGCCATGTGAGACTCACGCTACTGTCCTTCTCTCCCCCCTCCTCTACCACTCCCACCCCCACCCCCACCCCCCACCCTTTCATCCCTCTACCTCCTCCTCCGTCCTTCTCTCCTGACCCCCCCCCCCCCCCCCCCCCCCCACCCCCCCTTCGACCCCACACAGAGAATGACCAGCCATCCCTTGTATGGTTTGACAGAGGGAAGTTTTATTTAACCTTTGAAGGTAAGTTTTCTCTGCACCGGGGTAGCGTGCACACACACAGACTCGAGGCTCATTTGTGCAAGCTTCGCCCCTCCTCTGCCCCGCCCCTTCCTCCTTCCCTCCCCTCTCCTCCTCCTTCATCTTTCATCCTCCCTCCATCACCCTAACCTACGCCATGCTAACTCCTGGCTGAGCCTTCCTTCATATGCAGTCAAATACGCACTGATATCTTCTTCTAGCTTCTCTTCCTGACATTGTTCATTCTCACTTTGTCTGCACTGATCGCCTCTCATTCCCTGATGAGTCATCAGTCTTCGTGTGCTTTACTAATGAGTTTGCCGTCAGTTTTATTTGTTTTCTTTGGGGTTTCTGGTATGATCTTCTGGGTTCTCTGATCTGCTCTGATCGTGTCAGAATAACTTAACAGCATGTCTGGAATAAGCATGCTCATCTCTCTCAGTCTTTCTCTTCCTCTGTCTTTCCTTTGTAATCCAGCTGTGTGATTCGGTTTAAAACAAATATCAGTGGGTAACTGATTGTATAGAAATGCATCAGTTTTAGGGAGATATTTGAAGTAGCTGTCTTTTAAATCTACAATTTCGCAGTCTGTGAGCGGAGAGAAATGGGTTTCTTCTTCACACCTTACTAACATCAGTGTTTGTCCTCATTTTAAATTGCTCCAAAGTTTGTGTTCATTTCACCGGTGAAGTTTATCGTTCTTCATTTCATCCACACACTGTTAGGAAGAGTGTAGAGTCTTGGTTTTAGGGGTTGAAATGTACCGATCAGGCATAACATTATGACCATCCTTGTGCCTCCAAAACAGTCCTGACTCAGTAGACATGGGCCTTCTGAGGGTGTCCTGTGGTGTCTGGCAACAGAATGTTGTTAGTGGGGGGCCTTTGGGTACTATGGGTTGAAGGGAGGGGCCTCTGTGGATCATCCCACAGATACTTGATCAGTTTGGCATCTAGTGAATTTGGAGGCCAGGTCAACACCTTGTGCTGTTAAAGCGTTTTTGTGTGTGTGCCTGTGTCAGGCTGCATCCTGCTGGGGATGGCTGCTGCCATCAAGGAGTGTCATTGCTATGGGGTGGGGGTGCCTGGTCTGGTCTAGGTGGGTGCTACATGTCTAAGTAACATCCACAAGAATGAATGCCAGGTCCAAAAGTTTCCCAGCAGAACACTGAATTGTCACAAGATGGTCAATGTTATTTACGTCTCCTCTCAGTGGTCATAATGTTCTGGCTGATCGGCATATATTAATCTATTGACCTCTGTTTGTGACTTTGACCCAAACAAAAAAAAAAAGGATGTTTAACTTGCTGACATTGGAGTCTTTGTCCCATTAAGACAAGTTTAATGTGTGTTTGTGCGTCTGTATGTGTGGTTCCGTCACTTCTAGGCTGTTCCCGAGGCCCCAGTCCTCTGACGATGGGGGCCCAGGACACTCTTCCTGTGGCCGCTGCGTTCACAGAGACGGTCAACGCCTTCTTCAAAGGAGCTGACCCAAACAAGTAGGTGTTCACACATTCACGCAGTGTGTCAATGTTATTACTTATTACACTTATTATCCTGACCAGGATCACAAAATATGTCTTTTGATTGTGACTGATGGTAAGAAAGTGTGTGTATACAGCAGTGCTTAAGAGTATACTTACTTAACCTGCAACAAATTACCATCTAAAAGCAGTACCTGGAGTCAAACATTCATTCATGCAGTAGTGACAGATGGCAGGCCTTCATTCAGTATAATGACTATAGCACTGTTGAGCTAACTGTTGGGTTTATGTTGTCGATCTAGTATGTTTCTATTCATGCCAGTGCTTTCAAGTTGTAATAATGTGTTACAAAGCCTTTAAGACAGTGATGCAGACCATATGAGGAACTAATTGAATTCAGATTTATTACGAAAGGAAATGCAAAGAGCAAAACTGTATTAGTGCGCTCCGTGTCTGTCTCCAGCCTTTTCATTTAATTATTTACTCTCCGACCTCTTCCCCTCAGGTGCGTTGTGAAGATCATAGGTGAGATGGTTTTGTCGTTTCCGGCGGGAATCACTCGGCACTTTGCCAATAACCAGTCCCCCGCCGTGCTAACCTTCAGCATAACAAACTACAGCCGACTGGAGCATGTGCTGCCTAACCCCCAGCTGCTCTGCTGGTAATGACACCACCGTGAACTCACCGAATAGCACACGCACTGTTTTCACCCAGTGGAGGGATATTATTTCAACAGTTTTTGAGATTACACCACAGATCTTGGTTATCTAACTTCAGGATTCTCCTTAAATGTTTAACATGTTCTCATTTAACTAAACTTCATTAAAACCAAGTCAGACATGTTTCACATATGGAGCATGCACCCACAACATCATGTGTTCAACATGACTAAGCAGCAAGGTCTTCTTAAATCATCTTCTTGTTCTGAATTTACCTTTAGCACATCAGTGTGTTAAATGTGTTCAAGAAAAAAAAAGATTATATGTGTTTATTTTTGGAACATGGATGTGAAGTGGTAAAACTTTAAGATAGTGGCTCATGAAGGGTTTGTTACCCTGTAAGGCATGTTAATTGCATCAGTCATTGATGATGAGTAAACTCAGAGTGAGATCATCAGCAACAATACTGACTGCATATAGAGTCATCATGAGGTCACCTGGCTTTTCAGAAAAGATGTCAGCTTCTTTTATTTGCTATCCTTTTTCTCAGTCGTGCCCATAAAAAAACACTGAATACTCAAAAGTGACACAAGCTAAATAAATAGACATGCTAACTGTTAATCAGAGTAAAGCCTGACCTCTTGTGGTTCATTGTTGAAATGTAAATGCAGATGTTTAAATATTTTATTCTGTATTTTTATCATTTATAATTACATTTACAGAATATCAGAGAATAAATTTCCCAGGTTAGAAAAAAATCACCAGAAAAATCTGAAATGTTTTTATTTTAACCGTGTTTTTTCCCCCCCACCAGCGACACCACCACACAACCTAAGGCCGATTCCAAGGACTTCTGGGTGAACATGCCAAACCTGATATCGCATTTAAAGAAGGTGGCAGAGCAGAAACCGCAGGCGACGTACTATAACGTGGACATGCTCAAGTATCAGGTAAGCTCTGTTTTGTGGCTTTAATTACAGAAATCTTTCACCGTGCGCCGAGTCTTAGCTAATCCGCTGAACGTCTGTGTTGGGATGCACCCACGGGCAGGTGTCGGTGCAGGGCCTCCAGTCGATTCCTCTCAACCTGGCGGTGAGCTGGAGGTGTGAGCCCACCAGCACTGACCTGAGGATAGACTACAAATACAACGGAGAGGCCATGTCGACGCCGATGGCTCTGAACAATGTCCAGTTCCTTGTCCCCGTCGATGGAGGCGTTTCAAAACTGCAGGCTGTCTTACCTCCTGCTGCATGGTAACGTATCCACAGCAAATAAACTAGCCATTTATTGTGTTTAGAGCACTAAATATGACTAGTTTTTTTTCACTACCAAGCATCGGCTCTTAAAGCTGTAGTGGCGTCCTTCACTGGGTTTCTGTCTTCTTTTTTACAGGAATGCAGAGCAGCAAAGAATCCACTGGAAAATCCCTGATATCTCACAGAAATCTGAAAACGGAGGTACTGGAGTTTAATAACTTTGAATTTTGAAAATATAAATGTGAGGAATGCTCGTGACTATAGATGATGGGCTCATCATTTCGCTCAAGGACAGTTTTGTTGAACGCCGACAATGATTTAGCTTGGTGGATCAACTAAAAGAAACTTAAATTCCTCTTCACACTGTGGAAGTTGTGTCAGTCTTAAGCTTAAGTTGTCAGTCGTCAAAGAAGGAAGTAACATCTGCTACCACAGAATAAAGATACGAGCAGTGCGTATGAGGCTCACCTGATGTCAAGGACACCACACTGAACAATGAGTTCTCTTTAAGACAGAATAGACTCTCTGATCAGTTTAAAGCTGCTTCTTATGGACATGATGTCTTGTAAATGTTATCCTTTATTGTGCCTCCTACAAAGAAAAGTGCTAATGAATCTCATACTGTGTAGATACAGTGACGTCTGTGTCTATTTCTATTGACGTTTCTAAATGTGTTCTATATAAATATACATAACTCTGTCTCTTGCTAACGCCTTTCTGAATTCACTCTCTTCCCTCAGGTGTGGGATCATTGTTAGCACGCTTCCAGCTAACAGAAGGTCCCAGTAAACCGGCTCCACTGGCTGTGCAGTTCACCAGTGAGGGCAGCACCCTGTCAGGGTGTGACATTGAACTGGCTGGGCCAGGCTACCGCTTCTCTCTCATCAAGAAGAGGTTTGCCGCAGGTCAGTCTCGTGTCAAAGCTTTGCCAACTCTTCCAGTAATTCAAACCTTTCTAAAGCCGCACTTGTGCTTAAATACTTTGTTTTTTACCGTATGAAATTAATCACAAACAATTACGAGTCACCCTAGCTTGATGTAAAACTTTAAAAAGTTGAAAAACCTATATTTATATCAAACAGATGATTTGAACATGATGATTTGCATTATATATTTTTAATGAAGTCAGTTCAACCACCCGTTTATATCGGGTTAATTTCAGAAAGCTCAAGCTCATAAGAACATTTGAAATTATAGATAACTGTACAGCATTACCTTTCACTTATCTTCAAATCTGTGTTTTTTTTTTTTTATAAATAATAACGTGCACTGTTCAATCATTGAGGTATTTTTGCAGTTCTGACTGTAGTGCATGGAGAAATATCCTGCAATGTTATGGTGAACACATTTTAGTCCTCTAGATTCTTGCATCTGAACATTAAGAAAATTCCATTTAGATTTAGATCGTAATGATTCAGTGAAAAGCTATTTGGGAGTACAGACGTCTCCAGTATATATTACAGCTTTGCTTCTACAGTTTGAAATTAAATCATGTATAATTATGGAGCTTGTTCTTAATGTTTGTGAAGTTAACAATAGATCTATAAAACACGTCAATGAGGTCTTTCTTTCTTTCTCTCAGGAAAATACTTGGCCGACAACTGACCCATGTTACCGAGAGCATCGCTGTTGAACTAAACGACTGCAGTGGGCCGAGGAGGACAGAGGACAGACCGACAAGCAGGCAGACCCTCCATTAACCTTTTCTGAACCCAGACGACAGGTCCGCAGCCTACCCAGCAGTATTGTATAACTTCTACTATAGCATCGTGGAGCTGTTTTAGGTCATGTAATTATCGTATTTGTATTCATTTCATATAACATCTGTATTGCTGCAGTTAAGACACCTGGGTTCTCCTCTAAGGTCTGTGCCTCTGTTTCCATCCTCCTCTGGTGTGGTGTTTTTGTTTTGTTTGTTTTTTTAAGTTTCACTGCAGCTGCCTGACCGATGGACGGGAAGAGTATAAGACAGATTTTATTTCTTTGTCCTCAGCGCAGAAAAGTTATATCCTCGAATAAGATCTTTACGGTCAAACGTTCACCTCAACTCCTAACACGTCTAAAGTTAAGACTAGGAAACGTTGAAGCAGGGCCAAGACAGTATATATACTAAGTTTTACACCTTAATTTGCACATAATAAACACACACCTATGAGTAAGCCTTCTGTCAGGGTCCAGGTTTAAATCCTGAGATGGCTGCACTCACCGTTTTGCACTGACGGGCGTCCAGAACTCCTTCACGTCAACCATCATCGCCACAGAAACAATTAGTTTGTTGATGATGATCAAATCAGAATCAAGTACAAAACTACATGTCCAAGCATTGCCTACTGGTACTACAGGGTCACATGACTTTGCATCCTGTTTTAATATTAATTAATCACTGGATCTGTTATTTTATTTCCCTAAACTATACACACACACACACACACACAGATGGAGATTTATTATTATTATTTTGTACGTTAGGCAGCTGCAATGATGAGTCAGTTCACTGGTTGCAAAATAAGAAAAACACGTTTTCCCGTCAGAACAAAAAGAAGTGTACAAAGTGTCATTTTAAATCAATAATATGTATCTTAAAGGGCGTTTGGTGTTTTCCTCGTATTGTCAGATAGCCTTTCTGTTGTCCCCCCCGGGGGACGGCGGTGTTTAGACTCCAGAGTACACGACAGCATTCTATTTTTATTTATTGATGACGACGATTTGTTGTATAAAACATGTGATTCTGTATATGAATAGAATTTGAATGGTATCACGCGACTCAGAACCCTTAAAGGTATAAATATTTGAATTCTCTCTCTCTCTTCTTTTTTTTTTTTGTTATCTGTGTAGTTAAGTAACCCGTGTACAGTATAAGGTATAATTTTTTGAATTTATTTCAGATATAATTTTTTAACTCAAGTGCAACAGAAGAATTGAGCTATATATGGGTTGGGGGGGTAATTTAAAGAAAAAAAAAAAAAGATAAATATCTTCCTGGATGCTGTGTTATGCTTTGTGAAAGCAGTGTTAATGTAGAGTTAGCTTTACCATGGGCAAGGTTCACACGATAGAGAATTTGACATTTTTGGGACATGCAAAATCTCTCTTACGTCTGTTAGCTTAGCTTAGCTTAAGGAGTGGAAGTGTCTAGCTTAGGAGCAACACAAAAACTAGTTTAACACAAGGTGGATGTTAGTCGTGCTAGCATTAGCGCTTTTTAGGTGCTAATTTGTCCAGACTAAAACATTGTCACAAAAAATGTAAAATATCTCGCCCACCACCTGCGCATCCAATTTTTCCCCAATTTTGATTCACCAGACACTCGGAAAAACCACAAACCATGCTTTGTGTGAAGTTGTAATTAGCTTATTTTAGCATGCTAACATGCTAAATGAATAACACGATAAGCATAACCAACGACGTTCTCGTTAGCTGCAGCTACACTTTGTGTTAAGTTGTAATTTGCAAATTTTAACATGCTAACACGCTAAATGGATAACATGATGAGCAGTTCCTATGATTGTTATTTTAGCATTATTAGCCGTTAGCATTTAGCTCAAACTAAGATCCTCGCCACAGTATGGCCTCAAATAGATGCTAGCAGCTATAGACTTTTAAGTCTTGTTTTCTTTAGGAAGAGCAAAGCTAGTCGTTTCCCTCCGGTTACAGCCTTTATGCTAAGCTAAGCTAACTTCATACTTAACATGCATTCAATTGAGTCTTGACAAGAGAGTGCGTATTTCCCAAAATGTCAAACTATTCCTTTAAATAAAACGACTACAAAAACAATCAGTTTTTCTCAACGGCGGTTATGAAGTTTGGTGACTAGTGAACCGTTACTGGAACAGGATTCGTTTACCGGGACCAGCTTGTTTCTTTAATTCAAACCTCATTGTGACAAATCGGAAAGAAAACACTGATCCAGCGTTCTCATCTCCTTCGTCTCTACCTTCAGTTACTCCTCAGCTGCGACTGTGGGGTCACCAGTCGAGCTTGCTACCTGTTTCTTACCTGTTCCCGTTCACCTCACCGGTACCTAACCCCCTCCCCCTCTGAATATATCACGAACGCACCCCCGATCATCCAGCCAGCCAGCGCTTGAATCCATGGCTTTATTTTGCATAATCGTAATGGTCTCTGTGAGATGACATGATTTGAATGAGGTCGTGAAGCAAGGTTAAGTTGACCAAAATGCTTTTTTTTGTTTGTTTGTTTTGTATTTTACGTGTGTGTACCCCGGACAGTCAGTCCTTCTGTTAAGGAGAATAAGCTGAATATTTTTAAAATGGATAAAAATGAAAAAATATTATATTGTTTAATGTGAAGAAAAAAAAAACAAAAAAAAACACTGTGCTGATGATGTTGAACTTCCTGAATGCTCTGACACTCAACGTAAAGAACAAAAAGTGTGTTTGAAGTGTAGCGGAAAAATCTCTGTACTGTACTGTATGTCGGCATTCTGCTAAATGTAACCAATCATAGACCTTTCAGAGCTGTCGTACAATTATCTTTAGGACAAAAAGACACTTGATAATAATCACATCAGTACTCCTATTCAGCGATGTAGTACTTTGGATTCGACATAACCTTCAAATGTATGTAGTTGATTCAGATCTGGCCTGCGCAGCTGGAATGGAAATCTCATTCTTGGCAAGGGTTGGGATGTTTCACGTGCAGAGCCGATCTGTGAGAACGCTGAAGTTGCATTTTGTTGAATTGAAGCAGTGACGGATGATTGGTGCCATTTAGCTCCTGGTTGTTCATCCGTTTGGTAACATTTTCCTCCGGTCAGGACGGGACGTCGTTACCTTCTGGGTGAACGTTAAAGCTAACCAGTGCAACAGTCACTACAGCATTATCTACAGAGGCCCACCATTCACATGTCCCATCATGCATCTGTTTTAAATTGCCACCACACTACAGGTTACATGTCTTTCAGCTTGAAAGGCAAAAACAAAACAACTCCAGTCGTTTGGCTGCTGGGATGTAGTTGCACCTTTTAATAAAAAAGAAAAAAAAGGAACAAAACTTGTATTTTCCAGATCTTCATCTCTGTGGTGAATTTGTCCTGCAGTAATTCATTATTGCATGCAGAGCATGCAGTAAAAGGTGGGGCATCTATGATGATAGGTAGTACTGAAATGACGTGTTGTGCTGAGTGTTACCTTGTACTAATGTTGAGAAGAGAGCAGGGAGTGTGTTTATGTGTGCTTTAAGCCACAATGCTTTTTGGTTCTGTACCGTTAACCTCAAACACATGTGCAAGCTGTTTGTACAGTACATAACAATGCTAAGATGAACCAAGAAACTTAGTTTGCTTCTTTCCAAAACCAATAAAAGTTATAACTGGATGCCTGCTTGTACTTTTCTTTATGTTGTATGTGTAATTTTGTGAAACTACTCCTGTGTTTCAGACATGTAGGTAGCTACAGTAGACATTACGGTATAAGTCCACCGTTTAGATCCAGACCTAAATATCTATAAATGAAGCCATGCAAGTCTTAAATCATGGGATGCATTGCTATAAAAGTAATCCTGCTGACTTTGATGATCCCCAGTTTTCATTTGCTGACTTAAACCAAAATTAGCACAAACCCATTCATGGTTTCCAGGTGATGAATAACAACAGTTTTGGTCATCCTCTGGCTTTGCCACAGTAAGGTTCATATTGTGGTGAAATGCATACAATTTGCTGCAGACATGTACACCGATCAGCCACAACATTATGACATTGATCATCTTGTGACAATTCAGTGTTCTGTTGGCAAACATTTGGACTTCGCATTCGTGTGGATGTTACTTAGACATGTAGCACCCACCTAGACCAGACCAGGTACCTCCACCCCAAAGCAGCCATCCCTAGCAGGATGTAGCCTGACACAGGCACACACACACAAAACACTATAGGAACAACTCAAAAAAACATGAAGAACAGCACAAGGTGTTGACCTGGCCTCCAAATTCACTAGATCCCAAACTGATCAATTATCTGTGGGATGATCCACAGAGGCCCCTCCCCTCAAAGGCCATGTCCGTTCTCTGATGAGCCACAACTGTTTTGGAGGCACAAGGGAGACCTACACAATATTAGGAAGGTGGTCATAATGTTATGCTTGATCAGTGTGCACCTGCATAAGTGCTTTGGTTTACGGTGGAGTATCTGTAAAACTTTTCCACCGGCCTCAGCTGCAGTTGGTGCAGCATTAGCATGATAGCATGCTGGCATGACATTTAGTCCTGTTTTGGTTTTAAAAATGATGATTCACAGTCAGGAAGAGACAAGAAATGCGGCGAGAGAGAGGAAAATCTGCAAAGTTTTCCAGCCAGATGGGGACTGGTCAGTGGTTTCCAACCCCGTGGCTCCTTAATATGAGATACCTACTTATGAATTAATACTGCAGCGTTCATGTGTGTACGGTGTTCAGTCAAAGAGTGATTTCTTCTTTCATCTGGACTCACACAAGTTTATTTGTCCAGTGCTCGATGTCTAGGTCTTTTAAAGTTCAGAAAAAACAACACCTCGCTGAATGTAAACCCTGTGCAAGAACCTTTAATTGACAAAAATAGCGAAATGACAGAATACAGCTCAAGTTAAAAAATAAAATAAATCACAGCAAAGCCTGAAGATTGAACGCACCTGCAACCCTGTGGATCCGAGCTACATACATGTGCAGAGTCCTGCAACTTTTAATACAATCTCTACTTATAATTATATATATCTATATTTATACATATTTATGGTTGCATATATCTTCCAGCTCAGGTATAGAAACATGTTCACAGATGCTCTACTGGTCCACATTCACATCTACAAACAGAAAGTGATCGTACTGTTAGACTTCAGCATATGATTCAGATTTCTTCAGATTTGGTTTTCTTAGTAAGGCATGGCCGTGTAGGGAGCACAGTCACTTCGGTCACTACTTTGAACGCGAGAGGGCCGCCCTCAGCACAGGAAGGTGAGGTCGCTCTTCCTGCAGCCCACCTGGCAGCACAAGGTGGTCAGCACGTTATTAATGTCCCGCTTGGTCATCTCGGAGCCCGGGCTGCTGAGGCTCTCCAGGCTGCTGTGCTCCCCCGTGGGCAGACCTGGAAAAAGGACAGCACAATGAATGAACGTGGGATAAGAAGACTTATTCTAATGAGTTTATCGCTGCAGAATCCGTCTCTTGGCACTATTAGTGTCACATAAATCCGGTGCAATATGTCAAATACCGTTCAGGTCGGAGTCTGCAAACCCTAACGTTAATGTGACTGCCATTAAATCCTTTCTGTTTCCCTTTAGCATGATTGATTAAGCGTCTTTTGACAGCTGTTTCCAAGTGTGTAACTGATGAACGGCTGTTTTTAAATCAATCCTGCCCAATTTACGTCCCCGGCTCCCTTTAAACAAGGAAACCAAATGGCCGAGCTGATTAACCCCGTGCCATTTGTCTTCTACAGTGTCACTTTGCTCTTTCTAATCAGCGCCACTGATAAGCCTAACCCTAACCGAGTTTGTTTCGCGTGCGTGACGGGACAGTACGGCAAAAGAGAGAGGGGCTGCCCCTTGGAACGGCTTTTAATCGTGGGCCGTCTGCGTGAACACCCACCGCAGCCGGATAATTAAGGGTATGGAAGCAACAAAGGCGGTGGAGAAACTCGAGGCACTGGAGGCTTTAAAATATAACCTTTTAGCGTGCTGCCTGATTTAAATTTGATTTAAGTGACCCCAAAAAAACTGTGGCCGAGGCAGAACTCAGCAGTGCTAACCGTCGCAATTAACAGAAGCGCTGAAAACCTGGGAGAACTGCATTTAAATACAATTGGACATCCAATTTTCAAAAGATTTGCACAACGAAGAAACATACACCAACTGAGCTATTCACCTGTTTAACTGAGTGCCAGTAATTCTACTTCTGAAAAGCGTGGAGATTTGCACAGGATCACACAACGCTGGCTGGAAATGTATGCACTCCGTAGAATTATTTTGCAGAGATTGCTGCATTAAATTGTACAGATGTTCCCAATAAAGTGCTCAGTGGGTGCACACCTATAAGTGCATTAGCCTTAACAGCATTAAACCTACTTAAAGGAAATCATTCAGTATGTCAAGGTGCATTAATTCCCTGAGATCAAGGTCTCATTTGGAAGAAATATCTGTGAAAATGTCTTCTCACCATCCATGTCTGGCTCGCTGAGGACTCTCCTCCAGCGGGAGCCTCCGCAGGTGTACACCACGGCCCTCAGGAACTCCCGGCCGCACAGCTTCACCGCCTTCACGTCTGCTCTCACCTGGCCCACGCACACCACTGCACACAGGAGCAGACAGGGCAAAACCACCAGAGCGCGCATGCTGGATGTCTGACTGTCTTTTGTTTTGGTTTTTTATTTGCTCTTCCGAACCCGCTGCAGCTGTTTTCCGTGGTACTTTCCTGTCGGCTGTCTTCTCTTTGAGTCTTCTTTCAGGACAGTGAACCAGTCATTGACCAACAGCTTGCATCTCCCTGTGTTATATAGTGTGCATGTTTCAGTTCATCAGTGCTGAGGATCTCTCCACCTCCCTCCAACCGGGCCTTAGCCCATCCCAGTGACACACACACACACACACACACACTTCTTAGGCTTCCGGTTTCCATATTCAGCCATCTAAGAGAGAGCTACGTCCATAAGCCTTTTACAACCCCCAGCTGACAATCACATTAGATGAGGTGCGGCCTCCTCAGCCTCCTCGGCCTCCCCCTGATTACCTGATTTAAGGCCGTGATTGCGCCGACCTCCGCTGCTCCGCACGGCTAATTAAGGGATGCAAAGTGATTCCCCCCGCGGTCAAACAGATGTTTGGTCTGTTTACGACACTCTGATGGCCAGGCTGTCTGTCGCTTTACTGCAGTCGGGGCCGTGCGAGAGGGGAAAAAGTCAATGTTGACAGTCCATCATGGAGTCATTACGGTGCTGCTGATGATGCAATGCGATACTCGGCAATGAAATCTCCGTTCGATCATTGACATTGGAGGTCCCACTCAGGATGTCTGTGAAATTATATTATGTTTTGCTGGAGATGATGTACAGATGTACAGTTGTCCCTATGGAGGGAGGTAGAGAGATAACTACAAATAACAAGGTTATTTTCACTAAAAACCATACCATGGTATACCATGAATCCTTTACAGCTATAAATGCACATTAGTATACACCAATCTGGTATAACACTATGACCATCTTCCTAATATTGTGTAGGTCCACCTTGTGCCTCCAAAACAGTTGCGACTCGTCAGAGAATGGACATGGGCCTTCTGAGGGTGTCCTGTGGTGTCTGGCAACAGAAAGTTGTTAGTGGGGGGCCTTTGGGTTCTATGAGTTGAGGGGAGGGGTCTCTGTGGATCATCCCACAGATACTTGATCAGTTTGGGATCTAGTGAATTTGAAGGCCAGGTCAACACCTTGTGCTGTTGTGTGTCTGCGTCAGGCTGCATCCTGCTGCTGCCATCAAGGAGTGTCATTGCTATGGGGTGGGGGAGCCTGGTCTGGTCTGGGTGGGTGGCAAGTACGGTTTTTACCTCTGCGGGACGTAGACGCCGTAACCTACGTACGTAGCCTGCACTGGTGCGAGCCATTCATACTTGTGCGCTCATCAGTCTGGCTCACTCTGTAACCACGCCACCCAAACGCTCGTTGGTGCTGCGTCTTTTTTGACAGCTGGGTTCATTTTTGTTTCTACTTCTGGCTTCACTTTCAACAATGGCGACGGAAACGACTAAATTTGGCCGAAGACGAGTTGCGCAAATGCTTGTACCTTTGAACCTCCTCTGTCAATCTTTCTTCGGTGTGTTCCATCCTTATTGATCCGAAACAGTCAATTCCAGCCAGAAATGCTAAAACGGAAACACGCTACTATCAAGCGGACCAGTCACAGCTCTTGCTGTCTGCGCCGCTGTGATGTGTAGTTACATTTCTGAGGAGGTGCACATCAGGCCACGGCGTCAAATTGACGCAGAAGCATAAACCGTGCATGAGTAACATTCAGAATCAAGCTAGTAAGTGGCTTTTAGGCGATAGGTGTGTTAGCCATAAATCAGCACACAGGGATTGCCTTCTATTTCTATCACTAGAATCCTGATCTGACTCTAAAATGCGTATTTATCCAACAATTATTTATTAAAGCAAAAACTAAATGGCCACAGGGGGTGTCACACATTTCAGTAGCCATTAATGTTTTCCTTAGGTCGTTTCGTTAATCTAAGAAAAGCTGAAGCACGGTAGTGACCACGGCTCCGTCTGTGTAGAAGTGATGAGTTGTGTGTATTCGTGGTTGCAATCAGAGCAACTGCTTCTTTTGCTGTAATGAACCGGTCTAACGTCACTGATTACTGACACACTGACCCTAAACAACACAGATTTACCAAGGTGAGTGGAGTAGACAATGACGTAAGAAGGTCCCTAAAATAAACTCTTTTGCCATTGTGCATTTGTTACGGTTTTTCCTATTTTTTTGCATCGTGTACTTTTTTGAGTGTCTTTTGGACCAAATCTTTTGTATCTGACTTGAAAAAAATGAAATAAACTCTAACTGGAATCCTCAGCTGAAACGTGGAGCCAAACTGGGCACGTACATTTGAATTCAAACAGGTTTTTGCCCACAAGTGTGGCAGACGTGTTCCGTACCAGCCCACTGAGCAGCAGCTGCAGCGAAACAGAACATGTTCCCCTCCCATCATTGTGGGAGGTAATTATCTTCTATCAAATTATAAAGCTCCTACATGTTTTCCAGTGCAGCATACCAAACGGTGAAAAGCAAACATGTCATCTGAGAATCAGAGAATCGGTGGAAAGTCAAAATCTGAAGGTAACGTGGTAAAATGTGGGTCAGGATTTTTGCGCCGCATTTCCGAGAAACCTCAAGTTGAGTGACAGACAAAGCTCCATGTTGAGGATAAAGCCAAACAGGAGAATCAGAGATAAAATCTGTCATAATGGGATTGTTCATGTCTCACGGAGACATTCAGTCGCCCTTCTCTCTCTGGGAACTGATTTTTAAAAAAGACAGCGCTGGATTAATGGATGAAGCAAACCTAATTGGTTCAAGGGGACAGCAGTGAGCGCGTCTTCGGCGGTCTATCTCAAACCATCAGAGCGGACGATGTCCTCCACAGCCTTCACCTGTAAGAGGAAAAACACCACTGTGTCTGCCGCGTGAGCCGACCGTCAGGTGCATGTGTATCATCGACTTTCTGGAAATAATGGTTTAAAATTGCTGAAATAAAAACGCCAGAGAGCCGGGAGTTAATGCATTAACAAAGACGGTGGTATAATGTCAACAAAAGGCAAAGCCAAAGGTTACAGGTGATGGTATAGCAAAATCAATAAATGTTTTTACCAAACGTAATATTTGAACCAGCACTGACTGACAGAGCACTTTTCTGAAAAGGGGAAAATGCAAAGTGAACAATGAAAGTGAAGCAGTTTTGTAATTTGTGATGATTTGTTCTAAAAAGTAGGTTGTCTTCAAAATGAACAGAGATTTGTTGCACATAAATATTAATGAGGCCTTCATTTAAGGGTCCATTACTTTCCCTGATCAGGACACACAGCAGGGACTATCCTCTTCACGTTGAACATACACAGTTTTGAATTTTGCTGCTTACATTTGCTAGGATTTAATAAAAATTGTTCATTTTTTCCCATTTCAGCTGTGTTTACATTAAACTTTTCAAGTCCAAGAGGTTTTTTATTGTTATTTCAGCCATAGCAGGTGCAATACACAGTGAAATGAGAAGATGTTCCTCCAGGACCATGGCGCTACATGAAGAGACAGGACTAAGTACAAGACAAGAGACATAAAGTGTGAGTGTGACAATACGAAACGGTGCAAACGGTACGAATGGTGCAGACAGACAGTGCCAACAGTGCAAGAACGAGAGACGGTGCAAAGACAAACCATGCAATACAGACAGGGTGAAAAACTTGGGAGACAATGCAACTATAAAAAGACATTACACAGAACGGAGAGCAACGCCGACTAATAAGCAGAGCGTGAGTTAGGCTGGCTGTAAACATCTGACCGATTAGCAAAGTGTGTGCAAAGGGTTGCCAGGTTCTGAGTATATTATTGTGGTTGTGAGTGAGTGTGTCTATTGTGTATGTTCAGTTTTGACTTATCGGAGGTTTAGATTTCTGCGTCAAATTGAGGCGGAAATCTACGGCGACAATGCAGACCGTACGCAGACCGTACGCAAACACTAGCACCAGAGCTGAGGTGCGCCTCCCCCGCTGCGGTGACGCAGACCACTCCATCTCGCAATTTTCGAATTGATTGTTTTGGATCAGTAAAGATGGAACACATCGAGGAAAGGTTACCTGAGGAGGTTCGGAGATGCAAACATTTGTATTACTCGTCTTCGAAACAAAAAGACAGTGCCGACTAGCGCTTGGGTAGGTTACGTACGCAGGTTACAAACGTAGGTTACGTGCGTAGACTACATATGTAGGTTACGTACGCAGGTTACATACGTAGGTTACATACGTAGGTTACGTGCCGCCTGTGTCCCACAGTACTCTAAATGAGTCTTTAGGCCTCAATGTCTCCTTTGCGTTTCTGCATGGAGCAAGAGGTAAAGTCGTTCATTCATTCATTTTCTGTAACCACTTGTCCGCTGGACGGTCACGGGGGGGGGGGGGGGGGGGGGCTTGAGCCTATCCGAGCTGTCAAAGGTAACATCATAAAATGTATATTATAAATGTATAAATGCACATGTCAGTGTAAAACAAACGCATTTACTCTCACTGAGGTCAGAGTGACCTCAAACGCCACTGTTCTGCCCTTTTTAAAACTAATAAAGGACTAATTATTGATCTCTGCATGTGGTACCTGAAAGCTTTTTCTTTCACTTATGTAACGGATAATGAACACCTGCGTTTTGCAAGATGCAGCGAACCCACGCAGCAGACAGACAGACTAGATCAATTTAAAAACCGCAGGCTGAAGCGCAGTACCACTCAAAAAAGATAATAAAAAAAAAAAGACACTGACGTCAAATTTAAAAAAAGCACTGTTTTTTATCATCCGCCCGTCCTGCTGTGACACTTTAAAATGACTGGACGGATCATTTCTCCAACAGAGAACGGGCGGGCATGGCATGCTGTCTGGCAAAAACACCATTTTTTGAGAACTTTTACAAGACAGGTGTGTAAATAAATAGTGAGGAAGTGGAGTAATATCAATACCAAATGGCTCATTAAATCAGTTTTCAGGCCATTGCACCTTTTAGTTCTTCTCCACTGCATCCACCTTTCCCTTTCACAATAAATGGTTTTAGCTCCGTAAGGTCTGAAATGCGGAATTCGCCGAACGTGATTGTACAAAAGCAGATTTTAATGCAATTTGTTAACTCTTATTTGAGTATTTAAATGTTGAGGAAATCAGCAGACCAATCCCAGTGAAATAGAAATGCATTTTAGGGTTTTAGTTCTTATTGTGAGGGCGCAAAGAGTCTAGAGGAGCATCTTTATTGAGCAACGTGCATGCTGGTGCAACATGTCATGTCTTTAGGGAGGTACTTGTCTGAAACGATGCTCATACTTCTAATTTAAACACCGGAATAAAGTCAAAATCTACAAAATCTACACCTACCCTTTGCCCTCTTTAACTCTAACAAGTAAAAGTTTTTAATTAACATTATTAATTCAGGCTTGGGGTCTTACTTCTGTTTCGTCAGGTCAAGTGAACATATCCAAATGTCCTAAAGTGACTGCTTGCAACTATTCACAAACCGACAATGACTTTCATCATCATCGTCATCAGTTAATACAAACATTTTAATTGATTTTTTTTTTTGTCACTGTAATGAACTCATCATTTCAGCTAGAGAGCACTGCGTGTTGGTTGGTTTCCAGATGATGCCGTATTCCACTGATCACTACGGTTGAGCCAGAGAAAACAGAGGCAAATCCGGCTGTCTAAATAAACTGTCGTCAATAATATTCAGGTGGAGAGGCAGCAGATCCGTTTGAGGCTAATATTTGACAAGACCTCTCGCTACCGGTATACACGCGAGGCCAGTTCCACCACAAAGTGAGATCAACTAAGTAGGTTACGCAGCCGTCTCTTCGCTTGCTTGACTCATGGCTTTCTGGAAATGCTCGCTCTGGAGCGCGTCAACATGAAAAAGAAAATCACATCAAAACCTGCAAAGACTGCACTTAGCAGTCAGATCAGATCAGATGGTCAAAGGGAGCATACAATAAAATAATAAGGGTATCAGATTTTTTTTTTTTTTTTTTTTTACATGTACAAGTTCCAGGATTTCTATTTTTCATTTTAAAACAGAGTTTGCAACAAAAGCCACTAATGACGACTGTACATGTGCATTTTAAGTAAATTATAACAGGATTCCTAGCAGTGTCTATGCTCTTATTCTATAAATGCAGCTCTGAATAATAGAAAGTAAGAATGTAAAAACAAGCAAACAAACACAGTTATCTTTCACTAAACAAATAATCCATTACTTGCATCATTTTAATCACATTTACCTATTTTATTTTTCCCCTCTTTTATTACTAAATAATATTTTTTTAAATCTCCAGTGTGCACAGTCCTTTAAACTCTGTGCTCTTGCAGCCCTGCAAATTTTCCCACTGTGGAATAGATAAATTATCATCTTAAATCTGCATTAGACTTAGATAAACTTTCATCCACAAGGGAAATTGCTTGGTCACAGCAGCTTAATTGCACATAAAAAAAAGAAAAACACTCCTAAGAACCACCGATAAAAGAAAGATTAAATAAAATAAAAATAAGTAAAATAAAATAAAAATAGTATAAGCAAAAATGCACAAATTAGCACATGGACAAATGTGCAAGAAATAGAGACGGAAGAATATATATTATATACACAGGGATGATAGTAAGAATCTTATCTATGTTATAGATTCAGATTCAGATTCAGAAAACTGGCACTTTATATCAAAAGCCATCGAAGAAAAAAAAATGCACTTGTTTATTATGTCGTTTATATTTTACTCATGGTTCAAATTAATTTTTCAGGTTTAAGTTTAAACTCCTCCACCGCTGCTGGATCACCCTCAGCGAATTGCGCATGTTCTCCCCCAGCCCGCTAGGTGGCGGTGTGATGCAACGCTCCGACACTGTGTGTGCAGACGAAGAAAAGCAGCATGGCGTAACTGTAGCAGCAGCCACCTTCAATATTTCTGCAGTTTGTCAAGTCAGAAAAAAAATGCCACTTTTTGTTTATTCACTCCTGTAATCTTTCCGGACAAACCAAGACACGAGTTATCGGTCGCTAGGTGAGTGTTGCTCACATGTTCTTCATTCGTGCTAACCTTAACTAGCTACCCTGCTAGCTGACCTGTGTCCCTGTAGTGCTGCTGCTGCAGACACTGTGGACATTTATCAGAAACATTCAATAAATAAAAATAAAACTTAATTATTAAGGAGGTGTTGTGTTCTTTAACATTTACCGTCCTAAATCTTAGCCACCTCCTTTAAACAATTTGGTTCAGTGATTAGACGATTTATTTAAGTATAAGTTATAATATCCTTTATTATGAACACAGCCCAGTACATGTAAATGTATTTAGTCCTGCTCCTGGAAAAGTAGTATTTACACAAGCTAATTTACACAAGCATGTAAAGAGTATTTAAAAGATGAAGCATAATAATGCCCATCACAGTTGTTTAATATTATGTTTGTTCATTTAAGATCTGCTCATATTTCAGTTGCCCAGTGAAAGCTATGGATAATCTATTATCAGGTTACTTATGTCAAGTAATTTTAACAGATTTGTGTAATATTTTCTCAGAAACCTCATCACATCTCGACCGACCATGGAGCATGTAACGCATCGGGTTTGGCGGAGAGTCTTTAACCGCTTCCCCAGGACCCTGATTCTTCCAGCGAGGAGCCATTCTGGCTGTGCCGAGCAAACGCCCTCCGCTCCCTCGGCGCGAGCCAAGCCCACGCTCCCGGTGTCCCGTCTCTACCAGCCTTCAAGCCTGCGGGACATGGGACAGGGCAGCCGGCTCTCTGGGGAGATGACGTGCAAGAGCCAGAGGCTGATGCAGCAGGCCGGGCTCATCCATCCATCCAACCCAGGGTGCTACTACTACCTCCCTGCCACTGTCCGCTCCATGGAGAAGCTGGTGAGTTAAACTATTTTTTTATCAGGACAATATATGTCAGCGACCCTTCACAGGACAGGCGGTTACAGAAGATGAATGAATGAATGATTGAGGATATATGTCAGGTAAGTTGCCATTAGTAATTAGTTTAAATACCTTTTAGTAGTCTAATAAATAAATGTGCCCAGCAGTATTGTGAGAAACGAATAAATAAAGTGGAATTTTGTTTTATTTTATTGTTTAAATAGTGCTATTTCTTCAGTCATGTCCTGAGATTTTCAGTTTGGTTGGGAGAAATAACTGTCATCTTTAACCAACAGGTGAGAGTGATCGATCAGGAGATGCAGGCGATCGGCGGGCAGAAACTTGACATGCCCAGTTTGTGCTCAGCTGATCTCTGGAAGTCAACCGATCGCTGGGACCTGATGGGAAATGAGCTGTTTCGTCTGAAAGACCGCCATGGAGCCGACTACTGTCTTGGTCCCACTCACGAGGAGGCGGTGACGACTCTTGTCGCTCACCAGACCACCGTCTCCTACAGACAGTTCCCCCTGCTTCTCTACCAAGTACGCGTTCATTCAGCTACCTCAACCTGTTTGTATTTTTATTAGCATCTGTTGTAATGCAAAATTCTTTGCATGATGATTTTTTTTTTTCCAGATCACCCGCAAATTCCGAGATGAGCCGAAACCAAAGTTCGGTCTTCTTCGAGGGAGGGAGTTTTACATGAAGGACATGTACTCCTTTGATGTGAGTGAAGAAGCTGCGTATCAGACCTATGAATCTGTGTGCCAGGCGTATACGCGGCTCTTCGCCCGGTTGGGCCTGCCCTGCGTTCAAGTGCAGGCGGACACGGGAAACATCGGCGGTACGCTCTCCCATGAGTTCCAGTTGCCGGCAGACATTGGAGAGGACAGGCTGCTGGTGTGTGGGAACTGCTCCTTCTCTGCTAACGTAGAGACCGTCTCAACAGACAGAACTGACTGTCCACAGTGCAAAACCGGCACACTGGTGGAGTCGAAGGGTATAGAAGTGGGTCACACCTTTTACTTGGGTAAAAAGTACTCCCAAGTATTCAATGCTACCTTCAGCAACGCCCAGAGCAAGCTGGCTGTTGCCGAGATGGGCTGCTATGGTCTTGGGGTTACCCGCATTCTTGCCGCAGCCATCGAGGTGATGTCAACGGAAGAGGCGATCCGCTGGCCGGGTCTTATTGCCCCTTACCAGGTTTGTATTTTACCCCCTAAGAAGGGTAGCAAGACGGACGAAGCAACAGGCCTAGCAGAAGAACTGGTTCATGCTCTGGGAGAGACTCTGCCCCGTATGAGAGGTGAAGTCGTCTTTGATGACCGTACACAGATGACCATTGGAAAGAGGCTGAAGGACGCCAGCAGACTGGGCTATCCTTATGTTATTGTAGTTGGACAGGGAGCTCTAGAGGAAACGCCCAAGTTTGAGGTGATCTGTCAGCAAACAGGTGAGACGGTGTTTCTCAGTAAAGATGGACTGCTAGATCTACTGGGAAGAGTGGAAACTATATGACTCTAAATGTGGAAATAAATACATTTTGTTCTGTGTGTGAGGTGGCGGGAAAATATCAGATACTGTTAATTTGAATGAATTTGTTGAAACTGTGTTTTTATAATGGACCTGGGATATTGAAATACATTTGGTTAACATTGTTTTTCAGTCGTTCATGTGCTAACATAAATAAAAATGTGAGTCCACAGAGCTGAACTGAAATTATTATGGATGCTTAACACTGGAATCTGTACCCTACTACTCATATACCACAAATCAATTCTGGTATTTGGTGGAAAATAAAACAAATTCCAGCTATGGAAGAAATATTCTGATTGTTGAAATACAGATGCAACAAAATACAAAAGTTGTCATGTTAATTAATAAGTCAATATTGATAATAAAGGCTCATTGACCAAAGACAGGAGTGGGACTTAAGTTTTAAATTTTGAAGTATTTATACAGTTTAACAAAAGAAGCATTGTAAAGATCTGGGTAACATTGCTTTCAGTTGTCTAAATCAGTCAATCAATAAACAGAATCACTTAAATCATAAAATAATGTAAACACAATCGTTAACCATAAGCTCCATCTCAGAAAACATCACTGAATCCGCAAAATCAATCTAATAATATAACTTTAATATTTGTACTGCGTGGTTTAACTCATTGACTGTTGACGCGGTGGCGGAACCCAATGTATCGGAACAGAGTTTCCGCACGGATCTGTATTATCATGGTACCGCTCATGCACATGTGTAAACAAGGCAACTTCTAGAACCAGTAGCGTTTTACAGCTTAAGTCCCGCCGACATTAAACTATTAAAACACTTTATATACGGGTTTAAAACAGCAAAACGTCATTTAAAGATATTAAATAAAATATAACAATGGCGTCCCCGGCGGTGCAAAATGACAGCGACGACGATATGGACGAGTTCATGGAAAAATTCAAGACCCAGAGATATAAAAACGCCTTCAGTGAACAAAACTGGGAGGAGGTACGATAACCTGTAGAAACTGTCAGCATGAGACACAGAGTTGTTTCTACTTGATAGGGCTGTTTTAAAGCCCTTGTTGTTGTTAGCTAGCATGCTAACTTGATGTTCTGCGGTGCTGTTTCTGTCCATTACACAGGAGTTCAATAAAGTGCCCATGTTCATGAAATCAGCTCCAGATGAGATTGACCCAAAGCAATACCCAGAGCTGTCTTGTCTCCAGTCCATTATCCACGATGAAGACCGGCCTCCAGAGGGTGAGCGGACCACAGATTTGACTCTGCTGCTTCATAAATCATAAAGTTATTGCATGAATTTGGCGATGAAGTGGTTATTGGGGGGTGTTTGGGGGGTGTGGCTTTAACACATTGAGGTTTAACTCAGTCCTCAGTCAAAACTGTGTTGTAAATGTGAGAAACCGATTCTTCTCCAGAGCAAGCGAGGAGCCTGAAAGATGAGGGAAATGCATTTTTCAAAGAGAAGAACTACCAAAAGGCCGTACTGTCCTACACAGCAGGTTTGAAGAAGAAATGTGGAGACCAGGAGCTCAACACTGTTCTTCTCACCAACCGAGCGGCTTCACACTTCTACCTGGGTAAAAACATCCCCAGTGTTTGGGTTTAAATGCTGTTAAAAAGCTTGTTAGGGCGCCTGCACATTGCTCTCGTCAAACATGTTCATTCTCACAAAGAATCATGCTGAGGCTTTTGTAAGACAATACGTGTGGTTTTCTGTCGCACAGGTAACATGCGATCTGCGCTGAATGATGCTGCAGCTGCAAAGAAGATCAAGCCAGACCACCTTAAAGCCTTGATAAGAGGTGTGTAATATACAGGTTTATAGAGGGTTTTATTCACGTCACCCACTCTTCTGAGAATGCACAACAACCAGTGGATAACATGGTGCCACTCAGAGATTACAATAATGACAAAAATAGTTACTGTGAATCTCTTGTTTATCTTGTTCTGCAGGTGCTCAGTGCTGTATAGAGCTGCGTAACTTTTCAGAGGCCATGCAGTGGTGTGACGAGGGCCTCAAGGTCCATCCGACTGACGAGAAGCTGCGGGAGCTGAGAGCAGCAGCAGACAAACACAAAGTAATTAATGACTTCTGTTAATTCTGAGTGAAGTGTTTTAAAGGAAGCCTGTATCTAAGTGAATCTTCCTGTGTTTTTAATGCCTCAGAGGGCAGCAGAAAGAGACGCCAGGAAAGCCAAGGCCAAAGAGAAAAAGTTGCACGGTGAGAAAGAAGCTCTTCTTGCTGCTATAAAGGTGGGTGTCATGTTAACTTTCATAAGCAATGAACCTGTGGAACTGTCTATACATATTTGTTTTTGAAAATCGCTAGTCCCCCTCTGAAGAATCGCTCCTCCTCTGAGGTTTATGTGTCTGTGATCCTGGGAGCTATGTTGTCTGGGTTATCCTGAGGCAAATTGGTCTCAAGTGAGGGGCCGAACAAAAACGATTTACAGACCTTAATGAAACGGCCCAAAGAGAGCTGCAGGACCTCTCCCCAGAATAAGGAAACCGGGGCCCCCTCCTTGAGCCAAAACTGGGAGGGGAGGTCGCCAGCGAGCGTGTGGTGGCCGGGTTTTTCTCAGTGGGGACTGGCAGTGCTCAGCCCGAAGAAGCAACACGAGGATAGCTCCCCGTGGACCCACCACCTGCAGAAGAAGGCATCAGGGTCTGGTGCGATGTAAACTAGGCAGCAGGCGAAGGCGAGGACCTGAGCGTGCCGATACCTGGCAACATCCGGAGGGAGCTCCGAGTAGAGCTGCTGCTCCTTCACATCAAAAGGGGTCAGCTGAGGTAGTTCGGCCATCTTGTTTGGATACCTCCCTTTGGAGATTTACCAGGCACAGCCAGTCGCTAAGAGACCCCGGGGTAGACCTAGAACTTGCTGGAGAGATTATATATCCTGTCTGGCTGTCCTGAGCGCCTCGGGATCCCACATGAATAGCTGTGGGATATCTAGAGTTCCTTACTTAGCCTGTTGCCGCCACGACCCGACTTCAGATAAGTGGATGGAAAATGAATGTAAGAATGAATGACAAAACTTAAATAGTCTGTTGAATATGACACTAGTTCCATCTCTGATCTCATCTCAGTGTCTGTGAAGTATCCAGCCAATTATCAGATATATTTTTTGGTCCCCCTTCGCAGGATCGAGGCATCAAGCTTCAGACTGTAAATTCTCGTCAGCGTGGTTCAGACAGCGAGGATGAGGATGAAGGCTCTTCCACAGCAATAGCACAGCTCAGCCTGGACGGCCTCAGCTCTAAGGAAGTCACCGGGGCTCAGGTCTTCCTGGACGAACAGGGCACTCTGCATTGGCCTGTTCTCTTCCTCTATCCCGAACATCAACAGAGTGATTTCATCTCGGCCTTCTGCGAGAACCACTGGTAAACTACTTCTGCTTTCTGGCTCCAGCCGTGACTATACTTTCATACATTTTATTTCCTAGGGTTTAAAATCAATATAGAACTGTCGTGGTTGTTGCTTGTGTAGAAGGTTCTGGACATTTTGGCAAGAAGCTGTTGCCAGCTGGATCCAATGGAAAGTTAAGACGACAGTGGTCATCTACAACTTTAAACCTTTACAAAGCTATAGTCTCTGGTCCTCAGAAGAATTCGGAGACTCTGCCCTGAAAACCAAGTTGTATTCTGGACTTGGGCTTTAGCTGAGATCTAGCCACCTACCAGACAGGAGATTAGTTCTGTAGTTCCTGAACAGGACTAGTCTGAAAACAAGAACCAAACCAGATCTCTGTTGGTTAAAAATAAACTGTATTGGGGCAACTTATACCTGAATTTATGTGGAAAAGATTCCAGGGACTGATTATTACCTTTGTCATCTATAAATGAAAATAAAAACAGGAAGAAACATCTTCCAGAGGCCATTTTCAAAATTCCCATTTTGACCAACCAACACTCCAAACCCCTGAAATATTCAGCTCATTCTCACAGAAATCTTGGTTTAATTTCCTCAGTCGTAGTCAGTAAAACACTAATATGTAGTACATCTGATTAAAATCACTCCTGTTTATTGTTCAGTTTCATAGACCACCTGGTGGCCATGTTTGGAGAACTTCCACCTTGGGACGCAGACAGAAAATACCTCCCACAAAATCTGCAGGTTTGTATGTTGAGATTCACTGTGCCACTAAGCCAAACAAATCCAAATAAAGTAATTTATTGTAGGATTGACATTGTTTTGTTTGTGATCTTAAACTTGCAGAAAAATGATAGAATTAGCCGAACAGAATTGGTGTTGTTTGGTTGCCATGAGAGTTGGCATAAACAAGCTGCATAATTCATACCTGCAGTTGTTCCCATGGTATTATCTTTGTCCAGCCTTCCTTTGTGTTGTGTGGGTTGTGGTCTTACTGCACAGTTATATCAGTCCTTTGCTCATTTCTTTGTGAGGCCAGCTGTTCCAGGTCATGTTAAACACTCCCAGCATAATGCAACCACTTCTCCAGTTGATCCAATACTCAGGAAGAATTCATGGAACAAATGTTTCTATCCATTGTCTGCCATTGTGATAGGATTTCATTCTAAGCCCCAAACAAGATGCTGATGAATAGCCAAAAACATGCACGTGTTCAGTGACGATAACCACTCAAGAGACAATGTTTGACCGTCTTTTGTAGCTGTACTTTGAAGATGAGGAGAGGGAGATGCTCTACCAAGTTGACCCAGAGACATCACTTTTAAAAGCATTGCAGCATAAAAGGTATATTTGTTGTTTTGATTCATTTTGATGAATTCTTGAAGAATAACTGATATTCATATTATAAACTGAAACAGGAATATCATATTAATATGATAATACTAATGCTTCAATGATGTGAATACGTGAATTTAAACAGTTTTTTCAAAAATATAGTCTAATTATTGAAAACCAAAGAAGCTACTTTTGAAATATTTTCCTGCTGTCAGCTAATGCCTCTTTATTAAGCAACAATCAGGAATGTTTTAATTAAATGACCTTAAATCACGTCATTGGTCGCCTTAATTAAGGAGGATGACATTTTTTTTCATCCCACTCATTGTCATTTAATATTACCGTATGTTAACTTCCTTATTGCTCTTTTCCTGATTGGCTTGTCTTGTTTTGTCAACAGGTTTTTCGTGAAGGCAGGCACTCCTAGTTTCATTGTGTTGGTAAATGGCTCGTCGTTCTGCAAGCAGTTTTTATCGGGAAAGAAAGTGCATAAATTATAAAAACAAACAACCTTTTTGATACACAAAATCCTAAAGAACAAGACTTCTTGCTGCATCACAGGAAACGCCAATGTACGTCAATATAAAGCATGAGATTTCTTAAACTGTTTTACTTTGAATTGTTTCTTTCTGTACAGATGTAAATCTTAATGGTGAAGTAAATGACCAGTCAATTAATGTCGCAAATGCAAGCAAACGTGAAAAGAAATAAAACAAGACAGCAAAAGCCTTGCTATCAGATATTTTATTGCTGAGTCACGACAACTCCTGACTGGCTCACACAACAGGCTGAGGCACATTTGCATTCATCATCACTGGAGCATCATCACTGTAAGCAGTTAGAGACTGCACAGTAATAACAGCGGGTTCTTTGTTGCGACTCTTTAACTCCCGATGCATCTGACACCAGGAGCACCATTGGCAGAAACAGGAAATGGCGACGTCCTCACAGAGAGAGCAGTGAGGAGAACCACAGGAAAACATTTATTTACTTCTTCTTTTCTTTTTATTAAGTAATTCAGTGTACATCTGTGCCTCACACGTCGTACCTTGATACCATATTTGTGTCGCATGGTCGCCCTTAAAGACAAGACTGCAGGAGGAACACATAAAGATATTCCACAGATTGTTCCCGCACAAGAGCTCATTATGTCACATAAGGGGAGACAGTTGTTCTCTCCAAGTTACGTGAAACTTTGCAGGCAAGGCAAGGGTAGCACCAGATACCTAAGCAACCTGAAAAAATAGGTTGTAAAGTCTCTTGTGTGTCTGTAAGGCACTGGATTCAAAAATACTAATTTGTCAAACTTGTGATTTTTACAAGTGCTTGCATCCTCAAAGCAGTTGCAGAGACCACTGCTCCAGTCTACTGGTTGAGAGTGTGCTGCCATTGGATGTTGACCTTCAGTCAGTGAGGAATTCAACAAATATTTAGCAAAAATAATAGCACCGCGGAAAGCCCGTATACTGGAACACGACATGGAGAACTTTATACGGTGTAGAATATCTCTGCAACGAATGATCTGATTCAGACCTTGTTGCCAATCTTGATCTTAAGAGAACAGGATAAGGCTCTCCTCCAGCTATCTTAAAAAAAGAGTATTTTTACACAGAGCTTAAAATGACAAACTGAAAGAAAGTTCTGCTCAGAGTTTGCTTTTGCAGAAAACTGCATGTGTTTTTAAACATAAAATAATACTCTGAGCTCTTTCTAAAAATCCAGTATTTTGATTTAATTAAATATATTTGAGTCTGTTTTTCAGTTTCTGTTATAAAAGCGAGAGCATCATCTCCATTCAGTTCACACCACAGGGAAATAAACCAGCAGAATATCTCAATATAAAGTTAAGGAAGTTGTTCTTGTTTAAATAAAGTGCAGATTTTTTTTAAAAAAATGTATATATCATATATATATATACACACATTTCTTTTATTTATTTATTTTTTTATGCAGCAATAACTGAGCTTTTCCACTATGACAGACAAATGTTTGTAACTACTGAGATGAACTGAAAGGTCTTACCTGGACACCTTCTTTGCACCTCCGACTCCCAATGAATGAAAAGATAAGCTTTGCATCGGCAGTGTTATCTCGTCTATGACGTGCCACTCATCGCAAACAATGCTGCACAACCTGAAAATATGGCCTCAGAGAAATTAATTAAGAGCGGATGCTAGAATTTGAATGTCCTTTGTTCTCTAATTAATGCATCCAACATAAAACTGAAAAGTTAAAAGTTACGGTTTCTTAATTATATAGTGTCAGATATAGCCTCTGCGCTAAGGAAGTCGCCTTCCTTTGTGTTGTGTGGGTTGTGGTCTTACCGCACAGTTGTATCAGACCTTGGCTCATTTCTTTGTGAGGCCAGCTGTTCCAGGTTACATTGAACACTTCCAGCATAATTCAACCACTTCGCCAATTGATCCAGTGCTCAAGAAGAATTCATGGAACAAATGTTTCTATCCACTGTCTGCCATTGTGATGGGACTTAAATTCTAAACCCCAACAGACGCTGATGAATAGCCGACTGATCAGCTGTACAAAACCATGCACGTGTTTAGTGACGATAACCAGTCAGAGACAATGTTTGACCGTCTTTTGTAGCTGTACTTTGAAGATGAGGAGAAGGAGATGCTCTACCAAGTTGACCCAGAGACATCACTTTTAAAAGCATTGCAGGATAAAAGGTATATGTGTTGTTTTGATTCATTTTGATGAATTCTTTAAGAATAACTGATATTCATATTATAAACTGAAACAGGAATATCATATTAATATGATAATACTAATGTTTCGATGATGTGAATACGTGAATTTAAACATTTTTTAAAAAAAAATATAGTAAAATTATTGAAAACCAAAGAAGCTACTTTTGGAATATTTTGCTGCTGTAAGCTAATGGCTCTTTATTGAGCAACAATCAGGAATGTTTTAATTAAATGACCTTAAATCACCTCATTGGTCGCCTTGATTAAGGAGGATGACATTTTTTGCATCCCACTCATTGTCATTTTCATATTTCCGTATGTTAACTTCCTTATTTCTCATGTTTTGATTGGCTTGTCTTGTTCTATCAACAGGTTTTTCGTGAAGGCAGGCACTCCCAGTTTCATTGTGTTGGTAAATGGCTCGTCGTTTTGCAAGCAGTTTTTATCGGAAAAGAAAGTGCATCAATTACAAAAACAACAACCTTTTTGATACACGAAATCCTAAATAACAAGACTTCTTGCTGCATCACAGCAAACACCAATGTACGTCAATATAAAGCATGAGATTTTTGGATTATTTTACTTTGAATTGTTTCTTTCTGTACAGATGTAAATCTTAATGGAGAAGTAAATGACCAGCCAAAAGTATGATCCTAATTAATGTCACAAATGCAAGCAAACGTGAAAAGAAATTTAAAAAAGAGACAGCAAAAGCCTCGCTATCTGATATTTTCTTTCATATCTACAGTGCCGCTTAGAAGATTTTTTTTTCTGCGTAAAAATAACTGAAAACAGATTTCACACCTGAAAGTAGACAAAGAAAATCCATTCAAACAAATGAAGCAAAAATATTATATATTTCTATGTGTTTATTCAGGAAAATGAGTGAATCTCTAGGATTACAAGTTAATTTCAAGGCCTGTCTGTTGAAAAGTCTTTCCAATCAATGCAATAATACTCCGATTCCATTCAGTGCCCTGTTCTGTTTGAAATAAATAAAGGATTCGTCACAGTCTGGTCTTTACAACACATGTTTGGGCCAGGTGTATGATAGCGCAGACTGGAGCTTTTAACCCCAACATTTGAAGGCAGCATTAAATACTTGTGAGACCCTTCCTAAACATACTAGTACATTAAAAGCAATCTGATACCTATATCAGCTTTGTTATCCATTTAAAAACATAAATTCACAAGTAAACTTATTCTTCAGCGCCTCCGTCACACACTGCTAAAAGAAGTGAAAGTGGGAGTCTCTCTGATACATTGTTTAATTTCTGTCCTTGACTGCAAGTGAATGTGAAAGTTAAGCAGTAAACGAGCTTGACCAGATTGGTAGGTACACTTCCTGTTACACTGGCATACTTCTCTCTAGTACAAAGAAAAGAAAAGCCAATCGGGCATGAGTTTCCTGCAGCTATTTTTAGGTTCTTTGATCTTTGGGATCTCGGTACATTTTTCTGCGTGGGTTTTCTCCGGTTATCCTCCGGTATTCCTTTCTAAGGTGGTCATACTGGGAATGGTTGTCTGTGTCTTTGTGTTGGCCTTGATTGACCGTTAACTCCAGGGTATACCCCATGGTATGATGGCCCCAATGACAGATGGATGTTTAATTGTTACAGACACAATATGTTGGTGGCTGTGCTATTTATAATAGATAATAATGACCAATAGATTTGCAATACGTTCTAATTGTTTGGGCTTTCCTACCATGATTAATGGCTAATTAACCAATTCATGTGCTCACTTCCAGCAGTAGGACTCCGCAGTGTCAAATTCTTCTTTGTGAGTTATGTGGCTCTATATGTACATTTCAGCATTGCAGATTATGTTAATGATGAAATCTCACCTACAGTTGAATAGGTGAGATTCATCCGTCTGAAATTAGTGTCTGCAGATTTGGAGATGCCTACAATAAGAATACAAAGATGAGGCCCATTGGCAATGATTTCATCATATTTTATTTATTGGTGAAATAAAATATTTTCAAATATTTGTAGTAATTTGATTTTTTTTTTTTTTTTTTTTTTGCTTTAACAGGAAAACTAAGGCAATCAAATCATAATTAAAACAGTGAAAGAGACTAAAAGTTTCCTTACAACAGATATTGATTTAGACCTCAAACCCTGATATTTGATTTTGTATTCCTATAACTCACATTGATTGTAATTACACGTAGTTTTCATCACACTCTGATACCAATGCATATACATCTGATGAATACATGGATAGACCAAAACGAACAGCAGGGCGTTCCGAACAAAGTCATATTTCCACAAGTCTCATTTGTGAGTCATGATAACTCCTGACTGGTTCACAAAACCAGACTGAGGCGGCATTGTATTCACCATCACCATTGGAGCAGGCTGCACATTGTATACAGCTTGAGTCTGCATAGTAATGACAGTGGGTGTGTTGTCGCTGCGATGCTTTAACTCCCGATACATCTGACACCAGGAGCACACATGACAGAAACAGGAAATGGCGACGTCCTCACAGAGAGAGCCCTGAGGAGAACCACAGGAAAACATTGATTTACTTCTTCTTTTCTTTTTCTTAAGTAATTCAGTGTACATCAGTGCCTCACACGTCTTACCCTGATACCATATTTGTGTCGCATGGCCGCCCTTACAGACAAGACCGCAGGAGGAACACACATAGGCACTCCAAACAGTGCTCCTACGAAAGCGCCCAGTATGTCATATAAGGGGAGGCAGGTGTTCTCTCCAAATTTTTTTGAAACACCGCAGGCCATGCAAGGGTAGCACCAGAAACCATAGCAGCCTGAAAAATACAACAAGGTGTAAAGTCTCTTGTGTTTCTGTAAGGCATTGGATTCAAAAATACTAATTTGTCAAACTTGTGATTCTTACAAGATTTTGCATCCTCAAAGCAGTCGCAGAGACCACTGTTCCACTCTACTAGTTGAGATTGTGGTGCCATTGGATGTTGACCTTCAGTCAGTGAAGAATTAAAAAAATATTTAGCAAAAATAATAGCACCACGGAAAGCCCGTATACTGGAACACGATATGGAGAACTTTATACAGTGTAGCATATCTCTGCAACAAATTATCTGATTCAGACCTTGTTGCCAAACTTGTTCCTAAGAGAACAAGTTAAGGCTCTCCTCCAGCTATCTTAAAAACGAAAGTATTTTTACACAGAGCTTAAAATGACAAACTGAAAAAATGAAAGTTCTGCTCAGAGTTTGCTTTTGCAGTAAACTACAATTCCAATAAAATACAGTATTTTGATTTAATTAAATATATTTGAGTCTGTTTTTCAGTTTCTGTAAGAAAAGCGAGAGCATCATCTCCATAGTCTGAGTAGCGAGTACATAGTCTGTATATATATATATATACACATAATTTTATTTATTTTTTTTAACGGTATAACTAAACTTTTTCACCATGACAGACAAATGCTTATTTATCTAACTGAGATAAACGATAAACTGATAGGTCTTACCTGGACACCTTCTTTGCACCTCAGACTTCCAAAGAATGAAAAGATAAGCTTTGCATCAGCAGTAGTATCTTTTCTGTGACGTGCCACTCATCGCCAACAATGCTGCCCAACCTGATAGTATGGGCTCGGAGAAATTAAAACTAAAAGTGAACGCAGGAATTTGAATGTCCTTAATTAATGCATCCAACATAAAATTGAAAGGTTAAAAGTTATGGTTTCTTAATTATATAGTGTCAGCTATTAAAAGGAAAACGTTCACATTTTTAATGTGTTTGATTGCAAGACAGTTATTCTGATTTCACTGTTCTTCCATTGGTCAGAAAGAGGAAAAAAATTGTAAATCAGCAAAAAGCTGCTCATTGGAGCTTTTTTGATTCTTTTTATTTAGTATTTTCAGTTTAAGGGGAGACAAGCTGTCAAGGAAAAAAACGACAACAAATACATAGGGGTCTCCTCTGTTGATAATAATGTTGTATATAATGACCAGTATATTTAATTGTTAATGTGTAGCATTCTCTATTGTTTTGATAAAAGCAGTCCATTTCCCATTTCTCCCATTTCCTGGAAAAGGTTGCTCCGAAGGTAGTTAGTATAGGTAAATAGTAGGGCTACTCCCAATCAAATATCAATGAGCTGGACATTAAACAAACACCTCAACTCCATCAGAAGACTTTCAAAAGACAGAACAGATCAGTGAGAAGCACTAGCGGAACGAATCAGAGACGGGCCGGGGGCGGGGCACATGACCGGGCCCTTTAAACCCAAATAATAAAGCTCATCATAACGTCATTTTACAACGTACACATGTTAAAGCTATACTCTACGATCTGGAATATGGTAGTTGTCCGATCTTCACAATATGGATAGCAAAAAGAACAAAAAAAAAAAATCATTCATTCTATCAACCGTAAACCTGCATAGAAATTGACCAATGGGAGCCATGAGGATGGCTCCCATCCAATCCCCTCGTCTCCCCTGCTCCTCGTCATCCAGCCTCGTCCCCTCCCGCTCCCTCTCTGTAAACTCTGAGCGGCTCGATTAGCTTAGCGATTTTACCCAAAATACACTTGGAGACAATATCGGCGATCCACTTGTAAATTTGCACGTCGTAAAGTGAAATGTGAGAGTGAAAATAACGCCAGTCATACAGCACAACATTTTATTTAATATTGTACACCTACTACATCACTAAAGTCAGTCATGTAACGTTTTTTGGCAACCATGACTCATCCTGACTGGAGCAACCTATATAAGCCCACATAGAGGCAGCAAAGTTGATAGTGATACTATGAAAGCATTGCTCTTATGAGCGAAGCACTTTCGGGCCCAAGCCGCGGGAGAGGCCCACCTTCCCCAGCACGGAGGCGAGAAAGGGGCCCGGGCCGATTCCGCAAGGTTCCCGCCCCCGGCCCGGCCCCCTCCGGCACCCGGGCCGGGGGCGTGCCGCCCTCCTGAAGCCCCGCCCCTGGTGAGAAGCCACAACCCCCTCTCAGTATGACATTTTTCTGTTTTCCTATCTGCACTACCTGGCAGTCACCACCTGGATTTAACTAAGCAAATAGGTACGAGCCTCCTATTGGATAATTACTGCATGGGTGATTATCTTTCAGCTGGCAACAAGTTATTTAACCCCAACTGATGTAATGAGTAGCTTTTCATTTCTTAACACAACCGTGTTGTAAGACACATCCTGTGGTCGTAGAGAAGATGTTAGTCTGTTTGAGGAGGGTCAAATCATTGGCATGCATCAAGCAGAGAAAACATCTAAGGAGATTGAAGAAACTACTGAAATTGGGTTAAGAACTGTCCAACGCATTATTAAAAACTGGAAGGATAGTGGGGAACCATCGTCTTCAAAGAAGAAATGTGGTCAGAAAAAATCTTGATTGATTGTGATCGGTGATCACTTGAACTTTTGGTGAAATCAAACTGAAGAAAAACAACAGTAGAACTCAGAACTATGTTTAATAGTGAAAGTAAAAGCATTACCATATGTACAATGAGAAGGGAACTCAAGGGATTGGGACTGAACAGCTGTGTAGCCTTAAGAAAAACACTAATCAGTGAGGCCAACCGGAAAAAAATACTTCAGTTTGCTAGGGAGCATAAAGATTAGACTCTGGAGCAATGGAAGAAGGTCATGTGGTCTGATGAGTCCAGATTTACCCTGTTCCAGAGTGATGGGGGCATCAGGGTAAGAAGAAAGGCAGATGAAGTGAATTACATTGATTGTAATTACATGTGCTTTTCATCACACTCTGATACCAATGCATATACATCTGATGAATACATAGACCAAAACAAACAGCGGGGCATTCCGAACAAAATCAAATTTCCACAAATCTCATTGGTGAGTCATGATAACTCCTGACTGGGTCACAAAACCAGGCTGAGGCGGCATTGCATTCACCATCATCACTGGAGCAGGCTGCACGTTGTAAACAGCTTGAGTCTGCATAGTAATGACAGCGGGTTCTTTGCTGCGATGCTTTAACTCCCGATGCATCTGACACCAGGAGCACCACTGGCAGAAACAGGAAATGGCGATGTCCTTACAGAGAGAGCCCTGAGGAGAACCACAGGAAAACATTGATTTACTTTTTCTTTTCTGTTTCTTAAGTAATTCAGTGTACATCAGTGCCTCACTCGTCGTACCTTGATATCATATTTGTGTCGCATGGCCGCCCTTAAAGACAAGACTGCAGGAGGAACACACACAGGTATTCCAAACAGTGCTCCTACGAAAGCGCCCAGTATGTCATATAAGGGGAGACAGGTGTTCTCTCCAAATTTTTTGGAAACAGTGCAGGCCATGCAAGGGTAGCACCAGAAACCATAGCAACCTGGAAAATACAACAAGGTGTAAAGTCTCTTGTGTGTCTGTAAGGCACTGGATTCAAAAATACTAATTTGTCAAAGTTGTGATTCTTACAAGTGCTTGCATCCTCAAAGCAGTCGCAGAGACCACTGTTCCACTCTACTGGTTGAGACTGTGCTGCCATTGGATGTTGACCTTCAGTCAGTGAGGAATTAAAAAAATATTTAGCAAAATAATAGCACCACGGAAAGCCCGTATACTGGAACACGATATGGAGAACTTTATACAGTGTAGCATATCTCTGCAACAAATTATCTGATTCAGACCTTGTTGCCAAACTTGTTCCTAAGAGAACAAGTTAAGGCTCTCCTCCAGCTATCTTAAAAACGAAAGTATTTTTACACAGAGCTTAAAATGACATACTGAAAGAAAGTTCTGCTCAGAGTTTGCTTTTGCAGAAATCTACAATTCTCTATTTAAACGTAGGGTCTCTAAACATAAAATAATACTCTGAGCTCTTTCTAAAAATCCATTATTTTGATTTAAATAAATATATCTGAGTCTGTTTTTCAGTTTACTGTTATAAAAGCGAGAGCATCATCTCCATAGTCTGAGTAGCTAGTACATAGTCTGTATATATATATATAACTTTTTCACTATGACAGACAAATGCTTATTTAACTACTGAGATAAACGATAAACTGAAAGGTCTTACCTGGACACCTTCTTTGCACCTCAAACTTCCAAAGAATGAAAAGATGAGCTTTGCATCAGCAGTGGTATCTCTTCTGTAACGTGCCACTTATCGCCAACAATGCTGCCCAACCTGAAAGTATGGGCTCGGAGAAATTAAAACTAAAAGTGAACGCAGGAATTTGAATGTCCTATGTTCTCTAATTAATGCATCCAACATAAAATTGAAAGGTTAAAAGTTGTGGTTTCTTAATTATATAGTGTCAGATATTAAAAGGAAAACATTCACCTTTTTAATGTGTTTGATTTCAGTACAGTTATTCTGATTTCATTGTTCTTCCATTGGTCAGAAAGAGGAAAAAAATTGTAAATCAGCAAAAAGCTGCTCATTGGAGCTTTTTTGATTCTTTTTATTTAGTATTTTCAATTTAAGGGGAGACAAGCTGTCAAGGAAAAAAACGACAACAAATACATAGGGGTCTCCTCTGTTGATAATAATGTGGTATATAATGACCAGTATATTTAATTGTTAATGTGTAGCATTCTCTATTGTTTTGATAAAAGCAGTCCATTTCCCATTTCTCCCATTTCCTGGAAAAGATCGTTCCTCTAGATCTGAGAGAGAAAGTCATCTTTTCCATTGAACTACCTTATCTACTACTTTTCCTTTAACAATTGAAATACTCCTAGATTTACCTGGCTTTACTTTGGAGCTGAGTTTTACTGGAAGTATATCACAACTAGAAGGTAGTTAGTATAGGTAAATAGAAGGGCATACTCCCAATCAAATATCAATGAGCTGGACATTAAACAAACACCTCAACTCCATCAGATGACTTTCAAAAGACAGAACAGATCAGTGAGAAGCCACAACCCCCTCTCAGTATGACATTTTTCTGTTTTTCTATCTACACTGCCTGGCAGTCACCACCTGGATTTAACTAATCAAATAGGTACGAGCCTCCTATTGGATAATTACTGCATGGGTAATTATCTTTCAGCTGGCAACAAGTTATTTAACCCCAACTGATGCAATGACACAACCGTGTTGAAAGACACATCCTGTGGTCATAGAGAAGATGTTAGTCTGTTTGAGAAGGGTCAAATCATTGGCATGCATCAAGCAGAGAAAACATCTAAGGAGATTGAAGAAACTACTGAAATTGGGTTAAGAACTGTCCAACGCATTGTTAAAAACTGGAAGGATAGTGGGAAACCATCGTCTTTGAGAAAGAAATGTGGTCAGAAAAAATCTTGATTGATCGTGATCGGTGACCACTTAAACTTTTGGTGAAATCAAATTGAAGAAAAACAACAGTAGAACTCAGAGCTATGTTTAATAGTGAAAGTAAGAGCATTTCCACACGTACAGTGAAAAGGGAACTCAAGGGATTGGGACTGAACAGCTGTGTAGCCTTAAGAAAACCACTAATCAGTGAGGCTAACCGGAAAAAAGGCTTCAGTTTGCTAGGGAGCGAAAAGATTGGACTCTGGAGCAATGGAAGAAGGTCATGTTGTCTGATGAGTCCAGATTTACCCTGTTCCAGAGTGATGGGGGCATCAGGGTAAGAAGAGAGGCAGATGAAGTGATGCACCCATCATGCCTAGTGCCTACTGTACAAGCCTGTTGGGGCAGTGCTATGATCTGGGGTTGCTGCAGTTGCTCAGGTCTAGGTTCAGCAACATTATGTGTCCAAAGAATAAGGTCAGCTAACTACCTGGATATGCTGAATGACCAGGTTATTTCATCAGTGGACTTTTTCCTTCCCTGATGGTACGGGCATATTCCAAGATGACAATGCCAGGATTCATGGGGCTCAAATTGTGAAAGAGTGGTTCGGGGAGCATTTCATTTCATTTCATTTATTTGGCACATAAAATACAATAAAAGTACAACAACAATACAAAATACATTAACAATACGTAATTGAAGAAGGTAAGAGCATAAAGGCATGCCAGGGAAACCCCAAAAACCCTCAAGAGGGTTCCCCAAAAGAACATTTAAATTTTAATTAAAGAAAAGCAATCAAACATAGAACAGGCGACAAAACAATAACTAACAGAAAAAGGAGAAAAAATATGAGAAAAGAGAAAAAAAATTGTATAAAATAATGGTGATGATTATTCATAGAGAAGTAAGTTTTTGACAGAATTTTTAAATGACCTTGGAGGAAGTTTAGTCATGTGAGGAGGAAGTGAATTCCATATCCTGGAACCTCTGGATGCTATACTAAATTGTGATGATGCTGAACGTGATTGCGGGGGGCGAAGCTCGAAAGCTGTTCGGGTAGGATAATTATGGAACTGATTATTAGCTATAAAAAATGTGTTAAATAAAGGAGGAAGTATTTTATTTAATGAACCATATACAAATTGAACAATTTGGATGAACCATATTTTCATATGAGACATTATTTTCACACATGGACTGGCCACCACAGAGTCCAGACCATAACCCCATTGAGAATCTTTGGGATGTGCTGGAGAAGACTTTGTGCAGTGGTCAGTGGTCTGATGTGTTGTGCGCAATCGAGCCGGCTCTAAGAGCTGATGCTTGGCAGTGAATCAGAAGAGCCGATTCCTGTCGAGTGAGAGCTGGCTCCCCGCCATTTTCTTTTTCTTTTTCCACTTTTCAATACTGCTTGCGTGAGGACAGGGGCAGAACTTTGTTTTGATGGGCACGCCATGTCACATGTGAGGACTTAGGATCATACCATTATGTGAAAGCAGAAAGTGGGACAGATGCTGTGGCTGACTGAGTAACAAATTAAATCACATAATAGTTAATGCCATCTTTCATAACACTCACAGGGTTAGGTTTAGGGTTTGGGTTAAACTGAACTACATAAAGAGCAGTTCGGGAGCCGAAAGAACCGGCTGTTCTGTGGGAGCCATGGCAAAAGACACGACTCTCAGAAAAGAGCCGAACTTCCCATCACTAATGTTCACAACAGTAGTGGCGTTTTTCTTGCGATATTTCTGCTCGCAATGCATCTGACACCAGGAGCACAGGAAGTGGCAATGTCCTTACGGAGAGAACCCTGACGAGAGATATTTTCTAATTACCGTAATTTCCGGACTATAAGCCGCTACTTTTTTCACACGCTTTGAACCTTGCAGCCTAAACAATGATGCGGCTAATTTATAGATTTTTATGGGCTAACGGCCTCCAGGGGGCGTTCTAGCGGGAAGTGCAAAAGCGACACTGACAGGTGGAAGAGATAATGCGCTGAAGAAGATGCTTGATTGACTGTGTTTTAAACTTTTAAACAGTCATTTTGCGCATCATGCACACACCCTCATCATGGAAAACGCACTAAGAAAAGCATATGATGCAGCTTTTAAGTTAAAGGTAATCGATCTGGCTGTCGAAGAAGGAAATAGAGCTGCTGCAAATAAGTTTGGCATCAATGAATCGGTGGTGAGACGTTGGAGACGGCAGCGTGTTACTGCAGTGTCGAAAATAAAAGCATTTATTTAATTAAAAATGAAAAAAATCTTTGTGTGTACCATCTTTCTGTGTAAATATCTCATGTTACAACATGGACACCTGCGGCTTATAGACAAGTGCGGCTTATATATGTACAATTATTATTATTTTTTTTAATTAGTTGGTGCCGCTTATATCCAGGTGCGCTCAATAGTTTTTTTTTTTTAAATTACGGTATGTATTATTTTCACTATTCCTCTGTTGTTAATATTTTAAATAAGGCCCAAAGATTTCATTTTTTTTTTTTTTATTGGTGAAGTAAAATATTTTCAAATATAATTTGTAATAATTTGATTATTTTTTTGCTTTAACAGGAAAACTAAGACACTCAAATCATTATTAAAACAGGAAAAGGGTCTAAAAGTCTCCTTATAACAGATCTCAATTTGGAGCTCAAACCCAGATATTAGACTTGTTATTCTTATGACATTGATTGTAATTACACGTACTTTCCATCACACTCTGATACCAATACATATACATCTGATAAATACATAGATGAATACAAAGATACACCATTTTCGGAACAAAATCAAATTTCCACAAGTGTCATTGCTGAGTCACGACAACTGACTGGCTCACAAAACCAGGCAGTGGCGGATTTGCATTCACCATCATCATTGGAGCAGGCTGCATGTTGTAAATAGTTTGAGATTGTACATTAATGACAGCGGCTGTTTTGTTGCGACTCTTTAACTCCCGATGCATCTGACACCAGGAGCACCACTGGCAGAAACAGGAAACGGCAATGTCCTTACAGAGAGAGCCCTGAGGAGAACCACAGGAAAACATTGATTTACTTCTTCTTTTCTTTTTCTTAAGTAATTCAGTGTACATCAGTGCCTCACACGTCGTACCTTGATACCATATTTGTGTCGCATGGCCGCCCTTAAAGACAAGACTGCAGGAGGAACACATATAGGTATTCCACACATTGCTCCCACACAAGAGCTCATTATGTCACATAAGGGGAGACAGTTGTTCTCTCCAAATCGTCCTGAAACAGTGCAGGCAAGGCAAGGGTAGCACCAGAAACCATAGCAACCTGAAAAATACAACAAGGTGTAAAGTCTCTTGTGTGTCTGTAAGGCACTGGATTCAAAAATACTAATTTGTCAAAGTTGTGATTCTTACAAGTGGCTGCATCCTCAAAGCAGTCGCAGAGACCACTGCTCCACTCTACTGGTTGAGACTGTGCTGCCATTGGATGTTGACCTTCAGTCAGTGAGGAATGACTCTGTGAAATCAGAGTGAACCAGGAAAAGATTTAGCAAAATAATAGCGCCACGGAAAGCTCGTATACTGGAACATGATATGGAGATCTTTATACGGTGTAGTATATCTCTGCGAAAAATGACCTTGTTGCCAAACTTGTTCTTAAGAGAACAAGTTAACTTAGAACACAAACGTTCATAACAGTTAAGTTGAAGTAATGTTCGTACAATGTGAGGATGATGATGTAAAATTGACATTTTCCTGTTTAGATTCTTGCTCAAGGAAGTGCACTTCAGTCGTACAGTGGCGTCACAAGCCTGAATCTTGTTGCTATAACCAGGAAACATTTGTTTCGTTTTACTGTAGATGCTCAGAGTCCCTTAGGTTTATCCTATAAGGATTTACTTCACTATAACAACAACAGCACTGTATTGCTCTATGAACTCCCTTAGCTGTTAGATCACACAGTATGTTCCTAAAACAGTCTATGTATTTTTTATTTTATTATTATTTTTTTTTAACAAAAGCGAACATTAATAATTTTAGAGTGCACTCGCGGCATTTTATTAGTGAACGTTCCCAGAAAAAAAGTTTTATTTAACAGCTGAGATTTAAAAAAAAGGGAGCAGTCCTGACTCTGTTGTAATAGTAATACTTTAAAAAAAATAACTAACTAAATAAAATTGAACGTAATAATGAGTTTTCCTCCAGTTATCTTAAAAGACATTTTTACACAGAGCTTAAAATGACAAACTGAAAGACAATTCTGCTCATAGTTACAAACTACAATTCTCTATTTAAACGTAGGGTCTCTAAACATAAAATAATACTCTGAGCTCTTTATAAAAATTCAGTATTTTGATTTAATTAAATATATCTGAGTCTGTTTTTCAGTTTCTGTTACAAAAGCGAGAGCATCATCTCCATGCGGTTTACCCCACAGGGAAATAAACCAGCAGAATATGGCAATACAAAGTTAAGGAAGTAGTCCTGGTGAGAGTACATAGTCTGTTTTAAATAAAGTGAATATTCAGAATTTTGGTCTACAAAACCCCCCTTTTCCTATATTTTTTATGGTATAATTGAACTTTTCCACTATGACAGAAAAATGTTCAGTTAACTACTGAGATGAACTGAAAGGTCTTACCTGGACACCTTCTTTGCACCTCAGACTCCGAATGAATGAAAGGATAAGCTTTAGATCAGGAGTGGCAGCTTGTCTGTGACAGGCGACTCCATGCAAACAACGCTGCACAACCTGAAACTATGGGCTTGGAGAAATGAAACTAAAAGCGAACGCTAGGATTTCAATGTCCATTGTGGTCTAATTAATGCATCCAAATGAGTTGATTTGAATAAATGAACAGAAGTGCACACTTGCCATGTCTTAAAAGGTTAAAAGTTATGGTTTCTTAATTATGTAGTGTCAGATATTAAAAGGAAAACATTCACCTTTTTTTAATGTGTTTGATTGCAGGACAGTTATTCCAGTTTCATTGTTCTTCCATTGGTCGGAAAGAGGAAACAAAAAAATCAAGTAAAAAGCTCAACAGGAAGTCTGGGATATTTTTCTTTTTCTTTTCTTCTGAAGCTCTTGAGGAATCTCAGTTCTGACCTTACACTGAGAGATAACAGACCAGGACAGTGCCACGCTCTATTTACTGAAGCCGGTTTTATTTTATGCAGACTCAAAAACCACGCAGAGTTTAACTTAGTTACTTAAAGCTGTTATGCGGGGAACACTGACTGACTTCGGCTCCCTCCAGTGGTAATATTAATAAGAACAGTGTTAGACATTCAGTTCTGTCAGATTTTTGTTAATGATTAGAAAGAAAGAGAGATTCAGCTATGCATTCAGGAATATTTATCCTTATATGCATATTTTTCAGTGATCAAGGAATAAAACTGCATGTGTTGAAACTGTACTCTGTGTAGTTTGCTGTGATGCTTGTAGGGTGTTATCCTGGATTCAGCCCCTGATGACAACAATCAAAATAAAAGTCAACAGGTTTTGTCTGTATGAGCCAGCTTCTGACATTTGATGACAGTTGAGGCTGTTCTCCTGTCACTCTACAGTAGCAACACAAGCTGGCTACAAATATCTGATCACTGACAGAGGCACGGAAGTTTAAACAGGAATTTCCGCTTTGTGGCTGTATGACTCTGCCAGTTAGTCGCAGGTTGCAGATTATATCGACCTAATAAAGATTTTGTAATAATTTGATGTATAAATGTGCCATAAATGTGTTTTTGCCAGATTCAAATCACTTCATCATTGAGTCCAAAAACGCCTGGGACAAGTCTGAAGATATTCCCTCAAGGTGTTTTGAAGGTTACATTCACGAGTTGAACTGTGGCCAATCATGTGCTGTGTGACCATAGCCCTTTGATCTCCAACATCTAGTGGATCTAGTGGACATTTTAGATATCTACTGTGAGTACGTACTGTACTGCCACCTCAGAAACACAAAACATATTTAAAATTGGTAAAATATACCACTGCATGCCAAACATCTCCTCAGTCTTCATTTTTATTCCGTTTGAGTAGGTAGGTTGTAATACGTGATTTGGTTCTCTAACTGCGGTCACACTAAACATGACCATTAGCCCTGCACTCTGAAGAAACCATGCAATGAATGCCAGGAGGTCCACCTTAGGGTTCTCCATGCTATTGCCAGACCAGCCTCCCCATGTCTACCTGATCACATCAAAGGGTCGTGCCTTGCTTGCCAACTCTGAGCAAGGAGGTAAAGTGTATCTCAAAGTGGTGCCGATTATCATTAGCCACGGGAGTGAGACATTGCAGACCTACGCAGTCCTTGATGATAGGGCTGAGAGCACAATACTACTGCCTTCTGCTGCTCAACACTTAGGTCTCAGGGGTGCAGCAGAGTCTCTTACTCTGCGGACAATGTGCCAAGATGTGGCTTGTCTTTCTGGTGCTTCAGTTGAATTCTACGTGGCCCCCCCGATGCAGCCTTCAGAAAGGTACCTGGTCAAGGGTGCCTTCACAGCAGGTCCTTTGGCCTTGTCAAAGCAATCCTTGTTATGATGAGGTCTATGGTGGCCCCAAAGCAATCAATGCCACATTTGGAGCTCTGTACAACTTTGATAGGAGCCCAGCTGTGCTCTCTCATTTATTAAGAACTCATCCTTTCTTTGGACTGACTCCACCACAACCTTGACCTGGCTGACATCAGACTCTTGTAGATTTAAGGTCTTTGTAGGGACCCAAGTCTCTGAGATCCAGGATCTGATAGCCCTGCACACTTGGCTGAGCTGGCAGTTTCGAGCTTCCAGTTCCTCTATGGTTCACCTGACGAATGGACATCATTTCCTGTCTATACAGAGCCAGAAGAGCTCATGCATGATGGCTTCTGTAACCTCACACAGATGAGCCCAGCATTGCAGATACTGGATGCTATCCAGTTCAACAACTGGACAGACTTGGTCAAAGCCACCCAGCAGTTCCTTCATGGGGCAGGGTGGGAGACAGGCCATTAAGCATCATCAGAGGGCTTGCTCTGAATGTAGGAAGTGGTATGATGACAGACTTATTCTTGCCCAGCTGCGGCTCCTCAAGCTTCCCTTTTTTTTGGCAGGAGTGGACTGTTTTGACTCATATGTCATCAAAATTGAACCTACTAACCAGTCTTGATACAGATGCCTTCCTCTTGGCATTGAGGCGTTCGCTCGCAGAGGCACCCCTTTGGAGAGCTTGTCTGTTCAGGGAACAAACTTTGGAGGTGCAGAGAGGGAGTTCAAGGAGGCGTTCGTTGCAGTAGAGCCACAGTTACAGGAGAGACTGGCTAAGCAATGGATCAAGTTTCAGTTCAACCCACTGGCAACTCTCCATTTCGGTGGGGCATGGGAGTGTGAGATACAGTCTGTTAAGAAAGCTCTGCAGGTTGTTATTGGCACTCAGTCTTTCCAAGAAGAAGTGCTGCTTACAGTCTTGATTGAAGTTTAATGCATCCTTAATGCCAAACCACTAGGGTACAGACATCGGACATCGCAGATCCAGATCCTGTAACACCAAATATGTTGTTGATGGGGTGGCAGGATGCCTCCCTGCTGCATATGTTTTATGCTTTGGGCATACTCACCAGGAGACGGCGGCGCCATTGTCAAATGATGGTGGACCACTTCTGGGTGCAATTTCTCAGAATCTACTTGCCATCTCTTCAAGTCGACCAGAAAGTGGCAGCAGGACACTGATGATCTCCTGAAGGACACTGTCATGATGATTGTTGATCCTCAGCTACCACGTGCTCATTCTATTCTGGATGAAGTGGTGCCAGCAATATTTACCAAGTCCATGATATTAACAACATCATATGTTTATTGGTTAAATATTTTCAAATATCATTTGTAATAATTAGATTATTTTTTTGCTTTAACAGGAAAACTAAGACACTCAAGTTATTATTAAAACAGGAAAAGAGACTAAAAGGCACCTTACAACAGATCTTACATTGACTGTTATTACACTTTTCATCACATACCAATGCATATACATATGATAAATACATAGATAAATACATAGATAGACCAAAACAAACAGCAGGGTTTTTGGAACAAAATCAAATTTCCACAAGTCTCAGTACTGATGACTCATGACAACTCCTGATTGGCTCACAAAACCAGGCAGTGTCGGATTTGCATTCACCATCATCATTGGAGCAGGCTGCACGTTGAAAATAGTTTGAGACTGCATATTAATGACAGTGGGTGTTTTGTTGCGATTCTTTAACTCCCGATGCATCTGACACCAAGAGCACCACTGGCAGAAACAGGAAACTGCAATATCGCTGCAGAGAGAGCCCTGAGGAGAACCACAGGAAAACATTGATTTACTTTTTCTTTTCTTTTTTAATAATTAGTAATTCAGTGTGCATCAGTGTCTCATTTGTTGTACCTTGATACCATATTTGTATCGCATGGCCACCCTTACAGACAGGACTGCAGGAGGAACACACATAGGCACTCCAAAGAGTGCTGCTGAAGCAGAGCTAGGTATGTCACATAAAGGGAGACAACTGTCCTCTCCAAATCGTCCTGAAACAGTGCAGGCAAGGCAATTGTAGCACCAGAAACCATAGCAGCCTGAAAAACATAGCAAGGAGTAAAGTCTCTTGTGTGTCTACAAGGCACTGGATTCAAATTTGTTGTGATTCATGTGATTCTTACAAGTGCCTGCATCCTCAAAGCAGTCTAAAAGACCACTGCTCCAGTCTGCTGGTTGAGATTGTGCTGCCATTGGATGCTGACCTTCAGTCGATGGGGAATTACCCTGTGAAATCAGAGCGAACCAGGAAAAGATTTAGCAAAATAATAACACCACGGAAAGCTTGTGTCTGGAACATGATGTGGAGAACTTTATACGGTGTAGTATATCTCTGCAACAAATGATCCGATTAGGACCTTGTTGCCAAACTTGTCCTCAAGAGAACAAGTTAAAGGGGAACTACTGTTTATTCCAACCTGGACCTTATTTCTGGCATAAAATACAATTGTTTACTCACCCTTATAACTTTTGAGTAATTTGTAGTCAATCAGGAGATATTTAGATCTGCGTATATCCATATAGTGGGAGTGACTGGGGCACCGAAACGCACTGTCTCGTGCTCCCGTTGACGGTCGCTTGTTTACCTGTAATTTGCTACTGCTATGGTTCGTTCACAACCTCAGAATCTGAAAAATATTCAGCCATGTTGCAAAAAACTAGCAGTAGCAAATTACAGGTAAACAAGCCAACCGTCGCGGGTGCGTGCGCCACTCAGAGATGACGTCATGCAGGTCAGAAGACATCATCCGGGGTCTGTAGGTCAATCTACAGATCCCGGATGATGATAACAGGTAACTCCGGACTCACCGGGGAATAGCACTAGCCTACAATAACAAAATATTGTATTTTGTGGCAGATAATGCGTTATTTAGAAGCTGCATTTGGTGCCCCAGTCATTCCCACTATATGGATATACGCAGATCTAAATATCTCCCGAACGACTGCAGATTATACAGAAGTTATATGGGTGAGTAAACGATCGTATTTTATGCAAGAAATAACGTCCTTAATAACAGTTAAGTTGAATTAATGATGGTACAATATGATGATGATGATGTTAAATTGACATTTTCCTGTTTAGTTGGATGCCTTGCTCAAGGAAGGGCACTCCAGCCATACAGTAAATAGGGTCACAAGTCTGAATCTTGCAAACCACTAGTCCACGAGCTAGTTATGTGTAAATCATAAACAATTTACAAGGAAATGAAATAACTTAAATGGCTCCAGCTTTCACCTTCACCTGTGAGCGCCTTGCTTGGATTTGGATCAGGTTTGCATTGTTTTGCAAGTCAAACAGTGCATACCTGATACACGCAAACTCCAGGTCGACTGGGCTACAGTAAAGAAATCACAAAATACCAACATAAAATTGTAATTGCAAGCCTCAAGCACACTGTCACAGAAATAGCACGCCATGCAATGTACACTATTAAAAATTCTGGTTAATTTAGAAAGAATGTATCATATGTATCGTAAGTGCTCAGAGTCCCTTGGGTTTATCCTATAGTGATTTAATTCACTCCAACAACAACAGCACTGTATTACACTATGAACTCACTTATCTGTTAAATCACACAGTATGTTCCTTAAACAGTGTGTGTATTTTTTTTTTAATACAAGTGAACATCTGTCATTTTAGAGTGCACAAACTCCCACCTGCTGCATTTTATTAGTGAACTTTCCCAAATGAAGTTTTATTTAACAGCTGAGATAAAGAAGGAAGCAGTCCTGACTATGTTGTAATAGTAATACTTAAATAAAATACTTAAAATAAATAAAAATGAATAAATAAATAAAACTGGACGAAATAATGAGTTGTCCTCCAGTTATCGTAACATTTTTTTTTTTTTTTTACACAGCTTAAAATGACAAACTGAATGAAAGTTCAAAGTTTGCTTTTGCAGAAAACTACAAATTTCTATTTGCACGTAGGGTCTCTGAACATAAAACAATACTCTGAGCTCTTTCTAAAAATCCAGTATTTTGATTAAATTAAATATATTTGAGTCTGTTTTTCAGTTTCTGTTTTCAGATGAACTGAAAGGTCTTACCTGGACACCTTCTTGGCACCTCAGACTCCCAATGAACTTAAGGATAAGCCTTGGATCAGGAGTGGCAACTCAACGCAAATGATGCTGCACAACCTGAAACTATGGTCTTGGTGAAATGAAACTAAAAGTGAACGCTAGAATTTGAATGTCCTTTTGTTATCTAATTAATGCATCCAAATGAGTTGATTTGAATAAACAAACAGAAGTGCACACTTGCCATGTCTTAAAAGATTAAAAGTTATGGTTTCTTAATTATGTAGTGTCAGATATTAAAAGGGAAACGTTCACCTTTTTTTTATGTGTTTGATTGCAGAACAGTTATTCCAGTTTCATTGTTCTTCCATTGGTCAGAAAGAGGGAAACAAAATCAAGTGTAAATCAGTAAAAAGCTCAACAGGAAGTCATGGATATTTTTCTTTATCTTTTATTCTGTAGCACTTGAGGAATCACAGTCTTGGCTTTATACTGAGAGATAACAGACCAGACAGTGTCATGCTCTAGTTACTCAAGCCGGTTTTATTTTATGCAGACTCAAAAACCACAGAGTTTAACTTAGTTGCTGTTATGTGTTCCCCAGCTGTTATGTGGGGAACACTGACTGACTTTGGCTCCCTCCAGTGGTAATATTAATAAGAACAGTGTGTTAGACATTCAGAAAACGATGAACGCTGTTTAAATCCTGTAGTGATGCTGCAGTTCTGTCAGATTTTTGCGGTTAATGATTCAAAAGAAAGAGAGATTCAGCTATGCATTCAGGTATATTTATCCTTACATGTATATTTTTCAGTGATCAAGGAATAAAACTGTGATGCTTGCAGGGTGTCATCCTGGATTCAGCCCCTGATGACAACAACCATTTGGCATTTCGTCTGTGTGAGCCAGCTTCTGACATTTGATGACAGTTGAGGCTGTTCTCCTGTCACGCTACAGTAGCAACACGAGCTGGCTACAAATATCTGATCACTGACAGAGGCATGAGGGCGTCATGCAAAGTGGAGGGTTCTCAACACACGGAAGATTAAACAGGAATTTTCACTTTGTGGCTGTATGACTCGGCCAGTTAGTCGCAGGTTGCAGATTACATTGACCTAATAAAGGTTTTGTCTTGTAGACAACTGTTTGAAATTTGGTAATAATTTGATGTATAAATGTGGCATAAACGTGTTTTACCAGATTCAAATCACTTCATCATTGAGTCCAAAAACATCTGGGCCAAGTTTGAAGATTTTCCCTCAAAATGTTTTTTACACAAGTTGTGGCTGATCATGTGTTGTGTGACCATAACTCTTTGAGCACCAACATCTGATGGATCTAATGGACATTTTAGATATCATATCACAAGTACGAGAGGGATGCATGCATCTACTGTGAGTACGTAATGAACTGATAACCCAGAAACACAAAACATATTAAAAACATTTATTCAACATCAAAACTTTCTTCAAAAGAGGATGCACTTTTCATTCGTATAGTTTAAAATATCAGGTAATAATGCGGGAGGAAGTAGGAAGGTTGTAGTATGTGATCTGGACCTCTGTTTTCTTGCTGCAAAATATATTTTTTAAATTTTTTATACTTTTATCATCAGTAAAGTTCAGGTCATTGCAATTGCTGGACACATTTCGTACATTGCCTACAGGTAAAGGTGATATACTAGAACAACACCACAAGGAAAACGATCAATCATCTCTTCACCAATAGATATAATGTATAGATAAAGTAACTTCCCTGCGACCCTTAACAGGAATAACCGGGTATAGAAAATGAATGAATGAATAAAGTAACTTCACACATGGCCTCAGAAACTCATCCTCCCTTCTTGAAAATAAAGTACTTACAGTCCCAAATATGTTTTCACAAGTCTGTCTGTGTAAAACATATGAGTAACTATTCCACAATATATTAGTTAGCTGGCAAACGATCAGTTTAGAATGACTGTCTCTGACATAATCTGTTTTTTTCAGTACTCAAACCAGTAGGGGGCCACAGAGAGCTGACAAACTACTCTGCCTGGCCAAAAAAAAAACAAGTCACCACCTGGATTTAAGTAAGCAAATAGGTAGGAGCCTCCTATTGGATAATTACTGCATGGGCAATTATCTTTCAGCTGGCAACAAGTTATTTAACCTCAACTGATGCAATGAGTAGCTTCTTAAACAACCATGTTGAAAGACACATCCTGTGGTTGTGGAAACGATGTTCGTTTTCTGTTTGAGAAGGGTCAAATCACTGGCATGCATCAACATCTAAGGAGACGGAAGAAACTACTAAAACTGGGTTAAGAACTGTCCAACGCGTTATTAAAAACTGGAAGGATAGTGGGGAACCATTGTCTTTGAGGAAGAAATGTGGTTGGAAAACAACAGTAGAACTCAGGGCTATGTTTAATAGTGAACGTAAAAGCATCTCCACATGTACAATGAGAAGGGAACTCAAGGGATTGGGACTAAACAGCTGTGTAGCCTTAAGAAAACCACTAATCAGTGAGGCTAACTGAAAAAAAAAAAAAAGGCTTCAGTTGCTAGGGAGCATAAAGATTGGACTCTGGAGCAATGGAAGAAGGTCATGTGGTGTGATGAGTCCAGATTTACCCTGTCCCAGAGTGATGGGGGCATCAGGGTAAGAAGAAAGGCAGATTAAGTGATGTACCCATCATGCCTAGTGCCTACTGTACAAGCCTGTGGGGGCAGTGCTATGATCTGGGGTTGCTGCAGTTGGTCAGGTCTAGGTTCAGCAACATCATGTGCCCAAAGAATGAGGTCAGCTGACTAAAAATGAATGCAAATCTGGATGGACATTGTAGAAGCTTATCATGTGCATAACTCTTTAAAGTAGTAATTTCAGCAACACTCAGTTCAAAGTGAAGGGAAGCTATCCCATTGGGAAAGAAAGAGAAATAGGAGAAAAGATATCAAGACAGTTTTAAGTGAAGTGGATAATGATTAATATTAATACTAAAATGCTAGTCTTGCCTTAACTATGGGGGAGAGATATTAATAAATAACTTCCAGTAGTGGTTTCAAGACTCTATAATTTCTATTTTCCCAGAAACTGTGATATATGTTGATTTATGAATCCAAATTATTTGACTGAGATTGTCCATTTTTTCCAAAAATCTTTGCCATAACAATGATTTATAAAATAAGGTCTTATGATTAAAATAAAACAAATATTTTTTTCTCAGACTGAATATTTTTTATTTGATTATTGCATCACAATAAAAAAATTTCCCTTCTGGATTAATACAGTTCAGTTCAGGTTTTAAAATCCTTCAGAAAGCCATGCAGTGAACTGTATGACACAGTGTTGTTTGTATTTATTATACATATTTTGTCATTTCTATTCCAACCTACAGCATACATGTAAATCTAAACCAGTAACAGACGGGTGAGGTCTGCAGTACAATAATGGGACTAGTGTCCTGGAAGCGGATGCAGAATTCTGCCTTACATTCAAAAGTAGTAGTGTTAGTGTGTTAGTAGCATAGACTGTATAAAGATCCTCAAAAGTGAAGCCAAAGCAAGTAGAGCTCCCCCTGGTGGCTGGCTGTAGTATAGGTCACAAGCTCCACCCCCTCCATGTTAGTGGATGGGACTTGAGCCAAACTAAAAAACAAGTCAAATATTTTTATTTCAAGGATGGTTTCTGTTATTTTAGGCAGTCAATATAAAGTTGATGAATGTTCAATGGCTCCGCCCGTGTCCTCGGATAATAGCGACACGTTTTCCATATTTATACAGTCTTTGATTAGTAGTAATTCACTTTTATTAGAACACATAAGTCTAGAATAAATCAGATAATTCATCATAATTCTCAGGATTGGTATGAGCGTGTGATGAGCTGGACATCACCACAGACAACTAATCTCAATTCCATCAGATTACTTTCAAAATACATAGCAGATCAATGAGATGACACAAAGCTCCCTCTCAGTATGACATTTTTCAGTTTTTCGATCTATTTTTGCACAAAGCCAGCAGGGGGTGGATATCCTGCAGCCACGTTCATTGGTGCAGGCTGCATGTTCACAACATTAGTGGGGTTTTTCTTGCGAAACTTCAGCTCGCGATGCATCTGACACCAGGAGCACCACACGCACACACAGGCTGTGGCGATGTCCTTACAGAGAGAACCCTAGAAGAGAGAGAACTTCTAATTATATACTATCTTCGCTATTCCTCAATTGGCAATGAAAACTTCACAACAACAAGCCTTTAATTTCTACATGGGATAAGGAATTAGAGCGCATCAGTTTTACTCAAGTTATACCTTGATACCAAATCTGTGTCTAATGCCGGTCCTCAGAGCCAGTCCAGCAGGAGGTACAAACAGGGGTATCCCGAAGGCTGAGATCACTGCAGGGGTGCAAATGTCGCATAATGGGAGACAGCGGTTCTCTCCAAACTTCCCTGCAACCGTGCAAGCGAGGCACGGGCAGCACCAGAAACCATAGCAGCCTGAAAAACAAGCAGTTTGACGTGGAAATACATAGCATTAGTGGCCTTTTATGTCTGAGAGGTGCACAAAATGAAACGTTTTAGAATTAAAAGAAAGACTGAAAGTCATTGGTTCTTACATGAACTTGTGTCTTCACAACAGCCGAAGAGGCCTGTGTTCCAGTCTGTCAACGCCTGCACTGCCATTGGCTACTGGAGGTTAGTCACAGACCAAAGAACCTGTTAACACATAGAAATTAGAGAGTATGACTTTGTCCAGTCTAAAAAACAAATATTTTTTTATATGAAAATAGTAAAATAATAATAATAATAAACTATAAATATACTGCAATGTAGTTAAAAATACATAAATGTATAATATTTTCACATTTCTTTATATGGCAAATCTTGGTTAATTTCCCATCTAGTACCAAATCCCTTAAACCAGGGGTGTCAAACTTATTTTAGTTTATGGCCACATACAGCCTAAATCTCATGCAGGCCGGACCAGTAAGATAACAGCATAATAACCTATAAGTCAGGGGTCTTCAACGTTTTCCAAGCCAAGGACCCCCAAACTGATGAAGAGATGGAGCGGGGACCCCCTACTTATGTATGTGTATTTAAAGACATTTAAATTTATGGAAAAAAGTTTCACAACCCCCCTGCAATACCTCCGCAGACCCCCTAGGGGTCACTGATCCCCTGTTGAAGACCTCTGATATAAGTAAGGACAACTCCAGATTTTTTCGATTTTTTTTTAGTGCAAAAAAGAACAAGTAAATTAGGAGAATGTTGACATTTAATAAACTATCCTTAAAAAAAATGAAATTTCTTAAGAAATATAAGCGCATTGTGGGCACATTGCTGTCTGCTGTTTAGTCCTGGGTCTCAGTGTTGTGTTCCGTCCACTTCTCTTGCTAAAACAGTGGTCAAATTAGGGATAGCTGTTATTTTCATTTAAAAATTGCAGTCTTCTGTATGATTTTTGCACTTTGCAAATTTATGCTGTGGGCCAGATTAGACCCTCTGGTGGACCACTTTAGGCACACACTCCATATGTTTGTAGAGTTTGTAACGACCTGGCCACTCCAGTGGAACAAGAGCTTCCACTAGAGGGGAATGTTATGTTAAATGTCGCTCCACAACAAATGAGCAAACCTGAAATTCTTTACCCCTGAGTGTGTAGAGTTGTAGAGGAGGAAAACATGGCAGAACAATTGAGCTAAGAGAGTGAATGTGGCTAGAGATGGAAAGCCTGGTTGGAAATGTCTTGTACTAGCGAAGTACACGCACATTTTTTTTTGCTGTTGCTCTTCTTGTTTTGTTGTTCGCTGTTTCATATTGTATTGCATCTTGTCTAGGTGTAAGGTTTTGAGTCTAATAAATATGATATGAAAACTGTGCATGATTAGTTTCTCCACACAGATTAAAATACAGACGTATTGTGCAATGCTCCCTCTAAGTAAACAATTAACAGAAACAAAGTCATTTAAATTGGGTAGCAGTTGGCTATGGGTTTTTAATTAGATTGGTTTTGTAATAGTCTTGGTGGAGCCAATGATCCTGCCATAATAGTCAGCTGTGCAGGGTGTGTCAAAGAGAAATCTGTCACAGCTAAGTTGGAACCATCGTTAAAAAAACAATAATTTGCAGATTTCAGCCATTCGATGCAATCTGATAACTCTATTTTTTGTTCCTGGTGCCTCTGAGCTCTCCATTAAACACTGCACACTGCAACAGTAAGTCTTTGTGCCAAACGAATTTGCATTTTGTTTTTGTTTTTTAAAAAAGACCTGTTTTTTATCCTGATTTCATGTTCTACAATATCCTCTTTCAGCTTTTCTTGTCAATTTGAATATCAAATTTCTTACCAGCAAATGAAAAAAATAAAATAAAATAAAACTTACCTGATTAATCTGGAAGTCTCGTTGTCCTTGCTGTCCCTCAGAAAACTCAAGCCTTCTGCGAGGAGTGGCATCACATGTGTTACTGCTCAGAATAATGCTGCAGAACCTGAACTTTTGCACAAAGAGAGCTTGAAACAACACGTTTATAAGGATCTGCAATATTCATGAAGGTGTGGCGAGCCTTGTTACTAGTTATGTTGTTACCAAGGTTAGTTAACATTTACTGTATCTGCCAGTGACTTAGTGGGAATGCCATTTTTATAATTATTATTATTTTATTACTTTGTCTCCTGCAGATCATGTAAAGTTTAGATTGTTGTACATATCCGTTACATGAATAAAGTGTTGATTTGTTTCCTGCATTTCACAAGACCGTACTGACAGACTTAAGACTGCACTCTTGAGCTCTTAAGTGCATTTTGAGTGTTACATGGAGCTGTAATTATTTCTTTTGTCCATGCCAAAGTTGCTAAGTCCTAATGTGACAAACTCCACAGAACTAATTTTTGTATGAGGCTTCAGCAATGACTGTTTTTACAACACTCTCACTGGGCCATCCTCTCTCGGCTGTAGCTGAACAGGATGTTGCTCTCTGCAGTGTTAAGCAATCTGTTTTGCCGGCACCATTTTTCACCCATGCATGCTGCACATGGGCTGGGCCCAAAGGTGCAGCCCATTGTCATGATCCAACACACTGACTCGCTGAAAGTGCGTGGCTTGTGGCTGACGCTTCGGGAACCACACCATCACTTCACTGTCTCTGAATGTGTTGATTGAGAGTGCATACAGGCCTCCTCTGTGCACTAACAGAAACGTTTTACCAGTTTTAAACAGAAAAGTAGCATTTTATGAATGAAAAACATTTATACTCCACCAAAATTAAGCTCTCTGAGAGTTGATCAACCTGTCCAACCTGGATGAGAGCTGTTTTTTTTTGTTATAGGGTTGGAATTAAAACAGGGCGGCACAGTGGCGTGGTGGTGGTTAGCGTTGATGACTCCACTGGCCGACTGGAGCCTTTCTGTGTGGGGTTTGCATGTTCTCCCTGTATCTGCGTGGGTCTTCTCCGGGTTAGGTTAATTGGTGATTCTAAATTATTAGTGTGAATGGTTGTCTGTCTCTCTGTGCTAGCTCTGCGATAGACTGGAGACCTGTCCAGGGTGTACCCCCCTCCCCACGGACCCTCCAGAGGACACGCGGTTGCAGAAAATGAATGAATGAATCATATCACCGCTGATCTGACCCAAGAAGGGGACTATACTTATTTTAACTTAAGTTTTTAGTATTTTAACTGAGTCTTTTACCTGTTTAGCTTACTTAACTACAGATCTCAGTTCACAGTTTGCAACTACCTGACCGTGAGCAAGAAGCTGAACTGTGGATTTCTCTATGTCTGAAAGAGTCAGGCATAGAGACATGCGTAGAGCCATGGACAGAGAATGGTCAAAACTGGTCAAAGATTTTCCTTCTGTTAGATCAAATCTGATAGAGCTGCAGATGAGCATTTTGTAGAACATGTTCCCAACTCGGATAATTATTGACACTATTTTTATCAGGTGGAGGTAAAAGTTTCAAATCTCTGGCTTGGTGATGGGTACAGAGAGGCTTATTGGTTTGCATTTTTGTCCGGCAGGCAACCGATGTTACCGGCTTTGCTGAAAGCAGTTTCCGTAAAGCTTATGTTCAAGATTTAAAATTTTCTAAATATGAAATATGAAAATATGAAAAATATATTTGCATATTTTGGAAACATTTGTTTGACTTCTGAAAAACCAAAGGCCTCTGTCATGACACATGTAAGCGTGTTTTAATATTCAAATATCGACCTGAATACCTTTGTGTAAACTCTGGGTGCAGGTTTTTGTCGAGAGCAGTCCCCACTAGCACATCCAGAGGAGACGTCGGCACAGAGAGAAGGAGGAAACTAATGTGAGTTCAGATCCTTTTGTGTTTAGTTTCTTTTAAAACGTTGTATTCCCACCTCTGCATACAGGTGTCTGCAGCGCTTCTTCTGTATTAAGATCTTGTTTTAATTCATTTGATTTGGCTTTTTCATTTATCAGAGAATTAGGTAATTTATGAATTGATCTTTGATGAGTCACAACTGATTTGGAGGCACAAAGAAGACCTACACAATAGTACTATGGTGGTCATAATGTTATGCCTGATCGGTGTATGTCTTCATGTAGCTCCATGTCACTATGTACCACACTGCTATGGTTGAAATGATAAATAATGATAACAATACAAACCTCTTTGACCTTTTTGATGTCAAACAGAGCTGCAGGTTTAATCAATATATTCAATGTGACAAAACAAATGTTCTTGATCCTAAATTATCTGTAACTTCACAGTGAGTTTCTGTTGATGTTTTTAAAAAGAGGCTCAAGACCCACCTTTTCAACCAAGCTTTTAATTGATTCTCTTAATATGTTTTTATGGTACGTTAGAAAGCATTTTATCTATATTGTTCCTTTCTATCCCATTTTACAGTTTTAGTCCCTCAGTTTTTAGCAATTTTTAGTTTTTAGCAGTTTTTATCAGACTTTTTATTATTTCCTTTTCTATTTTTATGTTTATTATATGTTATAACTACATGTTTTAATTTTATGAGCTGAAAATTATTTTATCCATATTGGTCGTTTTAGTCCTCGGTTTTTAGCCCCAGTGTTTCCTCATGGGGGCCGACAACACTGGGAGTTGCGGCTGGTCTACTGATGGGGGTGCTGTCCTGTGGGCGGCTCTGGCCCTGGTGACTGGAGGGCTCTGCACCTTGGTGTGGGGCCTCCTGTCTGCCCGGGTCGGGGCTGTCTCTATGGCGGTGCTCCCTACAGTCGTGGGCTGGAGGCCCTCTCGGTGTGGTCGGCTCCCAAAGGTGGCTTTCTCCTTGCGCCAGGTCTTGGTGCCCATGTCTCTTGTGGGTGTGTGGGTGGGGTGTGTGGGACATGACTGTGTGTGTGTGTGCGTGTGTGTGTGTTGGGGGGGGGGGTATGTTTGTGTCTCGTGTCTCTGTGTTTTTATGGGGGTGGGAGGGTTCGATTTTTTGTTCTGTTTTTGCTGTTTTTAGCCTCTGTGAGGCACTTTGTGTTGCTTTTAATAGGCATGAAAAGTGCCATATAAATAAATTTGATTTGATTTGATTTGATTTGGATATTCAAAGTAAAAGGAAATAATGTTTTTCAGTCGACACGTTTTCAGCTCAAACCATTTGCATGATCCAAGAAAAGCCATTGGCTAATTTTGCACCGATAGTTCTGGCTTGGCCATAGTTTCCTTATTGTTGTGTGATTCTTTTTCTTATAACTGGACAAACCTTGCACAACCTTGTTCTCTCTCAAAATGCGTTTCATTCAACAGAAACCAAACTGTTAAAATAACAGTCTCAATATCAACGCTTCGTCAAGGGGCAAAGATGCAGTGGAGTCTGTTTCTGCTCATTCTGATGGGTAAGTGCATCACGCTACCAGTCATTTCACCTCACTGCTTCTGGTGTTTATCACTAAAGCATAAACTGGATTCACAGTTTTCACAGTCAGGCTATGTATGTATACTTGACTGCATTCAAGGCTCCATTTAAATGAAGGGACATGGTGTGTCCCTTTTATGACCTAGGCACTTGTAATGCAGTTTGAATAATAACATTCCATATATGTTTGTTTTTTTTAGGGCAGTGTTCCTTCTTCACGTGTCAACTTTATGTGTACCATTTTATTAGTGAGCCTAAAAGCTGGTATGATGCCCAGACCTACTGTAAAGATCACTATACAGAATTGGCCAAAGTGCCCAAGATTAAATACATGGAGAGATTGCTTCAGTCTGGACATGATCATGAAGAAGCTTGGATTGTTCTGCACAAGATGTCAGAATACCCCGAACAAGACACCCAGTACTGTTATTATATCATGTTAAAGGAATCAAAAAAAAATGTATATAATAGTTGTAACAAACATAAACCCTTCTTCTGCTATTATGGTGAGTCTATCAGATTATTCTTGCATGATGATCATAATTATTCCTAAAACACGTGATTTCACAGTGACTGCTTTCTTTAATGGTAAAAGTATTTCTTATGATGTCACAAGCAAAACTGAAACTTAAATTACCTTAAAAATAGCAAAATAACAAATAATCGTTATAGGTTCTCAAATTTAATACAACACCCCGTGTTTGTTTGTGTCCAGACAAACTGGTCCTGATCAAAGAAGAGAAGACCTGGGAAGACGCCTTAGAGTACTGCAGGGTGAACTACCGTGACCTGGTCTCCATCACTGAACCGGATGAGCAGATCTGGGTCCAGCAGAGAGCCGAGATGGCCAGCACTTCCTACGTCTGGCTGGGACTGCGTTACAGCTGCCCTCTCGATTTGTGGTTCTGGGTCAGTGACAAGCTTGTGTGGTACGAGAACTGGGCCTCAGGGGGACACACTGATGAGGAGTGTGACGTGGCGGTGGCCATGGACAGAAGTGGACAGTGGTATAAAAGAAATGAAAATGACAAGCTTAAATTCTTCCGTTCATCATGGTAGACATTCAAACCACTCTCATTCACTTATACTATATATTTCTGCTCTTCAGCACAGTGTAGTAGTCCCAACTGAAAAATCCTGTTAAAATAATACAGTGATAACTTCTTCTTCTAGTAGCATTTTACCCATATTTATATGTTATATTATACATAGTTATATTTTTCTTGTTAACACACATCTTTAAAATGACAAATATATATATACATCAGAATGAACCAGTCTTTTTATACTGACTTCTTAAAGCTGAATTGAAGTTTTCTGTGAAAAATCACAGAAAAAATGGATATTGGAAGTTCATTTACATATTATTATACATTCTACAGGCTTACATCTATATTGTCATCTATAACTTTGTGGTGATTTCTTCATGGGTGTTGTTCTTAATTGCAGGAAACCTTATACTCAAAATGATTTATTCTATGTGTTTATCATGGTTTTGAATTTTTAGTGTTTTCTGTGACCCTGTTTGGTTTTCCTCCCTTGGTGTTTCTCATCTTGTTTTACTTCCTGTGTTTTCCCCACTTTGATTGTCAGACTGGTTTCTCCTTGTGTGCCCCACCCTCATTGGTCTCACCTGTCTCTTGTTATTCCATAAGCCCTTGTGTGTGTGTGAGGGTGTCTATATAACCCTGCCTTTCTCTTTGTCCTCTGTAATGCTGTCTGTGATGTTACCTCTGACCGTTAATTTCCTTGTGTTTCTGCTCTTACTGAGTTTCCTGTTTTGTTTTCGGTCCTCACCTGTTTTTGTAGTTGTGTTTCTTTTCGTGCAGCACCTTAAATTTTAGTTAGAAAGGTTTTCGTAAAATCAATTTGCTCCCTGGTTCTGCCTCCCTCTGTGTCCCACAGTTTGGTGGGTCCTACTTCACCACAAACGGCGACATTGTTGGGTGTTTTTTCTTGATGAGGTGACACCTATCAACAGTCATGAGAGCACCTGTGTCAGCTTTCTGGTGGAAATGACCAGTGCTTTTCCTAATTATTCCTGGAAGGTTTCCTGGGAAAAATAGTTGGTTAATAGTTCAGGATGCCCCAAAATGAACTGTCCATAGTAATTGATTTGTATATATATATTTTTTTTGGCTAAACAAAACTGTGTCGCCTTTATCTGAAGTTAAACAGTAGTGGAAATGGGACAAAGCAGCTGATGGTGGTTGTCTTCTATTAGTTTCTTATTAAGTGAATTATCTTTGTGATAATATAAAACATATTTTTGTTGTCACTTTTTCATTTATCACACATGATTTAATTGTTCATGACTTCAGCCTTAATCAAATCAAATCATTGCATTATGTTAACCTTTCATTATCTGGATCATATAGCACAATATATTAAAATACAGCTGCATTAAATACAAACGGTGTTGGGTTTTTAATGATCTTATTTAATGTGTCAGAGGTGTAAGGTGTTCTTCGTTCACCTGTACAGTGATGAAAATGCTGATTTATTTTTTATTTTCCCCCTTTTGAAATACTTAGCATTCTCTTTTCCAGGGCTACTAAAAGGGTCAGTTCACACAAATGAATGAAATTACTTTTAATTTATTTATTTATTTTTCCTAAAAAGATGTATCTATCAAATTTAGATTTTGTTCTATTTTATTTGTTTGTTTGTTTTTTTACTTGTTTTTTTATTTTAGGTAAAGGGAATTAAATTTTGTGATGATCAGCAACAAAAAAAATGCTTCAGAAAAATTCATCCATACATTATTTAGAACTACTTGGAGGGTTGCAGGGGGCTGGAGCCTGTGCCCCATCTCAGGAATTTTCATAATCGTAATCAGTTTTCAGAAATATTTCATGGGAATATTTTCTACCAGATCTACATCAAACTCTTCATGGTCATTCATTTTGTCCTCAAGTTGTCTGCTTTTTTAAAATGCACCAGGACCGATAGTCCTGTATGAGGTGTCAGAGGTGGCACCGAGCCTATATGTATCACCCTGAAAAGAGCACCTCAGTACCTATGTCTTTACTGAATCTGAACAATTTCAGTCTACTGAAGTGGTTTTAAAAGAGATTGTATGAAACATGGCAGTGACACGTCTCCACGTATTTATTGTCGTTATCACTATTGAAAGAGTGTTTTTAGGTATCGTCACTAAAATGCATCTCTCCACAGTCAAGCACTGAGATTTCAGTGATACTCAATTTCAAGTAAATGTTCTGCAAGGAAAAACGTATGCACAATTTCTTTAAAACAGAAGTCCTGCACTTGTTGGACTGTCTAAGTTTGGTTTGGACACTTGTTTATTGAACTAGTATGTACGTCTTTCCCTTGGACGCCCCCAGAGCCAAGAATTGCCGCTGTCTGTCATCTGTCTGTATATCAAGAGTGAGTGATGTACAACAGTCTTTTATTCACAACCACTGTATATGCCTCATGTACAGACTCACACTGCAATTCGTAACTTGTGATTTAATCATTTTCTTTGCAACAAACCGAAAAAACCAGGCAACATCTTTTTTTGGTCTACTCCTCCACCTACTGGTCAGCAGTGGTACAGCATCCATTCAGGGAGAGGTAGTGTGGAACCCTTTTGGCTCGTAGGCTACTAAAAACAGCTGACAAAATATTTTCCACTGTGCAAACTGCAAGTCTGAATAGCAGTATCCAAAGTTAACCATCAAGAAGATAAAACTTAGGAAGTATACCTTGTTACAGCACAGACAAAAATTTGTGACAGTTTCATTTAAATCTGTGAAATGGTGTGAAGACGTTACATTAATCACTGTGTGTTTGGTCTGCTTCATTCACGTGCCCGTACACCTGTTAAAGTCACATCTTTGCTTCGAGTATATGAGAATGATCGAGCCACTTGTTTCCTCTTTGCCAGTTGTTTAGGCACCACACTATCTCCAGGAGGTCCTCACTAGTTTCAGCCGCCCCGTCTTAATCAGAGCCCTGGATAACTCTGTGACCTCTGTCGTGTGTGTTCTGTAAAGTCACCTCAGCTCGGCCTTTACCAGGTCCTGGGGGTATCTCTCTCTTCAGCCTTGTGCACATCTCCAGCTGGGTGATGGCAGAGTCGGAGTCGGGGCCTTCCTGCATGTACAGAGTCAGGAGAGCCTGTAGGAGGCAGCGCAGCGCTGTGGTGTCTGTGCTCCCCGGTCTTTCTAACTCCACGGTCCGTTTGAAACATTCTGCAGCGTTCTCGTCTGCAGAAGGCTCTCCTGGAGCACGTCTACTGCCATGTAGTAGTAAACCTAAAAGTGGAGACACACTATAAATCTGATGCTATAAAAAAAAAAAAAGCAGAAATCATCTGCATTATACTTTATGCCGGGGTGCTCATTACGTGTTACATGACATGTGTTAGATGTTAGTGTGTCGCACATCCAAAACAAACAGCAAGACAAACGTTAATCTTTATTTATTTTTACTTTATATTTGCAACATACCCTCAGTTCAGCGGCATACATCCATAGCCACGCACAACTTCAACATTTTAAGACGACCGCCTTTCTTAAAGAGACAGCGCTATTTTTCTAAAGGTGCACCAATTTTTATTTTTAAAAATAAAAACAAAGATGGATAGAGCTTTTAACACGATCTATGACTTAGAATATATATATGTAGATCACTTTGACTTGGTCAAGTGTAAAAGTAGCTCGCAAGCCAAAACATTGTAGGCACCCCTCGATTTAAATGCATTTCTTTATATGGCAAATTTTAGTTAATTTCCCACTTAGTACCAAACACCTTAAAGCAGTGGTGTCAAACTCATTTTAGTTCGGAATACAGCCCAGTATTCCGAACACGTACAGCCCAGTTTGATCTCAAGCTGGCCGAACCAGTGAGATAATGGCTTAATAACCTATAAGTAACGACAACTCCAGATTTTTTCCATTTGTTTTAGTGCAAGAAGTAAATTAGGAAAATGTTTACATTTAATAAACTATCCCTCAAAAAAAAAAAAGTTCACTCCTGGGTCTCAGTGTTGTGTTCTGTCCACTTCTCTTACTAAAACAGTGGACAAATTAGGGATAACAGTTATTTTCATTGAAAAATTGCAGTCTTCTGTAATTTTCATAGCAAATTCATGCTGCGGGCCAGATTAGACCCTCTAGTCGGCCACTTTTGGCCCACAGGCCATATGTTTGACGCCTGTGCCTTAAAGAGTTTGTAACAACATGGCCAAAGATGAACAAGAGCTTCCGCTAGGGGGGACTGTTAAATGTTGTTCTACAACAAATGAGCAAACCTTAAATTCTTTACCCCTGAGTGTGAAGAGTTGTAGAGGAGGAAAACATGGCAGAACAATTGAGCTAAGAGAGTGAATGTGGCAAGAGATGGAAAGCCTGGTTGGAAATGTCTTGTACTAGGGAAGTACACGTACATTTTTTTTTTTTTAGCCGTTGCTCTTCTTGTTTTGTTGTTCACTGTTTCATATTGTATTGCATTTTGTCTCGGTGTAAGGTTTTGAGTCTAATAAATATGATATGCACCTGTACATGATTAGTTTCTCCACACAGATGAAAATACAGACGTATTGTGCAATGCTCCCTGTAAATAAACAATTAACAGAAACAAAGTCATTTAAATTGGGTAGCAGTTGGCTACGGGTTTTTAATTAGATTGGCTTTGTAATAGTCTTGGTGGAGCCAATGATCCTGCCATAATAGTCAGCTGTGCGTGTCACAGAGAAATCTGTCACAGCTAAGTTGAAAAGAAAACAATAATTTGCAGATTTCAGCCATTTGATGCAATATGATCACTCAGATTTTTCGTCACTGGTGCCACTGAGCTCTCCATTAAACACTGTACGCTGCAACAGTAAGCTCTGTCTTTGTGCCAAACGAATTTGCATTTTGTTTTGTTTTTTTTTAAAAAAAAGACCTTTTTTTTCTGATTTCATGGTCTACAACATCCTCTTTCAGCTTTTCTTCTCAATTTGAATATCAAATTTCTTACCAACGAATGGAAAAAATAACCTGCTGCAGAACCTGAACTTTTGCACAAAGAGAGCTTGAAACAACACGAAACGCTTTTTTTTTTATTTTTATTATTTTATTATTTTGTCTCCTTCAGATCATGTAAAGTTTAGATTGTTGTACATATCCTTTACATGAATAAAGTGTTGATTTGTTTCCTGCATTTCACAAGACCATACTGACAGACTTAAGACTGTACTCTGGAGCTCTTAAGTGCATTTTGAGTGTTACAGAGAGCTGTAATTATTTCTTCTGTCCATGCCAAAGTTGCTAAGTCCTAATGTGACAAACTCCACAGAACAAATTTTTGTATGAGGCTTCAGCAACGACTGTTTTTACAACACTCTCACTGGGCCATCCTCTCTTGGCTGTAGCTGAACAGGAGTTGCTCTCTGCAGTGTTAAGCAATCTGTTTTGCCGGCACCATTTTTCACCCATGCATGCTGCACATGGGCTGGGCCCAAAGGTGCAGCCCGTTGTCATGATCCAACACAGTGACTCACTGAAAGTGTGTGGATTGTGGCTGACGCTTCGGGAACCACACCAACACTTCACTGTCTCTGAATGTGTTGATTGAGAGTGCATGCAGGCCTCCTCTGTGCACTAACAGAAACGTTTCACCAGTTTTAAACAGAAAAGTAGCATTTTATGAATGAAAAACATTTATACTCCACCAAAATTAAGCTCTCTGAGAGTTGATCAACCTGTCCAACCTGGATGAGAGCTGTTTTTTTTGTTATAGGGTTGGAATTAAAACAGGGCGGCACAGTGGCGTGGTGGTTAGCACTGATCAATCCACCGTACGACTGGGGCCTTTCTGTGTGGAGTTTGCATGTTCTCCCTGTGTCTGCGTGGGTCTTCTCCGGGTCAGACTAATTGGTGATTCTAAATTGTGAGTGTGAATGGCTGTCTGTCTCTCTGTGTTAGTGACCTGTCCAGGGTGTACCCCTCTCCCCACGGACCCTCCAGAGGACAAACAGTTACAGAAAATGAATGAATGAATCATATCACCGCTGATCTGACCCAAGAAGGGCACTATACTTAAGTTTTTTAGTATTTTAACTGAGTCTTGTACCTGTTTAGCTTACTTAACTACGAATCTCAGTTTGCAGTTTACAACTACCTGACCGTGAGAAAGAAGCTGAACTGTGGATTTCTCTATGCCTGAAAGAGTCAGGCATAGAGACCTGCATAGAGCCATGGACAGAGAACGACAATATCAGGGGTTTTAAACTGGTCAAAGATTTTCCTTCTGTTAGATCAAATCTGATAGAGCTGCAGATGAGCATTTTGTAGAACATGTTCCCAACTAGGATAATTACTGACTTTATTAGGTGGAGGTAAACGTTTCAAATCTCTGGCTTGGTGATGGGCACAGAGAGGCTTATAGTTTCGCATTGTCCGGCACGCAACACATGTTACGGCTTTGCTGAAAGCACTTTCAGTAAAGCTTATATACAAGATTAGAATTTTTCTAAATATAATATGAAAAATATATTTCCATATTTTGGAAACATTTGTTTGACTTCTGAAAAACCAAAGGCCTCTATCGTGACACATGTAAGCGTGTTTTAATATTCAAATATTGACCTGAAAACCTCTGTGTAAACTCTGGGTGCAGGTTTTTGTCGAGCGCAGTCCCCACCCGCACATCCAGAGGAGACGTCGGCACAGAGAGAAGGAGGAAACTAATGTGAGTTCAGATCCTTTTGTGTTTAATTTCTTTTAAAACGTTTTATTCCCACCTCTGCATACAGGCGTCTGCGGCGCTTCTTCTTTATTAAGGTCTTGTTTTAAATGATTTGATTTGGCTTTTTCATTTATCAGAGAATTAGGTAATTTATGAATTGATTGTTGGGTGGCACAGTGGCGTGGTGGTTAGCACTGATGCCTCACAGCAAGAAGGTTCCAGGTTCCAGCCTGTCTGTCTGTGTGGGTTCTCTCTGGGTACTCCCACTCCTGCTTCCTCCCACCTTTTCTGTGGTTGTCTGTCTCTCTGTGTTAGCCCTGCGATAGACTGTACCCCGCCAGCTGGAATAAGCTCCAGACACCAGACAACCCCACCCCATAGCAATGGCAGCAGCCATATTCAGCAGGATGCAGGCTGACACAAAAGGTTTAGGAACAACTCAAAAAAACATGAAGAATAGCACAAGAACTTGACCTGGACAGGACCCAAAGGCCCCCCACTGACAACTTTCGTTTTCGACCTACACAATACTAGGAAGGTGGTCATAATGTTATGTCTGATCGGTGCATGTCTTCATGTAGCTCCATGAAGATGTCACTATGTACCACACCTGCTATATATGGTTGAAATTGATAAATAATAATAACAATACAAACCTATTTGACCTTTTTGATGTCAAACAGAGCCGCAGCTTTAATCAATATATTCAATGTGACAAAACAAATGTTCTTGATCCTAAATTATCTGTAACTTCACTGTGAGTAGATAGATTTTATTTTATTTATAAATAGGTTTTATTTGTCACATGCACAGTTACACATAGTACAATGCACAGTGAAATGTCTGTTGATCTAGATATTGAAAGTAAATGGAAATAATCTTATTTCTATTTCTTTTCAGTATTATATTAACTGGCATCTTTAACTTTACTGTACATCTTTCTCTAGTAGTATTAGTTTCAGTAACCATATGTTCTTTTATCTACAATCATAATCTGTTTATTATTATTATTATTATTATTATTATTATTATTTTGTATTTTCATTTATTTATGTTTTATTTACTTTTTTTTTGTCATTTATATTTTTGTTTTTATTACTGTATATATTTTATTTCTGTGAGCACCTTGGGTCAATTACATTGCGTTTAAGTGTGCTATATAAATAAACGTGACTTGACTTGACTTGTTCAGTCGACACGTTTTCAGCTCAAACCATTTGCATGATCCAAGAAAAGCCACTGGCTCCTGTGTTGCAGTAATTTTGCACCAGTAGTTCTGGCTTGACCGTAGTTTGCACATCGTTGTGTGATGGCTTTCCTTAAAACTGGACAAACCTTGCACAACCTTGTTCTATCTCAAAATGCGTTTCATTCAACAGAAACCAAACTGTTAAAATAACAGTCTCAAGGCTTCATCAAGTGGCAAAGATGCAGTGGAGTCTGTTTCTGCTCATTCTGATGGGTAAGTGCATCACGCTACCAGTCCTTCACCTCACTGCTTCTGTTGTTTATCACTGCATTCAAGGCTTCATTTAAATGAAGGGACGTGGCGTGTCCCTTTTACGACCCGGGCACTTGTAATGCAGTTTGAATAATAACATTCCATATATGTTTGTTTTTTTAGGGCAGTGTTCCTTTTTCACGTGTCAACTTTATGAGTACCACTTTATTAATAAGTCTGAAACCTGGTTTAATGCCCAGGCCTACTGTAAAAAACACTATACAGACCTGGCCACAGTGCCCAACAGGAGGTCCATGGAGAGATTGCTTCAATCTGAACAGAATCAGAAAGAAGCCTGGATTGGTCTGTACAAGAATCCAGAATACACCAGGAAGTGGCACTGGTCTCTGCCAGGGGTTGAGCTTAAAGATAATGAGCTACAGTGGCGTGAAGATGAGCCAGAAGAGAACTGTATGACGATGAACAGAGCTGACCCACTCTGGGGTCATACTCATCCTTGTGCTCATAAGCATGCATTTATCTGCTACAGTGGTGAGGCTGCAATGCTATTCTTTTATTTCTTTATGTTTTTGTTATCTCACCCCATTGTTTTTACTGAAAAATGCTTGTCTGCTCATTCCACAGAACAAAAGAAATGCAACAAATACTTCCATTTAATTCAGGATCAGAAAACGTGGCAGGAGGCCCAGAGCGTTTGCAGAGAAAAATATACCGATCTGGTCAGTGGGCTCAAACAGATTAAAGACCCAGAGTTCCAGAGTCTGATGATGAAAACTGTGAATGAACCCGTGTGGATCGGCTTGTTCAGAGACGCCTGGAGCTGGTCAGATGAGAGTAATTATGGTTACAGAAACCGGAAAAATGTTCCCAAAGAAGACACCAAGGACTGTTCTTTTGCCATGTTAGAGGAATCAGGAAAATGGGGATCTGATAATTGTGACCAAACTAAACCCTTCTTCTGCTATCATGGTGAGTCTATCAGATTATTCTAGCATGGTGATTTCACAGTGACTGCTTTCTTTAATGGTGAAATTAACGTTATTTCTTATGATGTCACAAGCAAAACTGCAACTCAAAATTTTGCCAAAATCCTTTTTGGAGGCGGATGTTCACCTTGTGTTTGTTTGTGTCCAGACAAACTGGTCCTGATCGAAGAAAAGAAGACCTGGAAAGACGCCTTAGAGTACTGCAGGGCGAACCACCATGACCTGGTCTCCATCACTGAACCGGATGAGCAGAAGAGGGTCCAGAAGAGAGCTGAGATGGCCAACACTTCCCCCGTCTGGCTGGGACTGCATTACAGCTGCCCTCTGGATTTGTGGTTCTGGGTCAGTGACAAGCTTGTGTGGTACGAGAACTGGGCCTCAGGGGAACACACTGACGAGGAGTGTGATGTGGCGGTGGCCATGGGCAGAAGTGGACAGTGGCATAAAAGAAATGAAAATGAAAAGCTTAATTTCTTCTGTTCATCATGGTAGACATTCAAACCACTCTCATTCACTTGTACTATATATTTCTGCTCTTCAGCACAGTGTAGTAATCCCAACTGAAAAACACTGTTAAAATAGTACAGTGATAACTTCTTCTTCTAGTAGCATTTTACCCATATCTAGAGTTATATTTTTTCTTGTTAATACAAATTTTTTAAAATGACAAATATATATATATATACACACACAGCAGAATGAACCAGTCTTTTTATACTGACTTCTTAAAGTTGAATAGTTACGTAGTAGATTAAAATGTATATTAGAAGTGAATTTACATATTATTATACATTCTACAGGCTTACATCTATATTGTCATCTATAACTTTGTGGTGATTTCTTCATGGGTGTTGTTCTTAATTTCAGGAAACCTTATACTCAAAATGATTTATTCTATGTGGTTCTGAATTTGAATGTTTTCTGTGACCCTGTTTGGTTTTCCTTCCTTGGCGTTTCTCGTCTTGTTTTACTTCCTGTGTTTTCCCCACTTTGATTGTCAGACTGGTTTCTCCTTGTGTGCCCCACCCTCATTGGTCTCACCTGTCTCTTGTTATTTCATCAGCCCTTGTGTGTGTGTGTGAGGGTGTATATATAACCCTGCCTTTCTCTTTGTCTTCTGTAACGCCGTCTGTGATGTTACCTCTGTTTGTGTGACCGTTAATTTCCTTGTGTTTCTCCTATTTCTGAGTGTTTGTTTTGTTTTCGGTCCTCACCTGTTTTTGTAGTTGTGTTTCCTTTCCTGCAGCACCTTAATATTTTTTTGTTAGAACACACTAAACAAAACTGTGTCGCCTTTATCTGAAGTTGAAGTTAAATTAAACAGTAGTGGAAATGGGACAAACCAGTTGATGGTGGTTGTCTTCTGTTCGTTTCTTATTAAGTGAATTATCTTTGTGATAATATAAAACATATTTTTGTTGTACTATTGTAAATGTCACTTTTTCATATATCACACATGATTTAATTGTTCATGACTTCAGCTGTAATCAAATCAGATCATTGCATTATGTTAATCTTTTGTTTTCTGGATCATATAGCACAATATATTAAAATACAGCTGCATTAAATAGAAACGGTGTTTGGGTTTTTAATGATCTTATTTAATGTGTCAGAGGTTTAAGGTGTTCTTCGTTCACCTGTACAGTGATGAAAATGCTGATTTTTTATTTTTTTTTATTTTCTCCCTTTTGAAATACTTGGCATCCTCTCTTTTCCAGGGCTACTAAAAGGGTCAGTTCACACAAATTAATGAAATTATTTTTATTTATTTTATATTTTTTTTATTAAAAATATGTATCTATCAAATTTAGATTTTGTTCTATAATTTTAATATATACATTTTAAATTATAATCTTTTAATTGTAGGTAAAGGGAATTAAATTAGGTTTCAGAATACATTGTTTATAACTACGTCGGGGGTTGCATAGGCGGAAGCCTGTGCCTCATCTCAGAGGTTTTCATAATCGTAATCAGTTTTCAGAAATATTCCATGGGAATATTTTCTACCAGATCTACATCAAACTCTTCATGGTCATTCATTTTGTCCTGAAGTTGTCCGCTTTTTTAAATGCACCAGGATTGAAATGCCTGTATGAGGTGTCAGAGGTGGCACTGGGCCTAAATGTATGAGCCTGAAAAGAGCACGCATCACCTCAGTGCCGGAGCAATTTCAGTCTACTGAAGTGGTTTTAAAAGAGATTGTATGAAACATGGCAGTGACACGTCTCCACAGATTTATTGTTACCACTGTTGAAAGAGTGTTTTGAGGTATCGTCACTAAAATGGACAGTGATGATGCATTCACAGTGATACTCAATTTCAAGTAAATGTTCTGCAAGGAAAAATGTATGCCCAATTTCTTTAAAACGGAAGTCCTGCACTTGTTGGACTGCCTAAGTTTGGTTTGGACACTTGTTTATGGAACTAGTATGTACGTCTTTCCCTTGGGTGCCCCCAGAACCAACAATTGCCACTGAATTGCCAGATTCACACTGCAATTCATAACTTGTGACTGAATCATTTTCTTTGCACCAAACTGAAATTTTCAAAAACCAGGCAACATCTTTTTTTTTTTTTTTTTGGTCTACACCTCCACCTACTGGTCATCAGTGGTACGGCATCCATTCAGGGAGAGGTAGTGTGGAACCCTTTTGGCTCGTACTAAAAGCAGCTGAGGAAATACTTTTCACTGTGCAAACTGCAAGTCTGAATATCAATATCCAAAGTTAACCATCAAGAAGATAAAAGCCAAAAACTTAGGAAGTATACCCTGTACACAGACACATTTTTGTGACGGTTTCATTTAAATCTATGAAATGGTGTGAAGACGTTACATTAATTACTGTGTGTTCTGTCTGCTTCATTCACGTGCCCGTACACCTGTTAAAGTCACATCTTTGCTTCAGTTATATGAGAATGATCGAGCCATTTGTTTCCTCTTTGCCAGTTGTTTAGGCACCACTATCTCCACGAGCGTCCTCACTAGGTTCCGTCCCATCTTAATCAGAGCCCTGGATAACTCTGTGACCTCTGCCGTGTGTGTTCTGTAAAGGCACCTCAGCTCGGCCTTTACCAGGTCCTGGGGGTATCTCTCTTCTGCCTTGTGCACCCACAGCTCCAGCTGGGTGACGGCAGAGTCGGGGTCAGGGCTGTCCTGCATGTACAGAGCCAGGAGAGCCTGTAGGAGGCAGCCCAGCGCTGTGGTGTCTGTGCTCCCCGGTCTTTCTAACTCCACGGCCCGTTTGAAACAGTCTGCAGCGTTCTGCTCCTCGCCTTTCATTAGGAGGCAGCGCCCTCTGAGAACATGCAGGTCCGGCAAGGTGTCGCCCAGTTCAAACTGTAGGGCGTGAGACAGACTCACCAGGGCGCTGTTCACTGCACTCTCATTCACCAGAAGGCTCTCCTGGAACGCGTCTACTCCCATGTAGTAGTAAACCTAAAAGTGGAGACACACTATAAATCTGATGCTATAAAAAACAAAACAGAAATCATCTGCAATATACTTTATGCCGTTACCTGTGCCATTTCTAGATGAGTCCGCAGACATGGACGTACACTGAGCACCTTGTCCAAGTCTTTTCTAGCCTCATTTAGGTTCTGTCGGTCTGGGATTCCACCATGATGATGCTTTGCCTTCTCCAGGTCTCTGACATACAGGACCATATTGATCTAAAAAGGAGCACATGCTTATAGTTGCCCATGATAGTCAAGTCGATCCATCTATTCTAAGAGGGTAGGGTACACCAACAAGCGTTTGACTGGACGTGTCTCGGCTGCGGTACCTTGGCACGGGTGCAGTAAGCCTGCCAGTTGAGCTCTGGATCTGGCAGCACGTTCAGGGCCATGTTGCAGATCCCCGTTGCCATCTCATGTTTGCCCAGAAGAGCAAAGACCCTGGCCAGAAGGTTCAGGGTGAATGCATCATCACTGGCCATGTTTATGGCCTGAGGACAAAGATAATTCTGTTACTGTGGCGCAAAAAAGGAGGTAACTACTGTATGGACTAACAGGCCTTCAACACATTACACTAAATAGAAACTTCTAAGTGCAACCAGCTCCTGCAGCAATGATTAGGAACTGGTAAAGTGATACTGATGACTATCTCCCTATGGCATTAGAAAATTATATAAGGTTTAGAAAATAATTGAGGCATTCACTTAAAAGTATAACAGTGAGAAAAAAAAGTTTTGCTTTGTGGATAATTTCTGGACGATAGCATAGAGTTATGCTCGGCGCTCGAGATAGGGATAACTTAAAAAAAGATTTCAAGGGAAAACCCTGGTTTGAAAGTCATTGGTTCTTACATGAATTTGTGTCTTCACAACAGCCGAAGAGGCCCGTGTTCCAGTCTGTCAAAGCCTGCACTGCCATTGGCTACTGGAGGTTAATCACAGAATCAAAGAACCTGTTAACACATAGAAATTAGAGAGTATGACTTTGGAGTCCAGTCTGAAAAGTATTTTTTTTCTTATATGAAAATAATAAAATAATAATAAACTATCAGTATATTGCAATGTAGTATTTGAATGCATTTAAATAATTTCTTTATATGGCAAATTTTAGTTAATTTCCCATCTAGTACCAAACCCGTTAAAGCAGGGGTGTCAAACTCATTTTAGTTTGGGGGCCACATACAGCCCAGTTTGATCTCAAGGGGGCAGAACCAGTGAGATAATGGCACAATAACCTATAAGTAACGACAACTCCAGATTTTTTTTCCATTTGTTTTAGTGCATGAAGTAAATTAGGAGAATGTTTACATTTAATAAACTATCCCTCAAAACATTTTTTAGTCCTGGGTCTCAGTGTTGTGTTCTGTCCACTTCTCTTACTAAAACAGTGGATAAATTAGGGATAGCAGTCATTTTCATTGAAAAATTGCAGTCTTCTATGTAATTTTCATACTTTGCAAATTCATGCTGTGGGCCAGATTAGACCCTCTAGTGGGCCACTTTAAGGCCTACAGGCCGTATGTTTGACGCCTGTGCCTTAAAGAGTTTGTAACAACATGGCCAAAGATGAACAAGAGCTTCCGCTAGGCTGTTGTGTTAAATGTCGTTCCACAACAAATGAGCAAACCTTAAATTCTTTAGCCCTGAGTGTGAAGAGTTGTAGAGGAGGAAAACATGGCAGAACGATACTCACACTTTGAGCTAAGAGAGTGAATGTGGCGAGAGATGGAAAGCCTGGTTGGAAATGTCTTGTACTAGCGAAGTACATGCACATTCTTCTGCCGTTGCTCTTCTTGTTTTGTTGTTCGCTGTTCCATATTGTATTGCATCTTGTCTGGGTGTAAGGTTTTGAGTCTAATAAATATGATATGAAACTGTGCATGATTCTAAATAGGCCATAGGTGTGCATGTGAGTGTGAATGGTTGTCTGTCTCTCTGTGTTAGCCCTGCGATAGACTGGCGACCTGTCCAGGCTGTACCCCTGCCTCTCGCCTGATGACAGCTGGGATAGTCTCCAGCAGACCCCGCGACCCTTAACAGGAATAAGCGGTTACAGAAGATGAATGAATGAGCTGTGCATGATTAGTTTCTCCACACAGATGAAAATACAGACGTATTGTGCAATGCTCCTGCTAAATACAACAATTAACAGAAACAAAGTCATTTAAATTGAGTAACAGTTGGCTGCAGGTTTTAATTCTGTTTTAATTTGGTTTTCTGATTGGTTTTGTAATAGTCTTGGTGGAACAATAATCCTGCCATAATAGTCAGCTGTGCGGGTGTGTCATGGAGAAATCTGTGAAATCTGTCACAGCTAATAATTTGCAGATTTCAGCCATTCGATGCAATCTGATAACTCGCTGTATTTTTCGTTCCTGGTGCCACTGAGCTCTCCATTAAACACTGTGAAGCTGAAAGGGTACGCTGCAACAGTAAGCTCTGTCTTTGTGCCAAATGAATTTGCATTTAAAAAGATTTCACGGTCAACAACATCCTCTTTCAGCCTTTCTTGTCAATTTGGATATCAAATTTCTTACCAGTGAATGGAAAAAACAATAAAATATATATATATCTTACCTGATTAATCTGGAAGTCTCGTTGTCCTTGTTGTCCCTCAGAAAGCTCAAGCCTTCTGTGAGGAGTGGCACTGGTCAGAATAATGCTGCAGAACCTGAACTTTTGCACAAAGAGAGTTTCCTGCATTTCACAAGACCGTACTGACAGACTCAAGACTGTACTCTGGAGCTCTTAAGTGCATTTTGAGTGTTACATGGAGCTGTAATTATTTCTTCTGTCCATGCCAAAATTGCTAAGTCCTAATGTGACAAACTCCACAGAACTAATTTTTGTATGAGGCTTCAGCAACGACTGTTTTTACAACACTCTCACTGGGCTATCCTCTCTTGGCTGTAGCTGAACAGGAGTTGCTCTCTGCAGTGTTAAGCAATCTGTTTTGCCGGCACCATTTTTCACCCATGTATGCTGCACATGGGCTGGGCCCAAAGGTGCAGCCCGTTGTCATGATCCAACAGAGTGACTCGCTGAAAGTGCATAGACTGTGGCTGACCCCTCGGCTCCACACCATCACTTCACTGTGAAGTGAGGAGCCATGAACAGGACACGACAATATCAGGGGTTTAAAACTGGTCAGAGATTTTCCTTCTGTTGGATCAAATCTGATAGAGCTGCAGATGGGCAATTTGTAGAACATGTTCTGAATTTGGATAATTACTGACTCAAATTTCTGGCTTGGTAATGGGTACAGAGAGGCTTATTGTTTTGCATTTTTGTCTGGCACGCAACAGATGTTCCAGATTTGCTGAAAGCACTTTCAGTAAAGGTTATGTTCAAGATTTTAATTACTCTGAAAATAATAGTGATAAATAATATATTTGCATATTTTGGAAACCTTTGTTTGACTTCCGAAAAACCATTTACAAAGGCGTCTTTCATGACACATGTTTTAATATTCAAATGTCGAACTGAAAACCTTTGTGTGAACTCTGGGTGCAGGTTTTTGTTGTGCGCAGTCCCCACCAGCACATCCAGAGGAGACGACAGCACAGAGAGAAGGAGGAAACTAAAGTGAGTGCAGATTCTTTTGTGTTTAATTTCTTTTAAAACGTTTTATTCCCACCTCTGCATACAGGTGTCTGCAGCGCTTCTTCTTTATTTAGGTCTTGTTTTAAATGATTTGATTTGGCTTTTTCATTTAGCACAGAATTAGGTAATTTATGAATTGATTGTCGAGCTGCACAGTGGAGTGGTGGTTAGCACTGATGGTTTAGGAACAACTCAAAAAAACATGAAGAGTAGCACAAGGTGTTGACCTGGCCTCCAAATTCCCAAAAGTAGTTGTGGGCTCACAGGACCCAACATTGTGTTTCCAGACACCACAGGACACCCTCAGGAGGCCCATGTCCATTCTCTGATGAGTCACAACTGTTTTGGAGGCACAAGGGAGACTTACACAATATTAGGGAGGTGGTCATAATGTTATGCCTGATCGGTGTATGTCTTCATGTAGCTCCATGGAGATGTCATTATGTACCACACCTGCTATATATGGTTGAAATGATAAATAATAATAACAATACAAACCTCTTTGACCTTTTTGATGTCAAACAGAGCTGCAGCTTTAATTAATGCAGCTACACCTTTAGGTAATTTATTCAATGTGACAAATTATCTCCCAAATTATCTAAAATAATTTTTTTTTCAGTCGACATGTTTTCAGCTCACACCGTTTGTATGATCCAAGAAAAGCCATTGGCTCCTGCGTTGCAGTAATTTTGCACCGATAGTTCTGGCTTGACCGTAGTATTCCTTATGGTTGTGTGATCGCTTTCCTTAAAACTGGACAAACCTTGCACAACCTTGTTCTATCTCAAAATGTGTTTCTTTCAACAGAAACTAAACTGTTAAAATAACAACCTCAATATCAACGCTTCATCAAGCGGCAAAGATGCAGTGTAGTCTGTTTCTGCTCATTCTGATGGGTAAGCGCATCACGCGACCAGTCCTTCACCTCACTGCTTCTGGTGTTTATCACTGCATTCAAGGCTCCATTTAAATGAAGGGACATGGCGTGTCCCTTTTACGACCCGGGCACCCGTAATGCAGTTTGAATAATAACATTCCATATATGTTTGTTTTTTTAGGGCAGTGTCCCTTCTTCACGTGTCAACTTTATGAGTACCACTTTATTAATAAGTCTGAAACCTGGAATAATGCCCAGGCCCACTGTAAAAACCACTATACAGACCTGGCCACAGTTCCCAACAGGAGCTCCATGGAGAGATTGCTTCAATCTGAACAGAATCATACAGAAGCCTGGATTGGTCTGAAGAAGATGTCAGGAAACCCCAGGTGGCACTGGTGTCTGACACGGGTTGAGCTTAATGATACTGAGCTACAGTGGTGTGACGATGAGCCAGAAGAGAACTGTATGACGATGGACAGCACTGACCCACTCTGGGGTCATACTCATCCTTGTGGCCAAAATTATGCATTTATCTGCTACAGTGGTGAGACTGCAATGCTATTCTTTTATTTCTTTCTTTGTTTTTTTATCAAACCCCATTGTTTTTACGGAAAAATGTTTGTTTGCTCATTCCACAGAACAAAATGAAAGCGGCAAAAACTTCCATTTAATTCAGATGAAGAAAACGTTGCACGAGGCCCAGAGCGTTTGCAGAGAAAATTACACCGACCTGGTCAGTGGGCTCGAACAGATTAAAGACCCAGAGATCCAGAGTCTGATGAAAACTGTGAATGAACCCGTGTGGATCGGCTTGTTCAGAGACACCTGGAGGTGGTCAGATGGGCGTAATTATGGTTACAGAAACTGGGAAAATGTTCCCAAAGAAGACACCAAGAACTGTTCTTTTGCCACGTTAAAGGAATCAGGAAAATGGGGACGTGATGTTTGTCACCAAACTAAACCCTTCTTCTGCTATCATGGTGAGTCTATCAGATCATTCTTGCATGGTGATTATAATTATTCATAAAACACGTGATTTCACAGTGACTGCTTTCTTTAATGGTGAAATTAATCTTATTTCTTTTGATGTCACAAGCAAAACTGCAACTCAAAATAACACATTTCCCAAAATCCATTCCGGAGGCGGATGTTCTCAAATTTAACACAACACCCCGTGTTTGTTTGTGTCCAGACAAACTGGTCCTGATCGAAGAAAAGAAAACCTGGGAAGACGCCTTAGAGTACTGCAGGGTGAACCACCGTGACCTGGTCTCCATCACTGAACCATACGAGCAGATCTGGGTCCAGAAGAGAGCCGAGATGGCCAACACTTCCCCCGTCTGGCTGGGACTGCGTTACAGCTGCCCTCTGGATTTGTGGTTCTGGGTCAGTGACAAGCTTGTGTGGTACGAGAACTGGGCCTCAGGGGAACACACTGACGAGGAGTGTGACGTGGCGGTGGCCATGGGCAGAAGTGGACGATGGTATAAAAGAAATGAAAATGACAAGCTTAAATTCTTCTGTTCATCATGGTAGACATTCAAACCACTCTCATTCACTTATACCATATATTTCTGCTCTTCAGCACAGTGTAGTAGTCCCAACTGAAAAATACTGTTAAAATAATACAGTGATAACTTCTTCTTCTAGTAGCATTTTACCCATATTTATATGTTATATTATACATGGTTATATTTTTCTTGTTAACACACATCTTTAAAATGACAAATATATATATATACAGCAGAATGAACCAGTCTTTTTATACTGACTTCTTAAAGCTGAATTGAAGTGTAAAAATCACAGAAAAAATGGATATTAGAAGTGCATTTACATATTATTATACATTCTACAGGCTTACATCTATATTGTCATCTATAACTTTGTGGTGATTTCTTCATGGGTGTTGTTCTTAATTTCAGGAAACCTTATACTCAAAATGATTTATTCTATGTGTTTATCATTGTTTTGAATTTTTAGTGTTTTCTGTGACCCTGTTTGGTTTTCCTCCCTTGGTGTTTCTCATCTTGTTTTATTTGCTGTGTTTTCCCCACTTTGATTGTCAGACTGGTTTCTCCTTGTGTGCCCCACCCTCATTGGTCTCACCTGTCTCTTGTTATTCCATAAGCCCTTGTGTGTGTGTGAGGGTGTCTATATAACCCTGCCTTTCTCTTTGTCCTCTGTAATGCTGTCTGTGATGTTACCTCTGTTTGTCTGACCGTTAATTTCCTTGTGTTTCTGCTCTTACTGAGTTTCCTGTTTTGTTTTCGGGCCTCACCTGTTTTTGTAGTTGTGTTTCTTTTCGTGCAGCACCTTAAATTTTAGTTAGAAAGGTTTTCGTAAAATCAATTTGCTCCCTGGTTCTGCCTCCCTCTGTGTCCCACAGTTGGGTGGGTCCTCCTTCACTACAAACAGCGACATTGTTGGGTGTTTTTTCTTGATGAGGTGACACCTATCAACAGTCATGAGAGCACCCGTGTCAGCTTTCTGGTGGAAATGACCAGTGCTTTTCCTAATTATTCCTGGAAGGTTTCCTGGGAAAAATTGTTGGTTAATAGTTCAGGATACCCCAAAATGAACTGTCCATAGTAATTGATTTGTATATGTTTTTTTTTTTTTGGCTAAACAAAACTGTGTCGCCTTTATCTGAAGTTAAAGTTAAATTAAACAGTAGTGGAAATGGGACAAAGCAGTTGATGGTGGTTGTATTAGTTTCTTATTAAGTGAATTATCTTTGTGATAATATAAAACATGTTTTTGTTGTCACTTTTGTCACTTTTTCATTGATCACACATGATTTAATTGTTCATGACTTCAGCCTTAATCAAATCAAATCATTGCATTATGTTAACCTTTCATTATCTGGATCATATAGCACAATATATTAAAATACAGCTGCATTAAATACAAACGGTGTTGGGTTTTTAATGATCTTATTTAATTTAGGGTGTTCATCGTTCATCTGTGCGGTCATGAAAATGCTGATTTATTTTTTATTTTCTCCCTTTTGAAATACTTAGCATCCTCTCTTTTCCAGGGCTACTAAAAGGGTCAGTTCACACAAATGAATGAAATTACTTTTATTTTATTTATTTATTTTTACTAAAAAGATGTATCTATCAAATTTAGATTTTGTTCTATTTTATTTGTTTTTTTTTATTTTTTTATTTTTTTATTTTAGGTAAAGGGAATTAAATTTTGTGATGATCAGCAACAAAAAAAATGCTTCAGAACAATTCATCCATACATTATTTAGAACTACTTGGAGGGTTGCAGGGGGCTGGAGCCTGTGCCCCATCTCAGGAATTTTCATAATCGTAATCAGTTTTCAGAAATATTCCATGGGAATATTTTCTACCAGATCTACATCAAACTCTTCATGGTCATTCATTTTGTCCACAAGTTGTCTGCTTTTTAAAATGCACCAGGACCGATAGTCCTGTATGAGGTGTCAGAGGTGGCACCGAGCCTATATGTATCACCCTGAAAAGAGCACCTCAGTACCTGTGTCTTTACTGAATCTGAACAATTTCAGTCTACTGAAGTGGTTTTAAAAGAGATTGTATGAAACATGGCAGTGACACGTCTCCACGTATTTATTGTCGTTATCACTATTGAAAGAGTGTTTTTAGGTATCGTCACTAAAATGCATCTCTCCACAGTCAAGCACTGAGATTTCAGTGATACTCAATTTCAAGTAAATGTTCTGCAAGGAAAAACGTATGCACAATTTCTTTAAAACAGAAGTCCTGCACTTGTTGGACTGTCTAAGTTTGGTTTGGACACTTGTTTATTGAACTAGTATGTATGTCTTTCCCTTGGACGCCCCCAGAGCCAAGAATTGCCGCTGTCTGTCATCTGTCTGTATATCAAGAGTGAGTGATGTACAACAGTCTTTTATTCACAACCACTGTATATGCCTCATGTACAGACTCACACTGCAATTCGTAACTTGTGATTTAATCATTTTCTTTGCAACAAACCGAAAAAACCAGGCAACATCTTTTTTTGGTCTACTCCTCCATCTACTGGTCAGCAGTGGTACAGCATCCATTCAGGGAGAGGTAGTGTGGAACCCTTTTGGCTCGTACTAAAAACAGCTGACAAAATATTTTCCACTGTGCAAACTGCAAGTCTGAATAGCAGTATCCAAAGTTAACCATCAAGAAGATAAAACTTAGGAAGTATACCTTGTTACAGCACAGACAAAAATTTGTGACAGTTTCATTTAAATCTGTGAAATGGTGTGAAGACGTTACATTAATCACTGTGTGTTTGGTCTGCTTCATTCACGTGCCCGTACACCTGTTAAAGTCACATCTTTGCTTCGAGTATATGAGAATGATCGAGCCACTTGTTTCCTCTTTGCCAGTTGTTTAGGCACCACACTATCTCCAGGAGGTCCTCACTAGGTTCAGCCGCCCCGTCTTAATCAGAGCCCTGGATAACTCTGTGACCTCTGTCGTGTGTGTTCTGTAAAGTCACCTCAGCTCGGCCTTTACCAGGTCCTAGGGGTATCTCTCTCTTCAGCCTTGTGCACATCTCCAGCTGGGTGACGGCAGAGTCGGAGTCGGGGCCTTCCTGCATGTACAGAGTCAGGAGAGCCTGTAGGAGGCAGCGCAGCGCTGTGGTGTCTGTGCTCCCCGGTCTTTCTAACTCCACGGTCCGTTTGAAACATTCTGCAGCGTTCTCGTCTGCAGAAGGCTCTCCTGGAGCACGTCTACTGCCATGTAGTAGTAAACCTAAAAGTGGAGACACACTATAAATCTGATGCTATACAAAAAAAAAAAAAAAAAACGAAATCATCTGCACTTTATGCCAGGGGTGCTCATTACGTCGATCGCGATGGTAGATCGCGAAGGTAGTGCGGGCAGATCGCGTGCCATTGAAAAAAACATGTTTTAGATGTTAGTGTGAAAGCCTGGTTGGAAATGTCTTGTACTAGGGAAGTACACGTACATTTTTTTTTTTGCCGTTGCTCTTCTTGTTTTGTTGTTCGCTGTTTCACATTGTATTGCATTTTGTCCCGGTGTAAGGTTTTGAGTCTAATAAATATGATATGAAACTGTGCATGATTAGTTTCTCCACACAGATGAGAATACAGACGTATTGTGCAATGCTCCCTCTAAGTAAACAATTAACAGAAACAAAGTCATTTAAATTGGGTAGCAGTTGACTACGGGTTTTTAATTAGACTGGCTTTGTAATAGTCTTGGTGGAACAATGATCCTGCCATAATAGTCAGCTGTGCAGGGTGTGTCACAGAGAAATCTGTCACAGCTAAGTTGGAACCATCGTTAAAAAAAAAAAACAATAATTTGCAGATTTCAGCCATTTGATGCAATATGATCACTCAGATTTTTCGTCACTGGTGCCACTGAGCTCTCCATTAAACACTGTACGCTGCAACAGTAAGCTCTGTCTTTGTGCCAAACGAATTTGCATTTTGTTTAGTTTTTTTTAAACAAAGACCTGTTTTTTTTTTTTTTTCTGATTTCATGGTCTACAACATCCTCTTTCAGCTTTTCTTCTCAATTTGAATATCAAATTTCTTACCAACGAATGGAAAAAATAACCTGCTGCAGAACCTGAACTTTTGCACAAAGAGAGCTTGAAACAACACGAAACGCTTTTTTATTATTATTATTATTTTATTACTTTGTCTCCTTCAGATCATGTAAAGTTTAGATTGTTGTACATATCCTTTACATGAATAAAGTGTTGATTTGTTTCCTGCATTTCACAAGACCATACTGACAGACTTAAGACTGCACTCTGGAGCTCTTAAGTGCATTTTGAGTGTTACAGAGAGCTGTAATTATTTCTTCTGTCCATGCCAAAGTTGCTAAGTCCTAATGTGACAAACTCAACAGAACTAATTTTTGTATGAGGCTTCAGCAACGACTGTTTTTACAACACTCTCACTGGGCCATCCTCTCTTGGCTGTAGCTGAACAGGAGTTGCTCTCTGCAGTGTTAAGCGATCTGTTTTGCCAGCACCATTTTTCACCTATGCATGCTGCACATGGGCTGGGCCCAAAGGTGCAGCCCGTTGTCATGATGAACCTGACCCCTCGGCACCACACCATCACTTTACTGTCTCTGAATGTGTTGATTGAGAGTACATGCAGGCCTCCTCTGTGCACAGAAAAGTTTTACCAGTTTTAAACAGAAAAGTAGCATTTTATGAATGAAAAACATTTATACTCCACCAAAATCAAGCTCTCTGAGAATTGATCAACCTCTCTAACCTGGATGAGAGCTGTTTTTTTTTGTTATGGGGTTGGAATCAAAACAGGGCAGCACAGTAGCGTGGTGGTCAGCGCTGATGAATCCACCGTCAGACTGGAGCCTTTCTGTGTGGCGTTTGTATGTTCTCCCTGTGTCTGCGTGGGTTCTCTCCAGGTTAGGTTAATTGGTGATTCTAAATTGTGACACCTGTAGCCCCTGATACCAACATGTGTGAAATGACAGTAAAACTCCTTGAATCCTTGAATCCTGATCCAAGAAGGGCACTTTACTTATTTTAAGTTTTTTAGTATTTTAACTGAGTCTTTTGCCTGTATAGCTTAGTTAACTAAGTCTGCACAGATCTCAGAGAGAAATGCAGTTTCATTCTGTCAGCGTTACAGTTGTTTGTATGTCAATATGACAGTAAAGCTTGATTTGATTTAATTTAATTGGATTGGATTTGAAGAACTATAAATAATTATTACGTCAGCCTATGTATTCATGTATAATTCATTGCAGCAGTGAATGTATTTATTCTAAACGTTACTAGATTCCATATCATCCTATTGTGTGCTCCTTATCTCAAGAAATAACTACTGAAACAGAAAAGGGTGGAAACTTATATGACAGACTATCAGTTAGCAGTTTCTAACTACCTGACCGTGAGCAGGAAGCTGAACTGTGGATTTGTGGCTCAGTGTTGAGGTGGTCAATGTGATCAGGAAAGGGTCAGGCATAGAGACCTAGAGCCATGGACAGGGGACGACAATATCAGGGGTTTTAAACTGGTCAGAGATTTTCCTTCTGTTGGATCAAATCTGATAGAGCTGCAGATGAGCATTTTGTAGAACATGTTCCCAATTTGGATAATTACTGACTCAGGTTTTATCAGGTGGAGGTAAAAGTTTCAAATCTCTGGCTTGGTGACAGAGAGGCTTATTGTTTTGCATTTTTGTCTGGCACGCAACAGATGTTCCGCTTTGCTGAAAGCACTTTCATCAAAGCTTACGTTCAAGATTTGAATTACTCTAAATATAATTATAATAAATAATATATTTGCATATTTTGGAAACATTTGTTTGACTTCCGAAAAACCATTTGCAAAGGCCTCTTTCATGACACATGTTGTAATATTCAAATATCGACCTGAAAACCTCTGTGTAAACTCTGGGTGCAGGTTTTTGTCGAGCGCAGTCCCCACCAGCACATCCAGAGGAGACGACAGCACAGAGAGAAGGAGGAAACTGTGAAAATGTGAGTTCAGATCCTTTTGTGTTTAATTTCTTTTAAAACGTTTTATTCCCAACTCTGCATACAGGCGTCTGCAGCGCTTCTTCTTTATTTAGGTCTTGTTTTAAATGATTGGATTTGGCTTTTTCATTTATCAGAGAATTAGCCGGCACTATATTGGCCGGCACAGTGGCGTGGTGGTTAGCACTGATGGTTTAGGAACAACTTGAAAAAAACATGAAGAATAGCATAAGGTGTTGACCTGGCCTCCGAATTCCCAAAAGTATTTGTGGGCTCACAGGACCCAACATTTTGTTTCCAGACACCACAGTACACCCTCAGAAGGCCCATGTCGATTCTTTGATGAGTCACAACTGTTTTGGAGGCACAAGAGAGACCTGCACAATATTAGGAAGGTGGTCATAATGTTATGCCTGATCGGTGTATGTCTTCATGGAGCTCCATGGAGATGTCACTATGTACCACACCTGCTATATATGGTTGAAATGATAAATAATAATAACAATACAAACCTCTTTGGCCTTTTTGATGTCAAACAGAGCTGCAGCTTTAATTAATGCGGCTACACCTTTAGGTAATTTATTCAATGTGACAGATTATCTCCCAAATTATCTAAAATATTTTTTTTTTTTCAGTCGACACGTTTTCAGCTCAAACCATATGCACGATCCAAGAAAAGCCATTGGCTCCTGTGTTGCAGTAATTTTGCACCGATAGTTCTGGCTTGACCGTAGTATTCCTTATGGTTGTGTGATCGCTTTCCTTAAAACTGGACAAACCTTGCACAACCTTGTTCTATCTCAAAATGCGTTTCATTCAACAGAAACCAAACTGTTAAAATAACAGTCTCAGAATCAACGCTTCATCAAGCAGCAAAGATGCAGTGGAGTCTGTTTCTGCTCATTCTGATGGGTAAGTGCATCACGCTACCAGTCCTTCACCTCACTGCTTCTGGTGTTTATCACTGCATTCAAGGCTCCATTTAAATGAAGGGACGTGGCGTGTCCCTTTTACGACCCGGGCACTCGTAATGCAGTTTGAATAATAACATTCCATATATGTTTGTTTTTTTAGGGCAGTGTTCCTTCTTCACGTGTCAACTTTATGAGTACCACTTTATTAATAAGTCTGAAACCTGGAATAATGCCCAGGCCCACTGTCAAAACCACTATACAGACCTGGCCACAGTGCCCAACATGAGCTCCATGGAGAGATTGCTTCAATCTGAACAGAATCATACAGAAGCCTGGATTGGTCTGCGGAATAGGCCAGAAAACACCAGGTGGCACTGGTCTCTGCCAGGGGTTGAGCTTAATGATACTGAGCTACAGTGGTTTGAAAATGAGCCAAGAGAGAACTGTATGACGATGAACAGCACTGACCCACTCTGGGGTCATACTCATCCTTGTGTTCGAAATTATACATTTATCTGCTACAGTGGTGAGACTGCAATGCTATTCTTTTATTTCTTTCTTTGTTTTTTTATCTCACCCCATTGTTTTTACTGAAAAATGTTTGTGTGCTCATTCCACAGAACAAAATGAAAGCGGCAAAAACTTCCATTTCATTAAGATGAAGAAAACGTGGCAAGAGGCACAGAGCGTTTGCAGAGAAAATTACACCGACCTGGTCAGTGGGCTCAAACAGATTAAAGACCCAGAGTTCAAGAGTCCGATGATGAAAACTGTGAAGGAACCCGTGTGGATCGGCTTGTTCAGAGACGCCTGGAGCTGGTCAGATGGACATAATTATGGTTACAGAAACTGGGAAAGTGTTCCCGAAGAAGACACCGGTCATGATTCTTGTGCCACGTTAAAGGAATCAGGAAAATGGGGACATGGTTTTTGTCACGTAGCTAAACCCTTCTTCTGCTATTATGATGAGTCATCCTTCCATGGTGATTATAATTATTCCTAAAACACGTGATTTCACAGTGACTGCTTTCTTTAATGGTAAAATTAATATTATTTCTTATGATGTCACAAGCAAAACTGCAACTTAAATTACCCACAAAATAGCACGTTTTCCAAAATCCTTTCCGGAGGTGGATGTTCTCAAATATAACACAACACCCCATGTTTGTTTGTGTCCAGAGGAACTGGTCCTGATCAACGAAGAGAAGACCTGGGAAGACGCCTTAGAGTACTGCAGGGTGAACCACCGTGACCTGGTCTCCATCACTGAACTGGACGAGCAGAAGAGGGTACAGATCCGGGTCCAGAAGAGACCCGAGATGGCCAACACTTCCCACGTCTGGCTGGGACTGCGTTACAGCTGCCCTCTGGATTTGTGGTTCTGGGTCAACGACAAGCTTGTGTGGTACGAGAACTGGGCCTCAGAAGGACACACTGGTGAGGAGTGTGACGTGGCGGTGGCCATGGACAGAAGTGGACAGTGGTATAAAAGAAATGAAACTGAAAAGCTTAATTTCTTCTGTTCATCATGGTAGACATTAAAACCACTCTCATTCACTTATACTATATATTTCTGCTCTTCAGCACAGTGTAGTAGTCCCAACTGAAAATAAAATAGTACGATGACAACTTCTTCTTCTAGTAGCATTTTACCCACATTTTGTTATATTTTTCTTGTTAATACACATTTTTAAAATGACAAATATATATATATACAGCAGAATGAACCAGTCTTTTTATACTGACTTCTTAAAGCTGAATTGAAGTGTAAAAATCACAGAAAAAATGGATATTAGAAGCGCATTTACATATTATTATACATTCTACAGGCTTACATCTATATTGTCATCTATAACTTTGTGGTGATTTCTTCATGGGTGTTGTTCTTAATTTCAGGAAACCTTATAATCAAAATGATTTATTCTATGTGTTTATCATGGTTTTGAATTTTGAATGTTTTCTGTGACCCTGTTTGGTTTTCCTCCCTTGGTGTTTCTCATCTTGTTTTACTTCCTGTGTTTTCCCTACTTTGATTGTCAGACTGGTTTCTCCTTGTGTGCCCCACCCTCATTGGTCTCACCTGTCTCTTGTTATTCCATCAGCCCTTGTGTCTCTGTGTGAGGGTGTATATATAACCCTGCCTTTCTCTTTGTCATCTGTAACGCCATCTGTGATGTTACCTCTCTTTGTGTGACCGTTAATTTCCTTGTGTTTCTGCTATTTCTGAGTTCTTCTTTTGTTTTCGGTCCTCACCTGTTTTTGTAGTTGTGTTTCCTTTCCTGTAGCACGTTCATTTTTTTGTTAGAACAGACTAAACAAAACTGTGTTGCCTGTATCTTAAGTTGAAGTTAAATTAAACAGTAGTGGAAATGGGACAAAGCAGTTGATGGTGGTTGTCTTCTGTTAGTTTCTTATTAAGTGAATTATCTTTGTGATAATATAAAACATATTTTTGTTGTACTATTGTAAATGTCACTTTTTCATTTATCACACATGATTTAATTGTTCATGACTTCAGCCGTAATCAAATCAAATCATTGCATCATGTTAACCTTTCATTATCTGGATCATATAGCACAATATATTAAAATACAGCTGCATTAAATAGAAACGGTGTTTGGGTTTTTAATGATCTTATTTAATGTGTCAGAGGTGTAAGGTGTTCTTCGTTCACCTGTGCAGTGATGAAAATGCTGATTTTCCCCCTTTTGAAATACTTAGCAGCCTCTTTTTTCCAGGGCTATTAAAAGGGTCAGTTCACACAAATGAATGAAATTACTTTTATTTATTTTATATTTTTTTACTAAAAATATGTATCTATCAAATTTAGATTTTGTTCTATAATTTTAATATATATATTTTAAATTATTATTATTATCTTTTAATGGTAGGTAAAGGGAATTAAATTAGGTTTCAGAATACATTATTTATAACTACTTCGAGGGTTGCATGGGCGGAAGTCTGTGCCTCATCTCAGAGGTTTTCATAATCGTAATCAGTTTTCAGAAATATTCCATGGGAATATTTTCTACCAGATCTACATCAAACTCTTCATGGTCATTCATTTTGTCCTGAAGTTGTTCGCTTTTTAAAATGCACCAGGATCGAAAGGCCTGTATGAGGTGTCAGAGGTGGCACTGGGCCTAAATGTATGAGCATGAAAAGAGCATGCATCACCTCAGTACCTGAACAATTTCAGTCTACTGAAGTGGTTTTAAAAGAGATTGTATGAAACATGGCAGTGACGCCTCTCCATAGATTTATTGTTATCACTGTTGAAAGAGTGTTTTGAGGTATCGTCACTAAAATGGACAGTGATGATGCATTCACAGTGATACTCAATTTCAAATAAATGTTCTGCAAGGAAAAACGTATGCACAGTGCAGAAGTCCTACACTTGTTGGACTGCCTAAGTTTGGATTGGACACTTGTTTATGGAACTAGTATGTACGTCTTTCCCTTGTGTGCCCCCAGAACCAACAATTGCCACTGAATTGCCAGATTCACGCTGCAATTCGTAACTTGTGATTTAATCATTTTCTTTGCACCAAACAGAAAATTTCAAAAACCAGGCAACATCTATTGTTTTTTTGTTTTTGGTCTACACCTCTACCTACTGGTCATCAGTGGTACAGCATCCATTCAGGGAGAGGTAGTGTGGAACCCTTTTGGCTCGTACTAAAAACAACTGAGGAAATACTTTCCACTGTGCAAACTGCAAAAGTCTGAATAGCAGTATCCAAAGTTAACCATCAAGAAGATAATAGCCAAGAACTTAGGAAGTATACCCTGTTACAGCACAGTTTCATTTAAATCTGTGAAATGGTGTGAAGACGTGGGTATCTGGGGGTATCTCTCTTCTGCCTTGTGCACCCACAGCTCCAGCTGGGTGACGGCAGAGTCGGGGTCGGGGCCTTCCTGCATGTACAGAGCCAGGAGAGCCTGTAGGAGGCAGTGCAGCGCTGTGGTGTCTGTGCTCCCCGGTATTTCTAACTCCACGGCCCGTTTGAAACAGTCTGCAGCGTTCTGCTCCTCGGCTTTCATTAGGAGGCAGCGCCCTCTGAGAACATGCAGGTCCGGCAAGGTGTCGCCCAGTTCAAACTGTAGGGCATGAGACAGACTCACCAGGGCGCTGTTCACTGCACTCTCATTCACCAGAAGGCTCTCCTGGAACGCGTCTACTCCCATGTAGTAGTAAACCTAAAAGTGGAGACACACTATAAATCTGATGCTACAAAAAAACCAAAAAAAACCCACAAATCATCTGCATCATACTTTATGCCGTTACCTGTGCCATTTCTAGATGAGTCCGCAGACATGGACATACACTGAGCACCTTGTCCAAGTCTTCTCTAGCCTCATTTAGCTTCTGTCGGTCTGGGATTCCACCATTATGATGCTTTGCCTTCTCCAGGTCTCTGACATACAGGACCATATTGATCTAAAAAGGAGCACATGCTTATCTAGTTGCCCATGATCGTCAAGTCTATCCATCTATTCTAAGAGGGTGGGGTACGCTAACAAGTGTTTGACTGGATGTGTCTCAGCTGCTGTACCTTGGCACGGGTGCAGTAAGCCTGCCAGTTGAGCTCTGGATCTGGCAGCACGTTCAGGGCCAGATCTAATTTCCCATCTAGTACCAAACCCCTTAAAGCAGGGGTGTCTAACTCATTTTAGTTTGGGGGCCACATACAGCCCAGTTTGATCTCAAGGGGGCCGGATCAGTGAGATAATGGCTTAATAACCTATAAGTAACAACAATTCCAGATTTTTTCCATTTGTTTTAGTGCATGAAGTAAATTAGGAGAATGTTTACATTTAATAAACTATCCCTCAAAAAAAGTGTTCACTCCTGGGTCTCAGTGTTGTGTTCTGTCCACTTCTCTTACTAAAACAGTTGACAAATTAGGGATAGCAGTTATTTTCATTGAAAAATTGCAGTCTTCTATGTAATTTTCATACTTTGCAAATTTGCAGATTAGACCCTCTAGTGGGCAACTTTTGCCCCATGGACCGTATGTTTGGCCCTTGTGCCTTAAAGAGTTTGTAACATGGCCAAAGATGAACACGAGCTTCCACAAGAGGGGGACTGTTGTGTTAAATGTCGTTCTACAACAAATGAGCAAACCTTAAATTCTTTACCCCTGAGTGTGAGGAGTTGTAGAGGAGGAAAACATGGCAGAACGATAGTCACTCATTGAGCTAAGACAGTGAATGTGGCTAGAGATGGAAAGCCTGGTTGGAAATGTCTTGTACTAGCAAAGTACATGCACGTTTTTTATCCGTTGCTCTTCTTGTTTTGTTGTTCTCTGTTCCATATTGTATCGCATCTTGTCTAGGTGTAAGGTTTTGAGTCAAATCAATATGATATGAAACTGTGCATGATTCTAAATTGGCCGTAGGTGTGCATGTGAGTGTGAATGGTTGTCTGTCTCTCTGTGTTAGCCCTGCGATAGACTGGCGACCTGTCCAGGGTGTACCCCTGCCTCTTGCCCGATGACAGCTGGGATAGGCTCCAGCAGACCCCGCGACCCTTAACAGGAATAAGCAGGTACAGAAGATGAATGAATGAGCTGTGCATGATTAGTTTCTCCACACAGATGAAAATACTGACGTATTGTGCAATGCTCCTGCTAAATACAACAATTAACAGAAACAAAGTCATTTAAATTGAGTAACAGTTGGCTGCAGGTTTTAATTCTGTTTTAATTTGGTTTTCTGATTGGTTTTGTAATAGTCTTGGTGGAACAATAATCCTGCCATAATAGTCAGCTGTGCAGGGTGTGTCATGGAGAAATCTGCGAAATCTGTCACAGCCAAGTTGGAACCATCGTTAAAAAAAACCCAATAATTTGCAGATTTCAGCCATTCGATGCAATCTGATAACTCGCTGTATTTTTCGTTCCTGGTGCCACTGAGCTCTCCATTAAACACTGTGAAGCTGAAAGGGTACGCTGCAACAGTAAGCTCTGTCTTTGTGCCAAATGAATTTGCATTTAAAAAGATTTCACGGTCAACAGCATCCTCTTTCAGCCTTTGTCAATTTGGATATCCAATTTCTTACCAGTGAATGGAAAAAAAAAATAAATAAATCTTACCTGATTAATCTGGAAGTCTCGTTGTCCTTGTTGTCCCTCAGAAAGCTCAAGCCTTCTGCGAGGAGTGGCATCACATGTATTACTGGTCAGAATAATGCTGCAGAACCTGAACTTTTGCACAAAGAGAGTTTCCTGCATTTCACAAGACCGTACTGACAGACTTAAGACTGCACTCTGGAGCTCTTAAGTGCATTTTGAGTGTTACATGGAGCTGTAATTATTTCTCCTGTCCATGCCAAAGTTGCTAAGTCCTAATGTGACAAACTCCACAGAACAAATTTTTGTGGAAGTTAAGTCAAAGTCAATGTGAGGCTTCAGCAACACTCTCACTGGGCCATCATCTCTTGGCTGTAGCTGAACAGGAGTTGCTCTCTGCAGTGTTAAGCAATCTGTTTTGCCGGCACCATTTTTCACCCATGCATGCTGCACATGGGCTGGGCCCAAAGGTGCAGCCCGTTGTCATGATCCAACACAGTGACTCGCTGAAAGTGCGTAGATTGTGGCTGACCCCTCGGCTCCACACCATCACTTCACTGTGAAGTGAGGAGCCATGAACAGGACACAACAATATCAGGGGTTTTAAACTGGTCAGAGATTTTCCTTCTGTTGGATCAAATCTGATAGAGCTGCAGATGAGCATTTTGTAGAACATGTTCTGAATTTGGATAATTACTGACTCAGTTTTTATCAGGTGGAGGTAAAAGTTTCAAATCTCTGGCTTGGTGATGGATACAGAGAGGCTTATTGTTTTGCATTTTTGTCTGGCATGACAAAAGATTTTACCGGCTTTGCTGAAAGCACTTTCAGTAAAGCTTATGTTCAAGGTTTTAATTTATCTAAGTATAATAATAATAAAAAATATATTTGCATATTTTGGAAACCTTTGTTTGACTTCCGAAAAACCATTTACAAAGGCCTCTTTCATGACACATGTTTTAATATTCAAATATCGACCTGAAAACCTTTGTGTGAACTCTGGGTGCAGGTTTTTGTCGAGCGCAGTCCCCACCAGCACATCCAGAGGAGACGACAGCACAGAGAGAAGGAGGAAACTAATGTGAGTTCAGATCCTTTTGTGTTTAATTTCTTTTAAAACGTTTTATTCCCACCTCTGCATACAGGCATCTGCAGCGCTTCTTCTTTATTTAGGTCTTGTTTTAAATGATTGGATTTGGCTTTTTCATTTATCAGAGAATTAGGTCATTTATTACCTGATTGTTGGCCGGCACAGTGGCGTGGTGGTTAGCACTGACGGTTTAGGAACAACTTGAAAAAAACATGAAGAATAGCACAAGGTGTTGACCTGGCCTCCGAATTCCCAAAAGTATTTGTGGGCTCACAGGACCCAACATTTTGTTTCCAGACACCACAGGACACCCTCAGAAGGCCCATGTCGATTCTTTGATGAGTCACAACTGTTTTGGAGGCACAAGAGAGACCTGCACAATATTAGGAAGGTGGTCATAATGTTATGCCTGATCGGTGTATGTCTTCATGGAGCTCCATGGAGATGTCACTATGTACCACACCTGCTATATATGGTAGAAATGATAAATAATAATAACAATACAAACCTATTTGACCTTTTTGATGTCAAACAGAGCTGCAGCTTTAATTAATGCGGCTACACCTTTAGGTAATTTATTCAATGTGACAGATTATCTCCCAAATTATCTAAAATAATTTTTTTTTTTTTCAGTCGACACGTTTTCAGCTCAAACCATATGCACGATCCAAGAAAAGCCATTGGCTCCTGCGTTGCAGTAATTTTGCACCGATAGTTCTGGCTTGACCGTAGTTTTCCTTATGGTTGTGTGATCGCTTTCCTTAAAACTGGACAAACCTTGCACAACCTTGTTCTATCTCAAAATGCGTTTCATTCAACAGAAACCAAACTGTTAAAATAACAGTCTCAAAATCAACGCTTCATCAAGTGGCAAAGATGCAGTGTAGTCTGTTTCTGCTCATTCTGATGGGTAAGTGCATCACGCTACCAGTCCTTCACCTCATTGCTTCTGTTGTTTATCACTGCATTCAAGGCTTCATTTAAATGAAGGGACGTGGCGTGTCCCTTTTACGACCCGGGCACTCGTAATGCAGTTTGAATAATAACATTCCATATATGTTTGTTTTTTTAGGGCAGTGTTCCTTCTTCACGTGTCAACTTTATGAGTACCACTTTATTAGTGAGCCTAAAACCTGGGATGAAGCCCAGACCTACTGTAAAGATTGCTATACAGACCTGGCTACAGTGCCCAACATGAGCTCCATGCAGAGATTGCTTCAATCTAAACATAATCACAAAGAAGCCTGGATTGGTCTGCACAAGAATCCAGAATACACCAGGAGGTGGCACTGGTCTCTGCCAGGGCTTGAGCTTAATGATATTGAGCGACAGTGGTGTGAAGATGAGCCAGAAGAGAACTGTATGACGATGGACAGCACTGACCCACTCTGGGGTCATACTCATCCTTGTACTCAAGAGCATGCATTTGTCTGCTACAGTGGTGAGACTGCAATGCTATTCTTTTATTCCTTTGTGTTTTTGTTATCTCACCCCATTGTTTTTACTGAAAAATGTTTGTCTGCTCATTCCACAGAACAAAAGAAATGCGACAAATACTTCCATTTCATTAAGAAGAAGAAAACGTGGCAAGAGGCCCAGAGCGTTTGCAGAGAAAATTACACCGACCTGGTCAGTGGGCTCGAACAGATTAAAGACCCAGAGATCCAGAGTCTGATGGAAACTGTGGATGAGCCCGTGTGGATCGGCTTGTTCAGAGACACCTGGAGGTGGTCAGATGAGCATAATTATGGTTACAGAAACTGGAAAAATGTTGCAGAAGAAGACACCAAGGACTGTTCTTTTGTCATGTTAGAGGAATCAGGAAAATGGGGACGTGATGATTGTAACGAACGTAAATCCTTCTTCTGCTATTATGATGAGTCTATCGGCTCATTCTTGCATGGTGATTATAATTATTCCTAAAACACGTGATTTCACAGTGACTGCTTTCTTTAATGGTGAAATTAATATTATTTCTTATGATGTCACAAGCAAAACTGCAACTTAAATTACCTTCAAAATAACACGTTTTCCAAAATCCTTTTTGAAGGCGGATGTTCTCAAATTTAACACAACACCTTGTGTTTGTTTGTGTCCAGACAAAATGGTCCTGATCGAAGAAAAGAAGACCTGGGAAGACGCCTTAGAGTACTGCAGGGCGAACCACCGTGACCTGGTCTCCATCACTGAACCGGATGAGCAGATCTGGGTCCATCAGAGAGCCAAGATGGCCAACACTTCCCACGTCTGGCTGGGACTGCGTTACAGCTGCCCTCTGGATTTATGGTTCTGGGTCAGTGACAAGCTTGTGTGGTACGAGAACTGGGCCTCAGGGGAACACACTGACAAGGAGTGTGATGTGGCGGTGGCCATGGACAGATGTGGACGATGGTATAAAAGAAATGAAAATGAAAAGCTTAATTTCTTCTGTTCATCATGGTAGACATTCAAACCACTCTCATTCACTTATACTATATATTTTTCTGCTCTTCAGCACAGTGTAGTAATCCCAACTGAAAAGTACTGTACAATAGTACAATGATAACTTCTTCTTCTAATAGCATTTTACCCATATTTAGAGTTATATTTTTCTTGTTAATACACATTTTTAAAATGACAAATATATAAATACAGCAGAATGAACCAGTCTTTTTATAATGATTTCTTAAAATTGAATTGAAGTGTAAAAATTACAGAAACAATATATATTAGAAGTATATTTACTAGGGGTGTGCATCTCTCCAATATAAGACGATTCGATACGTATCTAGATACATGGGGTACGAAACGATTCAGGAAGGATACATTTTAAAAACAACCGATTCGATTCGATTCGGTAGGATTTGATCCGATCCGATCCGATACGATTCGGTACGATTCAGTGCAATATGATGTAATCCGATGAGTCTGTGCAAATTCTCATTTGTCCAGGTCAAAGGCATCTCTAGGCAATTGAATCAGGTCAACTGGACTTGGTTTTTGTCTGTGAAGACGTTTCGCTCCTTATCCAAGTGGCTTCATCAGTTCGAGAGACTAGCAGACAAGTCTGACTAGCCCGCAGACACAGACAAAAACCAAGTCCAGTTGACCTGATTCAATTGCCTAGAGAGTAATCCGATATAGTTCCTTGTTTAAAGTAGACATTTTACATTATGAATGATCCTAAATCAATCCTAAAAATGTGATATTGTTTACCTTCATAGTGATAAGTTTAATAGATTTTGCGGGAAAGAGAGAGAGAGAAAGAGAATAAGCAAGCGGGGCTTCCAGCTGTATTGCTGATATACCGTAAATTCCGGACTATAAGCCGCTACTTTTGTCACTTGCTTTGGACCCTGCGGTTTCTACAACGAATTATGGATTCTTACAGCTAACGGTCACCAGGGGCGCACTATCATGGAAGCGCAGGAGCGAGACAGACAGCTCGCGCCAGGTAACGAGAGCAAAACAAACCAAGTGAGTCCAAATGCAGTACGAGAGCTGCTTTTAAGTTAAAGGCGATCGATCTGGCTGACTTTTCTGGTATAGTAGGCTGGTTATTTTGATACAGTAAACGGCCGTGTTAATGCATCTTTACTGCTGTGTTGGCTGTTTTCGAAAAAGATGCTGGTTATTTAGTTGAGCAGCGGGTTACTGCACGTTTGCTGCCGTGTTACAGGCAAGCACTTTTAAAAACGAATTAAATTTAGCCATTTAACGTTATTGCCTCGTCAAGCGTTGTAAGCTTTGTTTTTTGTTATACTGCACTACTACGGTACTATGACTGCAGGAAGTGCGCTAGGAGCGCACCGTTGTATTATTTGTGCACTGCACGAATGCTGTTTGTAATGTCAAAGATGTGAAAGTTTGATCATTGATTGATTGAAAGATTTATTGTGTTTCTCAAATGTAAATAAATGGGACGCTTTGCGTTTCCAAACAGTCATTTCTGTCCCGAAAATACCCTCCGTGGTAGAAGAAACCCTTACGGTAATTAAACATTAAAACACCAGGGGCTTGGGTGCGGCTTATAGTCGGGTGCGCCTTATAGTCTGGAAATTACGGTAATAACTCGATTCATAACTTTGTAATCGGGCCATCGACCGGTTCGTGGTACATTTAGATCGGTCCAGGGGCTTGTGTATCGATGCACTCACATCTTTTAAATCAAAACCGATTTCCGATTCATATCGGTAATTTGTTACATCCCTAATATTTACACATTATTATACATTCTACAGGCTTACATCTATATTGCCATCGATAACTTTGTGGTGATTTCTTCATGGGTGTTGTTCTTAATTGCAGGAAACCTTATACTGGAAATGATTTACTCTATGTGTTTATAATGGTTTTGAATTTTGAATGTTTTCTGTGACCCTGTTTGGTTTTCCTCCCTTGGTGTTTCTCGTCTTGTTTTACTTCCTGTGTTTTCCCAACTTTGATTGTCGGACTGGTTTTCCTTGTGTGCCCCACCCTCATTGGTCTCACCTGTCTCTTGTTATTCCATCAGCCCTTGTGTGTGTGTGAGGGTGTATATATAACCCTGCCTTTCTCTTTGTCCTCTGTAACGCCATCTGTGATGTTACCTCTGTTTGTGTGACCGTTAATTTCCTTGTGTTTCTACTAGGGATGTAACAAATTACCGATATGAATCGGAAATCGGTTTTGATTTAAAAGATGTGAGTGCATCGATACACAAGCCCCTGGACCGATCTAAATGTACCACGAACCGGTCGATGGCCCGATTACAAAGTTATGAATCGAGTTATTACCGTAATTTCCAGACTATAAGGCGCACCCGACTATAAGCCGCACCCAAGCCCCTGGTGTTTTAATGTTTAATTACCGTAAGGGTTTCTTCTACCACGGAGGGTATTTTCGGGACAGAAATGACTGTTTGGAAACGCAAAGCGTCCCATTTATTTACATTTGAGAAACACAATAAATCTTTCAATCAATCAATGATCAAACTTTCACATCTTTGACATTACAAACAGCATTCGTGCAGTGCACAAATAATACAACGGTGCGCTCCTAGCGCACTTCCTGCAGTCATAGTACCGTAGTAGTGCAGTATAACAAAAAACAAAGCTTACAACGCTTGACGAGGCAATAACGTTAAATGGCTAAATTTAATTCGTTTTTAAAAGTGCTTGCCTGTAACACGGCAGCAAACGTGCAGTAACCCGCTGCTCAACTAAATAACCAGCATCTTTTTCGAAAACAGCCAACACAGCAGTAAAGATGCATTAACACGGCCGTTTACTGTATCAAAATAACCAGCCTACTATACCAGAAAAGTCAGCCAGATCGATCGCCTTTAACTTAAAAGCAGCTCTCGTACTGCATTTGGACTCACTTGGTTTGTTTTGCTCTCGTTACCTGGCGCGAGCTGTCTGTCTCGCTCCTGCGCTTCCATGATAGTGCGCCCCTGGTGACCGTTAGCTGTAAGAATCCATAATTCGTTGTAGAAACCGCAGGGTCCAAAGCAAGTGACAAAAGTAGCGGCTTATAGTCCGGAATTTACGGTATATCAGCAATACAGCTGGAAGCCCCGCTTGCTTATTCTCTTTCTCTCTCTCTCTTTCCCGCAAAATCTATTAAACTTATCACTATGAAGGTAAACAATATCACATTTTTAGGATTGATTTAGGATCATTCATAATGTAAAATGTCTACTTTAAACAAGGAACTATATCGGATTACTCTCTAGGCAATTGAATCAGGTCAACTGGACTTGGTTTTTGTCTGTGTCTGCGGGCTAGTCAGACTTGTCTGCTAGTCTCTCGAACTGATGAAGCCACTTGGATAAGGAGCGAAACGTCTTCACAGACAAAAACCAAGTCCAGTTGACCTGATTCAATTGCCTAGAGATGCCTTTGACCTGGACAAATGAGAATTTGCACAGACTCATCGGATTACATCATATTGCACTGAATCGTACCGAATCGTATCGGATCGGATCGGATCAAATCCTACCGAATCGAATCGAATCGGTTGTTTTTAAAATGTATCCTTCCTGAATCGTTTCGTACCCCATGTATCTAGATACGTATCGAATCGTCTTATATTGGAGAGATGCACACCCCTAGTTTCTACTGTTTCTGAGTTCTTGTTTTGTTTTTGGTCCTCGCCTGTTTTTGTAGTTGTGTTTCCTTTCCTGCAGCACCTTAATTTTTTTTGTTAGAACAGACTAAACAAAACTGTGTCGCCTTTATCTGAAGTTGAAGTTAAATTAAACAGTAGTGGAAATGGGACAAAGCAGTTGATGGTGGTTGTCTTCTATTAGTTTCTTATTAAGTGAATTATCTTTGTGATAATATAAAACATATTTTTGTTGTACTATTGTAAATGTCACTTTTTCATTTATCACACATGATTTAATTGTTCATGACTTCAGCCGTAATCGAATCAAATCATTGCATCATGTTAACCTTTCATTATCTGGATCATGTAGCACAATACATTAAAATACAGCTGCATTAAATACAAACGGTGTTGGGTTTTTAATGATCTTATTTAATGTGTCTGAGGTGTAAGGTGTTCTTCGTTCACCTGTGCAGTCATGAAAATGCTAATTTATTATTTTTTTTTTCTCCCTTTTGAAATATTTTGCAGACTCTCTTTTCTGGGGCTACTGAAAGGATCAGTTCACACGAATGAAGTTACTTTTATTTATTTTATTTTATTATTATGTTTTTTTTTACTAAAAATGTATGTCTATCAAATTTAGATTTCGTTCTTTTTTATTTATTTATTTATTTGTTATTTTAGGTAAAGGGAATTAAATTTTGTGATGATCATCAACAAAAAAATGCTTCAGAACAATTCATCCATACATTCTTTAGAACTACTTGGAGGGTTGCAGGGGGCTGGAGCCTGTGCCCCATCTCAGGAATTTTCATAATCGTAATCAGTTTTCAGAAATATTCCATGGGAATATTTTCTACCAGATCTACATCAAACTCTTCATGGTCATTCATTTTGTCCTAAAGTTGTCCGCTTTTTAAAATGCACCAGGACCGATAGCCCTGTATGAGGTGTCAGAGGTGGCACCGAGCCTAAATGTGTCACTCTGAAAAGAGCACCTCAGTACCTGTGTCTTTACTGAATCTGAACAATAAAGTAAAGACACAGGTACTGAGTCTTTACTTTGTGTCTTTACCTGTGTCTTTACTGAATCTGAACAATTTCAGTCTACTGAAGTGGTTTTAAAAGTGATTGTATGAAACATGGCAGTGACACGTCTCCACATATTTATTGTCGTTATCACTGTTGAAAGAGTGTTTTTAGGTACCGTCACTAAAATGCATCTCTCCACAGTCAAGCACTGAGATTTCAGTTACTCAATTTCAAGTAAATGTTCTGCAAGGAAAAACGTATGCACAATTTCTTTAAAACAGAAGTCCTGCACTTGTTGGACTGCCTAAGTTTGGTTTGGACACTTGTTTATTGAACTAGTATGTACGTCTTTCCCGTGGACGCCCCCACAGCCAAGAACTGCCACTCTTTGTCATCTTTCTGTATATTAAGAGTGAGTGATGTACAACAGTCTTTTATTCACAACCACTGTATATGCCTCATGTACAGAGTCACACTGCAATTCATAACTTGTGATTTAATAATTTTCTTTGCAACAAACAAAATTTCAAAAACCAGGCAACATCTTTTTTTGGTCTACACCTCCACCTACTGGTCATCAGTGGTACACCATCAACATTTTAAGACCACCGTCTTTCTCAAAGAGACAGCCCTATTTTTATTTTTAAAAATAAAAACAAAGATGGATAGAGCTTTTAACACGATCTATGACTTAGTATATATGTATCACTTTGACTTGGTCAAGTGTAAAAGTAGCTCGCAAGCCAAAAAAGTGTGGGCACCCCTGATTTAAATGCATTTCTTTATATGGATGGAAAATTTTAGTTAATTTCCCACTTAGTCCCAAACCCCTTAAAATAGGGGTGTCAAACTCATTTTAGTTCGGAATCCAGCCCAGTATTCCGAACACATACAGCCCAGTTTGATCTCAAGTGGGCCGAACCAGTGAGATAATGGCTTAATAACCTATCAGTAACGACAACTCCAGATTTTTTCCATTTGTTTTAGTGCAAGAAGTAAATTAGGAAAATGTTTACATTTAATAAACTATTCCTCAAAAAAAAAAGTTCACTCCTGGGTCTCAGTGTTGTGTTCTGTCCACTTCTCTCACTAAAACAGTGGACAAATTAGGGATAACAGTTATTTTCATTGAAAAATTGCAGTCTTCTATGTAATTTTCGTACTTTGCAAATTCATGCTGCGGGCTGGATTAGACCCTCTGGTGGGCCACTTTTGGCCCATGGACCATATGTTTGAATCCTGTGCCTTAAAGAGTTTGTAACAAATGAGCAAACCTTAAATTCTTTAGCCCTGAGTGTGAAGATTTGTAGAGGAGGAAAACATGGCGGAGCGATACTCACTCATTGAGCTAAGAGAGTGAATGTGGCTAGAGATGGAAAGCCTGGTTGGAAATGTCTTGTACATGCATCGAAAAAAACAAAACAAACAATAATTTGCAGATTTCAGTCATTCGATGCAATCTGATAACTCGCTGTATTTTTCATTCCTGGTGCCACTGAGCTCTCCATTAAACACTGTGAAGCTGAAAGGGTACGCTGCAACAGTAAGGTCTGTTTTTGTGCCAAATTAATTTGCATTTAAAAAGATTTCATGGTCAACAGCATCCTCTTTCAGCCTTTCTTGTCAATTTGGATATCAAATTTCTTACCAGTGAATGGAAAAAAAATAAAAAATAAAAAAATCTTACCTGATTAATCTGGAAGTCTCGTTGTCCTTGTTGTCCCTCAGAAAGCTCAAGCCTTCTGCGAGGAGTGGCACTGGTCAGAATAATGCTGCAGAACCTGAACTTTTGCACAAAGAGAGTTTCCTGCATTTCACAAGACCGTACTGACAGACTCAAGACTGCACTCTTGAGCTCTTAAGTGCATTTTAGTGTTACATGGAGCTGTAATTGTTTCTCCTGTCCATGCCAAAGTTGCTAAGTCCTAATGTGACAAACTCCACAGAAATAATTTTTGTTGAAGTTAAGCCAAAGTCAGTGTGAAGCTTCAGCAGCGACTCTCACTGGGCTATCGTCTCTTGGCTGTAGCTGAACAGGAGTTACTCTCTGCAGTGTTAAGCACCATTTTTCACCCATGCATGCTGCACATGGGCTGGGCCCTAAGGTGCAGCCTGTTGTCATGATCCAACAGAGTGACTCGCTGAAAGTGCGTAGATTGTGGCTGACCCCTCAGCACCACACCATCACTTTACTGTGAAGTGATGAACCATGAACAGGACACGAGAATATCAGAGGTTTTAAACTGGTCAAAGACTTTCCTTCTGTTGGATCAAATCTGATAGAGCTGCAGATGAGCATTTTGTAGAACATGTTCCCAATTTGGATAATTACTGACTCTTTATCAGGTGGAGGTAAAAGTTTCAAATCTCTGGCTTGGTGATTGGTACAGAGAGGCTTATTGTTTTGCATTTTTGTCTGGCACGCAACAGATGATGTACGTTCAAGATTTTAATTACTCTAAATATAATTATAATAAATATTTGCATATTTTGGAAACATTTGTTTGACTTCCAAAGAAACCATTTACAAAGGCCTCTTTCATGACACATGTTGTAATATTCAAATATCGACCTGAAAACCTTTATGTGAACTCTGAGTGCAGGTTTTTTTGTCGAGCGCAGTCCCCACCAGCACATCCAGAGGAGACGACAGCACAGAGAGGAGGAGGAAACTAATGTGAGTTCAGATTCTTTTGTGTTTAATTTCTTTTAAAATGTTTTATTCCCACCTCTCCATACAGGTGTCTGCAGCGCTTCTTCTTTATTTAGGTCTTGTTTTAAATTATTGGATTTGGCTTTTTCATTTATCAGAGAATTAGGTAATTTATGAATTGATTGTCGGGCGGCACAGTGGCGTGGTGGTTAGCACTGACGGTTTAGGAACAGCTCGAAAAAACATGAAGAACAGCACAAGGTGTTGACCTGGCCTCCAAATTCCCAAAAGTATTTGTGGGCTCACAGGACCCAACATTTTGTTTCCAGACACCACAGGACACCCTCAGAAGGCCCATGTCCATTCTTTGATGAGCCACAACTGTTTTGGAGGCACAAGGGAGACCTACACAATATTAGGTGGGCAGTCATAATGTTATGCCTGATCGGTGTATGTCTTCATGTAGCTCCATGGAGATGTCACTATGTACCACACCTGCTATATATGGTAGAAATGATAAATAATAATAACAATACAAACCTATTTGACCTTTTTGATGTCAAACAGAGCTGCAGCTTTAATTAATGCGGCTACACCTTTAGGTAATTTATTCAATGTGACAGATTATCTCCCAAATTATCTATGCATTCAAGGCTCCATTTAAATGAAGGGACGTGGCGTGTCCCTTTTACGACCCGGGCACTCGTAATGCAGTTTGAATAATAACATTCCATATATGTTTGTTTTTTTAGGGCAGTGTTCCTTCTTCACGTGTCAACTTTATGAGTACCACTTTATTAATAAGTTTGAAACCTGGAATAATGCCCAGGCCCACTGTAAAAACCACTATACAGAGCTGGCCACAGTGCCCAACAGGAGGTCCATGGAGAGATTGTTTACATCTGAAGATGATCATACAGAAGCCTGGATTGGTCTGCAGAAGCAGACAGGATACACCAGGAAGTGGCACTGGTCTCTGCCAGGGGTTACTGAGCTACAGTGGTTTGAAAATAAGCCAGAAGAGAACTGTGTGACGATGAACAGCACTGACCCACTCTGGGGTTATACTCATCCTTGTACTCAAAAGCATGCATTTATCTGCTACAGTGGTGAGACTGCAATGCTATTCTTTTATTTCTTTCTTTGTTTTTTTTTTTTTATCAAACCCCATTGTTTTTACTGAAAAATGTTTGTCCGCTCATTCCACAGAACAAAATGAAACCGGCAAAAACTTCCATTTAATTCTGATGAAGAAAATGTGGCAAGAGGCCCAGAGCTTTTGCAGAGAAAATTACACCGACCTGGTCAGTGGGCTCGAACAGATTAAAGACCCAGAGATCCAGAGTCTGATGAAAACTGTGAATGAATCTGTGTGGATCGGCTTGTTCAGAGACATCTGGAGCTGGTCAGATGGGAGTAATTATGGTTACAGAAACTGGGAAAGTGTTCCCGAACAAGACACCGGTGACCATTCTTGTGCCACGTTAAAGGAATCAGGAAAATGGGGACGTGATGTTTGTCACAATCGTAAACCCTTCTTCTGCTATTATGATGAGTCATCCTTTCATGGTGATTATAATTATTCCTAAAACACGTGATTTCACAGTGACTGCTTTCTTTAATGGTGAAATTTATGTTATTTCTTATGATGTCACAAGCAAAACTGAAACTTAAATTACCCACAAAATAACACGTTTTCCAAAATCCTTTTTGGAGGCGGATGTTCTCAAATTTAACACAACACCCCATGTTTGTTTGTGTCCAGACAAACTGGTCCTGATCAACAAAGAGAAGACCTGGGAAAACGCCTTAGAGTACTGCAGGGCGAACCACCATGACCTGGTCTCCATCACTGAACTGGATGAGCAGAAGAGGGTACAGATCTGGGTCCAGAAGAGCCCCGAGATGGCCAACACTTCCTACGTCTGGCTGGGACTGCGTTACAGCTGCCCTCTGGATTTGTGGTTCTGGGTCAGTGACAAGCTTGTGTGGTACAAGAACTGGGCCTCAGGGAGACACACTGACAAGGAGTGTGATGTGGCGGTGGCCATGGACAGAAGTGGACAGTGGTATAAAAGAAATGAAAATGAAAAGCTTAATTTCTTCTGTTCATCATGGTAGACATTCAAACCACTCTCATTCACTTATACTATATATTTCTGCTCTTCAGCACAGTGTAGTAATCCCAACCGAAAAACACTGTTAAAATAGTACAGTGATAACTTCTTCTTCTCGTAGCATTTTACCCATATTTATAGTTATATGTTTCTTGTTAATACACATTTTTAAAATGACAAATATATATAAATACAGCAGAATGAACCAGTCTTTTTATACTGACTTCTTAAAGTTGAATGTTTCTCCTTATGTGCTCCACCCTCATTGGTCTCACCTGTCTCTTGTTATTCCATCAGCCCTTGTGTGTGTGCGAGGGTGTATATATAACCCTGCCTTTCTCTTTGTCCTCTGTAATGCTGTCTGTGATGTACCTCTGTTTGTCTGACCGTTAATTTCCTTGTGTTTCTACTCTTACTGAGTTTCCTGTTTTGTTTTCGGGCCTCACCTGTTTTTGTAGTTGTGTTTCTTTTCGTGCAGCACCTTCATTTTTGGTTAGAAAGGTTTTCTCCCTGGCTCTGCCTCTCTCTGTGTCCCACAGTTGGGTGGGTCCTACTTCACCAGAAACGGCGACATTGTTGGGTGTTCAGAAGGTTTTTGTCTTTTTTCTTTTTTTTTCTTGATGAGGTGACGACTATTCACAGTCATGAGAGCACCCGTGTCAGCTTGTCTGGTGGATATGACCAGTACTTTTCCTAATTATTCCTGGAAGGTTTCCTGGGAAAAATAGTTGGCTGTTCAGGATGCCCCAAAATGAACTGTCCATAGTAGTTGAGTTGTATATATTTTTTTTGACTAAAGAAAACTATGTCACCTTTATCTGAAGTTGAAGTTAAATTAAACAGTAGTGGAATTGGGACAAAGCAAATGAGGGTGGTTGTCTTCTATTAGTTTCTTATTAAGTGAATTATATTTGTGATAATATAAAACATAGTTTTGTCGTACTATTGTAAATGTCACTTTTTCATTTATCACACATGATTTGATTGTTCATGACTTCAGCCTTAATCAAATCAAATCATTGCATTATGTTAACCTTTCATTATCTGGATCATATAGCACAATATATTAAAATACAGCTGCATTAAATACAAACGGTGTTGGGTTTTTAATGATCTTATTTAATTTAAGGTGTTCATCGTTCACCTGTGCAGTCATGAAAATGCTGATTTATTTTTTTTAATTTTCTCCCTTTTGAAATTCTTAGCATCCTCTCTTTTCCGTGGCTACTACAAGGGTCAGTTCACACTAATGAATGAAATTATTTTTATTGTTTTACTAAAAATATGTATCAGATTTAGATTTTGTTCGACTTGCAAGCTGTTATAAAAACCAGAGGTGGTGCCACAAAGTACTAGTGGTGTGTTGAAGTGTTCTTTTATTTGTTTTTCATGATTTCATATTTTTTTTCCCTCTGATTTCTTTTAGTGTTTCTTAAAGCCAGAAAGTTGCCATTTGAAATGACTTTAGTTTTGTGTCATGTCTGTGATCTGCTTTTGTTCTACAAAATTAAACAGCTGAATGAACATCCTTCAAGACTGGTGATTCCATAATTTTTGTAGTAGTATGTGCGTCTTTCCCTTGGACGCCCCCAGAACCAAGAATTGCCACTGTTTGTCATCTGTCTGTATATCAAGAGTGAGTGATGCACAACAGTCTTTAATTCACAACAGCTGTATATGCCTCATGCACAGAGTCACACTTGTGATTTAATCATTTTCTTTGCACCAAACAGAAAATTTCAAAAACCAGGCAACGTCTTTTTCTTTTCTTTTTTTTGGTCTACACCTCCACCTACTGGTCATCAGTGGTATAGCATCCATTCAGAGAGAGGTAGTGTGGAACCCTTTTGGCTCGTACTAAAAGCAGCTGAGGAAATACTTTTCACTGTGCAAACTGCAAGTCTGAATAGCAGTATCCTAAATTAACCATCAAGAAGATAATAGCCAAAAGGCTTAGGAAGTATACCCTGTTACAGCATGGTTTCATTTAAATCTGTGAAATGGTGTGAAGACGTTACATTAATCACTGTGTGTTTGGTCTGCTTCATTCACGTGCCCGTACACCGGTTAAAGTCACATCTTTGCTTCAAGTATATGAGAATGATCGAGCCACTTGTTTCCTCTTTGCCAGTTGGTTAGGCACCACTATCTCCAGGAGCGTCCTCACTAGTTTCAGCCGCCCCGTCTTAATCAGAGCCCTGGATAACTCTGTGACCTCTGTCGTGTGTGTTCTGTAAAGGCACCTCAGCTCGGCCTTTACCAGGTCCTGGGGGTATCTCTCTTCTGCCTTGTGCACCCACAGCTCCAGCTGGGTGACGGCAGAGTCGGGGTCGGGGCCTTCCTGCATGTACAGAGCCAGGAGAGCCTGTAGGAGGCAGTGCAGCGCTGTGGTGTCTGTTCTCCCCGGTCTTTCTAACTCCACGGCCCGTTTGAAACATTCTGCAGCGTTCTGCTCCTCGCCTTTCATTAGGAGGCAGCGCCCTCTGAGAACATGCAGGTCCGGCAAGGTGTCGCCCAGTTCAAACTGTAGGGCGTGAGACAGACTCACCAGGGCGCTGTTCACTGCACTCTCATTCACCAGAAGGCTCTCCTGGAACGCGTCTACTCCCATGTAGTAGTAAACCTAAAAGTGGAGACACACTATAAATCTGATGCTATAAAAAAACCAAAAAAACCCAGAAATCATCTGCATTATACTTTATGCCGTTACCTGTGCCATTTCTAGATGAGTCCGCAGACATGGACGTACACTGAGCACCTTGTCCAAGTCTTTTCTAGCCTCATTTAGCTTCTGTCGGTCTGGGATTCCACCATTATGATGCTTTGCCTTCTCCAGGTCTCTGACATACAGGACCATATTGATCTAAAAAGGAACACATGCTTATCTAGTTGCCCATGATCGTCAAGTCTATCCATCTATTCTAAGAGGGTGGGATACGCCAACAAGCGTTTGACTGGAAAGTGTCACGGGTGCGGTACCTTGGCACGGGTGCAGTAAGCCTGCCAGTTGAGCTCTGGATCTGGCAGCACGTTCAGGGCCATGTTGCAGATCCCCGTTGCCATCTCATGTTTGCCCAGAAGAACAAAGACCCTGGCCAGAAGGTTCAGGGTGAATGCATCATCACTGGCCATGTTTATGGCCTGAGGACAAAGATAATTCTGTTACTGTGGCACAAGAAAAGGAGGTAACTACTGTACAAATTATTCTGTGAAATAGGACTAACAGGCCTTTAACACCTTAGATTAAGTAGGAACTTCTAAGTGCAACCAGCTCCTGCAGCAATGATAAGGAAAAGCCAGATAATACTGATGACTACCTTCCTACATTTCTTGGTGACGGCACAAAGATAAAGTATATCTATCTATCTACCGCTGAAAACATGTCAAGGTAAATCTCACATGCAATACTTTTGACATCCTTGATGCAAAAAAGTGTGTTTTTTTTTAAAAAAATGATGACATGCAGTTCTGGTATTGTTTACCTTCTTGCATGTATCAGCTACGGCATTCAATATTTGTGCAATACGGTACATTTAACTGTATATTCCATAGTCATATTTATATTTTTATTCATATTTATATTCTATATTCATATTACAGTCCATGTCAGAAATCAGTGAACGAAGAAGTGCTGATTCTAAACCAGCTGTTAGGAGGTACTCTGCAGATGGCAGTCATTATTATCGTGTTGATGATGAGGATTACATTTTATTTTTTATTTTTATTCTCTGTGTGCAAGGCCTCCCTTAAATCCCCATTAAATCTAACACTATGGATTATTCATTTGGATCATCTTTAGTATAAACTCAAACAGGTCTCAGTAGCCATCAAACAACACATATATACAGTTCAGAAACCTAAGTAGTTCCCGGCTAGCCTGATATTTGGCCAGAGAGGTCGATGTGAGGGTTAACTCACGGTTCCAAAGCAGGACAGAGGATCAGAGGCAGAGTAGCCACAGTCGTGCACCGACATTGGCACCGAGGAAAACTCGTCCTTCCTTTCCAACATGATGCCGATGTAACACCAGGCTAGAGCTGACAGGAGAGATCAGAATGACTTTCACCAGCTTCTTCTTTCAACATACTGGATGCAATTATTTTATCCAGCTATTTGAAGGGATCATTCTCAACACATAGTTCCTAACAATACACACCTAAAATCCAGATTCTGATCTACGTCTGCTCCACCACTCACTACAACATCAAATGGTGTATTTAGAGTACCACATTCATAACCATCGTCTAAATATATAATGGTGAGGAATAAGTTTTGCTGATAATACTTTTGCCCAGTTAATATTTTGAATACAAGACTAGTACTTTTTTGTATCGCATGTGTTGGATACATCTTGCACCGCTGCCAAAATCAAGTAATACCAGAAAAACCGTGCTTTCTGGTATTGTATGTGCAAAGGAGCAGATAAAATCACCCGGAGACACACTGGTTTACCTTTGTGCTGCATTTTCTCAGATGCCAGTGTTTCCTTGAGAAGCTTCAGTCCCTTGTTGTAGTGAGAGAGTCTGGAGTATTCAGAATCCGCTTTGGTCCTTATGATGTCGTCCAGCCTGCAGGGAGAAAGGAACTTGAGCATTTTCCCACCATGCAAAGAGATGTCTCCCGTATCTATTGAGGTTCGGCCTTTACCTTACATAGATGGTTGCCATTTTAAAATACCAACTTCGCTTTTCTTCCATTGGTATCTGAAAAACAACGGCCGTTTTAGATGCATGAACAATGTTTTTCACTCCGCTAGAATTTTAAATGCTAAGCTAACAGCTCTTACAGTACTAAATTTGTGATCTGGTGCAACAGTGAACACAAATAATAACATATATTTGGCCTGACTTGACTGTGGGATGAGTTTGATGTTCACTAATCAGTAAAGATTTTAGTTTTTCATATCCACATCTCACCAGGCCATCTCCATACACCAGTGCTCTGTTGTAAAGTGTCAGTGCTGCCATTAGCCTCTCTCTCAGGTCATCGTCGCCGTCCAGCTCCACGTCATACGGATACACGTAGGCCTGCTCGGCCAGGCAGCGTGCGGCCAGTATTCTGCTCTCCTCCAGGGAGGCCTCTCCACCGTGCAAGCCCATGAGATGGGACACTCTGTCCGCACACTCCTCCTCCTCCAGCTCCCTCCCCAGCTTGCCGTACACGTAGCCCAGGTTGGCCCAGGCGTTGAGGTTTCCAGGGTCCTCTTTACAAATGCTCCTGAATTGAAGAGAAAAAAAAACAAACAAAAAAAAAACACTTGAGCATTTGAAGTAATTTAAACATCCTTACTAGTGTGCTGCAGATTGCCACTCTGGCCAAACTATTGTATACACAACTCAAGACGTCTTTAGCCATGCGCACAGCTTCGCTACATTTACTTTTACTGTATCTTTAACAATAACTTGACACTTTGAGTTTAGTTTAATAGGACTGTACAATAACACTGTTGATATCACACCAAAACATTAGCACATTAGCATTTCCATCAGGAGCATTTTAGCATTTAGCTCAGACTACATACAGCCTTATAGAGCAGCTAGCATTTTTACTGCCCTTAGCTTGGACATTGGTGTCAGCAAGAAATACCTTACGTGCCCTGGCTTCAAAAAAGGAATTACAGAGTTAGATTCATGGTTTAGATAAAAAAGCGAAACTAGAAATACATAGTTAGTTAGATAGTTCTGTGTCCAGTAACTTCATCACAGAGAAACAGATAGCCTATGAAAGATAAGCATTTAAGTTATATAATTGCGTTGCTTTTTGGGGCAAACATTGATATGCGATTAAAATGTGATTAATCGAGATGAATTAATGGTTTCTCCTTGTGTCCTCTGCCCTCATTAATTTCACCCTTGTCTCATTAACCCCTCTGCCCACTTGTATATTCTTGCCTTTCCCACTGTTCTCTGTCAAGCTGTCTGTTCTGCTACCCTTGTGATGTTGTCTCTGTTTGTCCTACACTCTCGCTTCCTTGTATTCCTTAACTCTTTGTCTTGATTTTGGTCCTTATCTTTTTTTGGAGTTGTTTTTTTGGACACAGTGTCTTTCATGCTGCACCTTTTGTTCCCTAAGCCTTTAAGTTTTTGTTAAAGTGGTGTTATTTCTAACTCCTGCCTTCCCTTTGTGTCCCGCGTTTGGGTCCTAGTTTATCAGAAACCTTGACACAATACTTCATCAGTTTATGCTAAGAATCATTAAAGTTAAAAGCAATACAGTATGCACCTTCTAAAGGTAATACAAACAAGAAAGTATTAGTATCAGCCATTACTTGTGTCTCATAGGATCAAGGTGTTGATTTTATTGTCCCATATTTAAAACACTGCAGATAATAAATTAAGTGTTGTTTGGGGGAATCGTGCGTAAAAGACAAATTTCAGCAGCCTATGTGTGATCTATCGATCTGTTACTAGCTAGTACCTCTAAAGAAACCAATATATAAAATAAATTATCCGTTGTTCTGTTTGCTCAGTGAATATTCTGCCTTAAAAAACAATAACAGCGTATGACCACCTGAATATTTCTTCGGCCGTGTCCAGCTGTTCAAGGTGAAAAGCCAGCAGGCCCTGAAGATTTCGGACGGCGTACTGTAGGTACCCAACCTCGGCCTCGAGGTCCGCTCGCAGACTTTCCTGTTTTAGACAAGTGTCCCGATGTCGCAGCTTCACAGGTCCAACGGGATCGCAGTTAAGATTAAGCTCCAGATGGAAGTGGCCAGGGAAGTAGTCCATGTCCTCCATGAGAGACTCAATTTCCTCTGTAGTGTCAGTCTCCATGGCCTCCCCTTCCTACACCTCAAGAAAAGAAAAAATTCTGCCCGTGTGTACTTTAGCTGAAGTTACTGGACAAGAAAAGGCACCGTTCTCCTCGGTACACTCTTACGCAATTCACTCTTGTCCTCCGAGTGCAGACAGGTTGGACAGGTTAGGCTTGGGAGTGACTAGGGAGTGTTAATGGGAAACAGTGAATAATTATGTATGTCTAAACATTATTGTCTGAAACTATTTGCCCATTGGATTCTCATTCTTAACACTCCCAGCTTGTTTATCTGTATAAAAATTCTGCTGGATGATACTGAGAAGTGATCAGTTTTAGGGTTTACAACAGAAACACTGACATTCTGACCGGGGTCCATTTTATCTGCATTGTGGGTTTTGTAAAAATTAATTTTGAACCGTTGTTTTTGAGAATGTTTCAGATGTTTTTAGCCCCCCTCTCTACCCTTGTGCTACAGCAGCAACCAACAGAAGAATGTGACCCATCAGGATTAGTTTGACAGGGGAAATAATGAAACACAATCCCTGTTTTTTTTTTTTTTTCACCTCTTTTATTTCAGTTCTTTATGCAGTAAAGTATGACCTGCAAAGCACAATATATTTTTTTAATTTACCCAGTATAATCAGTGCATGACAAAACGAGACAATTACCCAAAGAAAACATGCAGCTTTTTGATAAGCTGCTGAAACGCTGAGCCGCCGACAGATAACCAACGCAAGGAGATATGCAAATCTCTCTCTCTCTCTCTCTACGGTTGAACAAAACAAAACATTCACTGTGAAGCCTTTTGCGCTGACTGACTGCGTGCCATAATACTCGCTTCGAAAATCAGATTAACAAATGGTACACACATGGTTTTGTTTCGGGATGATTACGCTTACAAGCCCGAACTCTTCCACCAGAGGGTAAACTTGTGTTACAATAAACCAGGCCTAACAGCGCAACAAAAGGGCATTTCATGCTGAAAGCCCCCTCAACAGTGATGGTTGTCAAACAAGTGCGAAACTCCACTTAAGATGAATGTCACATCCAGCTCTGAGGTGCCTGGTCGCGATTTACTGTATCTCTGTGTGTTGGGTATTTCTTTATTTTGTAAAGTCTCTATGACTTCAAATGTCTTCACTTCCCCCGTGCGGCTCCTGATTGTTAGCCCCACCCTGATGTGTCTCACCTGTGCCTCGTTGCTCCCCTTGTATTTAGTCTCCGTGATTAGCTTCTCCCTTTGCCGGTTCGACTTTGTGCTCCATGTCAGAAATGTTCTAATCTCTTCCTAGTGTGCTTTTCTTTTCTGTTCTGTTCCTCATGATTTTTGTGGACTTTGCCTTTGCCTCTATTCTATTTCAAGCCACCGCCTGAGTTGTGAGCTTGACTCTTTCTCAACTAGTTCCTCGTTACAATGATCAGACAGCTCAGAAAGAAGCATTTTAATGATCGACAGATGAGGTGCAAGCCAGGACTGACGACAAAGAAAGAAGTGACAAAAATTTGAGCAATAAGAGAGATGATAGCAGCAATAAACAACAATAAACGTACAGTGACACAGCAATTTAGATAAAACATGAACAATAATAGAGACTGAGAGATGACTCAGGAGAAGCTGAGTACATTGGCAAACAATTTTGGTGGGAGACAGCTTGGTGTTACTTGGTGTTCCAGTGCGTCCCACAGATACTTGATCAGTTTGGGATCTAGTGAATTTGGAGGCCAGGTCAACACTGTTCAACGCTGTTCTTCATGTTTTTTTTAGTTGTTCCTAAAGTGTTTTTGTGCGTGTGCCTGTGTCAGGGATGTCTGCTGCCATCGAGGAGTGTCATTGCTATGGGGTGGGGGTGCCTGGTCTGGTCTAGGTGGGTGCTACATGTCTAAGTAACATCCACAGGGATGAATGCCAGGTCCAAAAGTTTCCCAGTAGAACACTGAATTGTCACAAGATGGTCAATTTCCTTCTGTCAGTGGTTTTAATGTTGTGGCCGATCGGTGTAGCTTGGTCAACTGAAAGTCCTTAAACTTGGTCACGCATATTATGATGACAAGACCTAATCTAAGTCTTCTTTAGCGTGTTTTCTGCAGCATAGGGTCTTCACTATATTTATATTTGCTCTTGTTGTGTCATATTTTACTACTGCTTAATGAGACGCTTTGGCCAATGAAAATATGTGGTTCTGCCTCCAAGATTTGAGGAAAATTTACATCTTTGGTGGTATAGTGGTATTATTCTATGTCTTAGAATAGTCATAATTATGCGCGGCAACAGCTTCTAGAAAACAAAGAGTGAACGCAGTAGCACTGTATTCATGTGGATTTTGCAAGTGAGATATGCTGGACTTCTAAAAGCAACACGGCCGTTCTGAAAAGGAAAGAAGCAGCAGGGACAGACAGGTCAATGGGAGCGGTATGCCTAATACTAAACGTGCAGGTTTTAGTGTAACTAGAAACCCGATCACCTGGGGCAAACCCACGCAAATACACAGAGAGAGCATGCAAACCCACACACAAATACCTCAGTCACGTTTGAACCGCTGCTGCCTCTGAACCGCTGTTACAGTAGATACTGCCGCCGCCAGAATGGGTTGCATAATGTAGCGCTGGTACTGTACACGCGCTGGCAGCCCTTTTCCATTTGTACAATGTGGGTGTGCAGAAATAAGAAAATTTCTTGCCCTCAACAACCGTTGCCATGGCAGCCAGCGTGGATACCAGGCTAATTGCATGGCAACGTAATGGTTACAGATGCTTGTGTGCACCGTTTAAGCCAAAAAGACAAAAATTCACAACATTTCACATATTTTACGTTCCAGCAGCTAAGAGCCAAAGCAAAGGTATTACAACAGGAAGGTTGACCCACCACCCCACAATAATCCCCACGGCCTTCACAGTTTACTCCCCTCTGAAGTGGGATTAGGATATGTGCCCCACATGCTGGTAGGGGTTCTTTTGCTTTCAATCTAACCCCTTGTTAACCTACTTAGTTGTATTTGCGTCTGTCTGTCTTAATTTCTGGTACAAAGCGCAGTCGGCGTGAAACAATAAACACAACAGACATATGCACCTGACAAAGAGCATCCCCATTTTTTAAATTTAAACTCATTCAGCTCATGATACTGATATATAAGATCAAACTTTGCAAAACTTGCAGTACATGGGAGCTGACAAGGTTAATTTAGGCCCCATCTAAAATGTACATCCAAAACGGCTTGGGCAGATTTTCTGTTGATAGATCGCCCTTTTTTAGACACTTCAAGCCGACGTTGTTTTCATCTGGGCCTCGTCCCCGCACTAAAACCTAGTTTCTTATTAAGAAAAATATAATACGGCCTAATCAGATAATGTGGCCAGGTCTTTGTCAGTGGTTTAACTGGCTCCCTATTCATAATATACGCCATATCCAGGTTTTAAAATGAAGTCGGTTAATTAATTCTGATTATGAGTGCAAGAGCAGTAATAATAAATCTAGCAAAAGAAAAGTTAATCCGCTACTTCTTGTGCAGTATCGTGTTTGAATGGTTTTCTGTCCTCCTTATTTAGAACTGAAATGCGTGTTAATATGGTAAACCTGCAGCAATCAAGCTTCTGAGTTCTAACGCTAACCCTGACCGGAGTGTAGATGGGATTTTTGGCACCCCTCATGAGACGTGACAGCGAATACAGAGGATCATAGGAAAGCCTTATTAATCCGGACTTTACACCTTCCCATCACCTCTCTCTAAACCGAGCACTCCTCTGTATTTTGTTACACCCTCACTATGACAATATTAAGTCTTAGTCATGTCAGAAGAAAAGAGACAACCCTAATCCACTCCCACTTTTGTACCCAGCTTTAAAGCCATTGTTATTTTTTGCACATTTCCACCCCCTCCCCTTAAGCAGAGACTCCCTCCACCCCCCCACCCCCCCACCCCCCCTTTATTCCCCTGAGCCAAACATGTACATTCAATTAGTGCGCCTCTCTAAGTCGCTTCATTGATGACTGTATTTCCATTGTTAGTCAGCTTCTCCCTGGCAGCCCGAGTCAGTGTTTCCAGTTAAAAGCATCTCTTTAGCTCTCCAGAGGCCGTTCCTTGCTGCAGATTACACCACCGAATGCGTCTTTGTGGTGTGTCTGTGCTGTCTATGTGTCTGACGGACATATACACCGATCAGCCACAACACTAAGACCACTGAAAGGAGAAGTAAATAACATTGACCGTCTTGTGACAATTCAGGGTTCTGCTGGGAAACTTTCGGACCTGGTATTCATTGGTGTGGATGTTCCTTAGACATGTCGCACCCACCTAGACCAGACCAGGCACATGCACAAAAAAGGTTTAGGAACAACTGAAAAACAACATGGCCTCCAGATTCACTAGATCCCAAACTGATCAAGTGTCTGTGGGATGATCCACAGAGACCCCTCTCCTCAACCCATAGGACCCAAAGGCCCCCACTAACAACATTCTGTTGCCAGACACCACAGGACACCCTCAGAAGGCCCATGTCCATTCTCTGATGAGTCACAACTGTTTTGGAGGCACAAGGGAGACCTACACAATATTAGGAAGGTGGTCATAATGTTACGCCTGATTGGTGTACAATAACTATGCAGCATTTACAGTAAGTCACTGAAGGATGAAATGATTTGATATTGATGATTTGTGTTGTGTCTGTTTCAAATTTGTTAAATAACATCAATTTATAGATTTACTGCCAGTCCGCTAGTCTCATAACCACAACCCTAAACCCGACTTATTATCTCAGGTTTAGTTTCCCATGAGGAGGTTTAGGTGTGTCGAGGAAAACAAATCCGTCTGGACAGTGTTTACGTAGGACGTGAGAAAGTTGTCATTTAGTGACACGGGGCGTGAGTGTGAAAGTGTTTTGGAGACCGTCTTTAGTAACACCTACGTCTGCCGTACCTTCTTCTTCTTCTTCTGTAACTGCTTGTTCCTGTGAAGGTTCTCCAGGTCTGCTGGAGCCTATCCCAGCTGTTATTGGGCAAGAGGTGGGGTACACCCTAGACAGGTCTCCAGTCTATCACAGGGCTAACACAGAGAGACAGACAAGCATTCACACTCACACTCACCATACCTAATTACGCTAATTAGACTCTTCATCTTAATTTCACTGTGACTCTGAAATATTCAGTACACCTATATACTGCATGTTTATGATACTTCAGGACATCGGTACTATGTTTTTGTCCCCTGGTCACTAATGCAAAGACTGTTTTTACTGGCCGCGCCAGTTTCTGTAATATTTTGATCTCACATTCAAACAATATGTCATCCTTTCCTCAGTTGCCCTATGCCTCAGTTGATTAAAACACTTTGTATGGCCAAGCTCAAAACCTTATTTAATTCATAGGTAAATGTACACAGCATTAAAACTACTGAGAGGAGAAGTGAATAACATCGACCATCTTGCAATAATTCAAATGTTCTGCTGGGAAACTTTTGGACCTGGCATTCATTCATGTGGATGTTACTTAGACATGTAGCACCCACCTAGACCAGACCAGGCACCCCCACCCGAAAGTAATGACACTCCTTGATGGCAGCAGTCATGCCAAGCAGGATGCAGCCTGACACAGGCACACACACACACAAAAACTGTTTAGGAACAACTAAAAAAAACATGAAGAACAGCACAAGGTGTTGACCTGGCCTCCAAATTCACTAGATTCCAAACAGATCACCTATCTGTGGGATGCACTGGAACAAGCCTGATCCACAAACAACATTCTGCTGCCAGACACCACAGGACACCCTCAGAAGGCCCATGTCCGTTCTCTGATGAGTCTCAACTGTTTTGGAGGCACAAGGGAGACCTACACAATATTAATAAGGTGGTCATAATGTTATGCCTGATCAGCGTATCAATAGGTCATTGGATGTATTAGTAATAACTATCTAATCTAAAATGTTCTATTAGGAGACTTTTTTTTTCCTGCAGAACAAGTACTTTTAATATTTACACTTAAACTACAGATTTCTTTATAATAATATATGTGCTTTTACTTTAAATGTTTCTTTACATTATAAGTGCGGCAACACTGTGATGTTCTCTGCTGCTGTTATTTTATTTTGGTAGTCCGCCCAAACCCTCAGGGGTTCCTTTAAAGGTGATTGTATTTTGAAAGTCAGACGTGGACCCGGAAGCTGGTCAGTGTCGCCGCGTGCCGCTTGACGGTGTGGGCTCTCCTCCTCTCTCCCACTCTGCGGTTGCTGGTGGCTGTCATCATGCAGGTGGAATCTGCGCAGTGTGGATGAGCGTCGGGATCTCCAGCGAGGCAGACAGTAGTCAGCCTCACCAAAGCTCAGCTGCAGAGAGCAGACGCAGGACGCTGGACAGACTGTCCTCTCCGCTGTAGGGGACCCAGTCACCAAAGCCACGGGACATGAACAGCAGATTGCGTTATATATGCTTTGACTTGATCGCCACCGGTTTATGACGTATAGAGTAGCGGATTGATAGTTTTACGCAAGATGACGAGACAGTTAAAACACCAGTAGGGGTTTTTTTTTTTTTTTTTCTAGGCATCATTCTGTTGGAATAACCGCACACTTTTGTGTTGACACTGTCAAAGTGTTTTTTTTTTTCCCTCTCTTGGCGCAGTCCAACTCAGGAGGAGTCGCATAGGATGCCATACAATCCTAAAGGAAGCGACTCTCGCAGCTTGACGGGCAACAGTCTCAAAGAAACCAGACGGACGTAATCGTTATTTATTTATCTTTTTTTTTCTTTTTTAATTATTATTTTGTTCGGTTTAAACTCACGGGCACGATGGATGAGGGCACCGCCAGCGAGTCCATCCCAGATCTGAAAGACATAGAGATGAAAATTGGCCGGAAAACGCCCGAGGGTTTGCTCAGGTGGATGCGGGAGGAGGCGTCCTCTCTGCGGGGAGGAGACGCCAAGCTGACCACCGCGCACGACACCAGCAAGGAGACGGGCAGGAAGAGTTTGGATGAGAAGATCAGGAAATTGAAGATGGAGATGGTAAGAGTGCTCCGGCGCGTGTGGGTCGACTGTTTGGGTTGTTTTTTTGTTTTTTTTTGGATGCACAGCTGTCGTATTGATGCACCTTAATAAAGGTTGAGAATTTGATCCGGCTCTGCTCCACTGGAAGGCTGCTGTTGTGTCACTTGTGAATATTTGATGAACAGATCGGTCCATCATGTCTCGAATGTGAAAATGATGCATAGGTGCAGAACACAAGACATAAATATGTATTAATGAGGGAAATCCTAGTTAATTATTAGTATAATTTATCCAAGTTCACGTTAAAATGACTGCCACATACTTCTTAAAGCTCAACAACATCTCAGCATTCAGTGCCGAATGTGTTAAAGTCTGAAAGGCATTTAACATGCTGACAGTGGTGAATATATGGCCATGTTCAATTCTCCAAAGGGACATCCTCTGTCTCTCCTTCCTGCTCCTACTGTGCATTCGGAGACCACAACGGAACTCCGTGAAATTAAATGTCCGTATTCTTGCCATAAAGGTCAGAAAATCTTCACAGAGTTGCCAAGGTTTGTTTTTTTCATATTCCTCCTGCAGCTCTGCTCCTTGTGACCTTACCACTGGACGTTTCTTCAGGGCTGCCTAGTTTTCCAAACACTTTTTGGGCCCCTGCTAATTGTTAGGGCCTCCGGTAACCGCAGCTTTTTAGTTATTTCTAAACCTCGTACTGTCACATTTAAGCGTTGTACTTGCCCGTAGATGCTTTAGGGTTTTCTGTAAAGGTGTTTCCATCTTAACATTAGTTGCGTTTGGTCCCATAGCTGTTGGGGAAAGTACCCTCATTTTTTTTTGTGTGTGTGTGCAGGAAATGAGAAAGATTACAACTCAGTGTAAAGCATATTTCTTTGTCGCTCCTTCGTCTCCAGCAGTAAAGGAACCAAGCCGATTGCTTGAACGCTTGGATGCGACACCTGGCATTTTCAAATAACCACGTGAACATTAATAAAACGTTAGCCGTGCAGTGCTCTTATAACGTCATCCTTAAAGACATGGAAGTAAACACAGAGATAAGGATGCATTGCTATACCAGCAGCAAGCTGGTCGTTGCATCACTTCACTGTTCCTAGTGGCGGTTTCAAAGCAAACAGGAAAAACAAAAAAATCCCTTGAAGGTTTGTAGTTCTTGTGGGAAGTTAATCTCAGAGGATCCACAGAACTGTTTGGTTCAGAGGTGTCTAATGATGTCCCCTTACTCTCAAAGCACAGTTTCATTCCAGAGCTGCAAGATTTGGTAATTAATTGCAGCTTCTCGCAGAGATCGGTAAAGGTTTGTACAAAGAGACAGATCATTTTAAAACCTGATGAGCATCTACGTTTTCTCGTGATTAAGCATGTCTTTGATTGTGCCTAAAAAGCATCCTCACCATGCCAACAGCTGCACGTTGCTAGGATATGAGTTGACCACCGCAGGCCTGTAGTCTTGTGGCGAATGCACTTTCCTTCTGTTGTCTTTTGGTTAACACTCTGCTCAAACCAATCACACAAATAAGTTTTTTTTATCATCCTTCATTTCTCTACACACTTTGTATTGTTGCGATATATTAGCGATATATTATACTTAAAGACTGCCTTTCACAAATTAAATGATTATCCCGTTTGTTCTCTTGTCCAGCCGAGCCCAGTCTTTGTTTAATGGTGCAAATCAACAGGAAATATTCTTCTTTCAAAACAAATACCTCGCTGTCTTCTTGTTTACACGGACCCCACCTTTCTCTAAACAGCGGAGGTCTAAAGCAACGACGCGCCAGTGCTACAGTTGGGTTTTTTTTTTTTTTTTTTTTTCTTCCCCCCTCTGTGATCATGTATGTCATACATTCCTGTGGCGGATGCAGGCGTGCACCCAGTCTGTGGCTGTGACACGGAGCACATGCACCACCACGGCCCAACTCCCAAACAAAGCAAGCTGTCTTCTGAGGGATAGAGAGAGAGAGAGAGCTGCTCCAAATGGTTACATTCAAACATCCAAAACACATTATCAGCTTGGACGCAGCTTAGAAATAGAAGCTTACTTTACTCACTGCAAACTCATGGTGGTGGCCGTATGTGAGCTTGCCGACTCCTTAAGGAGGAAATAGTGCCACCCCATGCTGTAAATGAACACTTCCTGGGGAAACATTATCAGCTGTTATTATCCTCGTCAGGAATGTGGGCCTGTGAGGTTGGAATCTTCTGCCACTTTGGTGTAGTTTTAATTAGACTCATTGCACATGTAAATGTTGTTTTGGCAAGCTGAAAAGTACAATGCATCATCTGCATATGTAGTCACAGACAGAATTGTATTAGTCATAGGCTGTATAAAGATGGACGGTGGAACCGCTTCTCAAAAGTGAAGCCGTATAGGTCATAAGCTCCGCCCCCTCCATGTTAGTGGATGGGACTTGGTTTCAAGGATGGTTTCTGTTATTTGAGGTGGTTAATATACATGCATAGCCCTGCGATGGACTGGCAACCTGTCCAGGGTGTACCCCTGCCTCTCGCCCGATGACAGCTGGGATAGGCTCCAGCAGACCCCCGTGACCCTTAAGAGGACTAAACGGGTATAGAAGATGAATGAATGAATGAATGAATGAATATACATGCAAGTACAGTGGATAATCCACTTGTAACTGGTGGCGGCAGAGCAAAGCGTAGTATTAATTAAACAAAAACGTGAGTGAGGCTGACGGAAGGGTGGTCGGATCATCGATATCGCGCCTCCGTGTGGTTCCACTCTCGGACCGTACTGATCAGACTCTGGCTCCAAAGTCCCAAGATGGCGCTGCCCGTATCCCCGGGAAAATAGCATCAGTTTGGCCAATGCAAGGAAGTGGGGACACGTTGTCTATATTTACATACGGTCTATGGTGCTAGTGTTTATGTCTGATACAGATAAGTTCCATCAGTTTCAGCTTTGACAAGCAGCTTTGTCATTTGACTGTCTATGAGATGACAGGTTTCCGTGATGCTACCTGAAAAAGCACCCCACTTTGAATTTTATGCACAGCTCACACTGCTGCTAAACATCTGTGATTAATGCATACTGGGCCTATTTTTTGTGTAGTTGTGGGAGTTAAAGAGGGTAAACACCAGTCAGATCAGTTTTTCTTTTCAAGCAAGTGTAAATAAATCAAATTGGACTTCTTTCATATCACATCTCGGCCACTTTCATATGTGGTCCTAGGTCGGATTCATATCTAATCTTTAGTTATGTGACAACTATAATAATGGTCCGACTGGAACATTGCACTTTTCCACGCACTGCGTATTGCATGTCATCTTTATTCAGTGTCTGCACCTCACAGCCTGATAACAATAAACAAGCAGGAGAGCAATACCAGCAACCGCAAGGTCAGTGGAGAGAAGAGGAAGGTGGATGTTTGTTTGACACGTATAGAGAAATTTTTCGGTTTATATATATGCATACGACTTAAATTTTAGTTAACTCTGCATGTGTGAGAGTTTAGCATCTGTTCACACCAACAGTGGCATGCATGTCACTTACAGTGTGCACCATCAAATTAGAATTAAACTCCAAATCAACTGTTCTAGGTTGGAGATGATAAGCTAACCTTTAGTGCACACTTCTCCCGACACTACTGGCAGGCTCCCAAGTGCGTATTTGACCAACGTGCCCGGTTTGGATTCACCAAGCACCCAGAGTTTCCATAAATCTGTCGAGAGCAGGGAAGGAGACTGATTTGTTAAGAGTTTCGGTCGTTAATCAGGTCCGCTGCGAAGGAGGAGGGAAGACGGGGGGAGAGAGACGTGATAGCAATAGAGAGCCACCTTGTAGCTGGAGGGGAGTGAAACTTTCAGCACAGAGCCGGATTGCTCCTCTTCTGTTTTGTGTTGTGTGTGTGGTTGTTTCTTTCATCTGGGAGAGTGCCGTAGTATAATGAGAGTGCAGAGGAGAAAAGATGTGAGCATTGCACTTTCATCCCAAATCTGCTTAGTAAGATGTGCAGTAATGCACGCGCAGAGTGAAGCTAAAAGGAAAGAGCTCTCATGTACACACAGTTGTGCACGGAGTCTAGCAGAGTCCCTGGAGTGTGTAGTGTTTTTTTTTTTCTCTCTCAACACTTTCTGCCATGCTGAGAAGCTCATTGATCCACATTAACAGGCAGGGAGTGAAGGAGGAAGCTGATACACTCCTATTTTTTTTTTTTTTTATGTTTTCACCTCATGTTACTTGTTCATCTGTTACTCTTTGCAGTATCTGCAACCACAGATGTGTGTGTGTGTGTGTGTGTGTACCATATTGTCAGTGTAGCTCTGCCTCTTGTTAAATATCAGGACTAACAGCATGTCATTTCTGATATTACTCACGGGGTATGTTCGACGGTACGTTACAAACACATTGTGTTACAAACGTCTAATTTTGATCTGAGCCTGCAACAAATTGCTATTTTAATCAACACTGGTGTGGTGGCTAGCACTGATGCCTCACAGCGAGAAGGCCCTGGGTTCGAATCCAGGCCGACTGGGGCCTTTATGTGTGGAGTTTGCATGTTCTCCCTGTGTTAGGTTAATTGGTGATTCTAAATTGGTCGTAGGTGTGAGTGTGAATGGTTGTCTGTCTCTCTGTGTTAGCCCTGAGATAGACTGGAGACCTGTCCAGGGTGTACCCCGCCTCTCGGCCAGTGACAGATGGGATAGGCTCCAGAACACCCGCGACCCTCCAGAGGACAAGCGGTTACAGAAAATGAATGAAAATGAACTTCCAGCTCTATATTTTTATTCTAGGATTCCCCTGTCGTATCTTTGCAGTTCAGCTCCCGCCAGAAAACGGGCAACGTTAGCTCACCTCCCCAGGTTATTGTGTCAAACTCACCCTCTTTCTGTTCTGTTTGGTAAAAAATGCGTCCACATCTCTGAGCCTGAAGCAGGTACCCAATAGAAATAAATGATGAGCTCGACACAAGAGCTGAACAACAAAAAGGGATTACTTTTATATGCATCATATATGTTTAATATGAACACGTGACGTTGGCGGAAATTAAATTTCCCAGGTTGTCTTCTAAATGTTTTATACTTGAAATAAAACTGAAATGCAGAATTGAATCCTTTCATTAGTGAAGCTAACTAGCGGATATTTGGCAGCTTTGCTTGACAAATGACTAAAACGAAAATCTAATAAATGCAAAAAGCCTCTCGTGTTGAGCTCATTAGCTTTCTGACACCTGGCTTCAGCCTAATTACTGTACGCATACGGACTTTCTCGGCGTGTACGGCTCGATATGAACATTTTGCAGAACAGCGAGCTGAAGGCAGATAAACGCCGTCATTAATGATATCAGTTTGGGTCCGTGGGTGGGAGCCGTTTTAAAGCCTCTGCCTTCTGAGTTCGTCCCCAGCCGCCCTAATCGGAGACACACTCACCACTGATCTAAACAGATTTACTGGACAGAGACGCTCCTTTGCAGCCAGTGAAGACTGGCAGTCAGCCACACACACACACATACGGAAAAACACACACCAAAGGCCCTTTATGTATTATCTGTTTGGTATTTTAGTCATGATCAGCGTCTGTATATAAAGCTATCAAAGGACGAATGTTGCTTTATGGTTTGAGGGATGTCATTCTCTTCTTTTTTTTTTTTTCTTTTTGTCCTAGTCTCCTTTCTCTTTTCCCTGTCTTCCACCTCTAGGCAGATTAATGTCAGTGCAAAGTCAGCTTTGAGTGCAGAGCTGAGCTGTAGGGAATCGAAATCATGTCTATTTAATGTCAGTCTTTTTTCTCTACCCGACTACTGCCTATCTCCTCACAGTTGTCACAGTCAGCGCAGGGTTTTGTGCTAATTAAATCATTGCTAAATGACCTGCAGCACCTTTATTCCTCCACCACGTTTTACTCACTGTGTTTGACTACCCATCTGTCTTCTACTGTTGATTGTAACTGTACTTTTTATGCACAGTACGCCATGCACGAAAATAAATGGAAAAGGGAACTCTCAGCTGACGAGAATGGGCTTCTAGTGCCAAGCTTAAAGCTGCTACTTATTTTTCTTCTTTTTTTTTTTTTTTTTGTTTTTGCATCGACCTGTGGTTTGTGCAGTGAAACCCTGCCATGTTGCCATCCAGCACATGTCTGGTTTTGCGGTAACACAATGGAAACACAATAACAAGAACAAGTGGATATTTTCCACAGTATTTAGAGGTGAATGCAGACAGATGGAGCTGCTGGAGGTTCACGGAGAGCCAGCGGCGACCTTCTGTTGTCAAATGGAGACTGGTGGGGAGGAGGGGGGGTCACCGCAAGGACGCTGCATGTCTGCAGAGGGAGTGAGTTTGATGGGGAAGGTGAAACAGCAGACGGGGACACCAGGTGATATAATAGAGAGCTGGTGTATGAGATAACCATCTGACTAAGGATTCAGCTGTCTGCTAAGTAGCTCTGAGACATTAGGAAGCTGTTTGGCATCACAAATCACACTGTGCATATGTGGTTATCACACACTGAAGTCTGGATGTCTGTCCTCTGGAGCACCCTGATGAATAACGCTGCGAATGAATGAAGAATAAACTGAAATATTATAATCTAAACACATCTTTAAAAGACCCAGAGGCTCGTGTTTCTGCTTTTGTCCAAGCTGGCTTGTATTCGGATGACTATTTATGGTTATAATAACACTGCGTTAACCAAAGTAACCCTTGAAGTTATTGCTACAACAAAGACAGATTGAAGACAGATGGACGGGAGGAACACGGGGAAACAGCTGACGACAGGTTGCAACCGAGCCAAGAATATTATTAGCGCAGATAAGAATGATGTCTTAAATAACAGAAGTGAACGTAATGATTCTGTAACGATGTCCCAAAACTTGCAGAGCAGCTTAATCATTTAAGATTGAGGGTTTTCATTGAAACAGGAGACGAAGAAATATCCGTAAACAGAGCCAATGAGCAATCAATATTGAGACGTTTTACCTAAAATATGTCGGTATTCATAGTTTGTGTGTCTTGTGTAACCATGCAAGGACAGTATCGGTCCAAAAAAGGGATCCAATTCACTGTGCCACAATTTCCTTTGCCACAAAATCCACAGTTTTAAAGAAGAATTGTCCAGGACGGTATCCAAGATAAACTGCAATCTGACAGAAAGTCCTGCAGAGTATCCATAATAATAATAATAATAATAATAAACTTTCCAACGATCAGAACATGTTCTGGCTTTAAGGTCTGAAGCTTGAAGGTATTTCAGGACTGTTTGGGAGTCCTGGCATGGTCTTCTCTTCTTATCCCTCTACTTAAAAAAAAAAAAGATAAAAGTAGGTCAGTCAAAGTCAGTGAAGGAAACACACCGACAGTTGAATACCCTCAGGCAGAGGAGATCGCTCAAGTGTTGGCATCAGTCGCCTTCTCCCGTGGGTGTTGGCATCATTGATGCTGAATGTTTGCGCTCAGCTGCTACACTGGTGTGACATGTGCTACAAGCATGTGCACACGTGAATTTAAGCGAATGATATAAGCACCAGATCCCAAAGTGATTTGTTCAAGGTAAATGGAAAAAAAAACCAAATCATTTTGGGAGCATGACAGATGAGTTTAAAAACACCCGAAACCGAGTGAAAGTTCTCTTCATCAGCAGAATTACTTTAAATAGGAAGTGACAGAGAACACACACACACATTGCCAGATATACACCGATCAGCCACAATATTAAAACCACTGACAGGAGAAGGAAATAACATTGAGCATCTTGTGACAATACAATGTTCTGCTGGGAAACCTTTGGACCTGGCATTTATGTGGATGTTACTTAGACACGTAGCACCCACCGAGACCAGACCAGGCACCCACACCCCATAGCAATGACACTCCTTGATGGCAGCACATCTCAAAAAATGTGAAGGTGTTCACCTGGCAAATTCACTAGATCCCAAAGTGATCAAGTATCTGTGGGATGCACTGGAACAAGCCTGATCCACAGAGGCTCCTCCCCTCAACCCATAGGACCCAAAGACCCCCACTAACAACATTCTGTTACCAGACACCACAGGACACCCTCAGAAGGCCCATGTCCTACACAATATAGGTCATAATGTTATGCCTGAACGGTTTAAAAGGCAGGCCTATGAGCTTTCCAGAATCCTGTGGATCATCCAGTTGACGCTAGGCGTCATGCCCAAGTAGGAAAGCTGAAATCTGTTTGTGCTGATGCCTCAATAAATAAATAAATAAATAAAATGCAAAAAGACGATTAATGATGTTTTGGTCCTCAAGGTCCTCGACCTCGATGCCTCGCTCTTATCCTGTCTGAAGTTACGGTAAAAACCTTTTGGCGCCCGTTTGACCCTTTTTCACTCCACAGAGTCTTTTCCGTAATGAGCATGTTTGACTTTGTCTCATAATTAAAAGCTGTAATCAATCCTTTAAATTAACGGAGATGAAAGAAATCCCTCCAGGAACAGCAGCACGCACACAGTGGAAGGCACAGTTGGCACGAGTGCACTGGCACAGAGACGACAAAGGAGATGTTTTTAATTATTTCTTTTGTTGTTGTTTTTTCAATTGGTTACGCAGCTCAATAGGTATTCAGTGTTTTACAGATCATTTTGCGATAGATGATACATTTTACAAGACCACAATTAAAGGAGGCATGCAGGAGTTTAGATGGCAGACACTTTTTAAGAAGGTGCATTCGTTTGTTGTGCACATTTACCACATGTCTGGTTGTATCTTAAGGGGACAACGCTAACAGGCGAATAACTAAAACTGTGAGACGTGACAGCAGCCGTTAATCCAGTGGATCTAGTGTACGTTCACTGACGGGCACAGATCAGCAGCAGCAGTGTTCACAGGCTGGTGGAGCGCAGAGCTTCGTTAGCATCGTGCCACCTCAGCGCTGACAGGCATGGAACCGCTTTTTTTTGCCGCCCTCATTAGGCAGTCGGTCTCCTGCCAGCCAGAAACCTCAAACCTGAACTCCACCCCGTATCTGCTCTTACTCATGCGGCGCTCCTCCCTGCAATTACGTGACGCGTGTTTAATTTACAGCAGAGGTGGACGGACGGGCAGTGCTGGGTTTTCCTCTTCTAAAATACCTTGAGTGATATCTAATGACTCAATGTTACCTCATTCGTTTATCATTGCTGCCGCCAGTGTAATTTGACGTACGATCAAACTTTGGCGTAAGCAGATTTGCACCACACTGACCACGCAGCTCATTCGATAAAGAACTTCTACTGTAACCTCACATCCTGTCCCATGAGCGGTCATTCCTGCTCAGCTGCCACACTTTGGGGAATTTTCTCCCAAAAAAATCCCTTTCCTCCACACATTTAATCACTTACGTATTTTTGGATTTGAGTTATAATTAGAATTAGACACAGGGTAAAGTTTGGGGCATGGTTTCATGGTTGTGGTAATGGTTTAGGTTTCAGTAAGCCTTTGCAAGTCAATGCAGTGTTCTACAAGTCACACAAACTACCCATTTAAGTCTGTCAAGGCACTCAGGCTAATAGGTGGTTTATATATTATTTGACGCCGTAGCTACATCAACAGCCCAGACCCTATGCACACCCTAACACCGTAGCCTGATGTGCACCTCCCCAGAAATGCAACTACCCGCCGCGGCGACACAGACTGCAAGAGCTGTGATTGGTCCGCTTGTTAGTAGCGTGTTGCCGCGTCAGTATTTCCGGCTGCTTCTGTATCTCCGCAGTTTTCGAATTGATTGTTTTGGATCAATAACGGTGGAACGCATCGAGGAAAGGTTAACTGAGGGGTTAAATTTGTATGACGCAGTTTCGCCATTGTTGAAAATGGAGCCGACCAGTGGTTGGGTGGCGTTTTTACAGATCGAGCTAGACTGAGAATCACTCAAGTATAAATGGCGTAGGCTACGTGCGTAGGCTACGTGCGTAGGCTACGGCGTCTGTGTCCCGCAGTACCTTAAATGATCCTTTTAGGCTAAGTAACTGTGTTTGAGCTCGTGGAGCTCTAAATGTCATCAGCTGTGATGACAACTGACAAAAAAAAGACGGCGTGCTTTGACTAACAGGAGCCAAAATCAAGATGTTGTCCTATCTAAAGTGATTCTTTTTGACCTTTGACACTTTGAAATGAAGCCTCTTCTGACCCTTTAACAAAGGCCACGGCCTGAATGTGGTCATGAGTCAGTGACCAATCAAAGGGACTCTTTTCCTCCTTTGATGTTATTGTTTGAAGAATTTTTAGAGGCTCGAAGGAAGGAAAGTACCCACTTTGGAAAGTGGAAAGAACAGAGAGGAAGGTTAGGGAAAAGTGGGCATCATTATGTTCTCGTATCTTAGTTTCCCTGTTGGAAAACCTCTGATTTCCATTAGCTTCCTAAATTATGGCTTGCTTAAATACAGCTGGGAACGAACTGAGAAAGATGAAGGGAAACCCACTGAATTGAAGAGGACTAAATGTGCCAAAGCTGAAGTTTTACCTTTCAGAATGCGGCGGTGTCCTGAAATACTGTTTTTTCTAAAGGTCGGCTACCACTTACACATAGAACTGACGTTTGAAACCGTTCACTCCTACATACACTGACAGGGAGGGGGATTAATTTTTTCTTTTTCTTTAGGTGTCTTGAGCGTCGGTGATGAACAATGACAGAGCTGTATAGACAATCCCATCAGTTCTAACGCTACGCAGGGCCTGGAGGATGAATCAATTAATTCCTCTCCACTATTTTATTGATTTAAAGGAAATTGTCGAGGCACACAATGACTTCAAAAGGTCAGAGGGCAAAGGTCTTGAAGGGCCTTAAGGTTTATGAACATTGACCTATCAATAGAAAAAGGCTGGATCTGTAGTTTTTTTTAATTTAAATAGCCCTTACACGCAGCCTCATATCTCAACAGTGTTAATTTTGTATAAACTAATTAAATCCAGTGGTTGCAACTGCCATAGCATTTCTTCCTGATTTCTTTTTTTCTTTCAGTTCAAATGGAAATGCTGCTCTTTTCACTTCACTACATCTATCCGGCAGCTACGGTTACAATTTCCTTTACAAATTAAGAATCTACTTTTGAAATTTGAATGAATAGCAACATGTACACTAGTACTTTGTGCACTGAATAGTTTATCTTTTCACATTTTAAATGCATCTTGCAAGTTGTGGTTACATTTTGAATGCATGACCATCCACATTCTCATGTTTTAATTTAAGTTATAATCATAAATGTGACTGAATCACACAATAAGTCTAATAGTGCGTTAGCCTGACATTTTTTTAAATAAATTACACAAATATGTTTATATATAGCCTAAGAGAGTCTGATTAAAAGAAAGTAATAGAGACAAAAAAACTGTGTGCACAGGAAACTGGGGGACACTGAGAAATCAATTGCTTTGAGAGAAAGAAGTTATCTGCAGAGACGAGTGGATGTCATGAGGCCTCACTTTGAATCGCGGTGCAATATATCACCTCTCGTCCTGGCACTTCACTGTAGACCTCTGCAAATGTATTCTGCGGGGGAATTTTCCGTGACCGCAGTCGTCTTTTTTCCCCTCGTTCACCATTAAGCTTTTTTAGTCTCCCACGCAGGCATCAGGCATCACCTAAGAACATTATCAGTGGCTGTAATTCCTGATGTAATTGTTACTTCATTTATTTCTGCCAGATGTCATTGTGACTAAATACATTTTCAAATAGTTCGAATCATTTTCGGGTAATTTAAAAGACAGTTTAAAGACCACAGAGGAATTTAAAGCTCATTCTTGATTTTCTTCTCCTCTAATGTGTCGTACTTTCCACCGTATCGTATTTCCATCTCTCAACAACTTCTCCTGCAGAGTCAGTTTTGGCCATATGGTATTTCCTTCTGTAAGCCTTTTCCTCTCTACCTTACTTTATTTGTTTCCCATTTTTAGTATTGTAGGCTCAACCTGCCAGCGTCTGTTTTATGTTTCTCCCAATTATGGTAATCTGCAGTAGTTTAATAGTACTGTATTATAATGGTGTTTGCACTTGTCTCAGGAGCCAAAGCTGACGGCTTTAAATAAACATCTGCAGTGGTTCCCCAGGTTCCCCATTGCACACTATCAAAACATGGGCACGGTGAGAATAACCATGCCTCTGTAATTGCAGAATATCCCTTTTTGTGTGTCCACAGGTTCACTTACGATCGGTAGACGTGAAGATCCTGCAACAGCTGCTGGCGGTCCACGAGGGCATTGAGGCGGTGAAATGGCTTCTGGAGGAGAGAAGCACGCTGACCAGCCACTGCAGCAGCCTCACCAGCAGCCAGTACAGCCTGGGCGAGGGACCTGACACCTCTTGGAGAGGCTCCTGGAGCAGTCTGCAGGACCCCAATGACAAGCTAGACAACATCTCCATTGGCAGCTACCTGGACACCCTGGCAGACGACATGGACGAGTACTGCCCCTCCAGCTCAGAGTCCGTCATCTGCACCACCACACCACTAGCCTCAGAAGCTACAGCCGGGGGTCGGACCACAGCAGGAGGTTCTGTTGCCACAGTGCTTGGGACGGGAGCAGGAGTAGGGGTGAGGTCTAGTACCGGGCCTGGGATTGGGGTTCGGGCTGGAAATGAGAATGGAAATGGGCCTGGAAATGGGACAGAGGTGAGAGGTGCGTATGGGAATGGGGTTAGCAGTGCTGTCACCGGGACAGGGGTTGGTGGGACTTTAACTGGGAAACCAGCAGTTCCTGTCAGCTCTCCCAAAACAAAGTCAGAGGGCCCCAAGCAAGATGCTAAGGACAATAACCAGACACAAGTCACTAAGGCTAATGGCATCCTAGAGAAACCAACCACACAAACAGGCAGCCCGACTCGTTCCAACCTCAGTGAGAAACTGGGAACCAGCCAGAGCCCCAAACTCAAACCTTACAAAAACGGAAAGATTGACTTGGACACGTGCAAAATGAACGGCAAAATGCACCTGGAGTACGACGCCCACTGGCGCTGGGTGCAGTCGCAAGAAGATGTGACATTTTTGTAAGAAAGACAACGGAGGCGGGATTAAAGACACCATTGGACGCCCCTTCTGCAACATCAACGACCACATCACCGAAGGCTACGTGAAGCCTGAACCACGGCACAAAACAAGGCTCCTCTTGGTGAAAGACACTGTGTTTCAAAGACGATGACATGTTTGCTCTGTTGTTCCCTCGTGTGACTGCACTAACGTACTATTAAAAACATTGATGTCAGCATTGAGATGGATGCACACTGCAGGATTTTGACCACATTTAGCCAAACAGGGGCTGCCTCACTACAAACGTAGAAGAATGCATTTTAAAATCCTGTGTCATAGTTTTTCTCAGGGTATTTTTTGGCATTCCCTGGTCTTATTTTATTTTATTTAGTCTTATTTTCCCCTTAAAAGCACAGTGAGACAATCTGCCAGACAGCTGAAACATGACTTCAGATTGTTTGACTTTCAAACTTTCAAAAAACGGAAAAAGAGACTCCCACGTTTACTCTATGCTTCTAAACCCAAGGTTACTTTGGGACTCAGTTACCGTCAGTTTACTTTAAACATCCTATTGAACATTTTGTGGACCCTCTATGACAGTGATTGCCAACCTCTCTTTATGTTTTGACCCATCTCATTACAAGAAAGTGACATATCTATCATTTCTAAGCAAATCTTTGACAAAAAAAACAATACAATAACCAAAATAATTATAACCAAGATGTTTGCATATTGGATTTAGTTTTCATGCACACTCTTTGACCTTGACTTTGGGGTCCAGGCTCATTGACTCTTAGGTTGGAAATAACCACCAGGGTCCACAACCCTGCTCTAATGAAGCCTACCGTACAATAAGACCAAATGCCCCTTTATTAAAGTCAGAAATAAAATGTAATGTATAGACACATATTTATGGACAGTATGTCTCCTCCAATGGTTATAGACAGCATTACTTGATAGCGCATTGATGAAAAAAAAGTATTTAAAGCGTGTTTCTCCCCAAAGACTCCCTCGAGCAACGGTAGATGAGATGAATGACGTAGAAAACAAAGCACTGAGGTCAGTAAAAAGCTTCACTCCTTAAAATAATTGTTAGTGTGTTTGTGGATCTAATACCTTCAGTGCTTAACCGGCCATCTGCAATATCGTGTATTTACTGAATGACAAAACAGCTACTCTGTGCATCAGGTACTAGTTGTGACTGGTTGTAGTCTGGTTCTTGAGTATGGCTGAATATTTTTCTAATTCAGTCTGAACAGTTATGATAACCTGTGTTAGTTTTTCTCTAAAGCAGATGTTGTGCCTGATCGGTGTAAACCTTGACTACATATGCCTGTGTTTTTTCCCAATGAGATGACTGCACTGTTGTTCTGAAAATCTTTTGTTATTTTTATTTTATTTTTTTGCCTCGTTCCTGGCTTCGCGTGTACAAATGGCTAAACCAAACAGTTCTGTGTGCTCTCGGGTGTTGACTGGTAAATGTGTTATGCTGGCCGGGTGGATATTGCATGCCCTGCAAAGCTGAAAGCTGAAAGCTTTATTGGTTGATTTGTGAGAAATGCGTGAAAGAAGGCCGTACACAATCAGAGAAAAAAAGCAATATTTCTCTAAGCCTGTCTGCCGGGCTTACGTAAGCAGCCTCCTCTCAGCAAATCTAATAATAATGTCTGTTCTTCAATAGCTGACGACACTACTGACAAGAAAATGCTGTGTGTGTTTGTTGTGTTCGCGGGAGCGTAACAGAGAGAGGGGAAGATGCCGACTGCTTTCCCCAGCACAGCTGGCCTGTCAGGTTCAGATAAGAATAGATGACTCCCGGAGGTTTTCAAACATTTTTTGGCTCATTCATCACAGCGTTACTACACCTCCTACCAGACCGCAGTAAGTCATGTCAGTGGTGCAGGGAGAGCGCGGCACATCTGGTAAAGGGAGGAGAACGCATTACATAATCTGTGCATAGTGTTTATGCTAAGAGATCTGCATAAAAGGTAAATATGAGCATTGTTGAGCTCCACAATGAAACATGTCAGTCAAATGAAATTCATGCCGGCCCCAGGATCCTAAAGGCCTTGTAAGAAAACCAACTGACCATTTACTAAGCCCTTGTTACTGCTACACTGCTGTGCAAGCTTTCTGTAAGCGCACACACTTCATCTACGTGTATTCAGACAATTTAACCTTTGACATTAAAAGGCCTTGAAGGCGAGGGTGAGCAGATGTGTTTAGCCAATGCAAGGCTACATCACTGGACGGAGATGCTGTAGCACAAACCTCCCAACAGAGCCGAACTTATCTCCGATGGCATCTAGGGCTGGGCCGTCGCGCGGTGGGAACGCATTATACGGTGGATGTTTGAGATGCGAACAGGGATTTTAAACACAAACTGTAACTGGTGAATCTCGGCGGTGAAGCTAAAGCTGTACTTCAGGTAAAATGCTGGTTTAGCCGGACGTGTTCTGTTTCCCAAATTGCCAAGTTCATTAAACAGTCACTTGCCACTGCAGTCAGTGTTAACTATTAGTTGTTATTACTTGTTGATTCCGGGTCAACACAGCCCGGCTCACTTCAATCCACCTCCTGCCACGTCTTTCTCTTTTCCACGTCTCGGATGTTAGAGTCAACATCTCTATGTGTGCGTTGAGTCACTGAAGTGTTTCCTCTCTCCTCCTCCTCCTCCTCCTGCCTTTATTTTCACCCTTCTTTCCACCACCACTGGTTTGATGGAAACCTTCGCTCCGTGCCAACACACACATCATGTGCACACAATGCCCTCTCACTGGAGACAGCACCATAAAGGCCGGCACCACAGAAACAGCGACCATACGCCAGTCCTGGAGACAAACGAGGAAAACCGGGCTAAAACCTTGAACTCTTGGACAAGCAAGGAGCAATCCCCCCCATCCACCCACCCACCCATGCCGGGCTCTTGACTCTTTCTCACTACAAGTAGAGCATCTATCCATCTCTTTACAGTTACCTCAGCCATGGTGAATATATATTCCAACCACAGTATAGACATGATGTCATTTGAAACCTCCTTCCTCTTTTAACATATGTGTTGGCCGTAAAGCGATAATACATGCCGAAAAAAAACAAAAAAACTCTACCCTGCTTTGGGGTTTTCTCTCCAAATTAGCTGAGACATATGGAAAAAAATACATCTCAGCGAAGGAAACAAACCTGTAAAACGCATTACATCAGCTATCACGCGTCTTTCTGAAGATATACTGCAGCCTGTAATGGTTTAATGTATTTTCACTGGGGACGTCCAGTCTAAAACTGGAATATGAGCACAGCTCTAAACGGCTCACTGGCAGAGATTTAACGAGTGCTGACAGTCTAGGTGCCAGGAGGAGCTGCTTGTGGTCTGATTGTTTTAGAAAGAGGGATAATAATGGATGGTTGCACGGGCAAGAGTGGAAATGTCCCTAAATGGTTGTGGAAAATACCCCCTTCTTTTTCATTCAAAGCGGAAAGAAATAACCCGTCACTTTACATATATATTTTTTTAGAGGGTATGAAAGTAAACAGCCCTCCCCCCACCACCCCTCCCTTTAAAATCCTTCCGCTCCATCCTCTCTACGCGCCCAAGATTTATCAGATGCCCGGTGCGTGATGTGTTTGCGTTGGCTTCAGGTGCCTGCGCCCTCCGGCTATTCTGGGCACAAGACAAACAGCGTGCTTACATAGACCAGTGCGGTTGCCATGGCAGCAGGGCCCGAGCAGGCTCCGGCTCCGGTGTCTACGTAGAACAATGTTTAGTGGATGTTTAGTCAGATAATGGCAGGTGAGAGGAAACGAGACAGCTGGTGACTTTGAATAAGGCCGGCTGTAATATGTGGTAAAAGCTGAAAACATAATAATCATAATAAGGTCGCCTGTACGTTTTCTTTTACTAATGCTTTAGAGATTTGCTGTAATCTGTGAGTGGTTTCTCATTTGCCTAATCATTTCAAGAGACTTTGGAGAAGTCTGTTTATTATCAAACTACTAACCATATTAAGTCACTTATGCATATCATCACACATGATGTGACTTTTTATGACTGAATGCTGACCAAGGTTAACAAGTCATGAGCTCAATGTGCACATCTTTCCTTATTGAGTCATAAATGTGACGCCGTCCTCTCTAAGACCTGCACTAATACACAGATGAGCCACAACATTATGACCACTGACAAGAGAAGTAAATAAGATTGACCATCTTGTGACAATTCATTGTTGTGCTGGGAAACATTTGGACCTGGCATTTGTGTGGATGTTACTTGTGCCCAGACCAGACCCCTCCACCCCATAGCACAGCCTGACACAGACACACAACAGCACAAGGTGTTGACCTGGCCTCCACATTTCCTAGATCCCAAACTGATCAAGTATCTGTGTGATGATCCACAGAGGCCCCTCCCCTCAACGCATAGGACCCAAAGCCACCCCCACTAACAACATCCTGTTGCCAGGCACCACAGGACACCCTCAGAAGGCCCATGTCCATTCTCTGATGAGTCACAACTGTTTTGGAGGCACAAGGGAGACCTACACAATATTAGGAAGGTGGTCATAATGTTATGCCTGATCGGTGTAAATGTTCCCTTTGAACTTTTGCATAAAATTCACAAAGCCACCCACTCTGTGTCAGTCTCAGCTGATTACTCCAGCTTAGTAAATCCCTTCTGTCACTGATTTTCCTTTTTCCTCTGTTCAGCGTGAGCTCACAGCTCAGTCACCGTCTCTATTAGCCATCCGATATGCCGTCAAGAGCCTTTAGAGCCGGCAAGTTTTGGGCATTTAAGAGGAGCTAAAAAACAAAAAACCAGACGGGTTGTGTCTCCCTGGAGCCAGAGAACGGGGACCAACAGCGCACAGCGTGTTGCTAAAAGGAAGCTTCCACTCCCGGTGTCCTGCTGTTTTTCTTCCTTCCCCTTACACAAACACAAGCACAATTTATCCCGGGTCTGACGTGGGTCTCTTGGTACCTGGCAGCAATTCCCCCTTCTTGAATCTCATTTGTATTTCATTCTCATGTTTGTGCGTGTTTTGTCCACATCTCAAACTGTTGAATGAAATGGAAGTGAACTGGAACAAACCCCACTGAGTGCACACTGGGCTCTGAACCAGGTCCAAGATTTAACTTAGGCAAAACAAAGCATAGAGGATTGGAAGATAAAAGCCACAGAGGCCGACTGCAGTTCACTGGATCAGCTGAATCACTATCTTGCTTGAGTGAGTGGAATGGTTTTTATTTTCACGGTATGATGCCTTTTTATTATTTTGTTATGCGATGTGTCAAAAGGAAAAAACACATTTTCGTTTTCTTTGTAAAGTGAAAATTAACTGATTACATTTGTTGCTGTGGAGGATTATATTATGCAGTATGTAAATTATATAAGCTTATAATGATTAAAGATATTTTAAATGTTTTTGTTTTCCTGTGTTTGTTGTCGCCTGCCTTTTAATTAAGAAAGAGAAGGACCGCTATGATTTTTACTCCTGAAAACATCCTATTTAGTTCAAATTCCTGATCCTTTGGGATTAGTTTGAGAAACTCTTGCAGTGTATCAGATATTTCCCACGAGGAAAATGCTTCCAAGAAAATTAAAACCAGAGCTTTTCCCGATCAGCAGCTGTTTTTCTCTCCTGACCTCTTAATGTCAACTTCTCTGAGTGGTTCCATGTAGATTGCTGATCAATATTTGGCCCAGTACTCCCACAAAGGTTCATCAATGCAGGTCCATTAGCACTCAAAGCACTCAACGGCTACTTCCCCAAAACAACTACACGGACGACAGAATGCTCTGTGATCAAAACAAATAAAACACTAGTCCTTAGGAGTAACTAAATGACGATAGAGCATCTTCAGGCAGCAGGCCATGTGATATTAAACACATAAGAGTAAAGCTTCGTTTATAACTGCACAGCCAAAAATTGCAGTCGTGGACCAAAGTGGTGGACTTCACACACCTCTTGATGTGATCACATCTTCACAGGGTCTCACATCAATCAGGCTTAACATTATGACCACTGACAGGAGAAGTAAATAACATTGGCCATCTTGTGACAATTCAGTGTTCTGCTGGGAAACTTTTGGACCTGGTATTCATTGGTGTGGGTGTTAGTAGACATGTAGCACCCACCTAGACCAGACCAGGCACCCCCACCCCATAGCAATGACACTTATTGATGGATGCAACCTGACACAGGCACAAAAACACTTTAGGAACAACTAAAAAAAAAAACATGAAAAACAGCACAAGGTGTTGACCTGGCCTCCAAATTCACTAGAACTGAAACTGATCAAGTATCTGTGGGATGATCCACAGAGGTCCCTCCCCTCAACCCAAAGGCCCCCACTAACAACATTCTGTTCCCAGACACCACAGGACATCCTCAGAAGGCCCATGTCCATTCTCTGATGAGTCACAACTGCTTTGGAGGCACAAGGGAGACCTACACAATATTAGGATGGTGGCCATGGTATTATGCCTCATTGGTGTACAACATTTGACTTCTCAAAGTGCTTTTCAGTATGGTTCGTGAGCATTTTCAGTGCACAAGGATCTATAAAGTCTGCAGCATCCATGTTCTCCGCCCCCCTAGTTACAGCTTAGAAGTGTTATGGTTTATCTGAGCTAAAGAGGACAGACAGTATCAAGTAATCTAACAACGACCTCTGAGGCTATTTGTCTGCTGGATGAGTAAATTCACACCGGGCTGAGTGGGGATTAGGAGGATGGCGGGGAGGCAATACACACGTACAGTTTAATGCTGATCTGAAAGCCGGTGGTGTCAACAGATTGAGGTGACAATCGCGCAGCGTGTGAGAGGACAAGTGTGAGGGTGCCCTCCGGGTGGATGAGACCCAGGGCACCCTGCTGTCAAGGCTCATACGGTTTGTAGGTTAGTCGAAAGTGGAGCCTGTCTGGATAAGCAAATGGAACTCAGCCACTGAACAGCTTATCATCCATTTAAAAAAACAACTTGCAATGCATCCAATGATCCAGACTATTTGCGTAACATTTTTGCAAAGCGAGCCAGACTGACGAGCGCACAAATATAAATGGCTCGCACCGCCTATGTCCCACAGAGGTATAAACCTCGCTTAACACTCCAAGCCATTAGTCGACTGTTGGCCAGTATCAGTCTGTAAGCATCTGTGTTTTGTGTATTTTGCGTTGCCACTAGCTGGACCACTGACTCTGCAGCAAAGTGCATCAATCAGAGAAATTGCTCTCATTTGCTCATCTGCAAATTTTAGGCCATTTTGTGTGTTACATATAAGTCAGTGGACCATCAAAATTTCTTAAAACCACTGGTTATGACAAATAAATTATGAATTAATAAGAAAAATGACAGCAAATTGCAATTCCTTTGTGTTATGCAGCCAGACACAGCCGTTCCCTGTGCATGCAGAGAAACTTGACTACTGTGTTTTAATTCTTGCTGGTGTCAGTGACCACCATTGATTTTTACCGTCCAGGAGACAGTGGTTTTATTTTGTAATGCTCACCCCTGCTAATTGAAGCAGGCGAAGTGTTTGCGGCTGGTTTTGATGCCTGTGTCAGCAAAAACCTTCATTTTTACAACCAACAACCACAAGAAGCCGCGAGGCTCACTGATGCCGAGCAGACTGCCGAGCGGCAACTTTTAGCTTGCAGTTAAATCGACCGATTGCGTAAATTTCCTACTGCTTCAACCTGTGTTTTCTGTCTTGAGCCCTGACGGGGTGTTTTTATATCCACTTGAGCGTGCTTTCCTCCACAGTGGGTGGCAGTTTTTTTGGAGAGCGCACAGATAATGTGGGAAGGCTGTAAATGTGCAGTGAGGTTGGGGGGAAGAAGGAAAGTGCTTATAAAAGGGTGGAGGACTCGGAACACATGTGGCATAAATAGCAGTTTGTGTTTTTGCTGAGATTGAGATAAGTTTTTTGATACCACAGTCATTAGCGCAGTGTCAGAGCCAACAGGCAATTAGCATAGCTTAGCATAAAGAGCGAGCACAAAGGGGGAAATAAAACCCTATGCTGTAATGCAAGAATCACTGCACACATCAAAATAAATATGATTACCACTTCATCCCTCTGAAACTTCTCTTTTTGTGTGCAGAAATATGTTTCCTGCTGGTTGGCAGATTTGTTAGCCACGCTAGCTGTTCACTGTTTCCACATTTTATGCTAAACAGAGCTAAATACAGTTTCAAGTGGTTGATCTTCTCATCTTACTTTTAGACAATAATGCAAATCAGAAGATTTCCCAAATGTTGAAATACTATATAGATAAATGCCTGAAAAGCAGACCTGTGCACGTGCTTGTTGAAGCATTTGTACACGTTAAGTTGCCTCAAAATATTCCTGTATTTTAACAATACACGATGTTCAGCCTGTTAATATCAGTATCCAGTGGGATGGTGTTAAATACACTAAAAACAAAACCCCTATGAGCTCATGATGTGAACGCGCCGTCTAACGCTCACTTTCAGACACCCAGTCTCATTATATCCGGCGAAAACATATCCGCTTACTGCTGTCTTACTGCCGTTCTGTCAGCCATCCAATCAGGTTAGGGATAATGGTTCTAATGAGCCACAGACTCAAAACCACACAGACCACTAATGTTCTCAAGTACCCCTCAATGTCATGACAGAAAACATTCAAAATTCTTTGAGTCTTCCAAGACTGGAGAGAAAAACACCCCGGGGCCGGCCTCCCCGACTCGGCCTCAGTGATGGTGTGGGAAGAAACCGCAGATCAGGACTGCTCCATCCTCAAGTGTCTTCTTTTGAGCTAATATCTTCACAGCGGTGATGAAGAGAATGGTTTAGGATTCAGCCTGTGGAAAAAATTAGCATCAAACTGCTGTGATTACAGTTCAAACGGAGGACTGTAACATTCTGTGTAACTGAGAAAAGGTATGCTGTTATAGAATGAGTCCTACTCTAGTGTTCATTTTGTGGTTTTAGGACTGAGAGGGATGAAGAAGCCTGGCCAAACGAGGGAGTATGAGCTCACTAAGTTGAAATTTATTGAAGCAGATGACATGCAATTTAATGTGGATTTTGTGAATTGATCCAGGAATCCCAATTTTCTCTTCGGTCAGCGACACGAAGCAGGAACGAGACTATATAAGGCATGGAGCACAGAAAACAGAATAGGGAGGAATCGCAGGAGTTATCACTTAAATGTCTTACACTCTCACACAGGTATTTTCTCAAAAAGGACTTGCAAAGATTAGTATGATATAGTAACTCTCTCAACTTAACAAAAAACAAATGTTAATCAAACACAGCTGCACGCTCACACAGTCCCAGTTAGAGGTCCAATCAGGCACAATAAGTGAAAACACCTTTAAGGGTGGACGTTGTGTGTTCCAGGCCTGTGAACACTCACGCTGCACGGATGAATAGACTAACCGCATTGATGGAAATGTCCTTGGTCGATTTCCTCCTGCAGGGAACTTTGTTGTACCTCGTTTTCTTTAAAATAGGTGCAGAAATGTGACAAAGTGGGTGAGAACCACACCGTTTGTCCCCATGAACTATTTCATTTTAATCATGCTTGTTTAGTATTTGTTTGCCAAATTCCACCTTTGTTCTGTAATGTGCATACACTTACTATCCCGGGTTTGTTAGTGTTTTGCATTGTATTTGGTTACAACTCATACACCGATATTTCCATATAAAATCAGACTCAGATGAGTAGCATTAAGTTCCCGACATTAAAAAAAATCACAAAATATTTGCATCAATACACCTGGTTTAAGATTCACAAAGAACTCATATTAAGCAAAGGAAAAGTAAAGATGCACATGTGTAGTATGACATTACATTTAGACACAGCCCAGAACATACAATTGCAAGAGGATCCATAACTTATTCAGTTATGACATTTCTTTTCAAATCAGTTTTGCACAGGAGATCATTCTGTTTGTATATGTTTGGGTATTTGCCTTTAGTTAGTTAAGTAGATTTTAAACAACAGAAAAGAAACACCTCATCGCACATGTGTTTAATGATCGTAATTATATATCACTTAACAAACAACCTTCTTTCAGTAAGAAAATTGGAGTTGTGACCTTCGCGAACGAACCGTATCTATTGACCAGCTCTTTAAAATGAACGACGGAAACCGCACACACTGGCTCCTGCTTTGCTTTGAGATGTGTTGATGACAGAGCTGTTATAGTGGTGAGCATCGCACTGGCCCGGGGTTTGATTACCGGTCAGCGCAAAGGTGTTTACCGAATTACTCATGCAATAAATAAAGCATCGGTCTATCCAGAATGTATTTTAGATATAAATAGACTCAGATATCCGGCTAAGAGAGTATGTATTGGTGGGATGTCTAAGTTTGAATGACTCTGATCCAAATCTTATTATATAACAGTGCTTATTTCGAGGATAAAATAAGTTACCCCTGCTAGCATCTTGAAAATAAATAAATATCAAAATGAGACAGCCTTTTGAATGGATCTGTCTTTAGAGAAACTGTACATTGATGAACCTGTTGTGTGTGTGTCTCAGAATGACTCCAGTCCTAAAGATTCATTTTAAAGCTGTAAAATGAAAGTGCAAGTCCAGAATGTCTGATTATGTTTGTTCCCTGAATTATTCTCTTGGTTTCCTCTAAACTGTACTCTGGGAAAGATGTGCTTGATCTGACAGTCGGAGGACCTCAAAGTCATATCGATCACACGAGAGATCTGATGCGGAATAAGAATCGAGGCGTCCTGGCTCTGTGACAGGGGATTACATAATCAATAATCTGTTCAGACTTGGAGCAACCTCATGAATGTCAGGTTCATACAAAAGTTTTATTTTTTTTTAACTATTTCCATACTTTTACTGGATGCATGACCATGTCCGATGGATGAAAATCTGACAGAAGTGAACCCAAACTGCCATTAATAACAACAACCTGCACAATATGCTGTGACCAGGGAACTAACACACACTCACACATGCACACACACTCACACACTAACACAAAACAGATGGCTTCATCCCCCGACTATGTTATTTCACGAGTTGCTTCACCACAGTATCTTAGGGTAGCCATTAGAAACTTAAACAACAATTCCCTAAATGCCGGTCTCCGCCGCTGACCTTGACCCGCGCTGGATTACGTCACTCGGTGGGAACACCGCGGCCTAATTCTGCCCCTTTGTTTGTTTCCCTCGGTGTCCCATAGAGCCCGGAGACCTCTGCAGCAGAAACACTCAACGGTAGCGAGCAGCTCGTGGGATGGCCGTGCACATTCCACTGTCTGGGAACATCCTAACAAACTGTCAGAGGTTCCAAGTACTCGTAAATGTTCGGGATGGGGGGGGGGGGGGTGACTGGATAAATAACTTAAATTCAAGAGAACACATTTGGGGCGTGTCAGAAGGAAATAAACAAAATAAACCCTAGAATATTTTCCTTACACCCAAATGAGTGGCCTTGGACTATGGGTATATATTGTATGAAGCATAAGTATCTGTCAGCCTTGCAGCTAAAAAAAAAACCCAAAACTATTCAATTGAATTTTATTTTAACACATCAAAAACAATGAATAATGTCTCAAGACTCTTCACAGTACACCAAGTCCCAGAGCAACCACCAAAAACAATGGCGAAATAACCTTGACCAGCTCATATTGGGTGGGTGGGGGACTTCTGTTTGAAGCTGGGCAAATCTGTGAACACTTATAACACAAATTGATGAAAACAGGAATGAAGCTCACCAGTGCTACAACCATTTCAGTCCCATTATGGTGAAAGGGAAAGGTTTAATGTTATAAATACCAGGCGGTGTCTGTATAATTCTCCTTTTGTATGAGACTGGACCATTTAATGTACCCGATCAGGCACAACATTATGACCACCTTCCTAATATTGTGCAGGTTTCCCTTGTCCCTCCAAAACAGTTGTGAATCATCAGAGAATGGACATGGGCCTTCTGAGGGTGTGGTGTCTGGCAACAGGATGTTGTTAGTGGGGGCCTTTGGGTCCTATGGGTCGAGGGGAGGGGCCTCTGTGGATCATCCCACAGATACTTGATCAGTTTGGGATCTAGTGAATCCTTGTGCTGTGCTTCATGTTTTTTGAGTCTTGTACAGATTGATGAACCCTCCATGAGTTCACTCTTAGAAGAGCAGTTCCTAAACTGCTATGTGGATGACACTGCCCGTCAAAGAGACAAGTTACGTAGAGGCAGGTAGCTAGCAACCAGAGATGGCACCCACCCGTCACTCAGAGTAACCATTCCCTTAAATATACTTGACTTAAATTGAGATGATGAAAATTCACTCCCATACAGTCATCAAGACTTGCCCTAAATGGAAATTAGCTATCGAGAGACAAAAACTGTTTTTCTTTTTAATTCAGACTAGGCATGGAGCTTCAATGAAGCTGACTCACTTTCAGAGCCAGTTGCCACTTGAATCGGTTGCCACTGATGCGACCAACGTGACTAATGGCAGCCACAACATCACCAGGGAGCGTACACGCTGACAACAAAATATCTTCACACTCCTGCCATCGGGACGGAGACGCTACAGGAGAGCAATAATAAATAATATAATTTATATAATTTATATTATATTGATCCCCGAGAGGAAATGATGTTCCTGCTGTTTAACCAATCCATTCGTTCCCACAGTAGTGTGTACAGTTGGTGCAGTATGCTGCAGCCTCTAAACAGACCACACCCGGGGAGCAAGTTGGGGATTAGGTGCTTGCTCAAGGCACCGCAGCCATGGACACGGGGGGAGGTGAACCTGGGACCCTCTGGTCCCGAGCTGCACCTCTAACCAATACTCCACAGCTGTGAAGTCAAGGAGAACGAGGCTCAAGAACCAGTTTCCACCCTGAGGCCATCAGACTCCTGAACACTTCATACAACACTGCATCACTTCGCCGTCTCTCCCACTGACTGTATCTGTTGCACAAGGCACGATGCACCTTCTTAATTTTAAGAAGGCGGCTCTTGCAAAAGTAGATTATACCTACAGTATACAGTTCAATGATATTGGTGTAAAATGACTGTATGGGTCTTTAGGCAGCATCTAACTGATGGGGTTTTGCAGTAATGCATTGCGGTAACACACTGCAGCACACCATAAAGAGATGGTCTTTTGCTGCTGACACAGCTCATACTAATGTCCCACACACACACAGACTAACACACCGCAAAGACAAATGGATCCATACTCATAGTTTTATGGATCCATATATGCACTTAACGAATGAACTGTCAAAAGTAATTGTCTGAAATTGCTGCCCATGTTCAAAGAGAAAATCGTCTGAAACCCTACTTTGGTTGTTTGTAGATCAAAGGAATATTTCTAGTGCGAGGGGGGGCAAGTGCACAGAAGCCTGGGGTGTTGCCTTGTCACATGCATGTAGTGGACCCCAAACCCAATTAGGCCTTAACTGAGTGTCAGAGTGAAAAGGGGGCCATTCAGCGGAGCCTCTTTCACCCTGTTAGCCAGAGACAAGCATGCTTTGTGACACACGTACTGACTGGTCGTTCGTTCGACCCACTTACAGCAGACGAGCGGGGGTGAAGAGGCTGCCCCGGGTCGCTTTCAAAGACTCATGTGCACCTCACGTTTCCTCCCACAAACAAAGTGGACTAATGGGTTCTGGCCGTGCAAATGACTGGGTCTAATGGTTGTGGCTGAAATATCACTGTGTGCCCTGTAAATATGTAGGTTAATGGTTTTTCTCTCTCCTACAAACAAGCAGAGAAAAGACTCAGAATGAACAAGGATGAGCTCTGTGATGGCGTCCTTCGATACCGACAGCGTGGGGGTTTGTTTGCCCGTCAGATTAGAGTGACCTTGTTGTCCTGTTCTGAAATCAGTGAGAAAACACAACGCAGAAAGTTGAGTGAGTCAATGTTACTCGTCTTTTATTACTGAGCTCACAGTAAATCAGGAATATGGGCTGATTAATTCAACTCAGATGGCTCTTGGCAAGTTTATTTGGCTCCGTTTGTAAGAGGGATGTATCTTTGTATCTTTGTAGAAAAAAAAAAAAGGAAATGAAAGGAAATGAGAGAGAAACACTACTGGAGTAATATAGCACCTCCACAAAGTTGAGTATTTGCAAGACACAGCAACTAGTTTAAATTAGACCTTGTAAGAGTTAAGAATCAGAAACCAAACATTTGGTGCATGGACTAACTTTTTATAAATTATCAACCATGCCCACAGTTTACATGCTCGCTTTGGGGGTTTCAGGCCTGGTTACAGACCGGATTTTGTAAAGCGTCTTAAGACAATTTGTACTGTGATTGGCGCTATACAAATAAAACTGAACTAAACTCAAGATCAATGGGACAGTATACATTTATACTTTTGTATCCTCCATTGTGTTTGTGTGCTGCACCCCTCTTAATCTAACCCGTGTCTTGTTCTGCCTCATCGAGTGTATCTGTAATCAAGTTTTCTTGGTTTGCACTTTGGCTGTCATTTGATGTCCGTTATTCTACTTTTTGCTCTTTTCTATCACGACTCAGTTGCAGCTGGACTCAAAAGCACGACAGGTAAGTGACAAGACGAACTGGCAAAGACAAACACCAAGGACACGACTTAAATACACAAGGGAAGGACACAGCAAATAAACAGGGTGGGGCAGCTGCAGCCAGCACACGGGAGAACAGGAGGGCAGGAAGTCAAGACACCTGAAACGAAAAGAGAGAGTAAATTCCACAAAATAAAACAGGAAGACAACATGCAAGAAAACATGAGCTCATCGAGGACGAGACTTGACATTTTTGTCTCATCTGTTCTCTGTTTTTATGAAACATTTCTAAAGCTTAATTTTATTTATTTTTTAAGCTTGACCTGCATCCCGTGTCATGCATTTGGGCACACAAAATAAAACTGTAACAGCAACTACCTATTAAGACCGATCCACTACTTTCATACAGTTATATTCCGAGTCTTGACGCTCATTTTAGATGTAGTGCAACTTCTACAATTTGCGACAGGTAAAATTTTGCAAGTTAAACCTTAATGTACGGATTATCTATTTTCTTAGACGGGGAAGAAAAATAAGACTGTGCAAAGTAATGCTGAAATTTGATTTACTTGCATAATGCATCCCATTATGGTCCTGGATCAGGCCTATACACTGATGAAATTATTGTAGCTAGTAATCAAAACTCTGACAGACCAAACATAAACAATAGCAGTCAAATCACTGGAAAAATATCTTGCTTTAAAATGAAATATTGCCAGCTGTCCGGTGACTTAAATCATGCAGCAGGCGTCAAACAGCTCATATATTTACAGCCCTAAGATTGAGAGAGCAGTATGCATGTCCTCTCAAATCCTCTCTGGGGCCTCCAGCACAGAAAGGGCCCCAGGAAAAGGTCCCAGAGGTCAGCACAGCTCCTGTCGACATCCTTTTTTTTTTTTTTTTTTTTTGCCCTCCCAAAGATCTCACTCCCTCTCTCGCTCTGTTTGTTCTGTTCCGTTCCACCTGCGTCCACATTCTATCCTCAAAGCCGCACTGATTTTCCTTCACTCTCTGTCTTTGTCTCTCCTCATGAACGTCTATGACATCGATTTCCCCTACAACCGAGCCGCAGCTGAGCTAAGATTACAGATTACAGGGCGAGAGAAGCTTTACATTCCCAGAGAACCCAAATCTATCCAACTCCTCGCTGCGCTGCGGTGCCTGGCAACCAAGCGGAGATTCTTTTTAATTTTTTTTTTTTAACCTCATGTTTACTGAAAGCGAGCAGCCGAAGCAGCGCGCGCATGCAGCTCCGAAAAACAGATTTTCCTCGTTTCCTTCGCGGTTTGCGGAGTTTTGCAGTGAACTCGCCGCGAGCTGACCTTTACCCCAGATGTTAAGGCCTTCAAAGCCGACGTGGATAAACATCAGTAGCCAAAGCCCCACACGATTGCTGCACAAATTAATGCCAGGCGATCAATGAGGGATTTACAATGTCAAGCTGCTAAATCTTTCCCCTGATTCACATTAACACGGTTGATGGCAGCAGCCGGAGCATGAACAGTGATGTCAGGACATGCAGAGGCTCCCTCACTTGTGTGGTCAGCTTGTCCGTTCACTGATGAGAACACAGTGTAACGTCTTAAACAAGGTAAACTTTATATGAAATAACCACAGTGAATGAGACTAAAATGGTCACATGGTAGACATTAAATGGTCCAGTCTTTTGCCACAGTTCTGTCCGACTTTAACCACTGTGTTTTGCAGAGTCAAAAAGATTAATGCAAATTACACTTCTTAATTACATTTTGCGTTTTTATTTCAGCACTGGTGGGAGTTTTGTTACAGCGACAGACGACCACAGCTAACCACTGAAAAGCGCATCACGTCTGGTCCGTGCAAACGTGTTTGTAGGATTTAGCCAATGAAGCAATAAGCGGTTAGGAATATTTGCATGATATCAGCCGGTCAGATGAGGATGTGTAATATGAAATGTGTCACTTGCGGTGGCAAACCAACAGAGAATTATCATTCATCTCTGCAGAGTTGCTCTACTCTAACGTGTGTTGTACCTTCGTTCGACTTTTTGCTTTGGTTTTGTTACTCTTTACTGTTTAGACCAGTGGTTTTCAAAGTGGGGGCCGCCAGGGGGCGCTAGGGGGGCCTCAGACAATTGGAGGGAAGATCAGGAAAAAATCGCAAATCTGTGTAGACCTGGCGGTTTGCGCCATTTACCAAGCTGCTTTGTCCCTCAAGCTAGCGTGTAGCTAGTGCAAAATGGACAGGTTTTAAGAACCCCTGGCCAACTGAAATCAGAAAATATGAGGCAGTACTTATGCTAAAGAAATGTAATAGTTATTGAATAGTGAATAAAAGTAAGAAAAAACATTCTGAAAGTTGATGTTTCTTTACATATTCTGTAGCATTGTCTGTGGATTTGCAAAGGGGGTCCTCAGCCAGAAGCTAATGCTGTTTGGGGGGCCTTGGCATGGAAAAGTTTGGGAACCCCTGGTTTAGACTATTGAGTCGGTACGGCACTACCAGCTGGTTCGGCAACTTGACTGTTTAATCAAAAAGTCAAATACTAAATCTGATAAAAACTCAAAATCACTGGTGTAGCAGCACCTGTAACTCCCCTTGATCTGTTCTGTTTGAACAAACAACCCTCAGACTTGCAGACAGTATCCTATCTGATATACATCTCGTCTACTGCACTCTGTACATCCTTCCTGAGTTGAGTAAAACATGTTCAGAGTTCCTCTATGTAAAAACAACAGATACAAGATACAAGCTCATTAAGGAGCAGATTGCTCAGGATAGCCAGAAAAGAGAGTCTGAGGTCAGGCGATGCAGAATTTGCACTGAGATGCTGGGATGCACTTTTTACCTCATCCTGTTGATTGTGTATTTTTATTCATCATGTAATTGTGCGTTTCTTTTTATTCATTCTGGATGCATGAGTGGAATGTGTTGTCTGTGCAGCAGACCCCTCTGCCCAAGACAAATTTCTCCCAAGGGAGACAAATAAATACACCTTGACCTTCACCTTGTTAGAGTTCTCCCTCCCTTTCGTAAGCCTAACTTCCAAATGCTGCAGCAGAAATCTGCTTCATGGAAATTAAAAGTTTGCAACTAGCTGATGCAGACATTTAGTTACTTCGGGGTAAAAAATGTTCTCTCAGGTTGGAGGAGACCAAAAACGGAGCTAAAAAAAAAATCGGATACTGGACTTATGTTTCTGTCGCTATGATTTTTTTCATTTGTTGCACACAGACTGTTTTCCATTCACTAACTCTCTTGGTATTCCTGACCTAGCCGTTCATACCTGCCTTGTTCTCTTGCCAGTTAATCACCTCACCCACACCTGTATCCACTTCCCCAATCAGTCCTCTCAGTATTTATACCACCGGTTCATTCAGTCTTTACCAGATTCTTCTTGTGTTGTCTGCCTTTGTGCGCCACTGTTCCATGACCTGTCTGTATTTCCAGCTTCTTTTTGACCTTACTTGACTCCTTACTCCTTTTTTTTCTCCTGCCTGCTCCTGTAATCCGCTCAGAAGCGAGCTCTTGATTCAAGCAAACTTTCTCTTAACAGCCTTAGTTTGTGTCCACGGTGATTTCTGAACTTCAAAAGAATGCTGGGATCACTGGCAGCCTGTCTTTGAGCAGTACACCATCATCACGCAGCTTGTTCAAACCTGCTTATGTTTAGAGACGCATTATGCTGAACATTAAAATAATTTGTCACTATTACGGCTGCACAGATTTGTTTTAAAAGTCTGCTTCGCATTACCGCATAACAATAATTTGTCTGGTCTGAAGACTTGCAGCAGACCCATTAAATAAATCATAAAATATTCAAAAACAATTGTGGTCCCTTTCAAATATTGCCTGTAGCACATTTTCTTTTCTCCTTCTCATCTCACAGATTATTCTTTGGTTTTTAATCATTCCAGTTGTTCCCTCATTCTTTTTTTTTTTTGTTTTCCACCTTGTGCCTAACGCCAAAACTCAAAGGTCGATCTGTCACTTCCAAATGAAAGCTCCAGCTTGGAGACAAATCAGTCAAGACACGTGGGTTTGTTTTTCGAAGAAATTTGTACCACCAGACAGATATTTGGAGGAGAAGGACACAGATGTGGAAACGTTTGTGTGGGACAAGAAAATAAGTCGCATTTGAATTGTTGTTTTGCAGCCTCACATGGATAGTTGTGCATTCTTCACTTGAAATATTTTAAGCCTAAATTATATACACCTAGGCTGGCGACCTGTCCAGGGTGTACCCCGCCTCTCGCCCTATGACAACTGGGATTATATACTCTGATCAAGATGTGGTCTCACTGACTGGAATAGGAATTCCCTAATCTTAAAAAAAAAAAGTAAGTCATTTGAGGACAGTGAGGGCTGACGGATTAATGTATACCGATCAATCGTAGGAGTTGAGGAGAGGGGCCTCTGTGGATCATCCCACAGATACTTGGTCAATTGATCTAGTGAATTTGGAGGCCAGGTCAACACCTTGTGCTGTTTTTCATGTTGTTTTTTTCTGAGTTGGGGATGTCTGCTGCCATCAAGGAGTGTCATTGCTATGGGGTGGGGGTGTCTGGTCTGGGTCTAGGTGGGTGCTACATGTCTAAGTAACATCCACATGAATGAATGCCAGGTCCAAAAGTTTCCCAGCAGAACATTGAATTGTCACAAGATGTTATGTACTTCTACTGTCAGTAGTCATAATGTTGTGGCTGAACAGTGTTCAATCTTCTGCACATGAAAAATGTCATGGCTTTAAACAGAATAACATATGCCAGAAATATTCAAAAGCTTGTCAGAAGTTAATATGCATAATTATTATTTTTTTCCCCCAAGAGTCTTTCTCCACTAATGAACCAAATCTCAATCTTAAGAACAAGATTACCACGTTCTACAGACGCTTAATTTGTTTACGCCACCGCACTGTCAAAGTCCTAATCACCTCACCTCAAGTTATAATGTACAGAGCAAACGTCTGATTCAGTCTATTAAAATGGTTCAGTCGTGTATCTTCTCAGGGTCAGTCACTTGTTGGAATGTGTTGTCGATTGTTTTAGATCATAGTGAGGTTAATGTGTCACAGCTGAGAGATCAGGAGAGCGGAAAAGAACTTTCACATGTGCAGGCTGCTTTATCTCACCGCCCCCTTGTTAAGCTGCAGGTTTGCAGATCAGGAAGCAGGTACTGACGTCTGCTGCTGCCGGTGGTTTCTGGGGAATCTGGGTCACTTGACTAGACATGGCATCACTCTGGAAGCTTGCATTTGATTTCGGATCATTTTGATCAGGAGCGGGATGCGATTGTCTCAACAGCTTAATTTAAAACACTCGCGCTCGTGACTCCTGGGCTATTTGAAGTCACCTTACAGCATCTCAGCAAATGACTTCCCCTGGCCTCCCCTGCCCTCCCCTCCCCTCTGCGGTGTTTTCCATCTGTGTATTACCATATCTGAACCTGACATGGCGTCAAGCCTCAGTGCTTTCAAACCTCCTCTTTGCCAAACCTCCTCTCCATCATGCCCTTCTATGGAAAGCAAAAGAGAGGAAGCACAGAGGGCCTTTAAGGATACAGTTTCCCTGGCATCACTGAAGGAAAAAAACAGCAGACTGAGCTCCATTAATGATGCTTTTCTGCCTCCTTGTGGTGAAAAAATCCACATACACTCAACATACAACACGGCCATGGTTCAATTTTTAACGATCATATTTAGGCTGATCTTAAAGATAATGGATTCCACTTTAAATGAACTTGTCTATAGGTTAGTTGCAGTTCACTTCAGTGTCACTGCTCTGAGAAGCAAAGGTTAATATTCTGTATTTACTATGGTCACAGCCACAGGATCCACATTTTTGTGAGAACTTAATTTATTTTCTTTATCACTAATTGCTAAGGAGAGTTGGAATTTTTATAGGATTCTGCAGAATTTATAGGATATTACACGTATATTGCTTTATTCTTTTGTCATGTTTCACACTTGCTGTGAGGTGACATGTTCAGTTTAGTGTAAATGTCAGTTAGGGACCTCTAGTGGAACTGAGTTTACTTACACAAAACACAATAACTGGGTGTTGGATAAACCACTGCTGTGCGATCTCTAATCTACCACAGAGATCAAATGTTCTTAACAGCATATGATAGAGCTCAGTGTTTTTATCTGCTAATTTTATATTTGACTTAAGCAACATATGAAATAGAGCCTCATGATATTTTGGTGTATTTACTTGCTGCAGCCACAATGGGACAGAACATTACTGTTTAGAAAGATTTAACATACACCGATCAGGCGTAACATTATGACCACCTTCCTAATATTGTGTAGGTCTCCCTTGTGCCTCCAAAACTCATCAGAGAATGGACATGGGCCTTCTGAGGGTGTCCTGTGGTGTCTGGAAATGCAATGTTGTCAGTGGGGGCCTTTAGGTCCTATGGGTTGAGAGGATGGGCCTCTGTGGATCATCCCACAGATACTTGATCAGTTTGGGATCTAGTGAATTTGGTGGCCAGGTCAACACCTTGTGCTGTTCTTCATGTTTTTTTTATAGTTGTTCCTAAACTGAGAAGGTCCCGGATTTGAATCCAGGGGCCTTTATGTGTGGTGTTTGCATGTTCTCCCTGGGTCTGCGTGGGTTCTCTCCGGGTACTCTGGCCTCCTCCCACCATCCAAAAACATGCTTGTTAGGATAACTGGTGATTCTAAATTGGCCGTAGGTGTGAGTGTGAATGGTTGTCTGTCTCTCTGTGTTACCCCTGTAATAGATAGGCAACCTGCTCAGGGTGTACCCCGCCTCTCGCCCGATGATAGCTGGGATGGACTCCAGCAGACCCCAAGACCCTCCACAGGAACAAGCGGTTACAGAAGAAAAAATTAATGAATGAATGAATGTTCCTAAAGTGTTTTTGTGTGCGTGCCTGTGTCAGGCTGCATCCTGCTGGGGATGGCTGTTGAACTCTTCACCAAAAAAGACTATATAAACCTGATAGCTAACACGTAAAAGGAGCAGAAGGTGTTTACTTGTTTCTTCTTAATCCATATGACACTTTACTAACGCTGTAGCACCCCGTGGAAAGAAAAAAAACACAAGCCCACACAATAAATACTTTATTTTTGCCATGAAAAATAGACAAAAGACCTCCATATAGAATAATCTAAATCAGTCAGGTTTCTAGATTTTCATTAGTTTTAATTTCAGGCATCGCCTGGATTCAAATATACATTCTTTTTATTTTCAGAATACAGATGTTGTCGATTTTAAATGACCAAGAACGGACAAAAATATCACATTTCTCACATACTGTAACGAAGTCTCAAATACATTACAGCACAAAAAATAAAAAAGACTTGAGGTTGGCGGGTGAGTTAGTTCATGCAGATGTGAATGTGCAAGCTGCCTGGGGACAAAGATCACCTGCTGTTACTCACCGTCTACAGATGTTCTTGCCATCAGCTGGTTTTCATTTAAACGCACCAATAGCTTTGAAGTCACATCCAAGTGTTGCCTTCACTGTCAAAGATGCTTTGAGAAAGCCCAAATTGCACAATTATGCATCTTCTCTCTTTCTCTCTCTCTCTCTCTTGCTTTAAGTGCATTTCTTTATTTTCTTTAAGCCTCCTTCAGCTTCTACTTAAACGTAGCAGAAATGACTTGTTTTCCACATCATGATGGTAGCAAATGAGTGAATGTGGACATGTTTTTGCGACCTGAAGCATCTGAGGTATGACCACTTGTGGAATATGCTGCGTATGTTTTACTTTGTGCTGCAGGATGTTAGAAGCCACAAAAAGCACGCCACCTGTATTTCTCCCTTTCTGAAAGGCAATACAGTCTGCTGATTTCTCCACGCTCATTCTTCTCAGGAAAAGCTCCTGCATCAGTGACATATACTGCAAAATGGCAGTGTGGCACAGTAGGATCTGGGCTTCAGTGCCCAGTAAAGAAATAAATAAATGCCTATTCATTAGGCTTGTGCCCTCCTGATGTCTCGTTCCACAAAACACAATAGCAGCGCTGATGAACATCAATTTGCAACCACTTATGTTAGTTGAGGTATTCTTGCGTTTTCCAGCTCCACACCTCACTATGTCTGAAGGAACAGATGCAAATCGGCTTTGGTAAATGCTGAATCATGACACAGCTCACGAAATGGTGCGCATTTTAATCACGGCTGGGGTTTGCCGTCTTGGTTTTGAACCATGAGCTGCCTCGTGTATGGAGCAGTACTTAACTGAGGCAGGTACAGCGAGGTGAAGGTGCATGCCGGCGATGAGTGCAGCTCGCCGGGCTCACTCGAGTCCTCATAGCCGAGCAAAGGGTTTGACTCCGCAGAACAGTCCTCTCTGTTAAAAGCAGCCTTTTTAAGAAGCTCAGATTTTGTCTCCTCTTCGCTCTGCTCCTCTTCCTCGCTCTCCTCATCCCCTGCAGGATATTCCATTCGCAGATAATGCAACACCTTCTCCTGTCTCGCCTCCGCTTCGTCCTCTTGCTCCGACGTTTCAGAAAGCTCCTCCACGGAGTTGTAGGAACCGGAGTGTCTCGGGTCATCCATCTCCCTGCTGCTGCAGCAGCTGTCCAGCTCCCACAGGCCGCCGTGGAGAGACACGGAAATGTCAGAGTTGTTGGCAGAGAAATTGCCCTCATCGCTGGAGCTGTTGCCGCTGCCGCTGCCGTCCTTAAAGTGGAGATGAAAGTTTTGCTGGTCCTGCTTCGGATCAAAGCGCAGTACGGTGGCGTACGTGACGGACGACTGTGCAGAGTTGTCAGTGCTACCTGGACGAAGGTCCAGCAAGGGATCCACCGGCTGCAGTTCATCTATTGCGGCGCTTGAATTGGTTGAAGCATCCTGATTAATGGCAATAGAAGGAACAACACCCAGGAATGTCTCACTGTCCATAACCTGCTCAGCTCTCCCTGGACGTAGGGACATAGCTAAGGGAGTGTCAAGGTCAGCGTTCAGGGGGACAAGTGGGTTTTGGATCAGGGCTGTGGTCAGAGCTTTGTCCACTATGATGACTTTGGAGATGTTCTCAGAGGGCAGCAGCAGTGGCCAGGCTTGCAGACCTTCCGGGGGTCTGAACAGCTGGTCGAAGGTGTCCATCTGGAGAAAGGAATAATGGTTGAAGTTATTATTTTTTTTCAGATAGGGTACAGTAACAGACTGCTGGACTACTGATGGACTTGCAACTTGCAAGGTTTAAGATGTTTAATCCATCAGCGTGTTCGAAAAACAGTGCTCAATGTATGTAGATCCACATTTTGAGCAACATATTAAAAAACAGTTTTGACTCCAAGCAAACTCATTCACAGACTTTTTTTTATTACCTTTTTTAAGTCTAGTCCTTTAGCCCACGAACAATTGTTTGGGTTGGGAACATCCTTCCACACAAACCTTTTCATCCTGGAAATAACAAGACATATTAGTTTTCCAAATACTGCCTAAGCACCTCTGTTCCCCTCCTCTACCTCGTGTAATATCCCCACAACATCTTAAATGTCACACCCCTACCCACCACAGAGGCTACTATCATTTATCATTTCTGGCAGGTGTCAGCTTGAAAAACGAGTGTCTTTTACGTGGTTATTATTCAGCTGCAGCTTCAACATAATTCATTCACTGAGCTCTTACTGGTTTTGAGTGAGGACCAGGGTGATGAACAGGATGATGGTGAGGAAGGAGAAGATCATCGGCATCATGTAGACTGCAGGATCTCCTCTGGTGGCTGTAATGATTGGAAAATACACGTCAGGCCACGATTAACATAGTAAAAACGTTGGCTCTGTGTCATCCACAAACACTTTAATGTTACATACACCGATCAGGCATAACATTATGACTCCTAAAATTGTGTAGGTCTCCCTTGTGTCTCCAAAACAGTTAGGTTTAGATCAGAGAATGGACATGGGCCTTCTTAGGGTGTCCTGTGGTGTCTGGGAACAGAATGCTGTGAGTGAGGGCCGTTGGGTCCTATGGGTTGTGGGGAGGGACCTCTGTGGATCATCCCACAGATAGTTGATCAGTTTTGGATAAATTTGGATTTTGGATGAATTTATTTACTTCTCCTGTCAGTAGTCTTAATGATGTGGCTGATCGGTGTACACTGATACAACCAGTGAGCATACCTAAAGTGTAGGCTGGCTCCCCTTCTCCCTCAACGAATATGGGGTACAGGTGGAAGCCGTACTCCTCGGAGCCAAAGAAATCACCTGACATGATAAATCAAAAGGTTCCAGGTTAGTTCACTTTTCTAGAAACATGAAGTTAACAGTTAAACTCAGAAGTAACGCAACATCAAGAGGATGTATCACCTCTCAGATAGACGGGGGAATCGGTATAGGGAAGTCTTTCCCACATTTCCCCACTCAGGTCAAAGTCCTCTGAGTCCTGCTGCCTCTGTGACGACCACTGGACCACCATGAACAGAGGCACGGAGCTGTTGTCCGACAGGCTCCATGACAGGGACGCGCAGGTGCTGTTGATGACCATCGCACGGAAAGAACGGATGCAGCGGCCTGCAGAGCAGAGGAGAACTGAATGAATACAATCCCGCCAGGTCGCTTTTGCTCGTGTGGTTCAATTAGGCATGCAAAGGGTGACTTTGATGACCATTCAAATATTTCTACCCGGTTCAAGTGATTGTGTCTGGAACAGAACACCTGGAACATCTCCATTCAAGCCAATATCTTGATATCTGAAAAGCCGCTGTTTGCAGTGCAGCCACCTCTCAACTGCCAGCTGGGGAGAAATTCAGGCTGGTGCTGTGCCACATATGTATATGTAAACAAATCACCCTTTAGAAGAGGCTCATGTGGTTTCTCTTCCTCTATAACGGCTGCAGGTTCTCATTGACCCCCCATCCCCACCCCCCCCAAAAAAGGACTGGACAGGATTTCATCTGATTTGACCTTTTTGTCACAACCCAGATTAAACTGAAGTGGCCTTTGGCGGCGTCCCAGGTGGGCCTCATTAATCAAACCTGTTATTGGATTAGTTTCATCACATTAAAAGGCAACAGATTTGAAAATATAGTGCAGAGTGAACGAGGCAGTAATGAGAGTTCTGCACATAATGTCAGATATGTTTGTATCTGCGCTTGAATGAAAGTCTGTTCAAGCTACATTTTCCGTATAAGGTTGGCTTTCGGTGGTGAGTGTTGCATCCACTGGCCTGGGAGTGTTGCACACTGCGTTAAGAAGCGACTTGTTGTCCTCTATTGGTTTGCTTTTGTGCGTGTTTGGTTTCTTTTTTTTGCCTCAGGTGTGCAGAGTTGAGCAGCTGCTGGCCGTTATGCCGGGGCTGGGCTGCCATCTCATCAAGCCTGAACCCTACTTGATGACTTTCCACTCTCCCACTCATCGCCAGTTCTTCAGTTTACCCCCGTGCTACTGACACTAGCCTATTAGCCCATTTCCTTCGTGCCCAATCCGAATAACCTGCTTCTCTTTGTCTGCTCCTTGTGCAGCCCACGCTCCAGACTTTTTTCACCGAACCAGCTCCTCCTGATCTTTTTGTGTCTATTTGGAACTCCGCTCGAGCTTTGTTTTCATTAAAGTCCTGTCCTTGAGCCTGAACTCCTTGAGTCTCGCATCTGGGTTCTTTCCTTCGAGTTGTCCACACAATAACACACCGTTTATTATCATTATGTATATTCAGCCTCCTACTACCTCAACCTTCCATTAACATTAGATGTTTTTTCACCAACTGTAGTCATTAGTAATAGTAGTAATAGTAATTGGTTAGCTCAACGTATTCTATTTTTTTTTGTATTTTGTTCCCTAAGTCCTATCTTATCTGTTATTACATGAATTTGAAAGCCGTTAGAAACCCACATAAAGCAATGACTCAAACCTGCATTAAACCTGTTTATTCTAGGCCACTTGTTAGCACCAAAAACAACTTGTAAATAAGAAATGTGCCCATCATCATCTTCTATAGTAAACGTATTAGAAAGACAGTCACACAAGTACAAACACTGACGCATTTGTTTTGAGACACTGTTTTCGCCTGATGCATTTAAGTCCAGTATCCACTCTTCTGTTTGCCCAGTTTTGAACTCTCAGCGGGAGATCTGTGAATGGGCTGTTAAATGATTCCCCTCGCTGTGAACAGTTGTTGTTTAGCTGCCACTCAGACTGAAAATACCTGCTCTTTAACACTAATGGGAAAACGCCTAACAAAGAGCATGCTTGGAAAACTGATAAAAACACATGATATGAATGATGGAGATGGTTGTTATTCCGCCGGCTATTAGTCTCTGAGTCATGAGTAATGGCATCGAGACATAGAAATGTTACCCACACGCAGTAGTGTTATTAAATAATGAACCTTACCGCTGTTTTGCGCGTTCCCATTAGTGTTTACTACACTAAAGGTAACGGTTGCCCGGCCTAAATCAGGGCTTTTATGGCCTCTACAGAGATGCAAATTTTGAGTGCATGCTTTAATGGATGGCTACTTATTGGTTGCACACGTGTAGTACAGCAGGACAAACTGCTCTTAGAGGCAAAAAAACATGTTTAAAGAGTAAAAGCAGGATGTTTTCAAGGATAAAAAGGCTTTATATCTAGTGAGTTGGCTCACCAATGTCCTGAAGATGAACATTTTTTATTTTTTTTGGAAATTCCCATTCAAGTGAACAACACTTACCACCTTGCTGCGTTCTTTCCAGTAAATGTGCACACTTCAGACGTGAGCAGCACAGAGACGAGGGTCTCGTGGACTGTTCTCCACTGAGCTTGACCTCACAGAGACGTGGACTTTTATTTTCCCAAAGTGCAATAAAAACCACTTAGATCTCAGTTTAACCCATTACAAAGCGCTCATTGAAATACTTGGAAATTCTCAATTTCAACCATAGAGTGTTATTGTAGAGAATAAGAAGACTTTTTTTTATGCAACATTTTTCAAAACATTTAATTTTCATGTAGAAAATCAAGGTCAGTGGAATTACCATATATGGTTCCTTGTCCTTAAGTGGTAAACACATGTAAACATGTATTTAGACCATTAGAACATAAGTGCTGAATCAGACACTTGTCAACATTATCACATTAGATAACTTCTCTTCTTCGTGGTAGCTAATAAAGCAGCAGTCATGCTCAGCGTTCATGCAGAGGTGGACCTTGCAGACCTCATTTGACCTGAGAACATTGCCTTGATCTTCTCTGATTGGCTGGGTGAAAACCACATGCTTCTAAACCTCACTGAGCGGCACCGAGACGCAAATTAAAAGGCGTCCAGAAGTTACCAAATATGGTTCCTCGTCTCATAAACGGTTAAGCTTTTACATATATAACCTCTCTTCTGGTTGCTTAAGGTGTGCAGTTGTATATTAATCACTGTTACGTTTTGTTTTTAACTCCTAATTTCCTAGTTGTTCCTAGTGAATGTCTTGAAATTCCTCCTGATGTCAAAGATAGCAGAGCAGCAAAGTTTCAGTGTCTTAAATCTGACACCTAAACCGATCGTCTGTTTTTGGATTAATTTTGCAATACCTACTAATATAATAATGAGGGACAATAATCATCCGCTGAAATGGACCTGAGCCACAGTGATAACAATTAATTCAGTGACTGAAATGTTTAAGCCTCATGTGTTACAGTAACACACCTTATTAATTAATGCTCACTTCAAACATATGTGGCAATAAAGAGAATTCGTATTCTTATTCCTTCTTCCTGTTAGATTCTCCGCTGACTCACGTTTAGGTTGTCTCTCCAGCGTCATGTTCATGTTGCTGGCCGAGCTCCCCAGGCTGTTGTAGGCCTCCACGGTCACCGTCTGACGCTCCTGGTTCCACTCAAAGCTGTAGGAGGACGCCAGCTCGATCGGCTGCCTCGTCACAGAGCCGCCGGAGGTTTGGTGTTCCACTATGAATCCATCCACGCAGTAGGAGCTCCCTGACACTGGAAGATGCTGGAGGACAAAGTATTGATGGCATTTTTAACAATAAGCCTTAAATAATAAAACGACTTCATTATCAATGAACTAATTATGAAACCAACAATGTGCTACTCCTAAGGCTGTTACATACTCTGCAAGAAGCGAGAAATTTGTTCACGCAGCCCTCATTTGGGAGCTTGTTCTCGAGGACTTTTTTCTCCTGTTTTCTCGGAAACTATTTTGTGATTGGTCAGAAATTGGAAGTGGCCGTGGTTAATGCGTAAAAGCGGAGATGCTAGCGGCCACTCTGCGAGCTCCCAGAAGCTAATACTCGCTGATATCTGCTAATCTCTCCTGGGCAGAGATCTGCAAACTCTGTGTGGGTGCATGCCGAATTATCAAAACGACTGGCCGACATCTGAAAATAATAAGAAAAGTTACTCTCGTCGTGCGTTTCCTGCATCTCCCACAATGCCACATGGGAGGGCCCTATGAGGACTTCCTATGAGGAGTTTGGCACTTGAGTTTCTCGTGAAGTATACATTACCTGGCCAGAATGAACTTTGTTCTTGTTCTGGCAGCCCTAGGAGAAAGAACAAATTTCTCGCTTCTCGCAGAGCAAGCCTTTAGCCTTACTTTCTAACAGCTGGCCATTGTAGATTTGAGAAAATATTAACCAAAGTTGAGAAAATAATTCATTTGTTTCGGACTGGGGGTGGAATGTTTTATTTACCTCAAGCAGCAGAGTGATATTGGACTGGTTTCTGTGTGGATCATCTCGACGTACTCTCCAGAAATCAGGGCCACGCTCAGGCACTGAGGAGGAGACCAATCATCAAGCATTAGATCACATGACAAGCTTATTTTTTTTTGTGTTTCTGATGGAGACGATGGTATTTGTGTGTGCGCCATTTTCCATTAGAGCAAAACTCACTCAGGGTCAGATGCGACCTGAAAGGTTCCATCAGGAATCAAGCTGCGCCGAGGTTGTCGTTACTTTATTAAAAGGGGTAAGCGGTGCTGTAAATGACTAGTATCTTACCTCTGCTGTTTTGCGGCGTGGAGTAGATGGAGTCGCTCCATTCGCTCCAGAAGCCGGTGCCGTTGGTGTGCATGCAGCGCACCTGAACCGCGTACACCCGGCACATGTCTGGCACCGCAACCTCCGCCCAGGGTACGCGCACCGAGCTCTGGACCTGCGGAAATTACATTTTTAGAGTTCATTTAGGAAAAAAAAAACAGATGCCACTAATGGAAAAAATCTTTGCCAGAGGAAATAGAGAAAATTACTTCTCCGCTTGTCATTTTGAGTGAACCTGGAGAAGCGGATGCATTTGATAACAACATGTTTTCAATTTGCAGTGGTATTATTCAGGGGACTGGAACAGAGTCTCATAAAGCTCATGTACAGCTGGGTCATGTCAGAGCTCCCTCTATCATTTAAAGAAACTTGAGCCTTATTTCTGAATTGTTTGTTGTTCTTGGTAGTAAGGGAGGATTAAGGTCTGGTCTAGGTGGGTGCTACATGTCTAAGTGACATCCACATGAATGAATGCCAGGTCCAAAAGTTTCCCAGCAGATCATTGTATTATCACAAGATCATGGTTAATGTTATTTATTTCTCCTGTCAGTGGTCATAATGTTGTGGCTGATCGGCGTACACTCGCTGAGAAGAGGTGGCAGTGCTCGTCTGAATCCAGAGTTTGGTTACAGAGCCTCACAGTCAAACTCACCTTCCACTCCGGCTGGGCTCTCACGGAGGACGGCAAGTAGTACTGAAACTGACACTGGACTCCTTGGACTGGCAGAGGCGGAGGCTTCCAAGTGACTTTCAGGACCCCACTGCTCTGGGTCACTGCCTTCACATTAGTGGGCGGGTGGGGTTTTACTGCGAGGAAGATGAAGAGGACGACAGAGTTTAATTTAGCCTCACTACATTCTAGTTGCTACGCTTAATATTCAGCTAAATACTGTAAGGGCCCCTGTAAATATCCTTTTCGCTTTCCCAAACAAACATGGCTTTCATTTCAGCTTCATAGACTGATATAAGGATGGGTAAATATAAGTTTTGGACACCTACCGTGATCTACAGGCGACAAGTAGACGGGTTTGGAGCTGATGCGGCCCAGTCTGGATGGGAGCTCCAGCCACAGTTTGTAGCAGTTCATGTTCAGAGGGTAGATGTTGCAGGTTTTCTGGTTGGGCCTGACCTGCGTGCAGGCGGGCCCCATCTTCCCCACGTCCTCACCCGCTCTCTCCCTCTCCTGCATCAGGTCGCATGGCAGGTCGGCCCACCTGCCGTGAGGGGAAAGCACAAAGAAACTTAATACGGTGGGATGGAAAAAGCTGTGAACAAAGGACCCTCACTCCCTCTCTTGCTTCTTCCCTAATCAGCTGACGACATACAGGGTCTCACAGTGCTAAGGTCAAAGCTAAAACAACTGGATTTGGATGAGCGGTAGAGCACTAGATCCCAAACTGATCAAGCATCTGTGGGATGAGACACAGGGGCCCCTCCCCTCAACCCAAAGGACACCCTCAGAAGGCCCATGTCCATTCTCCGATGAGTCAGAACTGATTTGGAGGCACAAGGGAGACCTACACAATATTAGGAAGGTGGTCATAATGTTATGCCTGATCGGTGTACATTAATCTATCAGCTCTCACTGTCCTCGAATGGCTTGCTTTATGTTTTTTTAAAATTAGGGAATTCCTATTCCAGTCAGAGAGACCACACACACCCAAAATAAATGATCACACTGTTTTGGCCGTTCAAAGAAACTTCCTGGTATTGCGAATGTGCAGACAGGATTGGATCCAAGCATTTCCTGGGTGTGTCCAGCACATGTGTTCTCTGGTACACTGTGGTCGGTGACACCCAGGCTCTCAGCACATTGTCTAACAAATATTTCCAAACATACAAAGGGATACATGCGAAAGCGTGAGAAACGCTGCTTTACTTGAACTTCAGTTCGAGTTTAGTCCTCTCCGTGTTCTCCCAGCTGCAGTCCATCGCGTCGAGGTCACCGTTGGTTTTGCACGTTATATTGATGAAAGCCCCTGAAACACACAGACGGGGACACATGAAAGATGAGGGACGAATGAAAACAACCCTGACCTGAGGTAGCGTCTGTGCTGCTCTGGTTCGCATTGTTGTGTGGTTACATGCCGCCAATGTCTTTCCTGTCTTTGTCCACTGAAGGGAGGAAACAACAACTTTAACACAAACGGTTTACAGATCCAGACATAGCCACTGGGACAACTAATACTAGTAGCGATCAACTGCGAAGTATTTAATCTCCATTTTATTGTTGTGATAAAGCTCACCTTCGACATAGATCTGGCTGTAAGGGTTTCTCCACTCTGGCGTACAACTCAGCAACACGTACATCCGAGTGTCTGAAGGCCGCACTGTGATCTGGCTGACCTAGAGTAGGTTAAAAAAAAAAAGAAAAGTGTATTTCTATGTATTGTACTTTGAATGATCTTGGGAGTTATTCGACTTCCTTTTTGGAAATGTTCCCAGAATTGCACAAAGCCCTGCAAGGGGGGGGGGGGGGGGGGTCGCATCATACCCATGGGTTGACTGAGTGGTACTGGCTCGGATGAAGCGGCTGCTGGAGGTCGAGCTTCCACACGGCCGTGCTGGCGTTGATGCTGTGGTCGTTCAACACGCAGTACACCGTGACGTTCTCCCCAGGGCGCACCACGATCTTCTCGGGGACGTAGCTCACCGCTGCACACAGGGGGCAAAAAAAAGACGTTACAAATATTTAAAAACTTTTTTGCAATTAACGTCATCACTTTAAGGCTCACTCCTCAATCTGATGTTATTTCTACACGACAGACTCTTCAGGAACAATCATTCATTTTCAGATGACAAAAAAATGCCAAAAATGTCAAAAGCAATAAAGGAGACTAAAACAAAAGCACTGGAAGAGAACAAACGGCTGACTCATTCCCATTCACCCCGCAGATTTCCATGTAGAGTTTCATAAAAGCAAACTTTTTCAGGGATTTTTGCAAGTTTATTTTGTTTAGTTTTTTTGTCTCAGGGTTTGCAATTGGAGGGCTGTTATCTAACCAGCTCCTTTCATGCAGCCAATCAAAAAAAAACAACATCTGGGAAGACGAGACCGCCAAGAAGGATCGTGACTCACGAGCAAATCAGAAAAAACTTTTGTGAATACTTCTGTGTGATGTGCGCGATGTATTGTGTACACATTGTGAATAATTCTTTTTTTTTTTGTTTTTTTGTAACTCTCTTTCTCCAAAACTTTAATTTCATTCAGCTTACTTCGCTGCACTTGAGGGAAGTTTGTGTCGCTCGTTTCGATGACATTACTCATTCTTGCAAACTTTTAACCCCGTGACGCGTGCAGACACACACACACGTTTCCAGTGGCACACAGTAGAGGAGCAGTCTAACGGAAAACATGTGTGCGTGTAGCAGCACGTAAACACACGTTGATCTAATAAGACAACAAAGCAACATCCAAAACTAGACTCATAAAGTGCTGTGAGGCTCAAGTTAGCATTTAACAAGCAGCCATTATGATCAACTTCTCATTTTTCACTCAGTTTTAAAATGTTAAAAACTATATTTTATTAGGCTGAAATGGGAGAACACAATGTGCAATGTGTACTTTGAATTACATTAATAGTTCGACCCTTTGTTTCTTATATGTGCTTGTTTGCTATATGCATAGTTGTTGTGTGCGTGTGTTTTGTTATGAAGGAAAAAATAATGTGCACGTGCATGACATCCAACGTGCCACACTGATTTATGACTCATAACTGGTCGTTAAGGACGACCTCTAATTCCGGGTTGCCTGACATTGGCTGTGCTGGAATGGGTTCCTCATTAATGGCTCAGACTAATGACCTGGGCTCCGTTCAGCACTGACATAAATCTGCCTGAGAGATAATCGAGGTCAGGGTTTGAGTCTAACTGACTCGGTTGTGAATTCTCGTCTGCAGAGATGAGAAAATGATGGTGGTGGACCTGCAGCCAAGGCGAACTGGTTTAAAATGTTAGGTTTACTGCAAAAAGGGGAAGATTTTACTTTGCAATTGCAGAATCACTGAGAGCAGTCAGTGCCAGAACAAGTAAGTAAGTTTATAAGTAAGTGAGATTAAGTGAATTACACTGATCAGTCATAACATTCTGACTATTATGTCCTAATATTGTGTAGGTCTCCCTTGTTGCCTCTGACTCATCAGAGAATGGACACGGGCCTTCTGAGGGTGTCCTGTGGTGTCTGGCAACAGGATGTTGTTAGTGGGGGTCTGTGGGTCCTATGTGTTGAGGGGAGGGGCCTCTGTGGATCATCCCACAGATACTTGATCAGTTTGGGATCTAGTGAATTTAGAGGCCAGGTCAACACACTGTGCTCTTCTTGATGTTGTTTTGAGTTGTTCCTAAACTGTTTTTGTTTGTGTGCTTGTGTCAGGCTGCATCCTGCTGGGGATGGCTGCTGCCATCAAAGGGTGTCATTGATATGGGGTGGGAGTGGGTGCCTGGTCTGGTCTAGGTGGGGGGTACATGTCTAAGTAATATCCACATGAATGCCAGGTCCAGAAGTTTCCCAGCAGAACACTGAATTGTCACAAGATGGTGAATGTTATTCACTTCTCCTGTCAGCAGTCATAATGTTATGACTGATTGATGTGCATAAAAATTCTCCACTGTGCAGTTGTCCTGGATGGGGAAGTTAACTATGTTAACAAAACATTTGTTTTAGTACCAGGCAGTAAACATGTTTATTTCTGCAGAAGAGTTGGACATTTGTTAACTCATTTTGGCATCATGCCAGGGGTCATAATGTTGTGGCTGATCACTCTATGTTTCCCTACATTAACATCTGGAAATGGTCCTTACTGTGCAGAAAGATGTGGTACGGTTCACTCCACTCGCTCCACAGCGGAGGCTCGCTCAGGGTGGAGCAGCGAACCTGGACGGTGTAGTTCAGCCTCGCCTTCAGATCCAGAGATAACCTGCGCTCTCCAGGTGGTGACTGCACCTGGAGACGGAGAACGGGAGGATAAACATCAACAACACGCACAGGGCGCAGGGTGTGTTCCCTCCGAGGGTCGATGACGGAATCAAATGAGTCATCACAACATGACTGTGGCAGCCGTTTGGGCGTCTCGTCAGCTGGAACGACTCCCAAAACGAAACCAGACGGCGTGTGGACGGCCGAACATTTCCACGGTGCTGGCTTCTTGTTTTAAACCTCTCCTTCTGAAGTGTGCTATGTGCATCCTAATAAACAACCTTCCATTTTCCAATTTAAACATGCAGATTAATTGATAACAGAGCATCAGAGCGTCAATATCATGAATGGTTTAGCATTTACCTGCCAGCCTGGGAGATTTTTGTTAGAGGAGTACCGGACCTCGTATCTCAGCGGGCCGACATCAAAGTCCGGCGGGTCGTCCCAGAGTAAAATCAGCTCCGCTTCAATGGTCTGAATGTGGGAGATGTTGACCGGGCGACTTGGTTTCGCTGCAGTAAAAGAGAAGATTGTTGCACTGTGAACTCGGCTACTGCATCGATACGCTCTGCATCTGACTAATGGCTCACAATGATAACACCACCACCACCGCCACTTTGATCCTTTCTAACGTCAGCTTGCATCACCAACAGTGCAACCTCCAGGCCTCTTATCACTTTTATAGCTATTTAATCTATCACTCAGAACATATAGCATAACATCTAATGACAGGATTTGCTGTAAATTAACTGTTAATATTAAATGAATGCATCAATCACATCTTGAGCACAGAGGTCACAGCCAGCGTGTAGTTTACTTCCTCCACCTTGCATAAATAGCAGATTCACTTCAGTTTTCGGCCATAACAAATGTAACGTGTTTGCATTCAATTCCATCGAAATATGTCGCCAAAAAAAAAGACTTTGAAATATCAGTAAAGTGTGAGATAATGAAAGGAGATTCAAAGGCTTGCTTCAGGAGGATCTCAAAGGCATCAACCCGGATCTTCCTCTAGTGTCGTTCACTGGAGTGAGACCGACGCAGCAGCCCAGGTAACGAGGACATCCTGGTTGATCGTTCAGTTAACGCAGCCAGAGATTATAGAGTCTGATAAAGCCACAAACCTGCCTATGGGCAGAGTAGCGATTGCTCAACATCGTGAGTAAAAGGCCAGCAATTTGTGTTCCAGACGGCTCTCACATCAGAAACAAGGAGCACTTTCACCCTTCGGGAAGACTGATTATCCCACATAACCGAGTATGAAGAGACGCCTATGTTCATTTTCCTAATATAATGACAAATGCCAACCGCACACTTTGTCACAGGTGACAGGAAATGTCCTTAGGCGCTCCTTTCCAAACCCCTGGAGCTCATATTTAAGTTAAAATCTGAATACATCATGTCTGGCCGATGGTGTCCATGGTTACAGAGCAAAAGAGAACTGCTCATAACTAATTTTGATGATGCAAAAAGCACCAAACTACACACGAGCTGAAAAAATATATGATGTAATAAATAAATGATGTAACCTGCTGCTAACATTGCAACGCTCGCTTGAATCCCTCAAAGCATGATGGGAAAAAGATCTTGCTGTTTTGCGAAGGGGCAACTACTCGCTGAAGATATTTTCTAATTTCAAAGTGAGCCTACGATCTCAGATCTCTCTGTTTTACACTTTAAATTTAATTAAAGTTAATTGTCTTGGCTCAATTTTCACGTCCTTTCTTTTTCAAAGCCCTAATTCAAAACGCGTAGCCACGTAGAAATATAGTATATGCAACAAAATGTACTTTATTTCAAAAGTAAAATTATGTTTAATGTAATGTGAACCTTTTTCAAAGTTGTATTAACCTATATTTTGTATTCTTGGTTCATTATCATTGATGCTTAAACATCTACAACGATGCATAATGCTATAAAATGGCAATAACTGCTTTATCTGTAAATCTTGTGAATCGTTTCTCTATTAAATGTACTGGAGTAGAAGCAAATCCTGCAGAAAACCAGATCTCAAAACCGTATTCAAAGAGAGTATTTGTGCAGATGTGTTTCGGACATGGACACACGAGGAGAGTCACCCTTGGACAACACACAGTCACTCCTCAGTTTCTCCTCTGCTCTGTCACTTTAACCAAAGAGGTCTGGTTGAACAAACACAGCACGGAAAGCCCTTGTCTATCACTGTGGAGATCTCACACCTTCAGTGTTGTGTACCACACACACACACACATACACACACAGCGCCTCAGCTGCTTTTCAGATGAATTCCAGTCACGTCCGCCGATCGCGGCTGAATAACAGTCCTTCTCCTTATCTGTCCGGAATCATCGCTTTAAGGTTAGAATCGAACGTGTTGGTGCTTAAAACACAGAGAACCCGTATTAGCGTCATGCAAGGCCAGATGTATTTTTAGTGTCCATAACCTTGGACAAGAGGTGAATGCTGGAACTCGCTTCTTAGATCATTTACTGTAATGCACTTAAAACAGTGAGGTCGTGCATCTAAAGTACATTTTCCAGCTTTAGAAGCTACCCTGTGAGCGTCTAAACCTTTTCTCTGTCAAAGTCTACGCTATCAGTAATTAATGCTGTTACAAAAATCATTCAGCGATGCTTTATAAAACAATAAGAAGCAAAAGGACAAGTTTTAGGCTGTGAATTTAACATTTGTTCTTTTTACGATAAAAAGACATAAAATAAAATATGTTATATACACCGATCAAGCATAACATTATGACCACCTACCTAATATTGTGTAGGTCTCCCTTGTGTCTCCCTTGTGCCTCCCTTGTGGGGGACTTTGGGGACTTTGGCTTGAGGGGAGGGGCCTCTGTGGATCATCCCACAGATGCTTGATCCGTTTGGGATCCAGTGAATTTGGAGGCCAGGTCAACACCTTGTGCTGTTCTTCATGTTTTTGTGTGTGTGCCTGTGTCAGGCTGCATCCTGCTCGGGATGGCTGCTGCCATCAAGGAGGGTCATTGCTATGGGGTGAGGGTGCCTGGTCTGGTCTAGGTGGGTGCTACATGTCTAAGTAACATCCACACCACGAAAGCCAGGTCTAAAAGTTTCCCAGCAGAACACTGGATTGTTACAAGATGGTCAATGATATTTACTTCTGTTGTCAGTGGTCATAATGTTGTGGTTGATTGGTGTATATATGTATATGGAAAACATATTTTATTTTAGTGAAATTAAAAAAAAGCAAAGTAGTAGTTTCAAGGATAATTCCAGTTTATTTCAGCTTGGTGTATTTTCCATTGCGGTTTGACGTCTCACACTAACTGTGTATCCAAAAAGACTGCTTTCTTACCGGGTCGAGCGGGAACTCTGAGCAGAACCGGAGGAGCCACGGCGTCAGAGATGCTGACTGTTACCATGGCGACGAAGCTCGCTGCAGGGTCGAGAGCGACCGAGCACGTGAAGGAATCCTCGGCTTCGCAAATGACAGGATTATCAGCCGGAGGGCTGTTCACCTCTGTGTCGTTTCTTTCTCGAGGCCTGGAAATAAACAGATAGTACACAGTATTAACAACCAGGAACAAATCTCAAAAAGATTAACGCTCGTGATGACAGGGTTGTGGGGTGTCATAATCTGACTTTGTCTTCACCAGCAAGTGCTGCAACTCAGCGGAAGCTAGACAACTTTATCTGGTGAATATGATTGTTAACTTTCACAGAAAACAATTCAGAACACTGTGCGACATCTGTGTTTTTTGTTTTTTTTCCATTATCGTCCATCTCTTATCAGATAGCGTGTTGATCTCTTTACACAGCTTCTCACACAGCTTCCCCTCTGCTGATCAAAGCAAACACACATGCTTAAAGCCTCAGGGAGCAGTGGAGGAAGCTCTGATCAGACTAAAAACACACACACATCTAAAAAAAAAAACAACAAAAGAACATCAGTGAAACAGTTGAAAGAAAGAAAGAAAGCAGCTTCATACTCACAACAGCCGCCGTAAGCTGACTGCCATGAGACCAGCAGACAGCATGCCTGAGGGCTGGCCGCGAGACTGAAGATCACAGGTTAGATTTCCCCAGTTTTCGTTAATTCTGCACAGTATGTCCAAACAGGAGCCTGACAAGAAATCACATTTGCATGTTAGAGGACTGTGACCTCCTAATGAAGGCTTCTGAGAAAACATCTTGGCTTGATATTCTGAGAACCGAGCCTCTGTGATGAGACCAAGGAAATGTGACGTCTGCCAGCAGCACCAGGCTTCACACGGCTCCTGCTTCCTGGTAGTTTAGTAGTTTAGGCGTGGACTGAATAGAGGAATAAACCTTCACTGGTGTTAAACACATTTGTATATGTGTATACACCGATCAGGCATAACATTATGACCACTGACATCTTGTGACAATCCAATGTTCTGCTGGGAAACTTTTGGACCTGGCATTCATCCGTGTGGATACTACTAAGGCAAGGTGTTGACCCAGCCTCCAAATTGACTAGTTCCCAAACTAATCAAGTATCTGTGGGATGATCCACAGAGGCCCCTCCCCTCAACCCACAGGACCCAAAGGCCCCCACTGTTGCCAGACACCACTGGACACCCTCAGAAGGTCCATGTCCATTCTCTGATGAGTCACTACTGTTTTGGAGGCACAAGGGAGACCTACACAATATTAGGAAGGTGGTCATAATGTTATGCCTGATCGGTAATACCAGTCAGATGGATAAAGGGTCGGACTGCTCTGGCTAAAACACTTATAAACTTTTGCAGCTGAAAGTAACAAAACATGTGAATGAAATGGGTATGACTAACACGCATGCAAAATGATTGTTTGGAAACTCGGTTGCAGTCCTCCACGGACTCTTGTTTCATTGTATGCATCGAGATCTGAATCATCCCTGACTATGAAAAGGCGTCATAAAGTAACCCTGAGGCACGGCGCAGCTCTTTAACTTCACTGTTTCATTGCGATCCACACGAAGCTGGGAGCTCTTATGCATCACGGACCGTGACAGAGTGATGCAGGCGAGCTAATCCCTCTCTGGCCTCAGTGTTGCTTCACCTCCACAAGGACAATATCAACGGAGCATTTTATAATTATGACTCACTGAACTAGCTGCTGTTTGCGGATTAAACGTAATGACCCTTATTTGCCTTCCTTCGCAAGAGACGCTAAAAGAGCACAGGTGGTTTGGCTCTGCTGTGCAAATAAAAGAAGAGGTGAATAATCTTGAGCAGCGATACAACGTGAATTGATCACAGCGCAAGGCTGGGGCGCAGGACGGGTGGAAAGCAGTTAAAGTGTAATGAGTCTGTCAGCCTGATCTTCGGGGGCTTTTCTATCAATGACAAGTGACACTGCCACAGGCTGAGTGGTGAGGCTGTGTCAGAACAACCCTGCGGTTCGTTCTGATGAGTAGGAGTCACAATGTGCAGATACCCCGTCGCTACCGATGTGTCAGACAAAAGTTTGTGGTCCCTACTCCGCTGACTGTTTGTCCGGAAGTACTGAAAGGGATAATGGTGCATCTGGAAGTACGGGACTCTTATAGGAACATAACTCTTTAGCACCAGCAGAGGTCTAAAACTTTCTGGAGATCTTTCCCCAACATGTGCAGATATTCATTCATTTTCTGTGACTGCTTGTGCTCTGGAGGGTCGCGGGGGGGGGGCCTGAAGCCTACCCCACCTAGGGTACATCAAGTACCCTAGCTGGGCGAACACAGCGGGACAGACTCCACACAGAAAGGCCCCAGTTGACCGATTGGATTCGAACCCAGAAACTTCTTGCCGTGAGGAAGCAGTGCTAACCGCCACACCGCGATGATGAAGAATTTTAATTGTGAACATTTGTTTTTATTGTAAGTAATCTGGACAGTGTTGGTTTTCTTCAGTTCTTACACAACCTGAACAAACCAGAATTATTACAATTTGTTTGTGTAATGTTCAAATACCAGGCCACCCACTGCTCTGGGTGTGCACATTGTTCCAACACATCGCGTTGGACACGCGGAAAAGTAAATAAAGTGGGTGACATTTTGCAATACAAAACAGTTTTGAATACCACAAGGACTTACGGAATCTCCTTCTTCTAAACTGTCCAACAGGGAAAATAGAGTCTCATAAAATAAAAATCTAAATCGCATCATGCCGAGTGATTGTTACCGGAAAAGTGAATGTCCCTGGAATGAACACAGATGTGAGTGAGGCTTGATGGTAATTAGACTAATTATTGTGGAACCTTCCTTTCTTTCTGGTTTTAGAAGGTTGTCGTGAAGATCGATGTTCATTTGAAACAGTCATTTCAAAACCTGGCTAACAAAACATTCCTTGTGCAATGACTCAAAGGAGACAAGACTTGACAATCTTTTCTCAGTGGCACAGACAAAAGAAACGTCTCCAACCAGGACAACAGCAAGGACAGGCGTAGCGAAGCCTTATTTTCTGAGAAACACTGCGGACATTAGCTCTTACCGCCAGAGGGCTCACGAGGATGTGATTCAGTTCTTGAGCTCCTGAAGGTACAGGTGTAGGCATGGTGTGGGAGGTTCGATCCGGAGCAGTTCGTCTCCGATGCGTTCGTGTCACCTCCCTCCAGACTGAGGTGGGCTGAGGGTGAGTCACAGCACAGCTCATCCTGCCATGGGAGGTCGAGGGTACCTAAACGGAGAGAGGCTCCATCCTCGGGCTCCGAACACTGAGCCGCTGCTCAAGGGGGGGCGTGGAAGTGACAGAAGAGAAAATTATTGGCAGTGTTTTTATATTTGAAATATAGTGTTTTAGATTTCTGGGTCATACACATGGGAAATCTGTCCAGTGTGACGCAATAAATCTCAAGCAGTCAAGTGTCAACAGTGGTATGAAGTTGCTGGGAGCTTTGTATCAGAAAATTAAATGAATTCCCACATCTTCGTTAGTGTTGTCAAAAACCAGAGGACGACCTAAACAAAAACATCAGTTCCAAGCTTTGATCTAAGAAAGCCAATCTTAATACTTTTACAAGTAGCATTTGTGTCGTTGCCAATTTCTTGTGCAACGAAACATCGCACTACAAGTGTGGATGACGCTTCATACGTTTAAATTATACGACTTTTGTGCAATATTTGCAAGTGTAAAGATAAGTTAGGTTTTAATTTATTCGTGATCTACCCGAAGGCCACGAACACAATTTAAAATAGATTTAGTCTTTGTGAGAACATAACTTCTGTTTTAGCGGACTAACAACAGCGATATACAAGGTTGTGTCATCTGCATAAACATGATTTCACAGATCTACAACCGTTAAAGGGAACCTCTGTTACTTCTGTCTGTTTTGCAGACATCATTTCCCTCCAGAATAAATTATTCACATCATGTCAAAACCTCTCTGTGAAAAATTACAGATTAAACTCCAAGCATGGCGCGTCTTAGCAGAAAACCCTACACTCAAGGTTTCTGTTCTCTGTACTCGGCATGTGAGCAATTAAACAAGAATTACAGAGGTCACCGGTGTTGTGTCGGAGGTAAAACTCACCATGGGGCACCAGGGAAATATACATGAGGACTGTCAACATCACAGACCGAACCCTGCAGAGAGAAATCGAGGGGGCAATCAATGTATGGACGGCTAGTGAGGACTTATGAGCAAGAGGAGAGAGAGATTTAAAAAAAAAAAAAAAAACAGCAGCTGACGTATCTTTCACCTGTCTTGTGAAGACTCTCGCGTTTGAATCTGCTGTAAATGCGACGGTCAATGCAAGTCTCAACCAATTACGACATAACACAATTCAACACTGTCACCAAATCAGAAACTGTACAATGGTCGGCTATTCCGGGGAAGCGGTGAAAGGTGCGGGCATGTACAATATGACACTGTAATCACACCGATAACAGTGATCCTGCCACGGTAAAACTGCACACTGGAAGAACTCGACCGACGCTTCTGCAGAAGTAATGACTCATCTTACATGAACCCTGTGATGTCGCAACACGAGGCGCTCAGGTCGAGTGGTTGGCATAAGAGGCATTTTAGCACTGCGGTGTAAAGAGGTTGGTGCCAACTATGCTCTGTTCATCTGGGAGTGAGCGGTGGCTCAGGTTGTTTCGTCTCGAGTGTTAAGTGAGCTTGAGGGCTCTTTCAGCAGCCCCAAGTCTGTTCATTTAAATTACCCAGATATAATTTAGTGCTATAACAAAAACTGTAATTATGTTTTAGTTATATATCAGGCCACGAATAATGTTTTGAACTTTATTCTGTAGGCTTCGTCAGTTTCCATTACTTTATATATTTCAAATCCTTTGCTCATGTACTATCTGGTGCTCACTCGTTCTCACCTGCAGGAACTGATGTCTTTATAAAATGAACTCCAAAAGCAAAAGCAAACGACAGACTTCAATAAAATCACAAGGTAGCTATTCAACAATGCAACTTCAAGTCTATCCAATGGGTTCTGGACAATCTTAGTTAACACTCAGATCGCAATTCTCTCATGATTTGTTTATTATTAGGATTGCATTTTATCTTTAGGAATCATACTGACAATCAATTTTAACGCAATTTTGCAACAGGAAGGCTTCCCTGCTTCTCACTCCGTAAATGACAAATCATTTTAAACTGGTTTAACGTAACGGTGCAGACAAAGGACATTGTAAACCTAATTTTTAGCCCTTGTTATGTGCCTTTGATGCTTCATAGTGAAATGCCCCCGTGATATAATAGTAAAACAGGTGTGACAAACTATTAGCAACACATCATAATGCATCCGAGCCGCTTAGCTGTTTATTTCGCTGTGACATTAGATTGGTTGTGTTAAATCCTCTGTTCTCCTTAAGTACAAATCTTTGCTAATTTGCTTAAACGGGTTGGCGAGTGAAAGAGAAATTGGTCTGTTGCAGCAGATTTAGCCCTGTTGTTAGTTTCGGACTGGTATTTTCACAGCGAAAAGTCTTTCGTTTCCAGACAGTGGAAACATTCAGCTGTGATCAACCCAAACATCAGCGCTCTCCAAGTCAGTGAATTCAGTTCAGCGCAGTGAGAGCAGATTCGCATCCACGCCCTGCGATACTTACATTGTAGGGGTCATAGTGTGAGCATGGTCCGGCTGGGCTTTGGCTGGGTCGAATCTCACTGGAGAGAGAGAGAGAGAGAGAGAGAGGCGCTGAGATTCAAGGAGGCTTCTCGTAGAGATAATACACTGGGATCTGAGGCAGGGCTGCAAATAAGCTGACCTTGACTCAGACAAGACTGAAGACCTCCGTCGTGACTGGAATAAACGGTAAATTTTAGAAAGAATAAAGCAGACTGCGAATGCATTGTTTTTTTTAAATAAAATATTCAAACAATGATTTCTTAGACACCTCTAATTTGAGATTTAGATCACATAAAATACTCCAGAGGTGCTTTTCAGTCATGATGAAAAACAAATTCACTGGGAGAGAAGCAAGAACATTGTAGTCCATGTGTCTATTCAGCGGCAGCCAGAAAGACGTTGAGGTCTGGAAGCGCATATTTAGATTATAAGAGCTAATTGTTGTCTTTTACCTCTAATTAAAATCGGATTAACACGCGGCTACTCTCATGAACAATTCTGCTAATTGTTTTTAAGTGCCAAACTAGACCAGCGAGGCCACAGATGATGACAACAGCCACGTCTTTTAATTCATTAATATGCTCGCTGAAGACAAACATGGGTGGAAAAACAGCACCGTGGACAAACACTTCACTATATCTGTGATGAGCTGATCATTTCCAAATCGGTCTGTAAATGTGCACCCGGACCTGTCAATGATTAGAATGGGGCGGCATGGGGGTGGTTTGGGTGCGAGTGTTCCACTGAAAATAAAATGGAAAGAGACGCGAAAACATGTCAGTTAATTAATACACCGTGCGCCGTAAAGCAGCAGCATCAGCAAAAGAAGAACAAATACAACATGTTAAGACTGCATTTAAATCCCTTCCCACATAAAGTACCCATCATCACATTCAGGTGTGCAAAGCAAAGCCCGCTGACTGATTCTGACACAACATCTGCGGAGGAGTCACCACCTGTCAAGTAGTGAGCCGTGCTGTTCACTTTTCTATAAATACCAACAGAGATTTCACTTTTCACTTTCTGAAAGTTTTACTATTAATTAACTAGAAAGTCCAAACAGCAAGGTTAATGTTAATCCTAAACCTTCTTCGCGGTCAAAGGACTAATTTCAGCTTTGACTAGTTTATCCTTTCTATTTATTTACTTTTTTAACCTTTCGTAAAGAAAAAAAAACAAACTAAATCAGATCTTGCACCACACTGTGGAAGTAAAACTACAGGTGTTGAGAGTTATTGTACAAGGTTTCACTTTTGGTGAGTTCAATAAACCCCCTTGAGAAAACCCCAAGAGCACCTCACATCATTTGCATGTTAAATAAAAAAGAAGTAGGAGCCAATGCACGAAAACACTTCCTGTGATAAAAGTAAAGGGCATACAGTGCACGTGTGCAAGCTTTTGCAGGCAAGATGAAACGGTTCAAAGCCAGCGAACATTAGATAATAAACTTTTCATTTTCATCACTATCATCAGCATCAGCATCATGAGCATAGCTAGACACGAATGTCTATTTTGGGGCAAAGCCGTTAATCTAATACCCAATAAATGACGTGCAGTCAGACAACGCAGATGTGAAGACATCATAATTGATTTGCAACGCTGCCTACAGAGGTTTATTTTAATCAGTAGATGCTAATAGGGGAGCTGTCACACAGTAAACAGAGTCCCAAAACCTCTGCCAAATCTGGATCTTAGCCTATTGGCCCACCATTTTGTCCAAAATCTTAACTGAGCCAAAAAGAAAAAAGAGAAATGAAATGCCACTAACACATTAATACAGTATGTTGGACTGCTTTATATTCACTGTCTTATCATTTTTGCTGGCGCAGAACCGCCACAGACTCGTGGCATTGGAATAATGAATTCAGGTAATAGGTCTTTCATATATTTACTCAGTGACAGTTGAGGGGGGCGTGATATCAGCAAGCTGCATGATAGAGCTCCAGTGATTAGCTGGGAAATCAATCAACTTGGCTTGGAGAAAAACAACACAGCTAATTCATAATTTAAATCACGGCTCTGGTTTATAAAATGTGATAACGTGCTGTTTATTTTCATTCATCGTTCATCTTCTCTAACCGCTTGCCCTGTGAAAGGTCGCAGGGGGTTTGCTGCAGCCTATCCCAGCTGTCATCGGGCCAGAGGCGGGGTACACCCTGGACAGGTCGCCAGTCTATCTCAGGGCTAACACAGAGAGACAGACAACCATTCACACGCATGCACACCTACGGCCAATTTAGAATCACCAATTAACCTAAGGAGCATGTCTTTGGACGGTGGGATGAAGACACAGGGAGAAGATGCAAACTCCACACACTGCATTCGAACCCGGGACCTTCTTGCTGTGAGGCATCAGTGGCTGGACGCAATGAGTAATTCTGAAGCCATCATTGTGGTGGTTTAGGAAACCACAGGTGGTGCACAGGTTTCAGGTTTATGTTCACAGATTTGCTTTCGGTGGAACAATTCATTCTAGATTCGGTAATCTAGAAACTAGTGACAGAATCATGTTTCAAATGAGCTCGAGGGTGCGAGCTCAAATGAAAAAAATGCAACAAGACAGCAGTGAGAAGTGAGAAGATCATGACAGCTTGTAAACGGATTATGCGCTCAGATAATCTGATTATCTCGCTGTGGGCCAAGTAACAGCAGCCAAACATTTAATGACTTGCAGCAGCTTAAGTAATTTGTACAGACACCCGTGAGAGCTGTGGCATCTCAGCTATCAAAAAACAAAACAAACTGATTCTCACTGATCGGCTGCACCGCACGCATGCAGAGCCGTGCCAGATCCTGGCCAATTTAGGGACCAGCAGTGACTCCACACACCCTCTCTCCTTTCATCCTCTGTGGAAGCGGTTAGGCTAGATCAAGACAAGCATCTGAAACTATTTTCCACTTTCAAACGACACTCTTCCCCTCTGCTCCGTGTAATCAAGGACTACAGTACAGTATACTTTGCCAGCTATTCATCCTGGTCTGACTCACTGCCCTGCCAGTCTGAAGCTGCTCGGCACGGAGGCGCGCCGGGGCTTGCCCCCCCTCATCTTTCAATCAGCCAGACAGCAGCAACATATCTCTGACAAATTGTTAACGTTTATGCTGATAATTAGAGTCAGAAAGTAGTAGTAGTCTGGCCATTCCTCAAAAGTTTCACACTGCTCGGAGCGCACCGTGAACCAAACAGCGTGACACAATTTACGCATATAAACCAAACAAATACGGCACAATTCGCGCATATGGCTACTGGAAATTGATTGAGTATTGAGGGAAAAACACACAAAAAGTCCACCAGAGAGATTAATGCAAACTCACCATGAGAAAACATCCTCATACAATGGATACAAATAAGACAGTTGCCCAATATCCCTTACGCCTTTCAAGTGTAATATTAACATTCAGAAATGAGCGAGGGGAAAAACGCCCGAAAGCATGGAAATACAGAAAAAAATGTTAAGCTGACGGTTTGACAGAAGAAGCGAGTGAGGAATTCCCCGCTTTCGGTGCCAAAACGGAGCCTGAAAGGTCACAGAAGCGGCGAGACTCGCGTGTGGTTATTAGACACGTTAAAAGTGACACTTTGTTCTTACGGTTCTTTTTCCTGCAGTGTGAGGTGTCAGGTTTTTTTGTTTTTTTTTCCCTCTTCAAGGTTTTCTTCTGTCGTTCAGGTGCGTTTAATCCTCTATGGAGACCAGCGCGCGTCCGTCGCACCTCCTCTGTCCACCGGCTCAGAGAGAGAGACGTGTTCCCTTTCGCTCTCTCTCTCGCTCTCCCTCTCCCTCTCTCTGTGCGTCTCTATTTCTCTCACGATGCTGCCGCTGCTGTAAACGGCCGCTGAACCTGCCGCCGTGGAGAAAGGAGACTGAGGGAGAAGGAGGAACGAGGCACGGCGCCCACTCCCCGTTCACGGTGATGCGTTCAGGACGCCTCCGCAATTCCTGACACCTCTGATGGATGAATGAGAACCAGTTTGTCTACTCACGTACGGCAAATGGCCTTAAGATACCAGCACATTGCTTGAGACTGTCTAACTCGTGACATTCTGCTCATCTGCAAGAAAATACAGTTGAGTTTTACATTTGGCACTCATAGTAGGCCTCCACGCTCATGATACAGATGTAGATTTATCCAAATATAACTGTTAATGTGTTTTTTTTTTTGTGTGTGTGTGTGTTTTTTTACATTAAATGTGGAAAATTGTACCTCGCCCTCAGTTGCACTGGAAAAATACCCCGATTAGGCATAACATTATGACCAACTTCCCTAATATTGTGTAGGTCTCCCTTGTGTCTCCAAAACAGTTGTGACTCATCAGAGAATAGACATGGGCCTTCTGAGGGTGTCCTGTGGTGTCTGGCAACAGGATGCTAGTAGGGCCTTTGGCTCCTGTGGGTTGAGGGGAGGGGCCTCTGTGGATCATCCCACAGATACGTGATCAGTTTGGGATCTAGTGAATTTGGAGGCCAGGTCAACACCTTGTGCTGTTCTTCATAATTTTTTGAGTTGTTCCTAAACCGTTTTTGTGTGTGTCAAGGAGTGTCATTGCTATGGGGTGGGGGTGCTTGGTCTGGTCTAGGTGGGTGATACATGTCTAAGTAACATCCACACCAGTGAATGAATGAAGGTTGCACGTGCAGATCCCCTGGATGTGTCTTTGTCATTGTGCCTAGCGTCCGTCATGCGAGTTGACTCTGTTAGCTGTTCTTTCCTGGTTGTTGAGTTCCTGATTAAACCAGCAGTTTGTTCCAACCCAGTGTGATCACTGACTCAGATGCTGGTGCACTTGTTCCCACTGTAAAGTTAGAATCATCCATCCACCCATAATCACATAACCCGTCTGTCCTGCAAACATAGGTGAGGTGAAGCATTCACATTGGCTTCCAGTCTACTGTGATAGACGCAGATTCAACTTGGTTTGTTTGTTTGTTCCCTCTTCTGGCTCACGAAGGATGTAACGGTATAATTTAGTACACATTAAAAAAAAATGCCATGTGTGGAAGAGCAGCTGAGCCTCTCCATTCATGATTCTCAAGCAGCATTTTTACAAATCCGTGAGTCTGCTGCAGCTGTCTACAAGTGCGCCCTGCTTACTCTCATAACTGCTAATGAACTGCCCCTAATTAAAGAAAATAATACTGCCACCACATGTTACTTATTTCTATATAGTTGCTTGTCATTCTGATGGCATATGACCAAGCTGGAAAATAACACAACCTCGTCTAATCTCTGCACTTAGAGTGTTGCACTAAATAATTAAAGACAGAGAAATGTTAAGAGCAACAGCTCTGCGAGGGCTTTGACATGATAAATATCTTCAGGCTCTGGCAAGTCTAGCTTCAAGCCAATAGACACACACACAATTTATTTATTTTTTTGTAGCATTCCCAATGATATTTGATAGTGAAGTGCTTATATAACCATTCAGAAGTGGCATTTTTAAAACAGCTCAAAGAAAATGTGCTGAAAACTTATCTCTCCTTCACAATAGCTTCGGGGATTGCCACTCCCCCTTACCATAATCTGCGTGAGATGATAAGCAGACGGCTGGCAACGTGACACGAAATGTCTCTGGGTCCCTAACGTCCTTCTCTTCCGTTGTATTTCGCTCTCCCCTCTTCCACAGAACTACAGCAGGAACACACTGTCTATGAGTCATGGTTATGTTCAGGCTGCCACTCAAAAACAGAAAACACTCCTGTTTGCGTTCGGGAGGCAGATGCCCTCTCTACTTTTAAGTTCTGGCTTAAGACTTTCCCTTCTGATCAAGCTTATAGTTAGGGCTGGACTGAATCATCAAGATTACGCTGCAATAGGCCTAGGCAGCTGGGGGGATGATGCACCGTGCACCTGTCCTCGCACCGAGCACCTATCCTCTAATTTCTTGTCTAATTTCTCTTCTATTACTACTCAGGAGGTTTTCCTTGCCACCGTTGCCTTCATGCTTGCTCTGGGGGTTTCAGACCGGGTCCCAGATCAGATTTTTTAAAGCGTCTTGAGACAGTTTGTATTGTTACTGACGCTATATCATTCATTCATTCATTCATTCATCTTCTTTTAACCGCTTGTTCCTGTGAAGGGTCGCGGGGGGGGGGGCTGGAGCCTATCCCGCTGTCATCAGGCGAGAGGCGGGGTACACCCTGGACAAGTCGCCAGTATATCGCAGGGCTAACACAGAGAGACAGACAACCATTCACACTCACAGTCACACCTACGGCCAATTTAGAATCACCAGTGAACCTCACCAGCATGTCTTTGGACGGTGGGAGGAAGCCAGAGTATCCGGAGAGAACCCACACAGACACAGGGAGAACTGACGCTATATCAATAAAATTTAATTGAACTTGTTGTGCTTTTATAAAACTGCAGTCAGCAGATTGCAGTGGTGTGCAGGACAGTTTAAAGACACGATGCAGGTTTACTTTTTCCCTTATTTTTTGAATTAATCTAAAAAGCTCACTGTTTTAGCCCTGGAAAAAATTCTCCATCCAGATGTGCCACACCAGTAAGTCAACCTACTTTTCCAAGTGCAAACAGACAATCCAGTCAATGATACGTTTTCTTTGAATGGAAAGTATGTCTGTATCACCATTAACTATTCAGGGAATCCCGCAGCTGTGAATGGTGTTGTTGTCCTGAGTGACGTCGCCTGAAAGTGAACCAGCTGGAAATACAGAACAGGCTTTATTGATACTGCCTCAAAATAGTCCCCCAGGGTATATCTTTCACCACCATCCAAATGATGGCGGTGAACTCACTGCTGAAACCAAGGTGGCGGAGTGCTATATTTATGGAAGAAAACAAGGTTTATGCCTACAGGTTTTGACAGTGTAATGAGTGTAAACGCAAACATCTGTAGAGACAAGGATGAATGGGACAAAACTCAAAGCTATCCCGATATATAAGCTACATATAAGCTATTCCTTATATGGGGGGTGCCTGGTCTGGTCTGGTCTGGTCTGGTCTGGTCTGGTCTAGGTGGGTGCTACATGTCTAAGTAACATCCACATGAATGAATGCCAGGTCCAAAAGTTTCCCAGCAGAACACTGAACTGTCACAAGATGGTCAGTGTTATTCACTTCTCCTGTCAGTGGTTTTAATGATGTGGCTGATTGTGTATGTGTTTACTACTGCCCTTAAGTGTTCTGCACAATCCTCCAGCTTTCTTGATCAATAAAGTAAAGGTTTCCAACACATCAGGCGGTCTCTTTTTGTCAATAATCCTGTATGTAACCGAGCCTGTGTACAAATGATCACACATGTGACAAATAACATGTAATATGATGAATATCAGCTGGCAGACTGACTGTAGCATTGCACATCTGTCGCAGCCTGTGAAGTGTCATATACTTTGGTATCACTGTGATGGTTAATTATCGAGCTGGCGAGATCGTGACCGGTCCGTCTGTGGGCGTTGAATCCTCATTAGCTGTAGGTGTTGATTTACAAGCCAACATGTTTAATTAGACTCTCTGTTTTCTCTGTATGGTGGCATTAGACGAGTCACACTGCAGGATGTGCACTGTGTGTGGTTGAAAGTAAATATTCTGGACGCTGCAGTTCCTCAAACGGCCACTTGAGGGTGGATCCGAAAGCGAATGGATCTCCACAGACATCCATGTTTAAAAGCCCGACTTTATAGCAGAAAATATAACTGTAAGGGTGATTTTTTATTTTTTTTTATTCAACTCCCCTGTTTAAAAGATATCAATGCTTAAAGTTATGTATGGCCACTTTGGGTGGCAGATGGCCTCAGCTCCACTCATGCTCCACTTCTTTTCGACTTAGATGGGACTTAGGTGGAATCAGGACCACTACCACCACACTGAATTGGGTTCATAACTGCTCTTTAGGAACCCAATGGATGGTCAATGAAGATTAATCTGTCTTTATACACATTCCTTGAATACGACACGTAATTAGTTACAGAGAACAAATTCTGATAGATGGAGAGTAGGTTGGGGTGGATGGATGGGTTGAAAAAACACTAGACTTTAACTCAGAGGACCACTGTTAGTGTCGATTTTCACTTTCAGACAACTCTATTGATTCCAGGGAGGGCAATTCATTTGCAGCATACCCTGGATATCCAAAAAAAGGTTTTTTAAAAAAGGAAGCTGGACTTGTTGAGTTTTTTGAGAAGATGAAACGTCTTCTTTTTTAAAATCTTTTTTGGATATACCATGACCTGGATGACTGAGAACCTTCACAGACATCTAGCACACCCCGGATGTAATCACACTGCATCCATTAAGCTGCGGGTCAAAATCAGACATCAAACTAAGGCAGGTGAAACGGGTCAGAACGTGAGATAAATACCAATAATATATAAGAAAAACAACAGAATAGATCTTAAATAGGAATGCATTACCTGTTTTCTATACAAGGGCTCAGACAATTTTTAACCATGACCTAAACCTAACATTAAAATTCTTCCGTCTTAGCCCGAACTCGATCTTTCATGAAAACTAATAAGCTGTATTTTTGCCTGAACCTTACCAAAAACAGCAATGATCGGTTGCACTCCTATGAGTCTTATCCAGAGCGCAGGAACAGACATGCTCTTTCAGACTAGAGACTGAAACTTATTATGATTTAGTTGATTAACATTTTCACTTCAAGACGGACTTTCCAAGCTAGGCGTCCCTCAAATTGATATATTGCAGAGTGACTAGGAAAACCATACCATTCATGCTCAAAGTCTGAATTTAGAGATTTCAGTTCAGTTCTTTGAGACAACTGGAGCATCTGGAGAGAATCCAGACAGACACTGAGAGCAGACACAGCTGGGCAGCATACTTAGACAAAGGAACTTCTTGCTCGGTGGAAACGTGACCAGGCTGAGGTTGGAACATGTATGTATGTTAATAGTCCGGGCAAGCCTCTGTGGATTAACTGTGGCACAGTGCCCCCACAATTATAATACTGCAGGTTTGTTGGCCAGAGTGAGACAGTGCCTGCAGTTGCTATCAAACTTGATGACGTAGAAATGATGCGTCACAGTGCGCTTGCATACATTTTACTTCCCGAAGGGGAGGTGACCCATTCGCGGATGGGTTTTACTTCACCTGCGTCACAGCAGAGGCACGTCGCTTCACTTTTTACAGCCTGCTGATTTTTATTGAGATGGATTTGCTCGTTATTCCCATGAGCCTGGCGCTTTGCTGTCAGTAAATACCGTTGGAAGCTTGCGACATCTGGTTTCACACGCAAGCTAAATCTCCTCAGGAGCCGCAAGAAAAAAGTAAAAAATACATATTTTTGTCTTTTGTTACTTTTGCCAAGTGCTGTTACAGGATATCTTAATGAGCTGAAGTGAGTGTCGGTGTCATCTGCCCTCTTACACAAGAGCACACAGGCTGAGCAAATAGAAAACTGGGACTGGGCTGCTGAAAATTACCGCAAAATACATTTTTATGGGAAATACTTTTAGCAGTTTGGACCGTTAAACACCTGCAGTGGACATGACTCACAAAGTCAACACACTTTGGACTCAAGGAAAACACTAATACATTGCCAATGTTGATCACGTACGATATTATTCCTGTAAACCGTGCTCGATTAAGGTACTTTCCTCTGCCACTGGAAATATTTGACGTTCTTTTGCAGCATCAAAGAGATTCGCAGCCTCCGAGTCACATAGTTTCGGGGCTCGTACTGGGGTGTTAAAGATAGCATGAGTAGAGGGAACACACTGCAGCAGCAGCAGCAGCAGGAACGGCAGCAGGAGCAGCAGCAGCAGCAGCAGGAGCAGCTACACCTACAGTACGCATGCAGAATGAAGAGATGACATCACCCCAACATGTGTGCAACTATGACGTCGTCCTCTCGATGTGTAATCCTCATACGCAGCAATAGACAGTGAAATACACAACACAATTATTACAGTTCTCACATGAAAGAAAACGTCAGGTTTTTGACATGTGACCACTTTTCACAGTGTACACCGATGAAGCAGGAAATTACTTCAGCCTTGATCTCTCTTTGTCTGTCGCAGTGCACTTTTACAATGATCTAATCTGCTGTCTGCTGCTATCTGAACTTCAATTGTCAGGGGACGGGAGGGGCCTGTGCTTTGTTTCGAGTATTAACATATTGTCTGTGATCGTAACAAACAAAGGAAGGCTGGAGCCAGAGAAGGCTCAATTAAATGTACACAGAATCTTTATTTATTGATTTATATGGTCCTGCTCTGGTGCCATACAGTCATTTTATTATAATATTTTGTGAATATCATTACTGTAAATTTATGTATTAATTCTGGGTTAGGCTCCAGGCCGACCGGGGCCTTTCTGTGTGGAGTTTGCATGTTCTCTCTGTGTCTGCGTGGGTTCTCTCCAGGTACTCCAGCTTCCTCCCACCGTCCAAAGACATGCTGGTTAGGTTCATTGGTGATTCTAAATTGGCCGTAGGTGTGAGTATCTCTCTGTGTGAGCCCTGTGATAGACTGGAGACCTGTCCAGGGTGTACCCCGCCTCTCGCCCGATGACAGCTGGGATAGGCTCTAGCCCCTCCGCCACCCTTCACAGGACAAGCATAATAAGTGTATTCAAGAAAATGCATGTTGAGTATTAAAAGTACCCAGAGCAGACAAATATCTCTTGTTACTGTTATTACTATTACATGTCCTATTGTCATATTACTACTGCACAAACATTTACGTATATTGTATATAGTATTTTGTCGTGGTTGGTAGAGGCGGAACCATTACATTTCTCATTATTTTATTTATTATTCTCATTATTCATTTGTTTATTTTCATTTTTGATTGAGCTGCAGATCCCGTCGATTGTATTCAGTGATCGTTCTCTCCCAAAATAATTAAGCGACAATTCAATTTTACTGAAGTTTATCATTAAAGAAACAAAAACATTTCACATTTTAAGGTAAATGGCGAGGATATTTGAACAGTTTAATCCATAACAAAGCACTGCACATTTATATTGTGTAGGCCCTTCATTTGTAATAAATAAATGTAACTTGTGCAGCATAAATGTCCCCCTGAAATACTCAAGTAATATACCTTAGTTAAGTCCAATAATTGACCAGTAAAGGTTTGCTCTGGATCGCTATCCTTACGTCATAATCGGTTTGAGGGATGATGATTTGACGGCAGAGCCACTGTATCACCTCTGAGTAAAGCCTCTCACGCTCTATCTGCATCATGAGCTGACTCTTTCTAACAAGCCGCTCTCCGTCCCTGCAGTATGAAATGCCTCAGTGCCTCAAACGGGGATGCCGTTCATGAATTATTAATGAGCAGGGGTGGAAAAAAAGAAGCCTCGTGGGGGATTACATACCAACGGGATGAGGTCATGCTTGCAGGCTGGTGAGGATGATGTCACTGAAGGGGATGATGTCACCTTTTCGTTTTAAATGTGATGCCCACACAGAAGCCTGACTCTCACATACAAACTAAATGGTTTTTTATCAATTTAATGTTTTTCCATTGAAGAGAGGAAATAAGGCAGGAAATAAAGTCAATGACCGCTGTTAGAGAGAATGTTCTGCAGGAATTTTGTCATTAGCCATGGATGCTGGTTTCAGTGACTCACTTATCCTGAGATTTTTTTTAGTTGTTTTAAAGAAGAGTTCAAATTTAAACAGCATGGGCAAATATATCAATGTCCTTTTAATTTCTAACGTTGTATCCCACACTTCCCATAGTGGAAGTCTACAAGCTAAGCTAAGATGTTCACTGGGCCTGCGGAGGTCTGAAAAAAAAAATAAAAAAAATAAAAATATGTCGCCTTCATGGAGCTCATTATCCTCTGGGACGAAAAGGCCAAAGTGTTCAGAGCAAGAGGAGCGGCACTGATCCGTCTGCACACTAGTTTGCTAATTTGCCCCTTTACAGGACCTTCATATCACCCTTGACGAGGAAAGTCTGTGCAGCCCATGCAATGCCAAACATATTAGAATTAATTAACATTTTAGTGCAATGTTCCGCTGTAGATATTTTTAGCCCGTGTCTTGGCTTTTCTAACCTCGTTGTGATTTTGCAGTTGAGTTTTAAAATATCTGTTTGCCGCCCTGTTTTTCTGCTCACAGTTTGAATGTTTACACCGTCCGGCTCTGCTGTGTTTTCATGTGGTGGAAGGTCCTTGAACTGGACATCCTTATTTCCGTTGGCATTTTGCCCTGAGCCACACTATGAATATCCTTACTGGAAAACACAGTCACACAGTCGGAAGCCTGACGAAAGCTTTCATGTTTCACCCTTCATGATTTTTTTTTTTGTTTTTAGTTGAAAGTACGAGCTTGTTTGGACCATGAAATAACTTCATCAGCATACGAGCAGAAGTGTGCACTTGCAAGATCTGGAACACAATGGCTTTTCCAGACCACAGCTGTACCACATGTCTCCTTGCGTGTGCTGAAATATAAGCTGACGCTGTATTCGTCATGAGCCCTGGTTAATGTAGCCAGAATCTGTCATATTAAGACGAACTGGTCGTCCGGAGCCATCGGCCAGAAAGCGATAAAACCTGCTAATGTTTGCCGCTCGGCCGACTTACAGGACGTAATAAAATCCCCAAAAACTTGAGTATAAACAAAGTAGTTACATGATGAAAGCACTTGACGTAGATCTACCCACTTTTGGAAAAGGTTACATTTGGAATCTGAATATGTTTTCATACAATATGTCCACACTTTATGAAGTTATATAACTTAGGTTCAGGAACAAGTCCACGCCTGAAACATTCAATTACCCGCACCTGCCTATATAGGCACGTCTAACCTCTCCTCGTCCGTTTGGCTCAGTTCTCAAACCCCCACCCTGAATCCCTGGGTTCCTCCATACGAACATCAGAGGACCACCATCAGTCTCTACTGCTCCCTTCATCCCATCCCCTCAACCCTTTCATCCCATCCCCTCAACCCCTTCATCCCATCCCCTCAACCCCTTCATCCCATCTCCTCGACCCCTTCATCCCATCCCCTTGATCCCTCTCATCCCATCCCCTTGATCCCTCTCATCCCTTCCCCTTGACCCCTTCATCCCATCCCCTTGACCCCTCTCATCCCATCCCCTTGATCCCTCTCATCGCATCCCCTCGACCCCTTCATCCCATCCCCTTGACCCCTCTCATCTCATCCCCTCGACCCCTCTCATCCCATCCCCTCGACCCTTCATCCCATCCCCTCGACCACTTCATCCCATCCCCTCGACTCCTCTAATCCCATCCCCCACCTCTCCCTCCAGTTAACTTGATCAAAATAAACTTTTTTCTACTTACTGAGGTGTGGTCTTGTTAGTAAACTACCCCTCAGCGGTTTGGACTATCTCAGCTTCCCCTGTCATTTCATCACTTCCACTTTCACTGCTGTCAGAATCACTCCATTCTCAATTACAACATCACTATTCTTACCCAATGATCTGTTTTGCCTCACCCGCAGGGACATTTAGTCCCAATTCATTTTATTTCAGTTCTGTCACTCTCAACTTCATCTTGAAGTCTCCTTCAGCATCTGCTCCACCACCACCCCCAGACTATCCAGACTCCAGGAGGTCCTGTCCCTATCTACTTCTTTCATCTGGTTCTCCACTCGTTGCTTCATCAGAGTCCAACCACTTAAATATTTATTTGCGCAAGCCTTTGTTGGATCGGTGCATTTTGTTCTTTACTTGCTCTATTCCTCCTTTTGCTTCTCTCCTTATTTGTAACCATCACAAGCGCTAATGCAGACCGTCATCTCTCTGCTTTGTTTCACTGTCAGGTTTGTATTTCTGTCATGGTGGAAAAACTTCTTTTTTGAGCAAATCCGTGCCTATTATATCTGACCCATTTAGCATATTTCCATGAGAAACGCTTTATTTTTCCCCTCTTCAAGAGCTGTTTTTCTTTTTGTTTTTATTAAATTAGCAGAGAAGCTCTTCTGTTGCAGAGCTGCACATGAGACGCAGCCCCTGCCAGACATCAAGAAGTCCTGTGAGAGAGGAGACAGGTGGAGGACATGTCTGGGGAGCAGAGGGAAAATGTGAGAGAGTGAGGAAAGCAACCCAGCCCAACCTTAGCAAAACGGCATTTAATCTGAATCACAATGTACTATTTTTATTTTATTTTTTTACGGTCTTACATTTGCAATAAATGCAAGACCATTCAACTTTCAGGCCTGTGGTCTAACCACAGTGTGTCCCTGACCCAAAAAAATTTATCAATTAATTGCAAGCATGTAACAATCATTCAAGCTATGTTGTATACAGATTTAGATGGACTTAAATGATCCACAAAGGAAATTGCTTGGCCACAGTCGCTCAGCTGTGCATATAAAAAAAAATAAAAAATAAAATAATAAAAAAGACGCTCTTGCAAACCACTAGAAAAAAAAAAAAAAGAAAAATAGGTAGGTAAGATGGTTAAATAAAAATAAAAAATAATAATATAAGCAACAAATATACAAGATTTGCATATGTACAAATCTACAAGAAATAAAAATAGACGTAAATATACATTACATGCATAGAAAGGATAAACAAAAAGGTGCAATAACATGGGTCATTGCAACCTGAGCATCTTTGAAATCTGAGCTGTTGTTTTGGCCAGAACTTGTCGTCATGGTCACGTGTTGCTCTTTCATTATATTAACTCAGTTCATTCATTCGTTCATTGATTGTTAAACATGATCGTTTTTTTCTGTCTGTGCTTCTCCTCCTCTGTTGCCGTTGGAGATTAACTGTGTGTCGCAACAGTTGGACCTGAATGAGATCATGTGCGCGCTTGCGACACAATCGACCCACCCAACCCGTGCGTGTGCTCTGTATGTGCGTGTATGTGTGTGTGTGTGAGAGAGAGAGAGCAAAAAACAGCGAGAGTTCAGCCCTCAGGTTTCACAATAGTTAACGAGACAGCCACAGCTAATACCTTTAATGGGCCCTATTAGCGACCCCGCTCATCAGCTGGCGCAAAACGCCGTCCCAGAAAACACAAAGAGCCGTGTTGTTCGGGGGTTTGTGGGTGCACGCACACTGTGAAAAACACACATTAGTGCCAGATGTGGATGGATAACATCTGGCTGTGACACCGGCTAGGCTTGTAGATGAAGTCGTTCAAACTGCAGGGGCTCAGCATCAGAGACCCAAGCAAAGAGCCTGAGGTGGTGAGATGAGTCTCTCTTACTCATCGTGTGGTTGTTCCTTTCTTTTTTTTTTCCTCCTCCCTTTGTCTCCCTCTGTCCTACTCCTGTAGTAAGCACACATCAGCACACGCCGATGATGTGTCGACATGACAGCAGCGTATTGACTCTCAGCTCGTTCTGTGCGCCGCCACCACAACCGCATCATCAGAGCCTGATGGAGTCACTCGTAAAACCACAATCACAGCCTGTCACTGGAGTACAGCCTCCACCTTGTTGGAGCGCACACACATGCTGACACCCTCAGCTGCTCCGTCACTTATTCCACGGCGAGTAGATTATGTGCCCAGACACTCGCACAGCTTCCCTCTCACTTTCTCCTCAGAGAGACAGACAGGATTATGAAGGAGCACTTCTCTTCTTTCCATATTCCCAGGCGGACAACAAATATGGAAAGAATTAGAGGGAAAAGGCTGGAGGAGAGAAAGGGCTGAGGTGTTGCAGTCCGAGCTTGTGCGTCATCCGATTTTATTAACTTAAACCTAGTGAGCTGTCCTCCTCCCAGACAGCACAATAAAGTAACAGCAAGGGAGTCAAGTAGGGGCTGTGATCTGATAAAAGACTGAATTTGTGTTTTTTGCTGCTGTCCCCTTGATATACGTTTGTAGCTGCTTTAAAAGCAGCTTTAGGCTTTTGTTGCCTTTATTGCTGCCGTCATTTAGACTAAGGTTACCATTCTTACAATGTTTTAGATTTTTAACTATCCACATATGATCTGTGTCCACACCGATCAGGCATAACATTATGAACACCTTCCTAATATTGTGTAGGTCTCCCTTGTTACCGCCAAAACAGTTCTGACTCATCAGAGAACAGACATGGGTCTTCTGAGGGTGTCCTGTGGTGTCTGGCAACAGAATGTTGTTAGTGGGGGGCCTTTAGGTCCTATGTGTTGAGGGGAGGGGCCTCTGTGGATCATCCCACAGATACTTGATCAGTTTGGGATCTAGTGAATTTGGAGGCCAGGTCAACACAACCGTTTTTGTTCCGGCTGCATCCTGCTGGGGATGGTTGCTGCCATCAAGGAGTGCCTGGTCTGGTCTAGGTGGGTGCTACATGTCTAAGTAACATCCACATGAATGAATACCATCTCCAAATGTTTCCCAGCCGAGCACTGAATTGCCACAAGATGGTCAGTGTTATTTACTCCTCCTGTCATAATGTTATGGCTGATCAGTGTATTCTGTAATGTTCTGTAATGGTCTGTTTGTTTCTGTGCCTGCGTATTCACTGCTTAATTTATTTCTTTATTATGGTTTTGTGACAAACACCCACTTTTAATGTTATGGCTGACTGGTGTATATGAAAGAGTTCTCCAGATCCTATTTCGCCTGCCTGTTTTGATTACCTCTCCTGACCCCTTGTCTGTTTTTTGGAACCAGATCTCTGCTCTGCACTGCACTTTTCGGTTTTGCTTTGCTTGTATTTTTATTTGTTTACTTTTTTGTGTGATGCCTCAGTAAGCTGGCTGCACCGCTTCTGAGTCCTATACTTGGTTCTGTGTATTTTTTTATTTGAAAAAGTTTTTTTTTTTTACTGAACTGAGCTGAAGGTCTGTGGTTAAAACCTTGGGGAATGGTCATCCAAATTTAGTTTAGGATATGAACACAGGGGCCTCTTTAAAGGGAGCTCTCAAAGATAAGACGCAGGAACAAACACACAGACATTTGCCAGCCAAAATATGTAAATGACTCATGGCTCATGGCTTCGGTGCTGGAGGCAGTGATAGGAAGTGGAACTGTATTCAGTTTGTTTTATTTATGTCCTGTCCTTTAATTATGAAAAATGTTCTCATTAGCACGGTCAGTGTGATATCTCGTGTATCACCGTGTCCATTAAACAGCAGGTTTAGACTAGATCTAACAATGCAGGAGCTCCCTAAGATACAGAACATGCATCACAGTGACCATAAAAGCGTACTTTGAGAAACAGGAAGCAAAGTTTGTTATTGCTAGTCAGGGAAAGTGAACAGTTCAGAAGGACAGAGAAAAGTAGAAGTTGGTTTCAATAAGCAACTACCCGTTGGTGTCTGTTGATGTTTTCATTCTGCAGCGACTCACGGTATAACAATCTGCATCAGTCTCTCAGCAGCTCTCTGATTGAGTCATACCTTAATGTCCCACTGCATCCATTCAGTAGCGGAGAGAGCCTCGCTTTGGCACCTCGAGCCGTTCAAATGCATTTATGTTTATGAATAAAAGCTCTCCGAGTTTATAAAGCCTGGCAGGGAAGAGTCGTTTCAGCGCACAGATGATCCTTAAGTGTTTCTGTGAATGAAAGCGTTCCATCTGCTCTTTCAGAATCAAACTCCCCTGGCTGGGGCCGTGGAATCACAAGTAAGGATTTGTTCATTTGGTATTCTAATATTTGCCAAGATAATGTTGTCTGTAAATGTTAGGTTGCTTATTTGAAGCCTGAAGACATAAAAATATTAGCTTTTTTTATTTTCTCTCTAATCAACTTTACTATGGGGCTCAGAGCAGACACGACAACGTTGACAGTTACAGAACTCTGAAAATTGGGATTTAAAAACAATCAGTTTAATAAGTGTGATATACTAATAGCCAAGATGTTAGTTTATCCAAAGCGTGAACGAAACACACTAGACGAGCAAGTTTCCGATGGGTTACACCCTCATCAGTCCTTCAGAACTGAAGAAGCTACTTGGACCAAACATCTTCAAGAAGTCCAGTTGTCTTTTCTTTAACGTTTTTGCATATACCATGACCTGGATGACTAAGAACCTTCACAGGTTTCTGATTTTCCTGCCAGGCTTTTGTCCAGTCTTATTTTATTTATTTTGTTTGGCTTTCATACATGCTTCTTGACCTATAAAGTATGTAGTGACCCACACATCACCAAAAATGCATGAATTCTGGGCATGTGCATGTGCAAATTGTTCTCATCCACCTATCTTTCTGAGGACCAGTTTTTAAACCATCCAAGTGAGGACATCTGTGCAAAGTGAGGACATTTTGGCTGGTCCTCCCTTTATTACAAGGCTGTTTGAGGATTAAGACTGGGTTTCAGGGTAAAGGTTACAATTAGGTTGTGGTTAGGGTTAGGGGCTAGGGAATATGTCAATGAATGTCCTCACAAAGATAAGAAGACCATGCAAATGTGTGTGTGTCTGCAAATGCATTTGTGTGTGTTTTCATGAAAAAAAAGCAGTTTAGCAGAGAAAACGAACATCACATAACAAATATTAGTCTAAATAGATGTGAGTTTGAATCAGTACAAAACAAACAGGGACTGAGCAAGAGTGCTGGCGTATGGAGGACAAATGAAGAGGTCAACAATAAAGACGATATTGATAATGACAGAATATTTAAAAAGTAAAGAGGAAGCAACTAAATGAATGAACCACATGGAGAATCTGACATATTTTCCACTATTTTGTCAATTAGGTCTCGTCTTCCTTCCTAGAATAATTGCCCTGCTTAATGCTAAAAGCATTATTATTACCTCAAAACACACAAGTAAAAGTAACTTGTTGACAAACACTCAGCCCCAAAACCTTTAGTCATGCTGTCATGTGGGGTATATAAAGCACCTGATTTGGTGGAGAGAAGAAGACAGTCAAACAGAAAGGCAATGGGATAAAATGAAAGTAGTGCACAGAAACACATTGGCCTGTGGAGGCCCATTTGTTGGGTGACCAAGAGAGCTCAGCACTTTGCAATTTAAGAAAAGCCATGCAAGTAAATGAAACACAAGAAAATTAAGAAAACATCTTCATCAATTTGGCAACACAGGAGCGGCACATACTTACGCCACGACCAAAATACAATGCAAGTAGTTAAAACTACAACAAGATGCCCCTGATGCCCCCATCACTCTGGAACAGGATAACTCTAGACTCATCCGACCACATGACCTTCTTCCATTGCTCCAGAGTCCAATCTTTATGGTCCCTAGCAAACTGAAACCTTTTTTTCCAGTTAGCCTCACTGATGAGTGGTTTTCTTAAGGCTACACAGCTGTTCATCCTTCCAGTTTTTAATAATGCGTTGAACAGTTCTTAACCAAATTTTAGTAGTTTCTTAAATTCAATCTCTGCTTGATGCATGCCAATGATTTGACCCTTCTCAAACAGACTATCTTTCCCACAACCATGTCAACCGTGTCTTTCGACATGGTTGTATAAGAAATGAGAAGTTACTCATTGCATCAGTTGGGGTTAAATAACTTGTTGCCAGCTGAAGGACAAAGGCTTGTACCTCTTTGGTTAGTTAAATCCAGGTGGTGACTTTTTTTTGGCAAGGCAGTGTAGGTTGTCAAAACAAAAAAAATAAAAAATAAAAAAAGTTCTCAGCAAAAAATAGAAAGCAGAAACAGCCATCCTGGCCTTGTCCAAGAATAACAAAATAAGAACTGTCAGCAGTCTTACAGAGACACTTGCGCTTAACAAATGTGTTGGCTTATGTGGCTCATAGGGTTGCGAAAACACTAAATTCCTGTAAAAAGGACAGGAATTTAGACATTAGTTTCCCCTGCAGTCCTGCATGGAGCATGGACAGGAAGCTCAAAGGTTAAAAAATGATTTACACTTGAGCTCCTGAGCTCCAACATTAGCAAACAGCTCAATGCCACGGAGATGTCTCTGACCATAATCTCACCTTTTGCACTCCTTTAAATAAGTCAGTTGGTCCAAATGGGCGCAAAAGGCGCTCAGCAGAATGACCACAGCTGTTACCTCTGAAATAGATTTAAAAACGTCCTCCTCCGATCACCAAGCACTGGACTGTCGATCGAAGTCTGGCTGGGCAGTTTTTGCCTCAGGCTCAAGTGAAAATGTGTCGGTTACAAAAGCGTCTGATCTCAGCTTGATTTGTGGCGGTGAAGCAGTTCTGCAGTTCTGAACATAAGATCGTTTCAACAGCTGGGAAAAAATGTCACCTTTCGAACTAGTGTCCAGAACAGAAGTATATGGTTCAAATTTACTGTAAAAGGAAATGTCTTAATCACAGATTAAAAAAGGGGGGTCTAAGGCCACACTAGCAGCTGCAGCTCTGCAGTGTGGAGATGATATAAGCCAAGAACAGAAGTTGCCTTAGATTGGTTCCCTTTTCAAACGAACAAAAGAGTTATTGCCAATAACCATTAAATAATCAACTCCTTATAAACTCCATTTTTCATTTGTATACTATTATTTGTTTATGTTTTGAGGGATTTTGGTAGAGCGAATGTTGAACTTGGAGAGTGCAGGTTTATTCTAGCTTAGCATCTTTCATCTACTATCCTTTCATCTACATACACCAATCAGCCACAACATTAAAACCACTGACAGGAGAAGTAAAAAAACACATTGACCATCTTGTGACAATGAAATGTTCTGCTGGGAAACATTTCAACTTGGCATTTGTGTGGATGTTACTTAGACATGTACCACCCACCTAGAATAGACCAGGCACCCCCACCCCATAGCAATGACACTCCTTGATGGCAGCAGCCATCCCAAGCAGGATGCAGCCTGGCACAGACACACACACAAAAATGCTTTAGGAACAACTAAAAAACAAACAAACATGAAAAACAGCACAAGGTGTTGACCTGGTCTCTAAATTCACTAGATCCCAAACTGATCAAGTATCTGTGGGATGACCAACAGAGGCCCCTGCCCTCAATCCATAGGACCCGAAGACCCTCCTCTAACAACATTCTGTTGCCAGACACCACAGGACACCCTCAGAAGGCCCATGACTATTCTCTAATAAGTCACAACTGTTTTGGAGGCACAAGGGAGATCTACACAATATTAGGAAGGTCATAATGTTATTCCTGATCAGTGTACATACATATGGATCTGAGCTTCTAAAAAAAGACTCAAAGGATCTACCGTGAACTCATGTTCCTTTCACACAGGACTTCTGGTTAAAGGAGAAGCAATCTGGGAACTCATCGGCTATCATCTGATGACTCTGGGGACAGTGGCCAGTGTTTCGGGGACGAGACTGAGTGCTAAAAGACAGACGAGCAGCTTGACATGCAAGAATGGAGTTTGACATAACAGACAACGCCCACAACCGGACAACTAACACCCAGTTAACAGTTTAAAAAGCGCTACAGCAGTTTGGTTAAGGTATTTGCCAAATGCAACGTGTCAGCTTGCTTGCCAACAGTGTGACACGGCATATGATCTCCCTTTGTCTGTCAGTCATCAAGGCAAACAGACGGTAAGATGTGTAGAAAGACTAAGGGAGGGAGCATGGTAATGGAGTCGAGCACATAGTGTTTGCCAGATATATCTCCAAACGCCCAACCAACCACACAAGAACAGCTCCAGTGACTCAGTAATAAACAAGTAGTGGAAACATATAAATACCAGTTATGGAGTAGGTACATGTGGGCAGCTGCAGTTTTTTATGCAAAAATTTAAAATCACTCACCTTCTGTCACACTCCAGATGATCGCCTGAAGTAAAATATGAAATGAAAAGTTTGCGCTCAAGCCGATCTCCTCAACATTTGTAGTAGCAGCTTGAGAGGAGACATTTTGAAGTCCCACGGACAGAGAGCTTTATGTTGGGCAGAGAGTCTCTGGGCATGAGGAGCTATTTCTGAAACACGGTGTCAGAATACACACCAATCAGTCACAACACCACAAACAAGACAGGCTGTACATCCATGTGTTTGGACTATCTGTTGGTGTGTAGATGACTCTGGGATCAGATTTTTCTGGATAAAAGCCATCTCTATTTTCGTGTCCACGGCCTGAGGGAGCATTATTTGTAGCTGTGGGCACAAAGGGGTTTCACAGAGACTTAGAGGAACAAGAGCTGAGTGACAAGCTTTCCATCTGTCAGTGGTCACCTCAAATTATCCCATCTAGCTGAGGTACAACACTTTAATCTATGTGTGTGTTTGTGCGTGCTTGTACTGTATGCCACAAGTGATATTTGATCCCATAATTCCTCTAACGCTCTCCAGCAGCGATAAGAAATTTCCAGCAGGCCCCTGGCTGACTCACACTGATCCAGACCAGGCCGAACAAACTCTGGGATACAACCCCGCTCATTTATCCGTGAGATGGGAGCAAATCTCTAACAGGACATGGTTGCAAGTCCAAAAATACATCCTGTTTGTTTAGAAAGGAGTGTCCACTGCACTGCTGGAGATACAAAACTTAAAGCTGCATCAGTAATTAGGGATGGACCTGTGCAGGATTTGTTTGGTTCCACTGTTTCAGCAATAAAGCCTGCAACTTAATACTGAAGACTTTCACTATCCGCTCAGCACCAAATGGTAGAAGAACTGAAAGAAAACTGATTCTAGACTACTTTCTACAACTGCAACAAATTTGTTTGGAAGTTTTTTATTTTCAGCTTTTTGCACTGCACCCAAGTGGCTAAAAGCTCTGCTACTGTGGACTTTAAGTGCAAATAAGGTGATGAAAGTCAAGGTTAAACTTCCATCGGGCCATCCAGTAAGTCACCCACCTGTTGCTGCACCTGCTACCAAAACAGATAGTCGTATCAATCCCATCAAGAAGAAAGGCATAGACCTGGAGGCAAATATACCCTGACAACAGTCACACTATTTTGAAACAGCATTTAAATGCCTGTAAAAAATTTTATTATAGTTCCATTGTCATTTTCCATCACAGCTGCAGTAGCACTTAACCCACACTTGGGAAGCAACACAGCCAAAGAGGGGACTGCTATTTTTAAACTGCCAGTTAGATACCAAAACTCCACTGACCGCAGCAGAGTCAGTAAAACGAACTCTGCGACACCTGAGGTGGTTTAACAAAGCAAACAAACAAACCCCAAGTCAAATGTTGACCACTGTTGTAATGTAATGGTCCTATTCCCTGATCACACCTGATATTAAAATGGGTCCAGGGTTATCCAATCAGAACCAAGACACATTTGAGATCCATTTGATCTCGCACTCGAGGCCACATTTTACCACACTCTTTTAATAGGTCTGTGAAGGTTCATAGTATATCCAAAAGACAAAGACAAAGGATACTGGACTGGTTGTTTTTTTTGAAGATGTTTCGTCAATCATCCAAGTATTTCCGTCATTGTTAAAAGTTCTGAACTATATGTATTTGGTTGTTACACCAGATACATTACCTAGTCATGGGAGTTCCAGGTTTCCCCGATCCGCAGTTGTTCCTAATAACACCCCAACTACCAGTCAGTCAATTTGAACTGAAGAAGCTACTTGGATGAGTGGCAAAACGTCTTCAAGACACCCAACAAGACCAGTCGCCCATGTTTCAGATATAAGTTGATGCAAATAAGTTTATTGGTAGACAGGTCTTGAGAGAAATGCATGGAGGGATGAAAAGGTTCAAAGAGTATGGGATGAAAAGGGTTGAGAGGATGGGATGAAAAGGGATGAAAGAAAAAGCTCGAGGGGATGGGATGAAAAGGCTCGAGGGTGTGGGATGAAAAGGTGTTGAGGGAATGGGATGAAATGAGGTTGAGGGGATGGGATGAAGGCGGTGGAATGTGTGGATGGATGATGGCAGAGGAACCCAGGGACTGAGACTCAGTGTGGGGGCACATGTCAGGGAGCTTCGGATCCTTGTCCCCTGGTTCCTGTAATGAAAGGTGGAACAGGAAGATGAGAAAAGAGAGAGTTGGGAAGGGTGGGAGTTGAGAATTGAGATGAACAGAGAAAGAAAGAAAGGGTTAGGACACACTTTTATAGGAAAGCACGGGAAATAAAAAACATATATGTGCTGTGGAACCTAAGTTATAATAACTTCATTATTTTCCTAGTGAGAATAAACAATACATCCTGGCCACCTTGACGAACCATCTACTCAACTCATGCCCTCTGCATGAACGTAGTTTTGTTTCATTCATTCAAAAAAATACATTTGCATGCTATTATGAGGGATCAACATACAGGAAATAATGTGTTCAATGTGTTCATGTTGATTTATGCAAAGTAGCCATAGGGAGTTAATTTAACGCTTTCCTCATTAATGACCAGTGTCCTTATTTACCTTTATTACAGAAGATTTATTACCTTACAAGAGTAATATCAGAGCTGCAAACAGTGATTTGAGTTTAGTGCAGCTTTCTGAAATAACTAATGGTGGAGATAAGTAGCTTAACGTGAGTTCTTTCGGTGCGTGAGAGATCATTACATCTCACAGATTCATATGATGTCGCCATTGTCAGGGCACCCATACAACAAACAGCACTGTTCATTGTTCTGAAACAGCAGTAGTAGCAATCCTCTAGAGACAACACCTGTTTGAACAATATTCTACTGCATCCCAAAATCAGTATAAACACAAGCTGGCTGCTTGTTGCTCAGGATGTTATGCACGTAGATACCAGGTCTAAAGGTGGCCCGATGTGTTGGCTTCCTGTTTTCCTTTCCTGTTTTTATAAATTGATGAACATCTACAACTATGTAGAACTCCAATATATTGTGTCATAAAATATTTATTTAGATTTTGAAAGCTGAATGCTTGCCAAAATGAACTGGATGTCTTTACATGCGTTCGGCCGACAGTCATTCTTCTCTATAAAAACACTGTAATGGAACAGGAAACGCCAAATGCACTGTCGATATAAATCAAATGCACTGTTTCTGCTTCCTGTGTGAAAGCTTGCATACACATCTCAGCATCTTGGCATGCATATTCATGCACGCACAGAAACACATACCAGATTCCCTCCATTCTTATTGCATCTGACAGAACACGTTCCCTTCTATCATGTCAGTGCATGCAGTGAAGTTTAGATAATAAATTACGATTGGGAAATATGAAGGGAGCGGTAATAAAATTATCAAAATTAAAACACTCATCTTAAGGAATTTAATAAAGACATAAAACATAGCTCTTTGATGTGCAGACATGACTGATAGTCAGCAACCCCCAAAACCGAACCTGCTGAACCTTGCTGAACCTTGCTGAACCTTGAGAATTAATTAGTACATCCGACATCCTAATCATCCTAATCATCAGAGCCATAGAGCACAATATCACCGAGGTCACAGGGGCCAAAGAGGTCGTAAAACCACTTGACATGGACCGCAAAATATCCATGACTGGATATTGATGGAGACCACCGTGATTTTGCCATCTTTGCTTTTGAGTGGAAGACCTGGAGAACTTCGATGTGGATTGTTGTGAAATTTGAAATCTAGGTATGTTCCACTGTTGAGAGATCTGAATTACTTTAAGTGCTTGCTGTAACTTTTCATCACCAAGACAAGATTTTACCTGCACAACAGTTGACTGTATGTAAAGTTGGACAAACCATCTGTGACGTCGCCCACACGTTTCTTTAAGAGCAGTCTTGGAGTTCAGTGTGGTGGCTCCAGCTGTTGCATGCTTAGCAGTGCCTTACTCCACCTTTCTCCTGGATAATTCAGGTTTATTTGTCATGTGCAGGATTAATGCGGGGTTAACAGCGCCTTGAAACGCTGTGGACGAGAGAACCGGTCAGCTCAGCCATAGACAGTAAGATCAGAAAACAAAACAACAGTATAATACTAAATTATACACAGTGTCAGTCTGTAGTGACTAGGACAAGTGTTCTGTGATGTGCTCACCCTCTCAACTTCAGCATCACCGATGTGGATAGATGTGTGTCTTCCCTGTTGTCTCCTATATCAGGGCGAGGCTGTTGTCTTTGCACCACCTGGTCCATGCTTTTACCTCCTTTCTGTTGGTGCCCTCATCATTGCCTGTGATGAGGCCCAAGATGGTCGTATGATGAGCAAACTTGGAGATAGTGTGGCAGCAGAGGTTTGCAGGACCAGGACGGTGACTTCGAAACCAGTTTTGAGGGGATGATGTAGATGAGTGATGCCTTGGCGGACAGGTTTCAACCTCATGGCAACCCACTTGTCACAAAGAAACCACACCCTTAATTATGCATGACATTAAAGCCTCGATATAATTTACGTTTACAAAACTATAAAACAGGTGTCATGATTGAGAAATTAAGTTTAGAAACCAAAACTGCTTTTATTTTATATCATTTTAACGTGGGGGTATACGGGGATTAACTCGCCTCTGGAGCATGCCTCAAGTGGTCATTCTAGGAACTGCCTCTCTTCAACTTGACACGTACCTTTAAAACCCTTCAGACTCATCTGTGTGGTAGGTTTGGTGCTAAATTTCACATTTTAGCAAGCGGACACACCATTGTATCCAAGATCATGTTAGTGTAATGCAAGAGATTATGTATAAATTTGCATGTCTGCAGTTAAAGTGAGACTTTCAGAGGTGGAAAGTTAGCATGATAACAGGATTTTGTGCACCTTCCCTGTGCTTATTTTAAAACGAGAACATATTTTTGCATTATGCTGTTTCGTACATTGTGAATCTAAATACACCAATTATTCCTAACAAGCCCCAAAAGCCGCAGCTTAAAATGGACGTGAACATATTTTCCAGAGAAATGAGCCATCCACAAAAGTACACAGTATTTCTCTGAATGGCTGTTCAGTGCAGAGGCCATGTGAAAATATTGTTTTGTCCCTAATGAATTCCCAGACTGAAAGGGAAGCATCTCTGGAGACATGAGCGTTTCCCCGTCAGTCAGCTGACTTAAAGAAAATACAGAACATACTGCTATACTTGTACCACAACTCTGAAGTCTCTTCTTTGCCTTTTATATATTTATTTACATGTATAGCAGAGCAGCGCACGGACCACTTTTTTTATTGTGTGACCACAGGAGCACTTAGTGCTTTCAGGGGTAAATTGACAGCAGTGCTTGACACAGAGAGAGACATTATTTATTCAGTTTCCACCGGCACAGGCCAAGATGCATACAAACATAATTAACGTGGTTAAATCCCATCTGTCTATTCGTCAGAGCAACATGTGCCCTGTCCATGTAAACACTGATTTTATTCCAAATGTGGTTAGCGCAGGTCACGGTAAATCTATCTGTTGGTCAGGCTCGTTCTAAAAGTTTATGTTTTTTCTCCGTTCTTGTGCATGATCATTTACTGCAAGATTAGCATTACTGTTAAATCTCATATTGTCACTTGCTTTCTCTTAAAACTATGCTGTATTGTTTGAAAAAACAGTCACCGGGCTTTGGGTCTTATGGATTGAGGGGAGGGGCCTCTGTGGATCATCCCATGGATATTTGATCTGTTTGGGATCTAGTGAATTTGGAGGCCAGGTCAACACCCTGTGCTGTTTTTCATGTTTTTTTGAGTTGTTCCTAAACTGTTTTTGTGCCTGTGTCAGGCTGCAAGTGTGTCACTGCTATGGGGTGGGGGTGCCTGGTCTGGTCTAGGTGGGTGCTACATGTCTAAGCAACATCCACACGAATGAATGCCAGGTCCAAAAGTTTCCCAGCAGAACACTGAATTGTCACAAGATGGTTGATGTGATTTACTTCTCCTGTCAGTGGTCTTAATGTTGTGGCTGATCGGTGTATCTTGTAAAGAAGCTAAGAGGAATATATAGCGATCTCGGGATGCCTTTGGAAATGATTTTCCTCAGATGAGTAATAGAGTAATTTGGTGAACAAGATGCAGTTTGATGAAAAGCAATCATTAAAAGTAGTCGACCCATCGGGAGGTTGTTCTCCGTTGATGTCAAAGAACATACAATTCCCCTAAAAAATTTCGAATCGCTCTGTTTTCTTATACAACAAAGATATTCAGATATATAACAGATGCCTCCCTCAGTGTGCAGGCTCCGTGGTTGGACTATGACAGTAGAATCTCTTTTATTCAATCATCCACATTAGAGCAAATAGAGAAGAGTAGATTTCAAAGGTGAAGAGAAACGAATTCAAGTAATCGAATGACATCTAGATGAGAGACTTGTGTTTCATGAAAAATAAAACATCAGCCAGTGCTAATGTTCATCCATCAGCAGCACCGAGTCTCTCTCAGGAAGTGTGTCAGCATTGTCAGCGGAGCGAGCTGGTAGGAAGGAAAAACTGAAGAGAGCAGCAGTAAACCTGTTTTACAATGAATCACTGATTTTTCACTGATGGTTATTTGCAATTATCCCAAATTTCCTTCTGGATAAGCCAAACATTGGCAGCGCAGGCCTGTTTTTCCCGGACCTGGGCCTCAAGGGAAAACATATCAGTGCCTAACTGGACACATATGAGAGACCTTTAAGATCAAGAAGTAAACAGAAGTGTTGTAATGCTGAAGTGTTCTACGTCAAATCCCACTTCATCCAGGGAGACTGTAGAAACTGCACTACACAAATGTTTAGTACTGTTAAAATGACATAAAGGCCGTATGATTAGCTGATAAAAACACATGTCGCAGTGACCAGCTTGAGTCAACAAGTTTTCAGTTCATTGTACTGCAATTGGGCGGCACAGTGGCGTGGACAAGAGCTCAGTGCCGGAGAAAAGAAAGTGGAGGATAGGAGCTCGGTGCGAGAGAGAAGAGAGTAGAGGACATGTGCTCAGTGCATCGTCCCCCAGCAGCCTAGGCCTATTGCAGTCGAGCCCTAAAGGAAAGTCTTAAGCCTGACCTTAAAAGTAGAGAGGGTGTCTGCCTCCTGAACCCAAACTGGGAGCTGGTTCCACAGCAGAGGAGCCTGATAGCTGAAGGCTCTACCTCCCATTCTGCTATTTAAAATTCTCGGAACCACAAGCAGGCCTGCACTTCGAGATTGAAATGATCTGTTGGGACAATGAGGTCTTTCAGATACGATGGAGCTAGGCGTGGCGTTTGAGGGCCTTGTGTGGAAGGAGGAGGTGTTAGGTGTGAGTGTGAATGGTTGTCTGTCTCTGTGTGTTGGGCCTGCGTTGGACTGGAGACCTGTCAGCCGGGATAGGCTTCGGTTACAGAAGCAGTCACAGAAAATGAATGAATGAATGAACTGACTGTTTCATTAGAAGAAAGCAAAATATTATTACAATCAGTTTTCTGTCCTTCTTCGCTAAATTATTATTTTCTAGTACATACAATTTAATAAACTTAATCATAAGCTACATAGAACTGATTGTGTGATTAAAAGGGTCTGATAACATTCACTTTACTGAACAGGAAGTTCGGTGTCATTAATGTCTTGGGAGTTGCTGCCCTCTAGTGTTCAAAAGAAGAAGCACATAAAAAGAGACACATAAAGCCTGAGGAACGCTGCTCATCCCTTCTGGTTTCTGTTTACTGTTTTATTCTTGTGCACTGCACTTGCTCATTATGTACATCCGGTAACGGTAAACAGAACTGAAAAGAAACACGTGAACAGAACTTTTTACACGGCTTAGTAATACTTGAACAGCAGACAGGCAAAAACACATAACGTACAAGTATCCCAAGTCTGACCACTTCCATACGTACCACAACTTCAAACAACGCACATCCACTGACTACAATATAGAGGTTAGCTTTTTAACATAGCCGCGGGGTTGCAGATTCAGTCAGCGAGGGAGTTTATGAGGGTTATTTCACATGTACTGTAGGTCCTCGGTGTAAATAGAGCACAGACACGCACGGCACACTTGTCATGTCTGGTCAAGTCACCAACTAAAGCAGGAGCCTCAGTGTCAGAGTTCAGTGTTTCCAGCCTGAGACCCAGTGTCTTGTTCGGGGACTCATTTCAGTCAAGACACGACGTATTCCTGCTGTTTTGTGATCAGAATTCAATCTTTGCTGCGGATGAAAAATACGGAAACCCCAGGGGGGGAGGAATATGATGCCAAAACAAGAAGAAACATAAATATCTCGTCATTCATCTTGAGAGAGGGAAAGAAGACAGTAGCAATGTAAAAAAGATCAAGGACGTGTGAATCTGCTCGATTTCTGGGGAAATGATTTCTTTAAGGACAGCATCAAACACATCTGGAGCCTATCAGCTCCAGATGTGTTTGATGAGCAATTTGAAAATGGACTTTATCCAAAGATTATGAAGAACTTTTTCCAGCAATAAACATATCATGAGTAAGTTTCCCTAAAGCAGGGGTGTCAAACATTAGGATCTAATTTGACCCGCAGCATGAATTTGCAAGTGCAAAATGCGGAAATTACATAGAAGATTACTGGTATTTGAGACGGTTCATTACGAACATAGAATGTCCTATGTTCAACGTGGTTCCCGAACGCACCCTTTTCTTGTCAATATGTTTTCTAGTCAAGTTAACCTACCGGCTAACCAGGTGGGTGGGACCAAGAGTGAGAAAGAAATGCACCGCTAGAACTTAGTTCAATAAGCTATATTTATTTAAGTTAATGTGATTTAGTTACGTCGATGCCTGCACACACTTAGTGTATTTGTTTGCTGGAGAGACTGGACTCTTATTATACTGTTATGTTGCTGGTCCGGGCCCCCTTGACATCAAATTGGGCTGTATGTGGCCCCTGAACCCCTGAAGTGAGTTTGACACCCCTGCACTAAAGCACGAATCAAATGCAGGAAAGAGACAATCACACTGAGGAACTGTCACACCAGTCGGCGCATGAATGAGAGATTTAAACTGACACCTGTTAGGTTAGACTTAAACCTTCTAAACAGCACCTGCAGCATGTGCACCTCTTGAGCTACTTGTGCTGTAACGTAATCTCGATACGACGCCCCAAGCCTGCGCGCTGACATGAACAAATAAAAGTGCGGTGACGGGAATGCCTCCCAAAATTATGCTAAATAAATCAAGAAATCAAAAGTGAAACGTGCGTTTTCATAAAACCGTGCTAACGATAGCAGATATGTGTCAGTCAAACTGTGCAAAGATATGAAATTGTGAGATGCAATCAAGCTTCACTGAGCGATGGATGTCTGTAAACTCAAACCTCTTATTGCATTGTTTAAGCACGTTAGTGTTACTTCTGAAGTTTGTCTGTGAGGTGATTTAAAAATAATGGCTCCGAGGTCTCATGCGGCAGATCTGAAAATCAATGCTAATAAATAAATAACAATGGCTTCCCTTCAAAGCTGCAGCGAATAACTTTTTTTTGTGCTTTCACGGAGCTCCCCTGAAAAAAAACGAGCGAGGATGCACGAGGCCTCGGGTAGCTTCATGTAAGGAACTAATCCTAAATAATACAAAGCCCCAGGTCTCAGCAAACACATAAACACACATCGTTTAAATCGGACACACCGAGTATCAGTGACCCTGCAGAACAACGCTGCTTTGTTCCACCTGCCCCATCAAGCCGGGAAATTAAATGTCGCTATTTTCTATTTAGTGTAAAAGCCAATTTTGTTTTCCATTTCCAGGTGTTCTCAGAAGACTGCATTTGGTGGATGAAAGCCAACCAGTAATTACAGTTTGTATCACAGATAATTGCTCATTTGTGCCTCCAAAACATCCTATTTTGGATGAAATGCAGGCTTCGGTTGCAGTAACTTGATGCTGCTGTTTTCTTCCTTTTTCGAAAACTGTGGATTTGATATGACAGAACTGACCACGGGTCCAGTTTTCACACCCAACACAAAGCAAACTTCACCGAATGGCTTCCAGTGCTCTTAAGATGCTTGTTGTGCCTTACAGACTACCGGAATCTCTCAGAGCAGTCAGTCTGAGCGAGCATTGTTTTCTCCCTGATGAGTTTTTCTCTTATCTCGCGAGACCCTCGTGTCTGGCTCTGCGTTCGTCAGCCTCCTCAGGATCTAACATGTCTCTGTTTATCTAGACATCAGACTGACTGGTGGGTTTATCCGGGACTAAAAGTCTCTAGACGAGGAAGGACGTTGTTGCATACATACAGTGGGTGCATTAGATCTGCAGGGAGTCATTTGTTCAGAGTATCCTGTCCTCAATTATCGATTTTGTGCCTGGTGAGAAGAGAAGCATGAGTCGAAGCGTGGGTATAAAGGCAGATGTCGGAGGGCGGCGGCTGCAGTATGCTGACCAGATGTGGTAACACTTTTTAGGATTAGATGACAGAACCAGCAAGGGGCGTCCTCTCCTCGCTCACTTCCTCCAAAAAAAAACCTTTGCTCAGTAGAGAGGTTTCTGTCCTTGGCTGTCAAATTCTGACCAGGCGTCGTTCAGTTCCATGAAAATCATCTTGGCGTATTGTTCGTACGGTTGTCCTGTCGCCTGTGAAGGGAGAGAGGAAACGGCAAAGCAGATGTTTAGCTTCTGGTGAACACCTGGATCCAGAAATTAGCCTCTGACGTTAAATACTGAAACTGAATCGACAGAAAATGGCGAAAACTAAAAGAGAGAAGAAGAGAAGAAGAGCTGCAGATGACTAAATAACATTAATGCAGTGTGTAAGAAGGCACCTGGCAATAAAACAAAAAAAACCACAGAAACCGTGGTCCGAACAAAAGCCCAATATACTATTGATTTAAAACTATAAATCTTTGCATCTTAAAAACAAAGATGCTTTAAATTCTGTTCAATAAAAAAAGTAAAGCCTTTTATTTTATGCTCAGCTTTTGTCTTTTATTGTACTTTCACTTTGTTTGTGTAAAACTAAAAACTGAACTGAGGAGCAAATGTGATCTAAAGCTAAAACACGCACTTTGTTACAATGCAACTTATTTACGGCGTTATACAACTAAAAAAAAAAAAAAAAACCCACGGCTAAAGCTGCCGCTGCGTCTTGACCCGTGATTGAAATCCTGCCATTTTCGTAAGCATTTATCAGTGAGTATTGACCCTGTGATTCAGACTGAGATTGTGTGCATGCACCTTGTTCTGTACAGGGGATAAAAGGGACAGAAGCGCTGGGTTTTCTCCCAGTACGTATGCTGCTGACGTTATTTCCCTGCAGATTTTACAGGAGCCTGGCCTGAAGACACAGGTAGGGACAATCTCTTTGCTGATTTTAAGACCGGTCACCATATGGCTCACTTTGCTGCACTCTCCGGCTGTGACTCATTCTCTGTTCCTTTTACGCTTTTCGCAGGCATCATCTGCCTTCCAGCTGATGGTTCTGACGTTCATCTCATGCCTGGCGGCCTGTCCTACGCGTCCATGAAGCTAACACTTCTACAAAACTACCCCCAAGTGTAACTGTGAAGATTCACAAGCTGCATTTTCCGGCTCAACTTCTTCTTCCACTGCAAGAATGTCCCTCGTCCTGCGTCTCCTGATGCTGACCCTGGTGGATCTGGTCTCTGCCGCTCCGAACGCGGCAAAGGACCCCAGCCTAAGAGTAGACAGCATCAATATTTTCCTGACTATGGCCCATCAAGTTGCCAACCTCTTACGTCCTAATTCCAGCTGCTACGTCTGTGGTCTGATGCCCTACACAGCCTCCGATGGTTTACCTCTGATGGCTTTGCCTGCCACCGACTGTGACACATGCCACCTGATGCATACTCCCATGTCGAAGTCTTACTCTCACCCGGACTGCCCCAGCATCAAAATGAGACCGCTTGACTGTTCTAGAGGACATGGAAACTGCTTCAGGTGCGTCAAGACCCCTAAACCGGTTCCCATAGCGCTCATTCCTCAACGGTTACCTTGGTGCCTCGAGAATGATGGCAAGACACCTGTGGGATGGTCGGACTGCGCTCGCACATTTAAATGGGACCCTAGACACGCCAATGCTGATTGGAAACTGCTGAATGCTGCACCTCAGCACTGTTTGGAAGCAACAGGACAGGGTCACTTCAGCGCTTTAGCTCACCGCACTGATAGCTGCTCCATCTCCTCTCCCGTGGGTATGTACTGGGTGTGCGGGAACCTAGCGTACCCGTATCTTCCAGTGCATTACAACGGACGCTGCGGCCTGGCGTACATCGTCCCAGCTATGAGAGTGGCACACTCTCTGCCAAAGAAACCCTCTCTACAACGAGTGCGACGTGGCGTTTCGGACATCTTTGGCACGCACCATCAGTCGCCTTTTAAGAACACACTCGGCCCTATTCTACCTTTTTATGGGGTCATGGCCGCACTGGACCAAATTGCTGATCTGTCTCATTCGGTAGAAGTAATTGCTAATGAAACGGCAAAAGCTCTCATGCTTATATCAAGCGAACTCGCCTCTGTCAGACTGCTAGCCTTGCAAAACAGAGCGGCTCTGGATTTTCTTTTAGCCGCCCGGGGAGGGACCTGTGCCGTCATCGGCTCTGAATGTTGCACCTTTGTGCCTGACTATAACGCTACCATTGGCGATATAGTCAGTCACCTTCACGACACCGCCCGCTCTGTTCACCAGGACGGCGGCTCTTTGTTCGATTGGTTGATGCCTATTATTGGATCCCTCGGTTATCGCATCATTGCGGTGGTGATTATTGTGTTCATTTCTATTGTATTGTTGTTCTTCGTCATGTCGTGTGTGAAAAAGTGTTTGGTATAAATTAATGGACAATCCTACCATTTTTTTTTTATCTTTAAACTTGTACCAATGTAAGTTTTCATCTCTTAAATTCAAGAAACTGTACAAGCTGCAGAAAACAGTAAAATTGAAAAGCAAATCAAAGAACTGAACAATGGCAAAAGGGGAACTGTAAAACTGGGAGTTTGTGGGTTTGACCTTTGACCTTTTATACAACACGTAGGCCTTTGAGCTGCTGTTCTAAAACTAAAAACCTTGTAGCCACTTCAAGATTCGACAACCAAGTTTTCTCCTGGGCTTTAAACTCAAATTTGCTTAAACATCCTGTTATAATGCCCAAAACAAAGCTTCTGGCGTTTACTACAGAGAGCTTAAGAAGACCTGTATTCTCTTGTTGCATGCTTTCAGACAAACATGAAGAGCCTCAGCTTATCAAACCTGAGCTGTCTCACCTTATCGGGGTGAACCACCAGGACCGCCTTGCGATAAACCTTCTTGACCTGCTCGGGAGTAACCAGGTCAGCCATGCCCACGGGCTTCCAGCGCGTCTCGCCCTCCCAGAGCACAGTGTGCATGGTGGACAGCAGGGCTCGGATGTTACGCTCCTTACCCTCAATCCAGTCCAGAATCTGGGACACAAAGGGGGGTGGGGGGGTCATTAGCCAGCAAGGACCACATTTGAAGCAATTGTTAGTGTAAATGCTTGCTGTGATTTTGGCTTTGGTAAAATGTGTTTTATTAGATGAGCCAAAGTTTGGTCATGGGAGACCTACATTGGACGCTTCGTTAACTCTGTAGTAAACAATAAAGGCTTAAACAGCCAGTGGTCTCCATGCTACTTTTTTTGGAATCACTGAATTGATTCTGTTGCGCTACACTGGATAAACAGACGACAGACAACAAGAGAAACCCTAATTCTAACCAGATGTAGTGATCTAAAACTCATTAGTATCAGAGTAACAGCCCCTGCCTTTATTTTCTCAGGGTCCATTTCTTTGGCCATCTCCTCCTTCCTCATCTCTGCAATGGTCCTGGGCCCCTTCTTCTCTTTGGCCCCCGCAAAGCCTTGACCGGAAAGCAGGTCATCAAAGTTGGCATCTGATGCTCTGGGCTTAGGACCTGGCAGAGAGACAAAGACATAAGGCTGAAAACATATCCCACATTTGTGTGACTATAAATTAAGCTTTATCCATCATCTAATTCCACATCATCGTACTCATTCCGGCCTGTGGCTTGGCCCCTGCGCTGGGCGAACCTCCACCCATTGCAGAGAAGCTAACGTTGTAGTTGGGTCGGTTCTGGGGCGACGTGTGAGGCATGGGGGTGTGGCTGGGGCTGGGCTTTGGCTGCGGGGTCGGACCCTGTCCTTGGGTTTGCCATCCTCCTCCGCTCCCAGCTCCAGCCTGCCACGAGGGGAAGCTGGCTCCTGCGTGGGGCTGCCACCCACCCGCGTGCTGGGGAGATGGCGGAGGCCGCGATGGGGAGCCCATTGGAGGGAAGGAAGGAGTTGTTCCGGTAGGGGTGGTGGGCTTGCTGGAGAAACCAGAACCTCCTGGAGAAACAGACGGCGGTTATGAGATAAAAGGCGGGGGGCAAAAGCGCTAAAAAACTTGGGAGCGTTTCGAGTGTCTGACCTCCAAGGCTTCCTCCAAGGTTGCCGATGTCCGCGAAGGGATCCAGGGTGTTTGGCTTGGTTTGATGAGTGGGGGTGCTGTGGACTGAGCCAGTGGGGCTGGTGGTGGCTGACCGACTGCCCACGCTAAAGCCTCCTCCTAAAACAGTCAACAAACAGTAATATAGGACGGATTAAACTATCAGACAATCATTTACCGCTGTGGGTGCTTGTGTATTTTATTGTACAACAGTGTGCATCTGTGCAATAAGGTGCACCTGTGCTTGTGGTAGCAGGCCTGTTCCAGTCCCACCCTCCCATGGCGTTCTGCTGCTGAATGTTGACAGTCGGGGTGGTAGGCGGAACGGGTGAGCTCCGACCTGTTCGAGCACACAAAGGTTGGTCACAGACGGAGCACACGGGGAATGTGAAGAGAGCGGCGCGAGCCCACACAGCCAGAGAAAATAATAACAGGGTTGAGTGTTATGAGAGCCGCTGACAGGGTCTCTTTATTGGTTCTTGAGATGCAATTCATAGTTGAGTATTGGCAAAGAAAATGAGAGCGCAGAAATCTGAAATTTTACTGATAATCTGCCCATGCACATGCTGCTGTATAAAGTCTCCAAGTAGAAATAAAAGTAGAAATCTGAAAATGTGCTTTCCCCTGAGAGCTGTGCAGCCTGTATGCAGTGGCAATATGATGGAAATGCTTAACATGCGTCATGCAAACTAAATTTATGCAAAGCAAACTGTACAGCGATGTAGAAAAGCAGTTTCTTGCAAAGCTAAACTCATAAAAAAAAAAAGGGAACGATATAAAAAAAATCCATTGCAGTATCACAAAAAGAAACAACGCCAGGTTTGGATTCTGTTTTTGACAGGAGCACAGATGCATGGAGACAGACTTGCAAGTTACTGTGAATCATACCTTACCCTGATTTTGGGTCAGGTCTTGAAAGGCTTTTATTACATGCTGTGGGACAGTGTGCAGCAGAGCAGCAAAGGCATGCCTTACCCAGGCTTGTAGGCTGCAGGGTGGGTGACGGAGAGCGAGCGGCATGCAGGAAAGGGTCGGGCTGCCCCACGTTACCTGGTCCGAGGAATGAACCCATCACGTCCTGAGGCTTAGGCATGGGACCCGCCCCGAAGGGATCGAATGCTGAGGGGGAATAAAAAGTGTTATTGACTGCTAGACCTAGATAATGTTGCAAGGGGATGGTGGCTGCCTCTCAATATGTTTTTATTGTTTTCATGGATTTCTTTACCTGATTTTATTTATATTGTGCATTATATAATATTAATGCATAATATTCTAAGTTTAGAAAGAAATGTGGAGTTCATTTTTTGCCTTTTCAAGGCTGTGAGTGCTGTGAAGAACAGAAGCAGCAGGAAATGAGCTGGACCGTGGCTTGATCAGAGCTCACTTAAAGTGTATGTAGAGTTGAGTCCTTTCTCTCCTATGCAGCAGAGCACTGAGCTCCCTCCTGATACCAAAAGCGAAGTTCTTTTGCTCTTAGTGAATTTATTGTATGCTTGCAGCACATTAACGCTTAAAATATTCATGCGGAGCCTAACTCTAGCTGCTGTGTAATCTGTTCATTCTTGTCGATTACATGGCAGCGATATATATGTCTATGTTCAATGTGTAGTGATAATGCATGATATAAATTTTTTAGTTTTGGATTTGTACTTCCAAACCTCTCACCTGGTGGAGCTGGAGAGTGACATGGCGAGGCAGTGTTGGGGGCAACTTTGTGCGGAGTGGACTGGGCTGACGAGGGCCCGCTGGCTGGTTGAGGAGGGCCTCCAAACAAGTCCCCGAGGAGGTCGGTGGCTGCGGCCGCAGCGGACGGAGGCTGAGACGAGGCGCACGGGCGGTTCATCTCCTCCCCGTCCAGTCCCAGGAGATCCACCTCCTCGGCGGGCGCAGGGGCGGCAGGCGTCGGAGCCGGGGGCTCAGGTCTCTGGGGGGCTGTACTGGAGCTGCTTCGCTGGCTGGAGAGGGAGAGCATCTCGTCGTCCGAGGGCTCGCTCTCCTCGCCGTGTCCCCGGCCATCTGGACCTCCGTGGGGCCGGCTTGGCTCTGCAAAGGTGGTAAGGCGGAAAATGGAAGGAATGAGGTAAAGAGAGAGGAGAAAACGTTAGAACAAAAACACAAAACAATGGCCATTAATTGCATAGACGGCAGGCAGGAACACAGCTTAGGAGAAAAAGGGGCAAGGGAGAAGTAGATAACAATTGGGAACTACACAGGTCATCACCGCTACAAGCGCCAGCTACTGCTTTAAGGCTGCAAACAATCTGCCAATAAGCTCCAACTGGCAGCTGCTTTTAGCTAATTGGAGGACATGACTACAGGATGATACACTTCCATTTACGAGAACGCAGTCGGTAAAATATATACACGCTTTTAAAGAAGGGATGGGATGCACAATATGGCAATAAACCTCAGCTCGTACTAATGTGCAGTGTTTCACTTTGGTAGAAGCTCTTAAATTTGGCTCTGTTTGTTGCTGGCACCCGTTCTGCTTCCTTAAACGATTTTTCACCGGAATTATTATGTGTTTTCATGCCAGATCTCCATATTCACTAGAATTTCTTAAAATCACACCGCTGTTGTGTGTTAAGGGATTTACACACAGCCGATAGTAATTCATTCAGCGCCTCTGAGGTTTGGTATTTTACGCCAGAGGCAGAGAGAGGAAAAAAAAAAAAAAGAAATTCCATCAAAATGATACACCGCTGCGTAACAAGGATGGGTTTAATTTCAATTCAATCAACGCAGATCATAAATCAGCCAAACAAAATTTTTATTTGTCAGTTTATTTGAATAAAATCTTCTCCTTCTGGGTGCAGTTTGATTGAATTGAACCAAGCCCTGGTTAAATAAAGTCACTGTGTGGTTCCAGTAACGGGGCTCTGATCTCCTCTACTGTCTTACCCTCCAGATCCAAGCCCTCCATCTCATCTTGCAGGGACAAAAATGAGTCACATTAGTTTGTTTTTTTTCTGTGTGCGTGTGTTAACATATTGTGTTTAAATGCTGCATTATCTTCCCGTGACAGTGATAATTTCCAGCTGTTGCATCATCTTGTAAAGCATGTCAATTCGTGCACAAATGAGTGTTGTAGTTGAAGACTAAGTTCTTGGGAAAATACTACAAACAACACGTCCAGAATCATATCTGGACAGGTTCATCTCAAATGAGTCAAAGTGTTTTTATATTGTGGCCTCTAACCCAACATATGGTCAACATCTGAGGGAATAAAGCAGTGTTTTCAATTTTTAGTTTCCAGTAAAGTAGTGTGTACCTGTTTAACTATTTGAGTATTGACTGATGAAATGTACCAGCATCAGTAACATCAAAACTAGAAGATCACTAGCAGTATGTGATCATTTAATAGCCAGTGTATGCCCCGGTGGACCAGTCCCACCCCCCCAGCAATAGTACCAGCAATAGCCAGTGCGTCCTGATGTTCCTGGTGGCAGGAGAAGAGCACGTTGGGGCTCAGGTCTTTACAGGGGAACTGCTCCCACGGCGGCGTCAGGTCTTTCTGCTTGTCCACTCCTTCTACCTCCACGTCCAGAATCATGTGGAACAGCTGGGGATACTTCTCGGGAGAGTCGCACGCATCGAGCTCCGGTCTGAGGGGAGAGAAAAGTTGGTGACGCAGACAATATACTTGTATGAGAGAGAAAGACATTTTTCAGCTCTTAAAATAAATGAAACAGGTGTTGTTTTCTTACTTGTTAAACTTCAGCATGGTGGTTCCTGGAGCAATGAAGCCAGTGTGGAATTGAATCTGGAAGATCTGGGTGTTGGACACCTAACCACAGAGGGACAAATATTACGTTTTGTTATATTTTATTATATATGTTTTATTTATTAACTGCATATTGCTCTTTAAGGTTTTTAGGTCCCATGATAATTTCAGAATCCTTTAACAGGAAACGGGAACAAAATCAGGTACGTTGTCACAACCAGGTAACAACAAACTGATTAATCAGATAATACATTGCAGAAACACTACGAATGACAACAACTGCATGACTTCATCCCGTTTACCAGGAAAGATTTTTAAGTCAGTTAGAGTTTAGTTGCAGTTTCCTTGGTAACAAGACGATAAAGTGATGTGGTTACATGTGCACGCATTTTTATAATGCCACAGCAGGAGACATGACAAGCAAAGATGCATGCATTAAAATCACAGTTTTCCTATTAGAAAATGTACATTATGTAACATAATGCATGTAAATGAGTGCATGTGTAATTAGATAAACCTTGTATTGCAAATGCAAGCATGCCACACAATCAGATATATGTCTACTCTCCTGCAGTCTCTTGTCTTATATCAGTATTTCAGCAGTTATACTGTAAGAAGAAAGACAAGGATGGGCAGACTAAATAATGACCAAAATAAAAATTTTATTAAAAATGGAAAATTTGTTTTTGTTTTAGTGTTAATTGTGTGTAAAACAGGAGTTAACCAAATTACTAGCCTGTGTCCATCTTCATCATGCATCCTGTCTTCTCACAGGCTTGTGTTTGAACAAAGGAGGCACGAATATTCAACTGAGGTGCAGCCGCATCTTGAAACTGATTAGAGACTGACATTTAAACATAGATCCTGGGCCGGCGGTGTTGTGGTAGATCTTGCAGCTGTCTCGCTGGATCGTCATGCAGATTTTAGGCAGCGTATTCATACTGAAACAGGTGGCGCAGCAAGAAGTATAACAGAGTGCTGAGTGTACCTTGGCCTGCAGACGTCCTCCAATGGTTGACCTCATGTGGTAGACAGAAATCACAACGTCCCCTTGTACACTCACGCCAAGAGGGAACACGACTTTCCCTTCCTGGACCCTGTGCTCTCTGGTAAAGCAGAGAAAAGGACAACCATGGAGAGCGTTGAAAGCAAAGCAGTGAGGAATAAATAGGAGTTAGGAGAAGATAATTAATGGCCAACGCTGCAGAAAGAAAAAAAAAACTTGTGTATTCTACATTTCAAATAAAATACCACTTTGCAATTCAAATATAGTTGCTCTGCATCGTGGTGCCATTACTCCAAAAGCTCTCCGATGCAATGAAACTTCTGGTCGAAAAGCTAACGCCACTGACCTCATCCTCTCGTACTCCTGTGCGGTGGTGAAGATCTTGGTCTCTCCGATGAGGACGTCGCAGAAGGGCCGACAGCCGCTTCGCTGCTTGTTGAAGCAGGGCACCGGACTCATAGTGAGGGCCTTGATCACCAAGGGCTTCGAGTGGGGTAGGCTGGGCTTCTCCGACACCATGCTACATACATAACCTATGTACCTGCAAGGAGACGTTCACAAACTGACCAATGTGTAATTGTGCATGAAGTCTTTTTATAGGTGCATTGTCTCCCAAGTGTTTTGCACTGCATGTATTGTGTGGTTTGTCTTTGCACTGTCTCTCGTTCTTGCACTGTCTGCACTGTTTGTCTGCACGGTCTGCACCGTTTGCACTGCATAACCTTGCACACTTAGTCCTATTTCTTCATGTACCTCCATGGTCCTGGAGGAACGTCTTCTCGTCTCACTATGTACTGCACCTGCTTGGTTGAAATGACAATAACAACCTCTTTGACCTTTGACCTTTGTATGCATATTCTGGGAGCTGACCGCAGACATCCATTTCCGTTAACCGTCGGCCAACTTTCGATGAAACTCGTGACTCATGAGGAGAACTGACAAACACTAACTACTGACTGGCAGGGAAATAAAATGTCCAGCCTTGAGCGTCCGCCAGCTCTGCGACACAGAATTCATGTTTAATTTGAGGAAACTGCAGACTGATGGCTTCACTGTTCAGCCCCTGCAGTGAATTTCAGAACATTAGGCCAAAACATATATCTGAAATTATGAATTATGAAAATCTTCTTCAAATGAAAATTAGCAATTTCGTCTACACACCTAAAGGCAACACTTCTTCATATTGTATACTGGCATATATTGACATATTTCTGCATGTCTGTGTTGTAGTGTTAAACCAATTCTGGCTGGTTTACTAGATAATGAAAAGTAGGATTTGTGAAAATGTGTAAAAGAGTTGCTATAAAGTGCTCTTAAGCTGAGTTTTCTCTCTCTCCCTCGCTCCCTTTCTTCTTTCTAATAGCGTCACATTCGCAACACCTGCGTTCAGAGATGCAAACCTGCGGTGTGATGGCCAGAGGCCGGATCCTGGTCTCTTGGCGCTGAGCAGCTGCATGGCAGGAACTGGATTGTTGAAGAGGTGGCAGAAGCAGAACATGGCACAGACCAAAACACCAGAGGGAGCACGACCATCCTGAAAACACAGGACATAGGAGACGCTGTGACATCTACTGTGAGTAATTATTACACTTCACCTTCATTAATATACTGCTTTTACTTCCAGATGACTCAAACACTCCAGATGACTCAAAGACTTGTGCACGAATAACCAACGAAGAAATCTAGCTGTTGGTAGAACATCTGTTTCTCCACTGAACTGTTTCACTGCAACACATGCACTCAAGAGTTCACTTCAGGTCACAGGGAAACAAAAACATTCTTGTGATCTGAAGCAACAAAAACTCTTTTTTTTTTTTCAAAAAAGCAACTGTTTGGCGGAGATTACGCAAGACGAGGAGGTGTTTGCCAAACCACAGTGTCTTGGCAATAACATGCTCCACCACACGCCAGTGTACAGTGCTGCTGTCAATGAATTAGGACAGATTGAAATCCCACTTTCACCTCATACCAAACATTAATTATGCAAAGAATGTTTTAGCTGAGAAGTACACCAATCAGACATAACATTATGAGCACCTTCCTAATATTGTGTAGGTCTCCCTTGTGCCTCCAAAACACTCAGAGAATGGACATGGCCCTTCTGAGGGTGTCCTGTGGTGCCATGTTGTTAGTGGGGCCCTTTGGGTCCTGTGGGTTTAGGGGAGGGGCCTCTGTGGATCATCCCACAGATACTTGATCAGTTTGGGATCTAGCGAATTTGGAGGCCAGGTCAACACCTTGTGCTGTTCTTCATGTTTTTTTGCGTTGTTTCCAAAACTGTTTTTGGGGGGGATCTTCCTGTGTCAGGCTGCATCTTGCTGGGATCGCCATTGCTATGGGGTGGGGGTGCCTGGTCTGGTCTAGTTGGATGGTACATGTCAAAGTAACATCTACACGAATACCAGGTCCAAAAATTTCCCAGCAGAACATTGAATTGTCACAAGATGGTCAATGTTATTCACTTCTCCTGTGAGTGGTCATAATGTTATGCCCTATTGGTTTATGGCTCATTGTTAAAGCTATTAAGTGTCATCCAGGTTATTTTCCATATGTATCTCTTTTTGCACAAGAGCCATAATAACCGTAATATCACTTTAACCAAACACACAAGCCCAAGGAAAAGATTTAAGAACACACAGGAGCGTGACTATCTATCCAATCCAATTCTGGCCCACGGTACCAAAAACGTGACTGGCATCCACGATTATACTAAATTTAAGCCTCTGAGGCCGACAAGTGGGACTGAAATTCTCTCTCTCTTTAACTTTCAACACTTTTAATTCTGTTTTCAATACCTACAGCTAAGCAGGAACAGTGATAGAGAAAACAAACAGACTAATGGGAGCTTAACAGATAATAATAACAGCACTGATTTACGGTATCTGGAAACAAGAAACTAATTCTCCTCCATCTAGAATTGGCAACAGTTGAAGCCAAAGCCTAGTTGACAAATCATCAGTATTGGCTGGGCATTGAATGTAAAAAGGAATTACAAGTACTGTATCAGAGAGGGATCTAACAAAAGATGTTTTAGTTAGTCTTCGTGCAGCATATTTTAGGCGCTGTGCTTGGACTCAAAAGTGGGTCACAGGACAAAGACCCGCTCCAAAAATGGAATGCCTGACGGGGCAATCAAAACATATCCATCCACATTGAAATATCACTGTAAAATCTGTTGCCTTTAGATCCAAATCTGAGTTTTGGGAACTTTGCTCTGCTCGAACTGATCAGAACAGACACAATCGATGAAAATTAAGCGCAGGGTGGCGATGAATAGGATGTATGCGAGCGGCTTCTTACCGAGCAGGTGATGACACACACGTTCTTGGGATTCTGTTTGAGCCAGTTGTGCATGTTCTTGCACACGGCGAATAGGTTGTGGAGACTTGGAGCCTGACGCGAAGGCCAGTTGCACTCTGAAACCTGGTTGAAAGTAGTAAGAGAAAGAAAAACGGACAGAGAAAATGGACAGATGGGGGGGGAGGGGGGGCGGAAGAAAATGAGAAGCAAAGACGGAAGGAAGATGAGAGGGGGAGGAAGAGGTTGGAAAAGTTGGAGAATCGAGAAGACAGCATAAAGGAGGAGAAAGGAGAGGTGCAGATTAGTAACAGCGCTGCAGCAGCCGAGCAAAACAACACACCAGTTGCCACGATGAGTCATCTGCTCGGGATACATCGACTTCAACGAGCAGACAGGGGGCCACCTCAGCCATGTTAACTCCTCAGCTTGACTCCTCGGCTTCTTTGGATGTATCTGCCGGAGGGTGGCAGCCTTTCATCTACGCAGCTACCACATGCGCCTTCACTTGAATCCGCATCCAGCTGTGCAAAAGTGTTGAATGCCATGAGCTGAGGACCCCCTGCTGCGGGACAGTCACAACCATGAAAACGGAATAGGATGGAATACACAGTGTGACTTAGCTGGGGGACTCTGGGATTAGGAACCCATTTTATTTTAATTTACAGTGTTTCTAGTATCGCTGTGTATGTTGGATGCCTCTCGTGTTACCTTGCTTCTCCAAAAATCTCAAATTTCCAGGCTAGTTTACAGTTCATTCACAACAACGGTGAAATGAAAGAAGGATTGTGATTTGGGGATTCTGCGGAACCCTAATATTAAATCACAGGGGAGTGTCTTCGAAGATTAAAAAAACCATTGGATTATATTAGAGCTGCCAGTACAGCTGATCACACTGAGAGTCAAGATCTAAAATTACAGTTCTGTGCAGCTTTCAGACACTTAAGCTTCATCGTATATACTCTTGTTTGCATCCTTTCCTTCGAGTACGTTTTACCAAAAACTCTACGCAGTATGTAGTCGGAAGCATGCTAAGATTTTGTTGAAAGACGGCGCTGAGGAAAATTGCAAAGTTAGGTGGTAAGTCTCAGTCATAGACTGTATAAAGATGGACGGTGGAACAGCTCCTCAAAAAGGGGAGCCAAAGCAGGTAGAGCTCCCCCTGGTGGCTGGCTGCAGTATAAGCTCCACCCCCTCCATGTTAGTGGATGGGACTTGGGCCAAACTAAAACACTAAAATATACGGGAAATACTTTTTTTTCAAGCATGGTTGCTGTCATTTTAGGTAGATAACATAATGCTGATGCATGCTCAAGTGATAATTTTTCTGAGAATTGTTGTTTTAGTTAGTTATTTGACGTTATAGAAACAGGATGTGACATCATGCCATGCCAACCGCTCCGTGAAGTGGTCCTGTAGGACAGTGAGAACTGGGGGAAAAAAAAAGAAAAAAAGTACAGTGTGCAATCCAACATTTCTTTGAAACTGGTGGAGGAAGTATGAATGTAGTATTAATTAAATGAAAACGCGAAATCTGGGGGATGTGTAGGGGGGTCCGTCTGGCTGTACTCTCGGACCGTAATGCTCAAACTCTGGCTCCAAAAACGTAAGTTTGCGCTGCCCGTACCCCCGGGAAAATAGCGTCAGTTTGGCCAATGCAAGGATGTGGGAACGTCTTGTCCATGTTTATATACAGTCAGTGGACAAAAAATGCTTATTTTACATTTAATGACAGAAGAGATGATAGGCCGTATAGGGAAATCTAATTAGAGGAATCACCCTGAGTCCTTCCATAGTTTCCGTAGCAACAATCCCCTCTCTGGCCAATCAAAAACAGTGAAAATCCCCAAAAGTTGCAGCAACCACTGTAAACCAGAACAGCACACATCTACAGGTATAATAGTTTAATCTGAAGCATCACGCGGCACTTTCACACTCACTCTGTTGGAGAATTTGGCGCCACGGTAGTTGCGCTGCGACAGGTTGAAGACAGTGTAGTGGTCGGCGTGGCGGCTGTCGAGGAAGGAGCGGATGTCCTCGACGTGGTTCTGGTAGCCAATCTGCACCGACTCCGCTGGGTAGGTCATCACTGGGGAGCGAAGGTAAAAAATGTTATCAGGACTGCCATCCTGCTGCAATGTTTACGCACACACATAGTACACGATAGAGTGACAACAATATCTTTTTCTTGACTGCAAGGCTGAAAATAAAAGGTGAAATATGAAGAGTGGCTCTCCGTTCAAGCGTGACCATCAGCAGTGGTGCGATGGGAAGTCAAGCCCTCGGGTGACAAATGTTCTCCAAAGGACACACTGCCGCAGTGTGCAACTCAACAACGGGAGAGAAGCAGAGGACACAAATGTCTTTTATCTGCTAAATGTTTATGGCTTAAGATTCCTTTTATTGTCACTGCACGGTACTTACAATGACATTCAGCTGAAACAGCACTCGATTACAAAAGAAAATGCACATCTAGCACGTGCAAACGTAACTCACACGTACACTAAAGAGATACAAGATACGATAAGAGTCAAGAATAATTTTAATAAAAGTGTTTTGCACGTTTTAAACAATATTAACTACCCGGCTGGCCTCGAGCAGATGGGTTGCCCCATTTGAGTTGGGTTCCTCTAAAGGTTTCTTCCTGTTAAAAGATTTTTTTTCTTGTCACTGTCACCTTACTGCTTCCTCTGGGGGTTTCAGGCCAGGTTTTGTAAAGACACAATTTGTATTGTTACTGACGCTATATAAACGAAACTGAATTTAATTGAATATTGCAAAGATTGAGGCAATATGGGTTAAAAAATAATGCACAGAGTGAGATAATATAACAGGAATATTCATGCTGCTATACTGAGCATGTTATCTCAGAAATAGCATCACACCTATAGCGTTTCAAATGCAGCTTTCTCAGTTTACCACTGCAAGATTGTCAGCCAGGAGGATGTTTTCTCTGATTTATTCTTTTTTTTATTTGTCGGAGCGCACACATACACACACATGCAAACAAACAAACAAAAAAAAAAGTTCAATAGCTTCAACTAAATGCGGCATTTACCTATGATTCTGGATGTGATGTAGGCAATGTCCAGCTCCCCTTTGGTGTATCTGTAACACAGAAAGCAGTGACTTTTTATTTTTATTTCTGTCAAAGTCGAATGTATGACTGTCACCAGAATTATTACAATATGCACAGGTCAAGCACAACATTATGACCACCTTCCTAATATTGCGTAGGTCTCCCTTGTGCCTCCAAAACAGTCGTGACCCATCAGAGAATGGACATGGGCCTTCTGAGGTTGTCCTGTGGTGTCTGGCAACAAAATGTTGTTAGTGGGGGCCTCTGGGTCCTATGGGTTGAGGGGAGGGGCCTCAGTTTGGGATCTAGTGAATTTGGAGGCCAGGTCAACACCTTGTCCCGTTCTTCATGTTTTCTTAGTTGTTCCTAAAGCGTTTTTGTGTGTGTGTCTGTGTCAGGCTACATCCTGCTGGGGATGGCTGCTCATTGCTATGGGGTCGGGGTCCCTGGTCTGGTCTAGGTGGGTGCTACATCTGACGTTCATCCACACGAATGAACGTCCGATCCAAATGTTTCCCAGCAGAACATTGTATTGTCTTAAGATGGTCAATGTTATTCACTGCTCCTGTCAGTGGTAGAAGCTTCCATGAGTCAGGCTCACCACTCTAAACCGAACAGCCCGGGATCAAAGGAAACACCATATGTGAATTCTTCAATTGGGCAGTGTTGCCTTTCATTGCCAAATTCAGCTATTCCATACGGAGTTTTTTTTCTTTTTAATGTTTTCATGTGGGAGCAGCTGCAGAGCACACACGCATACAAGTAATCCACTGCTGCTGCAGCGCGTAAGTGATGGAGAACAGTGTTACACTTTGAAGCAGGTGCAGGGCGCGGTAGGAGTGGAATTTGTTTTGAACAAATGATTCATGAAAAAAAAGTCTGACAGCAGCAGAGGCTCCGCTCGCTACGCTGCATTTATCATGCAAAACACATTAGTGGGCTCATGTGCAGCAAATTGAGTTGACTTGTTTCCGACTATGAATATCCCGCAAGCTGGGCTGATATGGGACAGTCATCTCTGTGCGGTCATGGAAGAGTGCCATATGGCCCTGATGCGGACCTGGTTATGTAATGCAGTGCTCCTCAGCTTGTCTACTTACGACTGAGAGAAGGATAAACTTGTCTTTGGATTTTCTTTAAACTTATATACAAATAATTTTCCAAGCAAATGCGCGCTTCCGCTTTTTTATATTTGTGTGGCACGGCCTTGAAAAAGCAGATAACTGCTGAGAGCAGAACAAACAACCCGGGTTAAATCTGTCAGAACAATTGCAGGTAGTTGGACCAGTTGCTATTTTGATCCCAGATTTAAGCTATCACAAATAAACACCAAGCAGGGGAGATTTCTGCAAGATGCTGTGCTGCGTCAGTCTGTGGATTTACCTGTCCTGAAATAGCTGGTTGGCGATTAGAGGAGGAAAAAGCAGGTCAGGTGTCGGGTTTAAGCGGCCATGGCCAATAGCCACGGAGTATGCAAATGAGCAGCTGCCCTGACCTCTTGTGGATAGGGTTGCAGCCAATTAAAACGTACACCGAGGTGTAGTACATAGACTGAAATTAGTTGAAGGGCAGGACTGGGAAGAAGGATGGAGCTGACATTGGATACATATATTTTTTAGTTTTTTTCAGTGAGGTCTTTTTACTGTAGCCTATGTTTTAGCGCTAGTACGATTGTACATTGCCTGTATAGGTCATTTGTCTGGACCTTATTGCAGACCACCAAAGACATAAGGTTATTTACACTACAACATTTTAAAATAACAGTCTTCTCTATAGTCTCACACTTGTGCACTCTAAAAAATTCGAAAATAACAGTGCAACACTTTCTCATAGGGAGGCGGATATAAACTAAATGCATGACCGTGGTGCAGCAACCACGGGCTGTATGTAAAGATGGGCGGACAGACACTCATAATTCTCTCGAGGGGCTGCTTTAAAACTCTAAAAGAGTGGTGGCTCCAGCTTTCGCCATCCTGTCTCTGCAGTGAAGCAGACAGCTGCACACCACCCAACTGTCGCTCAAAGCAGCCTTAATTATGCTTGAAACTTAAAGCCTTGAAATAGTTTAGAATCATCCCACGTACAGTTGTCATGAATGGAGATATTAGCTTGAAACTGTTAATGTCTGTGGTGAGTTTGCAATGTTTAACATGCGTTGTCTATGGAGGGTTGACTGGCTTTTTGGAGCCGGCCTCTAGTGGCCATTCGAGGAACTGCAGTTCAATTCAATTTGTCCGGTAGGGGGCGGTAATGCACCTGCAAGGAAGTTTGCCAACCGCTAATCCAACCAGAACACATTGCAAAAACATTAATAAATAAAGTAGAAGAAGAAAAAAAAACATTGTAGAAGAAGAAATTCCTGTAATTTCGGAATACTTTCAATTGAGATTAAGAAGAAACGAGGGTAAAACGGAGAAACAGTTTGTGAGACGCGGTCAACACAGGATGTCTCTACATCAAGAACTGAACTGGAGGTGAGACAGTTTTATTATCTGTCAACAGTAGTATGCTAGCTAACGTTAGCCTCAAAAGCTAGTAGGTTAAGGTTTAGCGTTGCTTGTCAACAGCCTCAGCTACTCGGTCTCCTTGTAGAGTAGACTCACCGATTTTAAATCCTTAATATTAAATATGTTTAATATTAATCGAAGAAAGAACAAATCTGTAAAGTCTCATATTATTATGTCAGTTGAGTTCTCGGTACCAAGCAGTTCATTCATTTTATTCACATATTATGACTTGAAATATTATACAGTAACAGTCAGGGTCAATATGAGCAAGAATCATGTCAATAATTTATCAAACTTATTAAGGAAAATGTTCTATGACTGTTTGAAAATGAGAAATTAAACTGTTAGGACGTTTTTAGATAGGTTGGGTAATTTTGCCATTAATTTGCTTCAAATATGCCATTAATTTGCTTCTTCTGCATTATTAATAGTTTCAAGTTTTTTCTTGACAACAAATTATGGATGTTTTGACTAATTACCACATACGGTAATTAGTCAGGGTCACTGTGAACAAGAATTAGGTCACTGATCTAGGAAACCTGTGGAGGAAAAGGTTTTATGATTGTTTGAAAAGGAAGAAATCCTCCAAATGTCAGGATGGTCTTAGATAGTTTGGGTGACTTTGTCATTAATTTTCTTCAGAGCTACACAGTATAATGTCATACAGTTATATTCAGTGTCATCCAGAACTAGATTAAGGTCAATAATTTAGCAAACCTGCGAAGGAAATGGTTTATTTCACAGTACGTGTACCATAATTACCCAAGTAGACGCGCAATAAAAATCCAACCGTGGCTGGTTTGTCTGTGATTCAACACGACTAACTTGATCATCCTCCAATCGCTGGAAGGGGTGAAAATGTCAGGAGGTCAGGAGATAAATCCCAAAACATCTGTAGTACTTTCTCCCTGACTTTGGTCAGTGCAGCTGATTTTACAGTTAGCTTGTGAATCAAGCTTGTGAACTGTTGCTGCACTACTTTATTCAATTCAATCTAATGCTTGTTAGGTATCCAATTGTCGTTCTAATTTCCATATAATTTAAATTTAATGAAAACCTCAAAGTTGCCGCTGTCTCTTACTGGAACTTTGTTTGACTTGCTGCATATCGTGGCCTTGCATGTACACATACAGAGGACAGCACCAGCAGCACAAGTGCACTGAAGTTCATGTTTTCCTACCAGAGAGTAAACATCAGGAGCATGAAAGACATTTTAAACCAGATTAGATGAAAAGAGAGGTGCTCTAACTGAGTCTCTGGTGACTATACACACACCCACACACACAAGCAAACACCGTGTAAGTGGGTTAGATCCCAGTGGATATTGGGTTTGGGCTCTCTACATTCCCTCCTTTACAAAAGTCTTCTTTTCAACAGGATTTCTTCTGCATTATTAATAGTTTTAAGTTTTTTGACAACAAGTATAAGTGGTAATAGAAGGCCCTCAGACCTGAGGACCTTATGTCACTTCGTTCACACTTATAAAACATGTTGCCAGCACTAAATCCTCTACCATGTTTCTTTGTAGTTTCTTCGTAATTTGTCCTGATTCATTTCATCACAACTCTTTTGAAATAATTAATCTGAACTGTCCTTTTTACAGTTAATATCCTGTATATTTTTGCCACCGGAAAAACAAAAAGCAGGGGACAGAAATGTCGGTCAGAGTTAGTGAAACTGGGACAAATGAGAAACAAAAATGAAAATCGGTGAGAGAGGGGGATGAAAATCAGTCAGGGAGAGAGAGAGAGAGAGAGAGAGAGAGAGAGAGAGAGAGAGAGAGACAAAGTAGAAAGGGGAGACAGATGAATGTGTGTCTGACGGGGCGGTTGGAGGGGGTGGGCGGGCGGCCTGGGTGCAAACCAAGGACACTGTGCCTTTCACAAAACCGAACCAGCCATCCAGGCTCCGTCGCCGCTTTGCTTCTCACAGACAGCCGAACACACAGTCGAACACTTGTGCCAGATTGGTCTCCCTGCAAAAAATTCTCGTCACCCAGGTAAACAAACAAGCAAGCAGGGCTGCTTTAAATAATTCAGCAACGGCCCTTTTCCTTGAATACAGATGAGACAGAGGCAGAGAGGAACCAATCGAGTCTTGTTGGGGTATTAAAAGAGGGCCTTGGTTAACAACTGCGCTCGCAGGGGGTTTTCGTTTTATATCAAAGGAAGCTTAGGGGAATTTCAGCTGAAGTGTTCCCACAGTTGCGCTCAGTAAACTGGGAAGACACAGTCTGCTTAAGAGGTCACACATACTCAGCCCCAGGCAGAAATTCTGCTTAACTAGAAAATATTTGACCTTTAAAAATCTGCCACTGTATTGAAGAGAAATTACATTCAATGTAGAGAAATAGACGTAGAGGAATATTAGCAACCATTTATATTTGCTGTAAGCTTTCTACTTTGAAGTCATTCTTAAATAAAGCTGATGATGTATTTCTCTTGTTAATTGCTAAGTTGTTGCCTGTTGCAGAAAGTTGTAAAACCAAACAATGACCTAAAAGAGGCTGAAACACTCCGCAGGGCTGAGGGAGCAAGTCTGGAAGTACAAAAGGCAATCTATTTTTCTCTAAAAGCTGTTACGAGTGAGACATTTATGCAGCCCAGACTTTAAATTGTATATAGAATCCATCTAGAGCAGAGAGAAGTTACCTCGAAACGGGATTCATAATCTGATGCAAATGGTGCTTGACAACATCATTTTTATTGGATAATAAAATATTCCACAATGATTGGCCTTTTGGCAGGTTACAAGACAGTAGTGGACACACTGTGGAATAAATAGCGGGTCCTGCAGCTCTAAAAAGTCTCTCTCCAAGTCCCTCCAAGTTTCACCCTCATGGATCAAGCTCAGGTAAATCACTGGACATCTATACAAATGCTGGGCTCTGTCAACACGCTATTCAAGACAGATAGACTACAAACTAGAATCTACTGCCTCGTCCTTGGGAAATCATTTGTAGTAGTCATCAATTTGTCCTCTATGTCTTAACAAAGCTTTTAAAGATTCTTGCACAACAGGACAATTAACCTTTCAGTTTTCAACAACAGGAGGTAATGTTGACACTTGTTTACTTGTTTTCCTCATTACTGGAACATACTAAACTCTGGTATGCTATAGAACCTCTGCCCATCTACCTTTTGTTTCTAAAGCTTTCAGCTTGTTGCCACGGTAGCCTTCCTCCCACCGCCCCATTATCCCAACAGCCCACTCACACATGCATGCACAGGCTCCACAAACACAGGCCGCTGCACACAAGGCCCTAATGAAATGAATCCTTCTGTATCAGCAGTGCACTGGCCATTTGGCACAATGAACTACCATGAATAATTCAGCCAGAAGAGCTGCGATAGACAGAAGAGAGGAGATGAGAGGAGGAAAGGTGGAGCGGAGATGAGAGGCAAGTGGCCGAAAACAAGAGGGGAGCGGCGGGACAGGGGAGTGGGAGTTAGCTAAGATGTGAGTGGCGGAGGAGGGGAGACAGAAGAGGGAAATAATCGAACTTTGCTGAGTCAAGTGAGAGGAGATCTGTGCGTTTCTGACAATACAGAGGGCCCTTTGTGCTGCCCTGTGCAGATGCCTGTGCACAAACACACTGGGACGACCGAGCCGTGCCAGACTCTGCTGCCTCCCTCTTTCCTCCCTCCATCCGCGCTGTTCTGCTTCACTTCTAAAGCTGCTCGAGGCACATGTCTTGTGGTAATCAACAGCTGAAGCGACGTCCAGCTAACCAGGGTTGTCACTCTTCAGCATATACAAAGCGGGATCTGTGAATTGTAGTTGTCATTCACCGCGGTAATCGCTTTTAGAAAATTAGACGTGTTAAATATCCTCAATATGAAGCTGTCAGGTCAAGAATTTTAGTATTTTGTGTCACACTTGGCAAGATACATTCAATAAAGTCAAAATTATGTGAGCTGATATCAAGTCAGTGTTGAGGCATGTCCTTTGCAATGAATGTCTGCTAGTCTCCAATGTTAAAAAGAGGAACAGATTGGAGTAGAAGCGCGTCATGAACCCACGTCATCCATCCTCGTGTTTTGGAGATCTAGCAAAACAACAACCAGGTTTTGGCCAAAACAGGGGAGGAAGACGAAAATGTGCACCCGATATCCAATTCTGTAGCATAAGGTTGAGGCAATGTGTAATCTGAACGATTGACCTTGTGATTGTTTTAGTTTGTAGAAGTGGATCATAGCCGGAGTGACTAGGGTAGCTGGATCTTTGTCCTGTTTCTGACACTGTCAGAGGTTGGACTCAGGCTGCCTTTGGTCACCACAGCCTCTACTGTTTCTGACTGACAACCAGTGATTTCACCACGTTTCTCCCACAACTGTCAGTCAGTGAGCTCTGTCGCAGCCCACAAGAGCACAGTGTTCAGAGGCTCCCAAGGAGTCACAGACTGTGCACCAACCTGTGTCATTCTGAAGGGTGTGGAAGGAACAAGTGATGAAGCAATGCAGATTTTCCAAATGCACTTTCAGAGTATTTGGGAAGTCTGCATTGCACACAAAATGACCTATGTAATGCAGTATAAGTGTGGGGGGTTACTTACGTGGCAACTTGATGCATGACCTTGGTGGAGGTGTCCTTCAGCGTGTCCTTCAGGTTGTCCTTAAAGTTGCTGAAGAACTTCCCTGCTCCTCCCTTCACCATATCCAACAGTCCTCCACCATAGTTGGCATCCATATCTGCAGACAAACGAGCCAGGGGGAAACGATACACATGATGTAGATGTTCCCTGGAAACGGTGGTGGATTATAACTTCTTATCGTCTGTTGTCTGTGCAGGTGATGTGTTTTAAAATATTAGACAATTCTTATTGAAGATTTGTGAACCTTCAGTTCTAAACTAAAAATTGTGAGGTCTTTATTTGACTTCAGCGATGAGCACATGAGTCACTGCTGAGCACACCAAGTAAATATGTGTGTAGGTGTGAAGGGATGATGGACAAGGGGACAAGAGGCAAGGCATACAGTTAAATACACACCATCTGGAGCTGTGGATTGCTGTGTGTGTGGATTCTAAGGAGTAAGCTAATGCTGGAAGACACTCAAGCGTTATATCTGAGCCAGCGACCCTCTGGTGAACTGAGAATTTCTCTTCCTCATCTCTCCCCCTCTGTCTCGTTCTTTGTCTCCCCATTTTCATGTACAGTATCTGTCCACAGCAACCACATTCGTTGTGTAACTTGGCAGTGCTTACAAATCTATTGACATTTAACATGATGCAGCAGGAAATCATCTACAAGTCTACAAGTTTTTTTTTCTCTGAGCACCAATGTTCATTGAAAACCTGTCATATTCTTGTCCACAAGAAAAACTGCCCATGGACAGACCAGCAGTCAATCAATCTCTGCTCCGGTGTGAGTAGGTTTTGTCAAATGGGGAAAATGAAATATGGAAGCTTAGCTTTGCAGTGGCCTGGAAAGCTAATGGACAAAATACAGCAAAAAGATGTTAAGAGAGAGCTTCGTAGAAAATCCCAGATGACCCAGCATAAGGCTTCCTCATTGTCAGAGCATTATGACCTTGTGCCACTCCGGATCGAGACCATATGAAATTTTTCCTCTGATTATATTAGTTTAAAAATGTCAGCTGTTAAAGGAGTTCTGGGTTTACCAGACATTTTAATTTGATCCAACCACAACTTTAAAACCGCTGACAGGAGAAGTATATAAAATTGACCATCTTGTCACACTGCAATGTTCTTCTGGGAAACTTTCAGACCTGGCATTCATGTGGATCTTACTTAGACATGTACCACCCACCTAGACCAGACCTGGCACCCCACCTCCTAGCAGTGACACTTCTTGATGGCAGCAGCCAAAGAACGCTTTAGGAACAACTCAACAAAAAAAACAAAAAAGAAACATGAAGAACAGCACAAGGTGTTGACCTGGCCTCCAAATATCACTAGATCTTAAACTGAGATTTGTGGTATGATCCACAGAGGCCCCTCCTCTCAACCCATTGAACCCCCGACTAACGACATTCTGTTGCCAGACACCACAGGACACCCTCAGAAGGCCCATCTCCATTCTCCGATGAGTCACAACTGTTTTGGAGGCACAAGGGAGACCTACACAATATTAGGAAGGTGGGTGGGTGGGCCTTATGGGTGTATATAGTAGCATTACATCTTCCCTATGGGTTAATTTTGCACTTTTCGCTATTTGCACTTGTGGTTAGATGCCAAACTGCACTTCGTTCTGTATGTACCTGTACTATATGCAATTACAATAATGTTGAATCTAAACTATGCAAAAAAAGGTCAAATGCAACATTATATTGAGATGTGGCAGATGGTTCATTATGATGAGAACACAGTGTGACATTAGCTGGAAGTTGTCTGCAATTTGTGTAATGTTACTGCCACTAAAAACCTAAACCTAAGAGGAATAGCTAACTGGCTATTGCGGGCCATTTTTAATTCATGCTGCAGAACTGCTGCGCGTTATTCTTTGTGTCCTAATGGGCCACTTCCACATTAATTGTCCCTGAAATGTCACAAAGTCTGCTGGTCCAAACCAAAAGCTATTTCTTTGCCTTTTATAAAAGCGAAAATCTAATTATGATCGCTAACCAAAGCTTTCACTCCCACCTTTAGTATTTCCTCACTTACTTTGCTTATGTTATCAGTAGAATTGTCAAGTTTATAACATGTGAAAATCCTTTCTTAAACACTGGCGGAAGTGAAGGGTGAGGGGACAAACTCCTGATTTATTTTAAGAGCAGACACATACAGAGACTTTAAAAACACTGCCTCAGAGGAAATGTGTCTAGAGAAGGTTAGAAGTTAGACAGATAATCATAGACAGTTACAGCTTTGAACTCCCCCGAGGAATGCTCCCCCACCACGTGTTTTATATTCGAGCTTCGCTAAATTTCTAAAATTAGACTTCTTATCTGTGACTGCAGAGGCTTGAAATGTGTGACAGGGATTTATTTTTACTCGGAAATAAACCTCCCGCGTGTCGTGCCGAACGTCACTCCAGACATTTCTCCGGAGAAATTTACAAAACTCACTCTGAAGAAGTTTTTCCGTGTTAATCTAGATTGCCCATGTTAAATCAGACTTGTCAGCGGCCGAATAAAAACGTTTAGTTGTGTAAATTCTAGAGACAGCTAGTGAAAGGATAATAAAATAAAAAAATTACTGCACCTAGTTTTTACATGACCAGAAAACTAACTATATCTTTTAGCACCTTTAGCGTATCTGTCCCTGTAAACCTAGCAGCCCCTAGCTGACAGTAAGCCTCATTTTTATTTATTTTTTTATATATCCTGTTACTGCACAGATGTCCTCGGCTTTCTGAAGGGATATTTTGGTGTGTGCTTGGGGCATTTCATTTTCATTTATCTGCACAGCACACGGTGTCAACACTTTGTCACAGGCAAGACCAGGAGAGGATAACATGCAGCGAGGCTTCTTCCCACTTTCCACCCACAAGAAACTGTTTTTGTGTTTCACTAATATACATAGTAATCTAGTTAAACCTATTCTTGACTGAATGAACCTCTAATTCATTTTGGTTGCGTACTGGACAACAAGATTGTGTATGCTGCATGTGTACCATGTCCTAGTAGCAACTGTGGACGTGTCCAAATTGAGGAATATGAACTGAAATGCTCTCCTTGCTCTCTTCAGGCAAACTTGAAATTCCAGCACTACATTTTGGGCTATTTTTAAGCTCCTTGCTAGACATATCTCCCAGCCAGTGAGCATGATAATATGTATTAGGAAACCCAGGATCCTGGTCTACCTTGAACCAATCATGTTTGACACCTGCGCAGGTAGAGGGGCAGCCGTGATGCTGAATTAACAAACAGGTTTCAAAGAAATCTCACAACAGAGAGGGCTGTTCCGCGAAAACAAGACACGGCCGGTAGCTCGTCCCTCCTCCCCTCTTCATCCGCCCCCCCCTGCTGCTTTCACCAAGTCGACCAATAGAGAGAGAAAGGGGGGAAGAGCGAGATGACTGAGGGAGAGCAAAAGACAGTTCTAGTTACGTCCAGGGGGATCAGTGGGCTGTCTGAATATGTCTCCCTCTTCCTGCAGCCTCAACATTTCTCCCTCAATTTCCTGCCTGCTGTGAACGACACAGATAGGCGCATACGCACAACAATAAAGCACAACAGGGCACTCGATGTCAATTCCACTACACTGCAGGGCCTTGTTTTGTCCTGGACATGAATGACTGCGGCGTCAACCCGTCTCTAATCTGCTTAATTATAGATGGTGCTGATAAGACAAGGAGTTTATGATTAATCATCTACTATACGGCTTAACCGGAGGCGTATTCCACTCCTGTGAATGACAGGCGCGCTGTTACAGACAGCTTGAAACATGAAACACTATTATTGGAAGTAAGGTGAGAGGTAAATGGACAAACATGTTTTTTTATGAATGTCTCCGCCTCTGCAATTATCAAATGTTTCACACTGACTCGGAAACGCTCGGCCTAGTTTTATAATACTAAAAGTAGATGCAAGTACATTATGCAACTCAAACATTAAAACTTGCAAAGTCTGATCCGTCCCATCTATAAACTTGCATGTACGCATCAGCTGCCCCTGTACCTGCAGTGTCCTACAAAGTCGTATACCGCAAACTGCAACAGCTCTGGAAGATCAGCCAATCGGCCACAACATTAAAACCACTGACAGGAGAAGTGAATAACATTGACCATCTTGTGATGATACAGTGTTCTGCTGGGAATCTTTTGGACCTGTCATTCATTCGTGTGGATGTTACTTAGACATGTAGCACCCACCTAGACCTGACCAGGCACCCCCACCCAATAGCAATGACACTCCTTGATGGCAGCAGCCATCCCAAGCAGGATGCAGCCTGACACAGGCACACACACAAAAAACATGATAAACAGCACAAGGTATTGACCTGGCCTCCAAATTTACTAGATCCCAAACTGACCAAGTACCTCCACAGAGGCCCCTCCCCTCAACCCATAGGATCCAAAGGCCCCCACTAACAACAGTCTGGTGCCAGACACCACAGGACACCCTCAGAAGGCCCATGTCCATTCTCTGATGAGTCACAACTGTTTTGGAGGCACAAGGGAGACCTAGACAATATTAGAAATATTCATAATGTTATGCTGAGATCGGTGCATTGAGCAGTACCAAAACCATGCTGAGTATGTGACTGGACTAGTAATGCATTGTAAGATAACTGATTCTTGTAATTTCTCTTTCCTTCTATATTCTAATAATCCTAAACAGTGCTCTAATCTGGACATCTTGATTACAGGTGTCTGTTTTATAAAGGTGGTGCATTGGTTTCCAATCCTTTTTGATTGTGGACTTGTAAAGTGAAGCAGAGTCTGTTTACATCTCCCAGGGGCTGAATACTGTATCTGTGAGTTGTGATCAGTTTAAACAGATTTGATTTTCTCTTTAAAACCTCTTAGATTGACACTTAACAATCAGCTGTGGCCTCCACTGGGGGCAGCTATTAGTGGCCCAAATATATCGATACCTATATAGAAAGAAGACTGTATTTCACAGCACACGTACATCCCATTAATCATCTTGTTACCCCTTCAGATCTGTCTTTAGACTCCCACGATTTTAGATCTAACCTTATTTATGTGTTGACAAATAATATAGTCTTATAGCATTAACAACCTATTTCAATCCTCTTGAAATAAAAGAGTATCAAAGAAGAATATTCTAATTTGTTTGCTTTTTATTGTCGGACAACTTGTCTTGATTCCCAAACTGAATATGGTATAACTCGGTGTGAATGAACTGTGCCTGACCTATATTTAACTTTGTCCATATTTCTCTGCACGGCTATGTGAATCTGCCTGCTTGCTTCCATGTCGATCTGCTAGCTGGTCCTTGTGCCTCTGTGTCCAGATGGATGTGGGAGTGGGGAGACTGGTGAGCCAGCTACAGTGACAAACCCTGCTAATGGAGACACCAGAGGAGGCTCCGATACAGGCTCTATCAGGTGATACAGCAGCAGAGAGCAGTAAAGGAGAGCGGCACATCAACGGCACAGTGGGCCCTTGGCTTTTCCAGAAAGATCAGTGGCTTGTTTGAACGTGTGTCCCTCCTTCTAGGGTGCCAACCTTTACCCGTCAGCATCCGGCTTTGTGCAAATGGGACAGCTGGATACGTAGACACACACTCACAGACACACAACAGAGAAGTGGGCACATCAAAAAGACCATCCGTGAGGCTTGGCAAGCCAGACGGATATCTGACACGGGAGAACCCCCCCTGCTTCCACACCCACAATCCCCTCTCCTCATTGACCCTCCCACCCTCCTCAACCAGCTTCTTTTGTTTCACACAAATGTTCATCCCTGGAGGCTGGCTGACTGCACAGAGCACTGCAGTGAGGTGAGCACAAGGCACACAGGCCTCACTGTAGACTTCCCTATTAGCGTCCATGTGTTGCATTATTATTATTATTATTTTATAATATTACAGTCTTTGTGGACAATTATCCAAGCTTGAAACAGCGCGGTTCTTTCAAATCAAACCCAGAAATGACTTTGAATTGAAGTTGACTGTACACGTACGACATACAGTGTTTAAACTGAAACTAGGCTTTTATTTTCTTCTGGCCAATTTAATTTGAGAAAATCCCAGAAAGAAAGATTATTTGAAATTATATACTTGTAGATTTAGTCAAAGCAAAAGATTAGGCTAACAATCATTATTCATGACCATTTAATTAAAAAAATATATATGTTTTGTTCTCCTTATGCCTAAAACTAAAGCAGGATGTATTCTGTAAACTGTTGACATTTGAGCTTTCTAGTATAGTTTGTGATCTAAAGCCCTTATAAAAACATAAATATCTATGAAATGTGTTTTTTTTGTGTGTTAAATATCACTCAGAATGAGTTTGTGTACATATTATTCCATCTTTTAGATAGTTTAATGCACTGAAATCAAATATTATGGCAAATCAAATATGTTAATTTAGTGCTTTAAGTCTAATCATACCTCTTATAGCTGCATGAAGTTGCCCTTATAGGACTAGATAGCGCAGAAGAAGGAGAAATACTCTATGTATAGGTCATATTCTGAATAAAATATCCCAGTACAGCCTTTAAGGTGGGGTCTGGGAACTACCGGGAGATCTGGATGGGATTCCAGGAGAGGCATGGCTTCACTGTACACTTTGACTATTGTTAGCCATTAATGCTGGCCACTGCTGCCTCTCCACCCTGACATATAGGCCGCGTTCATACTATGTAAAGTCATCTCCACTCAAGCACTCTCCACATCCTCGGTACATTCGCCATCCAAGTTGCCGGAGGCGGCGAGGGCTCTCACCTGAGCTGTCCATGGTGCTGCAGTCCTCCTCTCTTAGCGGGCCTGCCTTCGGTCCAAGGGTGGCCGCTATGGAGCCTCCGTGTGCGCTGCTGCTGCTGCTGCTGCTGTTGCCGCCGCCGCCGCCGCCTCCGCTGCTCCCTCTGCCGCCGACACTGAAGCCGTCTCCGCCGCTATCGACCAACTGCAAAGATTCATAGCCATCGTAACTGGTCTTTTTCTTGTAGGCCCCCAGCAAGCTCATTACCGAAGGACACCAAAAAGGTGGGAATTAAGAGACAAAAGAAGCCCCGAAGACGTGGTAGGCTACGCCGCGCCGTCGCCGCCGCCGCCGCTTCTGCTGCTGCTACAACTGCTGCTGCTGGTGCTGGGTGCACCACATGTCCGAGGAGGAGAGGACGAACCGGTCTCCTCTGTTTTCTGAGGTTAGAAAATCCTGCCGTATGGTCTCTCTCTCTCTCTCTCTCTCCCTCTCTCTCTCTCTCTCTCCCTCTCTGTCTCTCTCTCTCCGTCTGTTACTTCCTATCCCTCCTCTTTTTCTCAGCACCGCATTTTACTACGACGCTGCTGCTGCTTCTGCTGCTGCTCTCGCTGTAGTCCCCTGACTCAGGGAAATCCACCCCAACCCACAGACCTCTAATGTTATAGCTGCATCCATTATTCATATACATTATTCACATACTGTCATCCCTTGTTGTGAAGGGGCTTCCAGATATGATTTCTATGTAAAATATATATATATATATATATATTGTTTTATATAAAAGGAACTCTTATGTAATTTTATTGCAGATAAAATGATGTAAATATAGCTCCACAATTAACTCCCATGTTGAGCACCAAACAAAAAAATCTGAATGTCGTGAAATATATTATATTCTAGTGATGCCAAAGCATCACTGGATCATTAACCAAGTCATTACTTTTGCTTATACAGTTAATTTCAGCATTAAATAAATGTCTTATGTGTGTTCAGACCAATTAAAATCATCGTCTAACTAAACTGTTCCCCCATACATCTGAGTTGTTTTTGCCAAATAATATTAATCACTGCAGAATGAATAATGCAATAACAGCTATTTTCCTTATATATTAACAATATCCTTATATAATAAGATTGTTTGCTATAATTGCTTCATGTTGTTGGTCCCTAGAAACTATTGCACTTTTATGCAAATCCAGTTCATCATAGTCTTACTGTGCAGCACATGGTATGAGGTATAGATGGTTTAAGGTGTCTTTATCTATCATTGTTTTAAATAATTAAAACCCAACTTGAGAAATGAAGCCATCCTCCCTGCTCCTAAACGTGAGTACTGAATATGAACAAGGATTTCTGCCTTTGTCATAATATAACACTGAACTGAGAGGAGCCTTGTAGTCAGCTGCAAGACAACAGCACCATGCCTCGTCAGAAAAAGGAAAATCGCTCTGGATCACGGGGGATTTTCTCAGCCTCTGTATAACCATAGCAGTCTTGAATGTTAATGTAATTTGTTATGCCAATAATATCCAGCTGTATTTTTGATGCAAATTTGTAGTTCTAGGTCTAATTTATGAGCTATGACCCCCGGGTCCGCGCAGGCCGAAACCCTGACCAGTGATGCATGCTTCCTTCCGAGATCCAGTCCCTTGGCAACGGAAACCCTGCATGGTTCTGAAAAGAGGACATGAGCCTGGGAAACTCTTTTAGGAGGGCAGACGGGAGCTCAAAGCACAGCAGGAACGGAATGTCCGAAAGGGAGGAACGGTACCCCCGCCATGACCGGACGCGACGTGCCGCCGCTGCATTGTTGCAGCGGAGCTTCCTGTCCAAACGGGCCTGGCAGTGTTTACCCCTTGATGCCCTGCGCATTTAAGACACATAGCAGACAGGTGCAGTACAGACTTCATGCTTTTTGTCGTGTCGATGCAAATGATTTTAAATGCATGTTCTTTTGTAGGTCATGTGCTTTTGTTTGTCTGGTTATATGTTGTTTGACTGGTACTTATTTAAAGCAAATATTTGAATATGTCACCTTGGGCTCTGGGAAATCCACACTGTTTAACAATTTCCAGACACTTGTCTATACAAAAAGACATGTATAGTGAAAATATTCATTAGAAAATGTTAGCAAAAACACATCTATGAATTTCAGCAACCTTGCATCTGTAGCCTGTGCACTGAAACACTTCCACTTACGGGGATCAATATAATGAAGTCTCTTGTCAGTTTTAGGTATTACTGATTCCAGTGTCACCCTTATGTGGGGCAATCCCTGCATAAATATGGGTAAGTGGCTCATAGGAAAACACAAACTCCAACAATTAAGCTAGTGCACTTGAATCAGTCACCTGGTTTTAAGTTGCTCTTATGTACAAAACAAACCAAAAACCTGTTTGACATCCTGCGGCTCTTAAACAACTGACTTTTGCACAGGTGATAAATGACGTTGGAGAAGTCTTTATTATGACTTCCATGGAGTTCGTTTACATTCCTTAAAAGCCTTTAAACAATCAGCTGAGTGTCATATTACAAGCTTTGTGACACTGCTGTCACGTGCCACTGACCGGCCTCTTATCTTAAAACGGAACCTGTTTGACACTATTGCCCCTGGTTTTTACCATCATCCTCAAAGGATATATAGTAGATTAATGATTATCCCCATAACAGTTAAAGCAGAATCCAGGAATCTGCTGGATCGGCTGGAGAGCTCGCTTGAGTCTGTGGGACTTTAAGATCTTATAATCCAAGGATTCTTGCCTTTTCTCAAGCGCTGTGTGACTAAATATAGACATGGCAGAACCCATGCTACCTGGACACAATATTTATCGTGTTCAAGAGAACACAACAGAGACTCGCTCACCGCCTGTTTACTCATAACAAGTCCCTGCCCTCAGCTATAAAAAATCCTTAACCATTATTGTGCCACAGATAAAGGCGCATAACTGACCGTGCATCTTGCAGCATGTGCACTTTTTTTTTTATTTTTTATTTTTTTTAATGCACCTAACCCAGATTGATGACCAAAGCATGGCAAACAACAGTGCACAAGGTGGCAAGTGATCAGTACGTGAAACCACACCGAGCTCTGCGTTAAGCTGCTCACGTGACGTGCGTGACGCTCCGGTCAGGTGACGGTGCCGCTATTGGACGAGAACAGAGGAACTGTCCTCTCAGCACAAAGCCATGGAGAGACAGCTGATGAAGATGGTGATTCTGATAACACTGTTTGGTGAAGCTCCGAGATCAGTCCCATTCAGACAATTATGTTTAAATCAGAGATGTGTTTTTTCTTTAATATACCTGTTCTTTAAGTATACCTGAAAAACCGACTTGCAGACAGAGTGCTATGTACCTTTAACTGGTTTCCTGAAATGCCGTGACCGAAATCATCAGCTGACTGAAAAAAAAATCGGGATGAAATCAGTGTGGCAGCTGTCAAACTGTCCATTTAATCGCGGATTAATCAAATGAAGGCAGAAAGCAACGTTGCCAGTGATTTTCTTGCACATAGGATAACATATCTCATGCCATGTTGGGGGAAAAAAATCGACACCTCTGACAAAAATAACCCAGATGATGTCATTCATGATGTGCATGTAGCCAAATACAGGCCCAGAGCAGCACACAGGCACGTTTATGGTTATAGATGGATTTAACTGAGAGGAGAGAAAAAAACAACATAATTTCTCCTGGGAACAGGTGCATGTTCATCCTGTCCACCGAGCAGAGATGCACTGCTGAGAGGGAAGCGGTCACAATTTCCAGAGCTAGTCTCATATTATGTAACATCCTCACACAGATCGTGATGATCTCTGCTGAGCTCCTACACGGCAGAGAGGCTGAGGCGAGAAAATACGTTTAGCGAATCGCACCAAATGCGCAGAAACAAACAAACCAAAAAATAAAAAAAATAAATGCAGCGGATGTCATTTACCTTTCAGTGCGCTTTCTGACATCCTCCCGGGAACGCCGTCTTGTGCCGTGGTGGAGATGCGCTTTGAACACCGGCTCCGCTCGCAGGCACCGACCTTTGATTTGTCATTCGCTGCCAGTCAAAGGTCAACGCGTAAAACGTCCTGCGTGGCGCGCAGTTCTTGGTAGGATTCCCCAGGAGCTCCGAGTTAACCTGTGCGTAGAACCGCGGAGGAAGCACCGCGCTCTGTCAGCATCATATAATCACATTTTGGCATATGATCAACAGACAAGGTTCCCCGCGATGGCGATTGGTAGATCTGTAGAAGATGTGGATGAGCGTAAGCGAGGCGGCAGCAGTGGCGCGGATGTGGGTCCGTAGTGTAGAAACTGCGCCACTCAGCGCATCCTGCCTGAACAGAAAAAAACCTGGAGTGGACTCTGAAACGGGATGAATACTCACGTTACTCACAGTAATCATCCTGCAGATTACAAATAACATGAAGTGTTAATATGATGAAACTAAAGGAGAGGATTAGACAAAATATATTTGGAGTATTTGACTTTTTTTTTCTCAAAACTATGACTTTTTTTTTTTTTTTTTTTCTCCTGAGAATAAAGTCATAATTCTCAAATATTCCACATATGTTTTGTTACAGCTGCCCACATATGTTTCTGTAGTTTCATTTAAAAATACTCTGTAGTTATTTTTAAAACTTAGATAATAATAATAATTTGTTTAGAAGTTTAGAAAAAAAGTGCATGGTTGTCTGTCTCTCTGTGTTAGCCCTGCAATAGACTGGCGACCTGTCCAGGGTGTACCCCGCCTCTTGCCCGATGACACCTGGGATAGGCTCCAGCAGACCCCCGTGACCCTTAACAGGAACAAGCGGGTACAGAAGATGAATGAATGAATGAATGAAGGAGTTTAGAAAAAAATGCTTTCAAGCACCATTCTCTACATTCTCAAAATGTAAACTTTTTTTCTTAAAGTCAAAATTATGAAAAACAAACGGTCATAACCCCCATTTTTTAAAAAAATTAATTAATTAATTAATTCATTTATTTTTAACCGTGGGCTTAATTTTCTTCCTTACAAAACCACTGACTTAAAACATCTATGACAATGGTTATTATTGAACTATTATGGATTATAATGGTATATTATAATTTAAACACATAGACCAACATTAAACAAGTTCAACTTAAAGCAATTTTTCTGACACACTACTTCTATTTGTAATACCTCCACATATTATTCAGACTGCTTGACTTACTTTCGGAACCTTTTCTTGTTTTGCATATATAAAGTTTCCAGTCTATCACAGGGCTAACGCAGAGAAACAGACAGCCATTCACACTCACACAACAGCGGGTTGTCCACAAACCAGAGGGTTAGCGGTTCGATCCCTGGAATGTGCCACGTGCCAAAGTGTCCTTGAGCAAGACACTGAACCCCCAGTTGCTCCTGATGTGTGCTTGTGAGTGAATGGGTAGATGCGTCTGTGACTGTAAAGCGCTTTGAGTACCAATAGGTAAAAAAGCGCTGTATAAAAACATGCAAATTCCACACAGAAACCCCAGTCGACCCATGGATTCGAACCCGCAACCTTCTTGCTTTTGAGGCATCAGTGCGACTGTGCCACCCTGATCACCATTAAGTTTAGACTCATTCATGAAGTTAAGATCTATGACAATAAAATAAAATAAAAAATGAGACATTGATATTGCTATGATTTGTACTTCCTCTCATGAAGGTCCACAAACATTTTATTTTGGCATTGCCCAACCTATATGCCTTTATTGCTTAAAATCTAGATGAGTTTCCTCTTAATAACTATGGATATATTATTTCATCTCCTGGAAAGTAATACACAGAAGAAAAAAAAACAGAAATATATGCATGATTACACTTAATTATAACTATAATTATGTTAATACCCCAAACACATATTTGTTGCTTTGCAGAAGCTACAGCAGTTGGGTTGTATGATTGTATTACAGGTTTTGGTCACACAGGTAGCTAATGATACCCATGCTAGGCAGGACACAGAAAATTATTGATCATCCAAATGGCGTGCAAAGGCAACACTGCACCTTTTTTCCAAGGTAGCCACGGCAGATGTAATGCTTGGCATCACTTTCACTGAAGCTCTGATGCACTCAAGGTTTAGTCACAGACCCAAGACAGCTGGAAAACAAATGACTGTATTTCACTGCATGGATGTGTGTGTGTGTGCATGTGTGACTTAGTACGTTTAAAATATCCACCACAGCTTTTGTGCTTAAGTTTGCAAACCCTCCTACTGCTTCCTGTTTTTCTCACATGGTTTTTCAAATCGTGCGAAAAACAGGGAAGAGAAAAGCCTTTCTATAGAAATATGAAAGAAAGGAAGAAAGCTATTCATACTGTAATAATTTGGTTTTTGTGTACATATTTTATGCTTACAACGCCCTGTTGCTTGTAGTATGTTTGGACAGAGAAATGAATGGCACAGCTACTGTGCACAGAAACCCTGGCTGTGCCACAGATGGTAGTCACACAATAGGGTTTAACCTTAATCACACAGAGCACATTGATTGTAGTCTCATACAAAGATGATGCAGTTCGAAAATAGTTTTATTGTTTTTGGAATGTAACGTGTTTGGACAGCATGGAATGAAATAGGCCAACTAAAATCACTCCGGCGTTACACAACAGCAGGGTGGTGTGGACACGTACAATTTAACACTTATACGCCACACCCATTCATTTAAACAACACAGAGCATCCAGGAATGTAGTCCTACACAGCTTCTCAAACCACAGTGTAAATCAGCTGCTCCCTTTCAGATTCGGCAGACTTGGTTGAACTTTAACAAATCATACTGTCATGGTGTCTTCTCTTGTTAAAAAAAAATAAAAAAAATTAATGGTGGAAAATAAATCTACCATGTTTGCTGCCTAAGACCAAACCCTGAATTAGTGCATTAAAGCGATTGTAGTAAAAAGTACAAGAAGTTTCTTTGACAAAGCTGAAAATTAAATGCATTTGGTCCCCGGTTAGTCTATTGCACACGTTGATGACATGTTTCAGACTTGAAATAATGAAACATAAGCTGTTATAAAAATAAAAAAAGCTGCAAAGCAAAGTCTACATAGTTGTTCACCCAGCAATGAAGATGTACAGTATACATTCAAAAACAACAAAACCTGTGACCTGATCAGAATCATTCAACGCGACTCCAGACGAATTTTATAGTCGAACAAACACCGCAAACGCAAAACAGCATGACATTTTTAAATTCAAAATCTCAAGGCAACCGTATAATATATTTAAAGAAATGCGTCAGCATCTGAGACGTGCGCTGTCATAACCTCCACAGAGTGATATAGAACAACTGTGGCTTTTCCAGCGACTTTTGTCTTCTTTTTTTTTTGTTTTTGTTTTTGTTTTTGTTCGGCGACCGCCCCAAAAATGATGATTGCACACAAACTTCCACCACACTGCGGCACAAAAGTAAAGAATAGCAGTTTATACAGTGCATATTGATTGATGGATATAGTCTGCAAAGACTTAGCCGCTAAAGAACTGCTTCGTGGAATGGTTTCGTGTGTGACAGATGGCGTATTTGTGCGTTACTCCAGGTTTGTAGTTTTTGAGGAAACGATGCTTTTCGAAGAGCGCTTCTGGTAAGTTTCAGTGAAATCTGTGGCAAGGCTGAATTTGACTTTCTTTTTTTTTTGTGCGCTTGTGTGTGTGTAATCTACTCGGCAGAAGCAACAACTCCTCCATTTTCAGAAGATCACTCGGAACTAACAAACTATAATATAATAAAAGGGTTTCACATCCACACAATACAGTCATATGGGCAATAATATGACTGTATTGTTATTGTTACTTATAAAAAATAATATAAAAACTTCTTTAATCAAATATGTAAAGATATCAGAGTATCTTTACTTCCTTTGTTTGGTTTCAGTAGTATTATTGCAGCCTTGATTTTATAGAGGTATGCACTGACATTTTGGTCTATTTTTGCTTCTATGACATGCCTCCTTTCAGACAGGTGGAGAGAAACCATGAAAGAATACACATTTAGGTGTTCACTCCACCGATCTTTTGGACATTTAGTCAAATTAGCCCATATCTATGAGGGAAACATAATGTCAGAAAAAGTCCAATATAAAAAGAAAAATTTTAAAAATCTTAATGTAAATACTGGGGAAGTTTCGTGGTGATATGGTGGCAATTGTACTCATAAATAATGGTAAAAGAAATATATAATATTAAAAAAGTCTCATACTATAACCCTAATAACACCTAATTTGCACATTTTTTTGTGGCAGGAACTTGATCTTGAATTGTTTCGTTGAGAACTGATTTTGCCCCAGCATTAAAGACTGTATCAGTAGAAACAAACCCCGCATTTTCTCACTTGTAGTGTTTTGCCTTATTGCCTAGTTGCCGTAACTTTTTGGTCTTTAGCAGTAGATTGGAACAGCTCAAAATAGAAACTGAAATGTATAAACTGTAACCCGATGATTTGTGCCTATGATTTATAAAAAAAAATGACTAGTTGTGATATTGCCTTGTAAGGTCTGAACAGTCACTACAATAATGTGGACTTTGTCACAATCTTCAGTATAAAGCTTTGGAAATATTTACACACTGCCATTCGACTGAAAAAAGAAAACAGCTCGTGATTTAATCTTAATGAGGAAGTTGAACGCTGACTTGAGTTTAGCCGTAAGGAACTCCCCCCCGCCCCCACCTTTCCTCCTCCTCCTCCTCCTCCTTTCCTGCTGTCTTTTCAGTCAGATCAGTGCGTATGTCAGGGTGTCTGCGTTTGGCGGGCGTCTGACGGCTGCGTGTGCATCTTGGTGCTGAGGAGAGAGTTGATGTAAGGCCAAATCCGGTCGGTCTCTGTGCCGGAAAACGAGTGCAGGATTCCTTGCGACCTGAGTGGAGACAGTTTAGGATCAACATCAATGCTACAGAACCAGTGGTATCAAGTTCTTTTTGTTAGATGCATACAGACCCTACAATACCCACAATCCAATGCAACCAGCAGCAATTCAACCAGGGATTCATGTGCGTCATGCTAGCAACAGCTATTGCAATCTCAAACTGAGATTAGGAGTGGTTCCACTTGCTAACTCCAAAATTTACCACAAAGTAATTAAAGAGTTACCCTATAGCCATATTTGTGTCATCATGCAAATCTTGAGGTCAAACAAATGTCAGAACTTGTTTCAGGGGAAGCTTTCCGCTCCGTTTTAAAAAAACAACAATGGAAATCGTTTGAACAGTGCCTATGTTCTTAAATTTTTACCGTACCTACAACTTCTGCACTTTATTTCTCGCTTTTTAATATTTTATATTTTTATGTTTGATTTTTTTTTTTTACTGGTTGTTTGTTATTGTTGTTTGCCTGTCTTGATCACCACGATGTGTGCTGCTGCCTTTCTTGGCCAGGTCACCCTTGTAAAAGAGATCTTGATCTCAATGGGTTTTTTATCAGGTTAAATAAAGGTTATAGTAATAATAATAATAATCTTATACTTCCAACAAAAGGAGTTGAAAAAAATGGAATGTATTTACTGACTTGTATAAGTCCATGACGGGCTTTGCCACGTCTTTGTAGTGTCTCAGTCTGGCCATCAGAGCTTCTGGCTTGTCGTCGTCATGCTGAATCAGAGGCTCCCCTGTGACGTCGTCCTTACCCTGAGGAGAGCAACGCAAAGTCACAACAGTGCAACAAATCAATGAAGGTAAACTCACAACCACGCACTGAAAGCTGTTATATAGTCTACAGTGGGGGTTATACCAGCTAGTCGACTAGTTGATTAGTTGACTTTGCCATGGCGTTTTAAGTGTTATGTCGACTAGTCACTGGTCACAAGACAGGTGGGGAGCCCAGTGGGTTGTTGCAGCAAACTAGCAGCGGTTCATCAAGTGTGTGGAAATACTTCACTAAAGATGAAGCCCATACTACCGTGACATGTCGGTCCTGAAGTACAACAAAAGTACTACTGCAATGCATCCGCTGGCTAAAGCTAGCAGAGGAACAGTCGTCAATTAACAACTTCACCAAACGCCCTGCGCTAACAGAGAGAAGGAGGCAATTTGTTGGTGAATTTAATTGTTGGTGAATTTCATCTATTAAAAGCTTTTGATGGTGCTGATTTGCTGCCTGTTTTTATACAGGCTATTCATATGTATTCTCAGCATATGTATTCAGGTCAAAAATATAGATTTCATTGATGGAAAGCATTACTTTCTACTGTGTTTTTATCAGTTGGTGTCAACTTGACTTTCATCATGTGACTGTCGGCTTTAAAAAAAATCCGAAATCGAGCAAACCCTAACATCTAGTAGTAAGGCAAAGTGTTACGATGATCAAAATCTTGTCTTTTTAATTTACTAGTACAGACACCTTACCCACTACCCGTCCCTTTTCACTGAAGAACTCAAATTCAATCTATACAAATGTTTTTCATGTCAAATTGAATCCACTGCACACACCTTTGCACCACACCGTTGTCAGTGTATGTGCACTGGAGAAGTTTTCTGTCCACATTTTACGTGCTATTTTAACTTTCCAACACCCTTTCATTGTTTTGTCTGTTCTAGTGTCTGAGAATGAACTCTTTGTGAGTACAGGATGTTGTTTCATAATTTAATTCATAAAAAAACAACTACAGTCAGTTGAGTTTCTGCAATTACAGGGACTTTCTAACATAATTAGAAAGCAGCAGGAGTTTTGTTGCTGGTGTTGTTGTGCAGGGTGTGGTAGTGATTAAGGAGACTATCCCTATGGTTTAAAATAGTTTCGCCTTGTGTAGCTAAATGAAACTAGACATTAAAATGCATACCAGCGGACACAAACCTTGCGTCGAAGAAACAAATCTAAACGGCAAGCGAAATATTTTATGCACTATAATTAAACAGTTCCGACACCTGCACTCGGGGCGGGTTGAAGCCCATGTTGTAGACTCTGCCGCTGGTTGGATGAATCCAGCGGTCGCTCAGTCTGTCCTTTAGAGTCTCGTAGGGGATGTTGAGGCTGATGACCAAGTCGAGCTGATACATGTTGTTCAGGGCAAGAGCCTGCGACAGTGTGCGGGGGAAACCTGCACACATATCAGAGGGAGGAGGGGAATGACAGTGTTACACAATAATCTGTGACCATTATATTATTATTAACTACATTCAAGGCTAAAATGAAAATGTGTATTTTTCAAGTTAAGATAACTGCTGAGTCAGTAATGAATCAGACGAAGGTAAACTTGGACTCCTTCTGTTTCCAGTTTTCCAGTCTGTCGTCGTCGTGACTTAACAAAAAGATTATTGGCTTGTGAATTAACTTGTTGAAAAAACAAAGTTTTAAGTTACGGCCTGGATCAACCACCAGTGGTGATAATAAGACAGGACTCCACCATCACGCTAGGAGCTCTGTGAAACTGCAGGTAGGATTAAATGCGACTGGCGTCTCCCTCCTAATATGTTAATAATTGCATGCGTAGCAGGTGTACTCTAGTTACCACTGTTGCTTGGAAGCATGCTATTAATAATTCATCTGAGGCTGATGGTTGTGGTTACTGTTTTGAATGTCACTAAAACAAATATTGGTCAAGTTTAATTTGCTGGCACTATATAAAAAGTTAGAGGTCATTTAATTGATCACAATTCATCTATAAACTATAAAATAAAAATGTAAACCTGAAGGTGGCACCCGAGGAAAACTCTTGACAGACATTTAGAGCCGCGTTGCTAACGTTTGTCACAAGGCTTGTACATTTGTGTTCGACACTGCTGTGATCTTCAAATCATTTCTCCTCTTCTCTCCACGCATCTGAGAAGTCAACATGACCTCCAGCACATTACCACTGTGCTCAGTAGGTGCTCATTGTCTTTCCCAGGCACATGGTTGTGGATGTTTGCTCACATGACAATCCCACCCCATTCGTAGGCCTTTTATTTCTAAGCCTGTTATCGAGACGCGTTTGACGCGCACCCATGTCCTCACTTTATTGCTTTCCTAATGTGCTAGAGTGGAAACGGACAATCACTCCGCGTGCTCCTTTGTTTGGTCAGCGAAGGAAATCTCCAGTCTCTCCGACTATCATGCTGCATGTCACACTGCCCACAAATGAACGACGGGAGGGACCCAATCAAAGGTTGCGACAAAGGAAGAGATGCCAACTTATAATGTACACTGTGAACCTCTGTGAGAACACTCAGGCTAAGCTGTTAGCTGGTGACTCGAACATCCGAGATCAAACTATCAAACAAATCAACTAATTCAACCTATCAGAGTCATGAGCTAAACGTGTGTTTGTATGCGTGTGCGTAACCTTGATTTGCTTCCCCCCCCTCTTCTCTTGCTCAGTTATTTGTTTACTGATCATGTTTCAAGGTTTAAACCCATTTAACACTCCATCAATGTTTGGCATCTCTCTTCAAGATAGTGGCTAATATTTAACCTCTTTTTTTTTTTTTGTGCGTGCGTGTCACTCATCTGGACATCACATAAGGTTCTCCAAATAGTATATATAAGCAGTTTTAAATTTCACTATATAGTTAACGCTCTGTTCCCTGGCTCTAACTAAATGTGATGCCAAAGCATTACTTTTATTTGTGGAAAATGTGAAATGTTCTATCCTGTATTTGCACAAAATGAGACAATATGTTGACTCGTTAAGATTGGAACAAAGGCCGCCGTGAATACACAGTCAGTGGTTAAAATGGCATCAAACGTCAACTGTGTACATACGGACGCGAAAGTCAAAAAGATTTTAGTTCGGTGTTTAATTCGAAGGTGAAGTAATCCATCTGTGACTACTTTAAGTTTATTCGAGAGCATGCACAGAGCTGCTGGTGGTGAAGTCAGTGCCTCAGAGAACTAATCACTCACAGATGCAGGGTAATATAGAGAGTACTTTTCCACTTCCTCAAACTCAAGTAAGGGAGGCAATGCGTCTGGCACTCTGTGGGCAACTTATGTTAAAAAAAAAAAAAAGAGAAAAAAAAGTGCTTGTCTGCCTCTAACAGGTTTGAGGGTTTTTTGGGGGGGTGGTACCCATGTTGACCAATCAGATTCAAGGGACGGCTGGCAGGTTCTACCGCTGCTGTGACACTGCATTATATGGAACCTATCCCATCCTAATGCAGCTAGCCAAGAGGATTTGAGCTGATGAATGGAAACCTGCTTTGTCATTGTGTATGAATAGAACAAAGCAAAAAAAAACAAACAAAAAAAAAAAACGTTACCGTCCAGAAGCCAGCTGTGGCCGCCCAGCTCTTCCAGTTTGGGCAGCATCAGTCTGGTCATCACATGGTCAGGCACCAGCATGCCTCTCTCCACGTAGGTCTTCACCAGCACCCCTGCCTCTGATACACAACAGGCAGGTAAATATAGACAAATGTCTGTTTGTGCTTCCTGCTTAAATCAGCAAAGCAGGACGGGACCTGGCTAGAGATAAAGCCTTGCAGTCATTTTATCATTTAAAGTATCTCTGCTGTGGATAATTATCTCCATGCCGAGTCACACAATCCATCAGATAAACACAATTATTGACTTGGTTTATAAACACTGAATGTCTCTTGCCTTCAGTGGAAGGAAATGGGTTTCTTAACTCTCTATCTAAGTCTATGCAGCAAGCAACAGTTTTACTGAAAGCATGTTTTTGCTGAGGCTCTCTGCGCAGAACCCAGATTTATTGCCAGTGCACATGAGCTTTGCTGGGAATGAAATTGCAATGAGGAAGTTTAGAGAAGCAACGGTTTAGGAAATTTGGGGAAATGATAACAAGGCTTTAACTGCAGCAACCCATTGTTCTGAAAGTGGGCACTGAAGTGGCTACAGATAAAGTACATACGAAAAAAAAAATTGATTTGTTATCATTTAAAGTGTTGGTCCAGCTTGACAGGTTTGCAGACAAATGAGCTTTTAGGAATCAACTGTGGAGCAGAAACCAGAAACCTTCAGCTGCGTCATTCTGAAACATGCCTGTTTGTGACAAATATAATGATTTTAACGCAAACATAACACAAAAATCACGGAATTCACGTTTTCAGCACAGAAAATTACGAGCCTCGTTAACTTTTTCTTTCTTTTTTTTCCCTCTGTAGGCTGCCTCCTTCCTGTTGACAACGCCGTATTGACGTTTGGACTACTATACATGGACACATGTATCCTACCTGTGTTTGCCGTTATGCTCTCTCGTAGATAGTGGCCACTTGACAGATATTGCAGGCCAAAACTTTGCGCAATCCTCTTAGAAATCGTGCCTTTCCCTGATCCTGGTGGACCCATTATAGCAGCACGGAACAACTTGGCCATGGCTTCAAAAAACAAACAAACAAACAAAACAAAACAAAACAAAAAAAGTCTTGGCTGCTCGGATGTCACTGTTCTCCTGTTTGTGTACAAGAGATCGAATCACCCCTTAATTGAACTCCTAATCGGTTGATCGATCAAAAGGGTCTGAAGGCGTAAAAATAACAACAACACAGCGACAGAAGCAGCTCTGCCAACGCCAATGTAAGCGTTTTCACTTGAGGGGGTCCGTGGGTCTTTACGCAGAGCCCACTCTCCGCGCGCGCAGCTGCGACTGTCCTGCTCCTTCTCTCGGATCAAGTCAAAAAACGGCTTTCTTCCAGCCCTGTCATGGATACGTTACGCTCGTCTACGTCTTTAAGAACAGAGACTTTTCTCTGCGAATGAATGAGGGAGCCTCCACAACGCCCTATTTTCTTCTGCGCACATCATCCAGAAAAAATGCGGATGACTAAACTTCGCGGGGTAAACTGGTTACTGTAGTTTTTAAGTGCAAGTGTAGTTCTGGTAGTGCAGTTAAGGAGAAATATATCTATCTGTATATCTATACCATAATATAAAATGATAAATAATAAATTATATTGAAAGTTTAGAGCACTGAAATGGCATTTAAGGTAAAGACATAATTTAAAGCCTGTTTGGTAAGCCTTATTAGAAAGTAATTATCTGCAACTGCACACGGTTTACTGGAAAATCAGATTTCCGAGGCAACATGTTGACACTTGTTGCTGATATTTACAAGAAACAAAGTCTCACAATTTTAATTGGTGGGAAAAATATAGGTTAATTGATTAATGTGATGCAATATATATATATATATATATATATATATATATATATACACACACACACACACACACACACATATATATATATTTGGTTTGCAATGGAAGTACGCTAAAGTGATCGGTGTTTCTAATTATATACAGAAGCTGATATTTAGAGAGTGATTTCTGCAGCAGAGTATGCGCTATAAATCGCGCATGTTGCTCCATCAACTGGCAAAGTATTGGGCTGTTTTTAGGTCCCACCACTTGTTGACAGCATTTCCAACAACCCCAGCTTTTTATTTTTGCTTGTGCTTGGCGGGGCTCTTATTTCTCATGTTTGTTTTTTTTTGTTTTGTTTTTTTGTTTTTTACAGTGCTGGCAGGAGGCGCAGAAAAAAAAAAAAAAAAGCACATGAGTCGCTGTCATTCCGCGCAACATTTGCGAACGGGAGGAATCCTGCGAGTGTACTTGTTGCGAGCCATACGGCGGCGGCAGCGTCCCGGAGCTGTCAAACATTGCGCACAGCCTTTCAGTCTTCAGTCAGAGGAGTAACCAGACTAATCCATCAGACAAACAACTCGGAAGATTAACCTTCTTTTTTTTTTTTCTTTTAACCCTTGGCGAAACTAGTTTTTCTCCCCGCACCCGGAAGCCTGCCTTTAAAGCCACGATCATTTTTTTTTTTTGTCACATGGCTTTGGAGAATTCAATAACAACAAAAAATGGCGACAATCACGTTGCTCTGTGTGGTCTTGCTGCGTCATTAAAAATATTCATGTAAACACGGGACGCTGAACGGGGAATTTGCAGGTAAGGAAGCTCAATAATAGCCACACGTTCAATGCGGAGTGAATGCAATTAAGATAAAATGATTATACGTGAATCCCATAGCGTGCTGTTTTGTTTTTGCCCAGAAAAAAAAGGGGTGTGTGTGCAATGCTGGGCGTTAACGTTTGGCTGCACAATATTCAGTGCGAACGTTGCACTTATGTTTTGATTTTAATCGCTTTTTAAAGGCTAGGTTTAGCTTATATAAAGCAAGTGTGCGCGTTTTTGGTCACTGACACAGGCAACAGTGGCAACGTTTATTTGGCCAACTTTTATTTTTTATATATATATATTGTGGGTGTGTAGAAAACAGCAACAAGGTGTGACTGCTTTTATTTCTATGTGTCGCCCTTGGCAGTAATACAGCTAGCTATATATCAATGGCTGCTACCTTCACTGTTAGTAGGTTATAAGCCTTTCCCGTGTTATTTACATTGAGGATTTACGCAACATGGACGCGCTTTCATCACAGGGGCATTTTTTTTTTTTTTTTTTTTTTTTTTTCTGCAACAGTTTTTACTTTCAGTGTGTCAGCAGCGTGTCTGTCCTCTGCCCTGTTTAGTTATTTACACATGTCGCTTCGGTGTGGCCACGTCCGACGCGAACATTTTTGGGCCAGTGCCCCCGTGCAGCGGGGCTAATGGAGTTGTTTACATGAAGCGCGGAGGGCGGACTGACGAAGACGACGATGACGACGTCGAGGAGGCGGTGGGGGAGGAGGAGGAGGAGCCGCCGCTACGTTGGCCCGAGACGCCACCGGACTGCTCGAGAGGCTTCTCGCGCCAAGTGGGGGCGGAGTCTGCGAGGTGAATCATAACAAGTCTGACATCACTCTGGCCTTGTGGTCGGTATGAATAATATACAGGAGCTGGTCTCCGCCGAGGAGGAGGAGGAGGAGAGAGAACATTCTTTGCACTCCTTATTTATTTATTTATTTATTTAACTATTTCTATTATATCTTAGATGAAACATTAACTTCTGTGACATGCCAAATGGAAAATGAAATGCACATCCAACAGGTCTATGGGCTCAGATTGATTGTGCAGACGTTAAAGCAAGTTAAAGTTTCTTTAATTATTTGGGAAACGAAGTAAATGTGAATGATTTAGAAATGCAAAATAGTGTAATATAGCATGTTAAAAAAATAATAATAATAATAAAGTAAAATCCTTAACCCTTCTGTTATGTTCGCTTCTCAGGAGCAACTATGATGTTCCTGGTTGAGGGGGTTGCAATATGTGAAATTAACCCATTTTCTTTTTCCATGTTGATTGCATGAATTAAGCCAAGCAGAAGAAGTTTAGAGTCTGAAAAATACTTTTTGCAGTTTCATTTTAATTATTTACATTTAACGGGTCGCCCGGATCATAACAGGACGGTTAATATTCTCATTTCCATATATTTCATAGACTTAGAAAGACTTAGATAAACTTTATTCATCCACAAGGGAAATTGCTTGGTCACAGTAGCTTAGTTGTACATAAAAAAAATCACTCTTAAGAACCACAGATAAAGGAAAGATTAAGTAAAATAAAATCTAGTAAAATAAAAATAGTATTAGCAAAAATGTACAAATTAGCATATTTTAGCAAAAATGTACAAATTAGCATACCTGAAACCTTTTGTAACTGATCTGGCCGTAACAGGGTTGATCATATTGGAAGCAAATACAAAACTAACGTAGCCTGAGATGGCGGCATATACCTTTTCTCTCGGATAAGGATACTCTCTGATTCGTTTTTAAATCACTACTTTGAAAATCTTGCGTTAAAAATAAGAAATATCAACTATTTTCATGCACTTCTCATAAATGGTTACTGAGGAAGCGTGTAGCACAAAGGTTACTGCATGTTAGCTTGTTGTTATGTGTCACAGTATCCACAGACACGTCTTATCAAAGACATCGGGATCTGACTTTTGAAGGACGGGGTCAGCTATCGTACCACTTTTGTCGTGCAAATAGCATCACATGTCATACCTCAGACATCCACATAAATTGATGAACTAATATAGCATCGTCTTTATCTAAAAGCACGTGAAAGTGTATGTCCGTAACCTCCTAGACTCACTGTTTTAAATTAACACTTGGATGTAGAAGAAAGGACATGATTTAAGTGACTGAACTTCTTACATCTTTTAACCTTTTTTTAAAAAAACCTGCATGTCTATTTCTGTTGCCCTAATTTGCTATGGTATGTAGGCCTGTCTGGTGCTGTTACTCTGTTTTCTAGTGCTCTCACGTTTAGAGAGCAGACACTGATGGTGAAAACCAGGAACTAATGTATTCAAATTAGGGATTCTCAGTTGACTACTTTTGTCTTTGTTTTGTTGTAGCTGCGGCTTGAAAGTGCTTAGAAATTGTTTCTATGAAACTCGCTTTGCATGAGATGGAAAACGCTGTTATCTTTGCACCCGCTGACCCTCGGCGTGGATATTACGGGCGGGTGACAAATGGAGCGAGACCGCCACAGACTGCTAGATTTGACAGGCTGCCCTGGTTCAGTTATCACAGTGCTGATGCTGTCCCCATCGAAGGTACAGTACTGTGATAACTGAAGGATGGCTGCCAACTTGACACTGGCTGCAGCTGACAAGGCGGACGGCGGCCGAGCAGGAACGAGTGGGTATGTGATGTTGTCTTGTGCCGATAAAAAAAATAAAATTTTAACAGGATGTCAGAAAGCCTGTGCGTCTTTCTTTACAGAATGAAATACCCCGCTTTGATTAGGGGCAATCTAACAGAGTGGCATTATTATGAAGGTAGTATAAGCGCAGTGGGCATTAAACTCATTAAACTCAATGTGAGTTTAGATTTAGAGTTTTGTTTTTATATACTTTATAAAAACATCATTCACCCCGAGTAGCAGCTGCAGAGTGATACAGATTAAATTAACTGAAAACAGCTGCATAATCTAACCAAATAAATTAGTTCAATTATTGATTTTTGCATTTTCTTTTTAAATAAAGTCTATGCTTTACCTTTTTTTTTTCCAGCTGACATTAGCAGGTTGAGGCAAACGGACACATCTTAATTAAATGCACACGACCAGACACGCTGTCAGTGAATTGCGCAGCAGTTATTTTGCTTCCCTTTTCCTTCCATCCTGTCTAGAGGGGCGGGCGGGAGGGGGCAATGACCAATAATAAAAACACTGATGCTCACTCGAAAGCGGCCACTCCTTCATTGGCAGTCTCGAGCGTTTACAGATCACTCCAGGATATTTATCTTTTGCACATCATCAGTAAGTCTTCCAAAGAAGGTGCCTGATTTATTTTGCATGTAGGCTCATTTTGCATTGTTAGGTACACTCGCTTGCATCTTCATTAGTCACACTATTGAAAACCAATGCATTTCAATACAACAGTCCTGCACTAAATCCCCCTAAATGTACAACTGTAATAATGTTCAGTTTTTAAGAAACATGGTGACTCAAATGTTTGAAAGTGTTCTTTTAGTTTAAAGAAATGCTGAGTACCATGAGCTTTGTGAAGCTAACATTTAGTGGAGGACTATTATATGAGCATGCATTTGTTTTCATTAGTGTACCTAATGAACTGGCTAGCCATAGCTAAGTTATAACTTCTTTAAGAGTGATGGTATTGACACTGTGGCGTAGTTGTTCCGCATTGCTGTCAACAGGGGGAGCTACACATCTACTATTGGTGTGCTGGTTTCTGGTTAGGATAGTGATTTATGCTGCTCTGCCATGTACTGCAGTGTAATCTGAAAGCTTGGTGATAAAGTTTTTAAAGCAAAGGGAGTGTTCATTTTCATGACTGATATACAAACCATAGCCGGAAGATTGATATGAATCCCCCCCCCCCCCCCCCCCCCCCAACCTAGCTGTGAAGACACCAAATCATTTGAATATAAAAACAAAACAAAACAGTTGTACATCACTTTAAAGCTCTTTGTGCTGCTCATACTAATGACAGCCGTGGTCTCCATTCTGATATGTCGCCGTATCGCCAAGTCACCGTTGTTTTGGTGCCTCTCGGGTGTTTTTCTGACATGTTTTCCTCCTGCGATCTGTGATGTCAAGACTGAAATGAAACCCTTTTTTTTCTCTCTCTCTCTCTCTCTGAGCACTATTTTGAATAATACGTGTGCAGTTTTGAGTCATGTCTCATAAACCACAGGTCACTCCGCACCTGTCCTTAGCATGTTACACTCAAAGGGTACAACACTGCCGCCACTGTGGAAATCCCCTCACGAGTCATGATACATATTTTGTTTTTGTCTCACTCTAACCTCAATCTGTTAATCTCGCCTTGATTCACATGTTTTTCTCTCTCTGAGCCATGTGATGTCTAGATACTTTGTGGTATAGCTTATTATTTTTTATTTTTTAAATAAAAGTCCCATGTCTGTTAAGAGTGACTTTCTAAATGAAAAAACAAACAAACAAAACATTCAAACCCACTCCTTCTCAGGATAATGTTCTGCTACCGTTTTGGCAAGCGCCTGTAACTCAGCTGCCGCTGATGTCCGTGATTATGGGGAATTTTCTGCACACTTCCCTTAACGCAAGGCAGCGAGCAACTGCTTGGATGTGTCTGGGAAGTCCCTCCCTTAAAATGAACCACACACTTGGTTTTTTTTTGGTCATTCAGGAACCTTCATGTCCTCATTCCTTTGTTGCAGGGAGAAAGTTCTTTTGTTTCTTTTTTCTCCCCCTTTTACAGAACACTTCCCTGTCAATTCCCTGCACAGTGCTCGAACAGAACAGACCAAATGACTCACAGTCTTCACTGCTGCATGTCAGCTGGTGCACAGCTCCCTCCCTAATCTGAAAAGAAACGCGGGAAAAAATGAAAAAAAATATAATAGAAACTTTGGCAACCCTTCCCTTTAGGTCCCTTAATTTGCAATTCATATGCAAAGGATAATCATTGTATGTATTAAAGAGTATAACATGTTTGTTTAGGGACATGCAAGTAGATGCTGTGGATATTATAAAATAACCTTCTTCATGCTAAATGTGGTGAATAGAAACAGTTGCAGAATCTATTAACGACCAGTTTCATTTTTAGGATCGCGCGTACATTTATTACAGATATTCATAATTCATAAAATGTGTCAGTATCAGTTCACAATCTTTCATGCGCAGTCATGGTGAGATTTCTGGACTCCAAGCTGTCAGAAAACAAAAAACTACTCACATATTTGATAGATAGATAGATAGATAGATAGATAGATAGATACTTTATTTATCCCATGGGAAATTTAGTGTCCAGTAGTATCACCACATAGAAACAAAGATATTTAAGTTATATTATAATATAAATATATAATGCTATGTAATGCAGTGGCAGCAATGACCACAGTTATTTCCTCACAAGGAGTCTCTATACTAAAGTTATTTATGCTATAAACCCAGACCCTGTTATATTTATCTCTGTGTAATCATCATACAGATTTAATGTAGGGCTATTTTAACATCCTTAAAGCTAAATATATACAGTATATATATATATATATATATATATATATAAAAGAAAGACAAAAGTGACTATAGTGTATATTAAAGGGTTAAATTCGTGTTCAGGATATTTGCTCTTTCTTTGCCACTGGAATGGGCTCGTGAAGTTTCCAGCGAACAGACCACAGTCAAAAGGACAGTTATGCAAATTTGCAATAGATGGGGCCCTTGCAGAGGTAATTGGAAAAAAAAAAAAAAAAGAGCATGTTGTCAGAGTTCTGGAAACAATCGCAAAGATGTTTTAGACAGCTCAAAAGGAGACCTTGAAGACACTACCTGCCTACATCGCTGCCACCTACAAAATGGCAAAGATGAATGATAACAACTCCCTGCTGTGGTTCGTGTGTTCAGAACGTGCGCACGAGTCCATGGTGGAAAAAAAAAATCGCCATTTGTTCCGCTTGTGTTGTATTGTTATGATTTTTTTTTTTGCTTGTTTTGTTTGATGCCCCCACTTCTCTTTTTCTCTTATTACTGACGCCCATCTTTTGTATTGACCTACAGTATGAGGAAATGTTGACACCAAAAAGTTGCTTTCATGTATTAATCTGCTGCAGTCAAAGCATTTCTCTGCGCACACATAACGCTCTCTTGCTCCAGAGGTTCTCCATTGAATGCCAGCTCTATCCATTCCTTTTGTCTCCCATAATTGGCCTCTCATGTAATAACATGCATCATGCATTGTACTCTTGTTTGTGTCATGTATGTGTTGTCTTCTCCCCCCTGCTTCTTCTCCTCCCCTCTCTCTTTTTCTGTCTCTATCAGTCTCAGGCAGATGGGCCACCCCCACACTGTATGAGTTTTGCTCAAGGTTTTCCTTCTGTTGAAAGGGAGTTTTTCCTTGCCACCATCATCTAGTGCTGCACTGGGAGTTTTCAGGCTTTTTTGGAAGTCCAAAGCCCCCGACACACCTTCACTCAAAGTGAAAACTAGGAGCAGAGTTGATCTTCGAAGATGTTTTTACCCAGTGAAGGAGAAGCACTTTTAATCCATCTAACACACAGCCGGTGTGGAATATGATTTATTTTCTTTTTAACCGTGTTGGATTAACACACCCTGGAAATAGCAGTTAACCAAAAGGGTGGGAAAAAAAAGTCGTTCAAAAAGATTTTCCTCTACATCTTGGGGACCACCTTCTTGCCTCTAAAACAGGAGGGGGAATCCCCCGTGTGTGAATAGATTTCAGAAAACACAATCTCTGGCACACCCACAGTTTCGTGTTCCAACAATACAACTTTCTTTATAACAAAAAGATTACAAAAATAAAAGGAAAACAAGCAAACCATTGAAGTCCATGAAAGGAACTTGATACTACACTGTAAACACACTTTCAACTGATGTCCTCCCACAATCTCAACTCCATAATATTCAACAATAAAGTAATGAAATCACAACTGGAAAGCAGAACAATGTAAACGCTGGGAATGTTAAAACAAAGAATCAAAGCTGTATTGGGATACTCCTTTTACACCTAGGGTTTCACATCAATGTGGATATTAGTACTTTGATATTTGTAATGATTATTACTCATTTTGACTTCTTTATACTACATTTAAAAAGTGATTATTTTGTGTGATTACTTCCTACTTTATCACATGCTTTAAGTTACTTTAAGATTTTTTTCATTTATTTATTTTTAAATGAAAACAGCGAGTTTGTAAAGAGTAGTTTTTGTTTTTTGATTGCCCTACAAAAAGCTGTTGTGTATCATTGTTATATTTCAGGTATCTGTGCTGTGTTCTTTTCTTTTCCACCATCATAAATATGTTTGTTTACACTACTATTTGGAGGCCCAAATAGGTAAAACTCTCCTATAATAAAAAAATAAAGAAAGAAAGAATGAAAGAATGAAAATTGTAGAAAAGCTTGAAAAAAGTAATGTTAGTGACCCTCAAGGCATCTGACAACTATGTTGGGAATTATTTTTGTACTAAATTACTTGTAAATTAGTTAAAACTAGCTCCAACTGGAAGAACTACAGCAGTAAATGTTTTCTGAAGCGTTGGTGCATCAGAAAATAATTCTGCAATGTGCATCTGTCACAGGAGCTCACTTCCTACAATTTGAACACTTTTGCCTTTGCATGTGCTTTACTTAAGTTAGATTCAGGACTTTTACTTGTTTAATCTACATTGGTACTTTTACTTGAGTACAGGATATGAAGTGACGGAGCAAGAAGTAATAGATCTATTTTCTGCTGTGTTGATAATAAAACACGATAAAGAAATATAATAGGGAAGAAGCATGAATAGATATGGAAGAAAATTGCAAAAATAAATCCATACCATGAGACTAATAAACTAATAAACACAGTTTTGGAGTTTGTATAGGAACACAGTATTTAAATAGAAATTGTGTTTCCTTTTTTTGTCAGATTTGGCATTTGTTGACAGATATTCAATCATTAAAGACAATAAAATAAATCAGAAAATACTCCATGCACCAATGAGCACGATTGATAGTATTATGTGATCAATCACCAGCACCAGCCATACAGTCAATGACACCAGACCCGTCTGCGTCTCCATAAAATGTCGTGCGCTTATGTCGTCATCATGAGCGACCGGCCCAACAGCCAATCAGCTGCCGTGCCTTATAGTCGGCCACTGCGTTGTTTTCGGGAAAGGGGAGGCGACTTGTCAGGAAGGGTTAGCACGAAGAGAAGAAGGACGGTAGAGCTGCCTCACACCGAGGACTTCCGTGGATTTAACGTCTCATTTCGTTCCTTTTGGATACTCGACATTTATTCCCTGGGAAGATTTTGAAGCTTAAACAACCGTCAACGCGGTCCAGAAAAGCCTCCCGAAGAGGACCTCCAACTCGGCCGGGGCGTCTAATGTACTAAAGAGACGGAAGTAACTTGCCAGCTGTCTGGCGAAATCTTGCTAGGTGAGTAAATAGCCGTTTATGAAATGTTTCCATCGAGAACATCCCCCGTGGCCTGGTTCCGTTTAAGATTCCCACTTGGTTTTAAGCGTGCCCCGTTGCTGTCAAGCGGGGGCCCCGTCGGAGCTGCTGTTTGCTTTGCCTATCAAAGTCAACAAACTAGCTAGCAGGCTAACGTTAAGCAGTGCCACTTGACAGCAGCGAGTCTTCGCCCATTATCAGTGCCACAGGGGCTGGCAGATCGAGAGCTAAAAATGTTTAATCTAAAGAATATAGTGGGCGGATTGAAGGCAGAATATGAGGAAGATAGTATGAGGAAGGTTTTTATTTTTTTTTAATGTACAGGAAGAATCACAAGTGATCTAGTAACTAAATGAAACACCATTTCACTGACACTAAACTGATTTCACTCACTCAATCTTGATTGTTATCGTCACCGTGTAAAGGAAAATGTAGGTGGAGAAAGGGAAAACACTTCAATCGTGTTGGATTAGAAAGTAAACCGAAAGTCCGTTCAAGATTTATTTATTTTCTGGGACCACAGGGGCCTCAGGGACCCTGCTCCCACACAGAAAATATGAACTAGTGCCTTGATTCATCTGTATTTCGATATCTTGAGCTCAGATCATTAACAGAAAGTTTTTTTGGCAATCAGTTAAGGTGTTTATCAAGCAAAAGTTGCTAATAGTAATTGTTCTCTTCTTTAAATGCGAACATTTTCAGTTGTTTCTCTTTTGTGATCCTTAACTGGATAACTCCTGTTGCTGCAGTTAGTCTGACGAAAGAAGAACTCGAGATGGGACTTTCCAACTATTCTTGGCTCTTTAAGACTTTGCTGTTAATTGATTAATTGAGGAGACAATCCATAGATTCATTGAGAATGAAGGAAGGAGGGGGGAAATCAAACGTCAGCCACAGCCAAATCTGCTATGCAAATATTGTGCTAAATTAGACAAAATCCTGTCAGCGAAGGGTGAGTGGCTTCACACATTTGAGGTTGACAGAAGTAAGCACATCCTCACAGACACTTCAATCACGCAAACAGACAGAAACCTTTTTTTTTTTTTGGCTTTACCACCACTTTTTTTTTTTTTGTAGCTTTCCTCAGCTGAACTCACCACAGCAGACTTTAAACTTTTAAATCAGTCTTCAGTTTATTGATGTCCGATGGCAGGTGTAATTACTCTTGTAGTGCAGAGCTGTTTATACTCGTACTTTTCTTATTTCCCAGTCAACTTGGGCATGAGAGCTTACGTACTTGTGTACATGTGTGGTGATGTAGATTGTGACAAATGCAAAACAGCTCAAGAGAACCGACGTGACTAATACTAACTGATAGGATACAGTCGGTACAGTTTCTACAGTTATAGGCTTTATAATGAGGTTGTTTTAATGTGCTTTGATATCGGATTGTGATCAAAATCTAACCTATGTAGTAGTTTGATCTTAGCTTAGCTTAGTTCATTTCAGTAGAAGGAAAGAGAAAGGCCCACCTTTTGGTATTCACCCTGATATTTAACTTCAAAGAAACCTAATCATGACCAATTTGACCTTTTCTTGTGATAACCAAGTGGCCTCTGTGATGTTACTGCTTTACCAGCATATTTTCTCCCCGCTGTGGTTTTGAAGCGTTCAGCAAGCGAGACAATTTGTGGCACATTTTGCTGAAATGCGACGAGAGCTATTACAAAGAAAATCGCCCCATTGTTTTCACATTTTACATAGTACCTGTTCCTTAACTTTCGTTTATATAAAAACACCAAAAAAGGAAGGGCATGTAAATCGAAGTGACATTACCCACCTCAAAAAGTAAAAGACTTTGTCACAGTAAAATATATATTTATTATAACATTATTGTTATCAATTTCACTGGTTTTTGAATTCTTACTAACAATGCTTTAAAGCAATACGAATAAATTAAAATCATACATTTAAAAAATACCTTTTTAATTAGATTTTTTTTGTTTTAAGTAATGAATAATGAAGCGAAAATGATCAAATTCCTCATTCATGCTTTCCCTTGGTAGCCAAACACGATTGAGGTAGCTTTATAAAAGATGTTTGTGTTCTGACTTTGACATTAAAGTTATTATTTATACAATGATATGAACACACTCAGTGATTCATGGGTCAGTCAACTGTGAATCATCAAACAACAGTACAGAAAAGTCCATGGTAGTATAGCACACCAGTTAAATCATTAATTAATTTCAATGAATGCCTTAGCCCAACGGTTTCCAAACTTTTATTGGCCGCGCACCCCCTTCTATGTCCCAGCCGGCTAGACGCACCCCCGATCCCCCCACACCTTTTAAAAAAACAAAACAAAAAACAAACAAACAAAAAAAACAACAAGCTTTTTCATAGCCATAATTAAACTGAAATGACGTAAGAGGCCACAACTCGCCCCACCACCACCACTCCCTCACCCACGCACGCACACACACACTCACACACACACTTTGGGAATCCCTGCACCAGCCTAGCATGCACACTAGCAGCCAGTGTTATGAACAAGAGCTAATCTGTTATAGCATCAAGCTAGTGCGGACACATTTTGTTAATTCATCAATTAGTTGATCAACAGACGGTTGATTTGGTCATCAATAAAGGACACTCAATCTCAATAACAATTTTCAATAAACGATTTATCATTTTAGTTATATTTCAGGAGGAAGACACAGAAGCCAGCATTGGTACATCAGTTGTTTTTGTTATCGGTGAATTTGCTGATAAGCTTCAGGATTACGTAATATAGTTCATAAAAAGCTGAAATAAATGGGAAAAGAACAACAACCCCAACACAATTTCCGTCGGTCACATTATTTATAAAGTAGACCTCAAAATATCATGATTAACTTTTAGGAATCACATAATCAATAACTTGTTTCAGCCTTGCGAAGAACTTGATTGATTAATCATGAATATCGGCAGCATTTAATCCATAAATGCTTGTAATCAAGTAGGAGACTGAAAAGCCTATGTGTTGATACAAACCCTTTGTAATTTGTCGAACAGGAGTAGGCAGAGCAGGAGCAAAAGCAGAAATGTTGATTGACAGTGTTCAAGCTTTGATTCAATTATAATAACTTGCATTACTCATCTCTTGACTCTTTCATTATCGGGTTTCATTCATCAATGGGAGGATGTACATTCTGTACATTCTGTACATTCAAATCTACCATTAGTTATGGGTGCGGTCAATAATCAGAGAAGTTAAAAAACAACCACCTGTAAATAAGTTTCAATATGAGTTCAACTCTTCATTTTAATAGATTATAACTGAAAACATTAGAAACTAAAGCTTGTGCGTCAATGCGACTAAGAGATATAGCCTTGGACACGGGTACCATTTTTGAAGCAAGGTTGTTTTTTAGTGCTGATCTTAGTTTTGTGAGAGTGACGTCGCCCCAAAGAATCCCTACTGACTGGTCAAACTTGGAACTAATTTGGAACCGAGCTGACTGATAGCATAGTTGCCACTCTCCGACAGTGAACGCCCGTGCGATGGCCCTGACCCATCCCTGTTTTATTGCCCTGGCAATAAAAGAGGAACCAGCATTAATTACCCTGATGGTTCCTCGCGAACATTTAACTAAATAACAGTTGCCTTAAATACTTTCCAAACGTCTCAACATTATTGAGTAGTCATGAGCAGAAGAAGTCATAAACAGCTGTCCTTGGTGGGAGGCAGCCATGGGAAGTGGGTGCAACAGCAGGCTGTCATGGGAGAAAAGGAAGGCTCTGTCTATTTTAGTTTCACTTTTCATTCCTCGGAAGCCATATTTTCCATAATGCTCATTTTTTTTGACTCAGTCGTCCAGCTGTGCTGTCACACAGGGAAAATCTGTATTGATTTCACCACTTGTCAAAAAACACCGTCAAAAAATGATATTATGTGGAAAACAAAAAAAAATCATTATTTTTGGTTTGTGATGGTCGGTAAGGCCAGGAAAAGCGTCAGCACCGTGCCTGGCTCTCTTAATGGCTGCATTCTTAATATGGCACTTCCTTATTTATTTTGTGGAAGATGTAGGTGCTAGTAGAGGCTCTATTTGTTACGTCTTAATTTACCTACACCTGAGTAGACAAGTGTCACCTTTAGGTTCATTGCCAGTGCTTCTTCGGGTCTGCAGTTTCATTTAAAAAAAATGGCTCCTGTTATTATAAATTACTCGAATGCGGATAAGGTGGAATGACTTTACTGAAGGTAAAACAAAAGCATAAAATACAGGTTTGGACACATTTAGGGCACATTTGAGTGAGCTGATCTCAGACCACAACTGGAAGTAGTCATTTAGCCATAATCCTTTGGTAGTGTGAACACGTAGCGCATTCTGAGTCACATTAAAGATCACCAACTCAGTAACAGCGTGCTAGCGAAATTGTTAGAAATGCTTTCCAGGGAAGAAAAACGTCTGTTCATTTGTAAAGCCTTTAAAAATATTCTTGTAGCTGAAGTGGATAATAAATAAATAAATAAATCTAAGAAGAAGCAGCAGCAAGACTTAACAATTTAATGCTTTGTGTGATTCTGTTATTACAAAATAATTTATGTAATCGTCTTGATTTATAACCCTCTATCATTTCTTCAAACGGCACAGCGTAATGACAATGTGTGTGTGTGTGGAAGCTTTCAGGGTTCAATATATAATCTGAGCTTTGTTCTCGCCTCTAAAATAACTGCCGGGGCCAAGATAAATGCATAAATAATTAACTTAACGCGTGTACTTTCAGTGACGTAGAGCGAGAGAGACAGAGCAAATTGTTCCAAAATATGTATCATCACCCCAAGTCATGACACACACACAGAACAGCTGTTTGTGGGATTGCTACAGCGGTAGAGATCCATTAAAGGCAGCAGTTACATTATTCCCCTGTGGCCCAAACAATGCTGGTGATTATCTGCATAAAGAGTCCGGAGCTGAGATTGAATTTCAAGTGCTAGATGGGATGTGACCACAGGTACTTAAGTCTTGGCCCAGGTCGGATGTTAATCCAAGGTCTGAAAGTGGCTTTTGTCATGATTGCAAAACATAGCTCTAGTAAAAAAAAAAAAAAAAGAAAAAACTGTTAACCAGTTTATTTGTTAAAGGTTGATTGATTCTACCTTGTAATGCCGGCTGGTTTCTTGTGAGATTATCTTGTGGCCGATCAACAGGAATTACTGTCTGGCCTATGTCACTCCTAAGACTGCCTTCTACTTTTCTTAGAACGACTACAAGATTAGTACACTGATATGCTAGCTAGCCTGACTCCTTGTTAGCTTTCAAAGCTGCTCAGTCTTCTGTTTCAACTTGGGCATACTCCTGCTACATGATATGATTTGTCCATATTGTTATATAGTTGAAGTTAGTCCGTGATACAATAGTAGACAGATATTTTTTGTTTTTTGTTTTGTTGTTTTAAGTGCCTGTCCTTTCCAGATAGTTTCCAAAAACCACTACCCAAATGGTTCTGTGTATCTGGCACGTTGGGTTCATTCAAATTTCTAAAAGACATTTTTAAGTATGAGTCTGTAACAAATACCATCCACTCACATTCACACATTGAGTTCAAGTACAAGCAGGAAAAGTGAGTTAAACCGACACTGAGACGGCGACTGATAGTAACTCACTGTTAAAGGAAGAGGGATGACTCACTGAAAATCTCTTCTGGAGAAATTCAACTGTACTGGGTGAGCATGATGACAAAGACAGCCTTGACCTCTTTACTTACACATGAATGTGTTGGCACACATCAGGTCATGTGGTTTACAAGAATAAATATTTAAAGCCATGACTGGCACCCTATAGCATTATGTCTTGTGTTCCTGTACTTAAATGGATTTGTTTTGTCTGGTTTGATATACAACAAGCAAGAAAGGACATAACAAAAACTACACAGTCTCTCACTGAGTCTGCTGTTATTGCAGTATGTAGGTTATAGGGTCCTGTCTATTTGTGTTTCCTCTCTTTGTATGTTTGTGTGTTTCTGCTTGCGCGTGTGTGAATAGGTGCTTGTGCAATGATTTTTTTTTTTTCTTTTTTACATGAGGTGTGTCGGTGTTTTGACAGTGAAGGAATTAGAGCATTAAAGTTTTTTTTTCTTTCCTGTATGGAGATTATTGATGTGTTTTATTGCCTCATACTGCAAATACTGCAAATTATAAACTAAATGTCATGGCAAAGAATGGCTTTATGAGTGTGTGTGATTTTTGAGGTCTTGTATGACTCTTTTATGTATTTATTACTCTTTTTGTATTATTATATTAAAAATATAGTTCCATTTCACCTACAAAAACTGGTCGGATTAGTGCTGCTTCAACAGCATGTGTATTTTGTTGAGTGTCGTTGATTGCTTTGACTGATTACTTTGCAGTTGTACACTTTAGGTTGGCTTGGATGTCTGTCTGGATTCAGTTAAACACAAATCAAACACTGACGCCCATTCTTTTTTCACCTTTCCAGCATCTGAATGCCGTCTCTGTGGGTGATGGAGTTGACCAGGCAACTCTGTTTGAAGATGGGGAAAACTAAGAGGGCTCAACTATCCTCCTCCCCTGCTACCACCGTGGGCCTGGAGATCCACTTCTACATACCAGAGTTGAACCAACTAGAGTACATAAAAGGCTGCTTCACTGCTGAGGAGCTCTGTGTGGATGCGGCCAAGAGATGCTGTGAGTAAATGGCACTAAATCAGATTAAACTTGTTTATTTATTCTCTTTAGAGCTGTAATGACGAGTGTGTTGTAAATCTGACTGTGACTGTAGTACGTCATACAAAAGTTAGGCTTACATTACTTATTGTGGACGAGAAGAGAAACAGGAAGACTGGCGCCAGTGCAGGAGGAATTCAAAAACAGTTTTAGAGGCAGCTTGAATCATAGGCAAATCAGCCTGATAACAAACAGTGCAACACAGATAGTGTAATGGTACCATATACTTTGTTTGTATGCTGTCATGACTACTCCTGACAAAATATTATGATGCAGAATGGAAACTGCTACATGAAAGGGATATATTTCAAAAACACTGAGAAATTGCAGTATCCCTATTTGTTGGGTTTCTCCTCTACTAGATTTCCTGACAATTAATAAGCTATTGTTTTGATGATTGTCCTGGAGCAGCTGGACAAAATCTTTAATGTCTTTGGAGATACATTTTCAGACCCCTTGGGCATAATGTCCACTGACTGTGTCCCTGCTCTTTTTATTGATTTATTGTATGAAATCTATAAATGCAAATGTAAGTGTCCAGTGTTACAGAGGAGAACCTCTCCATTTCTAATGGCTGTCAAGTCCATAGAAATATCTTTTTCTGTTAAATTTCTGTCATCATTTGACGAATAATATTAATAATAGCCAAGTGAGACTGAGCTGGTGTAGCATGTAGCTCCTTCTGTTGATTGTTCTCTTGATCTCTTTTATAAGCAGATTGTTTTCCATTTCTCTTAAATGCTTTCACCAGATGGGCTGCAAATAGCCACTGCCCCAGTGTAATGACTCTAATGGTCTGAATATTGATATTTTCTTCCTCTTTTCGCTTCCCTTTCTCAGCAATCTCTCCCCTGTGCCATAACCTATTTGCCCTGTACAATGAGAAAACTGGCATCTGGTACCCCCCCAACTATGAATTCAAGATCACAGACGAGACCAGTATCAAGTTACACTATCGGATGAGGTAAGGATTACTGTCAGTGCACATTTAAATATGACAAACGTCGGCCAAAGTGCTGCACAAACGGAGAAGTCAAACCACACAAAGGTTAATAATGCTAAATTAAGGCCAGTATGCTTTGTCCTGGCCGGGCAATGGCTACACGCAGGTTGTCCAGTTGATCCATTACACTCAGCCCACAAAATTAGATGTTGGCATGAACCTTGGCCTACCCCTATGAAAATTGACTGCAAGGAAGTGGAATCTTTCCTGCATAGTGGGGAAGGAGCAAGTGTTGAAGAAACACCAACTGTGCCTCCGTCAGACTTCAAGCAACAACTGGAGAAAATATTTGGCTCACATTTGAATAACACATGGTTATGAATCCAAACCACTGGACAAGACAAGACTGTTCTCAGTTGTGTTATTCCTGTCCCACATGAAGAGTGTGTCTTAAGTAAGAGTAAGAATTTAACCTCTGTCCTTAACAGCAGTTCAGAGCTTTTTTACCATTTTTGCATCCTAGGGTGGGTTCCCCCTGGATAGAATTAAATAAGGTTAACCTAGTTCTGCCAGAGGATTTAAATTGCCGTGTGGGTGATGTCACCAAAGCTAGGTTGGAAGTGTTTTTGCAAAATGGCCCATCTGACTTGCAGTCGAGTTTTGTGTTTGGTGATATCTGGATTGCAACCTTCCTTTTGCAGAGATGATGTAGCAACTCTGTGACGTTCAGTGTGGGCGTTCAATATGTTGAAACCAAAACTGTGATGAGCTGTGTGTTAGATCAAGGCCTTTGGCTTAATATAAAAAAGGAGAAGAGAAAGCAGCCAGAGGTATCACGAGTAATGTTTGGGATTCAGCAAAGGACCAAGAAAGTTGAGCTTAGTGGAGTGGATTTTAAACCTTTGGTCTTAAACTTACATAATCTTGGAAGAGCCACACTGTGCACTTAGGAACAGAGAATGGTGTTTTACAACCTTTTCATGTGATGCCAAGAGTAGAATGATAAGAGGATAATTAACCCATTATATTCAGGTTATGTGGAACATTTGGGCTGTGATCAGTCCGGTGATGAAGTTTTCATATGACAGGCCAGCAGTGTTATGTTTGTGCTAGTCAAAGTTAACATGACACTAATTTGTTTGATGTGTGATTAATGCTTGCACGATCCTGTCATGTCCTTTGCTTGGCCGTCGTTTGGGAAACCAGGAAGTGCTTGGTGCTGCAGTAACGCTGTGGAAAGCAAGCAGAATCTGAAGTGTGGTTGTAGTAAACGGTTTTACTATTGGCACTCCAGCTCTACTTGTTCTTAGTACTTTGAAGACGGATAAGTAGAATTACAGTCAATCCACTGTACAAGTTAGGTAAGCCTAGTATTGCATGCAGAGTGGAAAACAACATTACTGTGGTGTCATTTGCACTTCCTCTTTCTCTGTGCTCTGCTTTGACAATAGCTGGTCTAGAGAAGATTAGGTGCATAGAGCCTTACTGCGGCGCGTGTTGTGTGTCTGAGCTTCTTGCTGCAGCCTGTTTTGTCTACTGAAGTGCAGACAGGCAAACAAGCGGGTATTGTGGTCAAGTCTTGATATACATGCAGTCTTAAGCATGGACAAACTTTTTAACAGTTAAAGACAGAAGTTAGACATGAATGTTTGAAATTTCACAACAGTTGTCGACATAATCTGGACCAAAGTGGTGGGCAAAAAAAAAAAAAAAAAAGACGGACTTGAGCGGACTGGCTCAATGCAAATTTGAGAGGGCGTTCGTCAGTTATCTTAGAGTCCCATCTGTATCAGAAGGATTAATATTTTCATAACTGTTAGTTGACTCTGTCTCCCTGGCCAACATTATTCAGCAGCTGTTTTTTTTTTTTTTTTTTTTTTATCTGCTCTTTTTTTTTTCTCCACTATTGTGTATTTCTTTGCTTGCTTTTCCAAATCCGCCCTGGTTTGGATGACCTTTGTCCATGTTTGCTGCCTTTTGTCAGTTGTTGGTCTTGGGAGGCTCTGGACGAGCATCTGTCGCCGTACAGACTGGTATCATATGTACTGTATGTCCTCTGAAGGTCATGGGGAAGCTGGAAAATTGCGTAAATACCCAAGAACCCACATTTACCGATCTTTACATAAAAAGTAGAAGTGGAAGGACAACATGAGGTAAATGGGCAGAGTCATAAAAATTGCATTTTCTTTTCCTCTGTGCATGCCAAGGCGCTTTGTCAAAAATAAGTATGGTTTGTAAAGCTTTACTGCATTCGGCAACATACAGGCACTGATTCAGAGTTTAGCCCTTCTTTTAATGTTGATATTCTGTCATTTGGGAGGAAGGATTTCTTTCCCCAAACGCCAACATCAATAAATACAAGCTTGGGACTTGCTTTTTTATATATTAGACTTACATCCTCTTACTTTCAGTCAGTAGTTTCAAAACCAGATTTTAGCTCTTCTTTTAATGTTGATATTCTGTCATTTGGAAGGAAGGATTTCTTTCCCCGAATGCCAACATCAATGAATACAAACTTGGGACTTGCTTTGTTGTATATTAGACAGACATCCTCTTACTATCAGTCAGTAGTTTCAAAACCTGATGGTAAGTTCCTGCACATCTAAAGCAGCCACAGCAAAAAAAAACTGTTTTCTGGAATTGACAGGATATAAAAAGCCATAAGTGCTTTTCTTACTTTCACATTCTGTATTACTTCTGCTAACATGTTTCACTGTGTCTGCTCTGTCAGGTTTTATTTCAGGAACTGGCATGGCAGCACTGAAGGCGAGTCACCAGTCTGGAGACACTGCATCAGTAAACTCAGAGGCCAGATCACACAGAAAACCCCAGAGGGAACTCCCTTACTTGATGCGGAGTCCCTGAACTACCTTTTCGCCCAGGTGCTTGTTTGCTAGGTTGACATTGCTTACTCAGAATGATCCACATGCGTAGTTCTCTCGTTGTATCTGGAAAATTCACATAAACTTCACATAATATTTATGGAATGCCTGTATTGATTAGGCTGCCGCTTTTTTATTTAAAGTGCAGAGTTTTTTTCTAGACTTTTAAAGTTTACATGTTTTCAGTGTGTGTCTGAAAGATGATTATCCGTATTTCTTACACAGGGTCAGCATGACTTTCAGACCGGCATGATTTCACTGAGGATGTCCCAGTCGGAGGCCGAGCAACATGAGATTGAAAATGAGTGTTTGGGCATGGCTGTGCTTGCTATTACTCACTACGCCCTGAGCATGAACATACCGCTGACAACTGCTTCCCGTGAAATCAGGTAATACTTAAATTAAAAATTAAACAGACAGTGTAATTTGTGCTTGAGTTTTTGCGTTTCTCATCCATTACTACGATGATTCAGATATTTGTTCGTACTTGCCCAGGTAGCGGCACAAACAAGCTTGTAAATTCTATCTAGTCCATCACATACATGGGTTTGATTCATATCAGTGTTCAAATTCCTGTCTGAGAATCAAATGGACTTAGTTTATCGGGAAAATGTACTTTTGAGAGGAGGCGGCTTACTTTGCAATGGTTTTAAGATATTTGCGATTTCTGATTGACTTCGTATTACTTTAGACTTCCCCCCGCAACCGCAACTACATCTCGCAACCTCTTGCTACTGTCCGCCCGTCCATAACCACGATAATATCTGCTTGTCTGTCTTCGTCCCACTAGCTACAAACGTTTCATCCCGGACTCGATGAACCGCACCATTAAGCAACGCAACTTTCTGACACGTGCCCGCATCAACAACGTGTTCAAGAAGTTCCTCAGCGATTTCAACTCTCGCACAGTCAAGGACAGCAACATCACGCCGTATGACCTGAAGATCAAGTACCTGGCCACTCTGGAGGGCTTGGCCAGCAGCCTTGGCAGCGAGCTGTTTGAGCCTGTCTCGCTCAGCGTAGTGCAGGAAGGAGATCTCTGCAATGGAGGTTACTATGGTAAGGCCACTGATTTAGAGGCATGCGACATCTCAGTGAGGGTTGATGTTTGAGTTGTAGTTTAACTGGAATTCAAGAAGATTGTGGATGACTTTAAAAAGAGAACTGGGGAGTTAATCCCTCAATTGTTTAATTTAGAAAAGAGAAAAGATGAGACATGAAGAAGGAAAAAAAATCTCCTATACCAAATTTCTTTTACATAGCATTAATATAGCCCATAGTGCAATATTTTAATCAGCTGTTATGGTGTACGACGGTCATGTGACGGTGGTTAGTTTGGTATGTTTACAGGCAGACTGCTTGCGGTGTCCCACCCACAGTTCTAAAGAGGAAAGAAAGGTTTTGCACTTTGTTGACATTCAAATGTACCTAAAACGTTGCGGGAGGTAGTTTAGTTGGTGTAAAAAACAAAAGTGAAAGGAACGAGGTGTTTACATTTCACATTGACCCACTTGTCACAGAGTAGACACTAGACCCCACAGAATTGCTGATAACACAAAATAGCCTAACTAAAAAAAAAAAAAGGCTTCTATCATAATGCATAAACTATTTAAGTCATTTTGAAAACGATATTCTTCTAAGTAAGCAACTAATGTATATAATTTTCTATCCTTTTGTTGCACAAGTTTTGCGATATGATTATTTATTTATTTGTATATACTTATAAAGGACGTAATACATCTGTCTATACCAACTCATCCCAGTACCTCATGTCATTTTGGTGCAATACTTGGTGCAACTCCTATTGAACTTTGTCTTTATTCATGATATGAATATGAATGCCATTATGTGTATTCAGCCTCCTACCACTTCAGCCTTCCATTAACACATTAAGTTGGTTTTTCAACTTTTTGGTTAGCTATTTAAACCTGATGCAATATGTGAATATGTCATGTACCTTAACATATTTACTGTTCTATAGTTTACTCTTGTCTTACCTAATTCTGTTTTTTTTTTTTTTTTTTGTATTATGTGCTGTTATTCCCTGCAGCTGTAACACCTTTATTTAACCCACAGGGATAAATAAAGTCCTATCTCTTCTTATCTTGTTCTATCCAGGATCCTACAACCAGAGCCAGAGCCAGAGCCAGAGTGTGGAGGCAAGCCACGACATGCAGGTCCTGGTTACTGGCACCACTGGCATTTCCTGGAGGCAGATGCCCGCCACAGTGAGTGAAACTACGTCTGCGCAAAACCTCAGGGGCTTCCAGTTACATCACGACAAACTGGTTGTTACAAAGAACTCGCAGATGTATTAATTACCTGTTATTTGAAGAAGGCTTATATTGACGCAATATAATCGTAAACCTCGCTGCTTGCCGCTTCATGACACGATGCTTCCACAAAGCCACATAAACAAAGAAAAATTATGTGCTTTTATGGCTTTAAAGCTATAAAGACTATACTCAGGGGCTGTGTAACATTGCGTTAATAATTAATAAGGCTTTTTAAAAAAGTGAATCATGCAAGGCTACTCTGTTGGAGGATTAAAGCACAGACCTGGAAATGGGCATTATTAGTAAGTTTTAAAAACTAAATTTAAGTTGTATAAAGTTGTGAAACACATTACTCACAGTACATGAGTAACAGACATGAAGTATAATAAGAAAAATTTTGAAAAGGGTGTGAAATGGCAAATTAATGCATATTTATTATAAGGTGTTTAGACCAAATACAGAATCGCACTAAAGTATCGCTCAGAGCTGACTGACCAAAGAAGGACCGAGCAATTACACTGCCCTAAAACATTCCACATCCCACCATTTTCCCTGACCTTGCCTCCCACCACCCTCCCTTAGATTAACTAAACAGAGACTCTGGGTCAAATGAGTGAAAACAGGCATGCAAATATGAAGTGGAAACGCTGATATGTGTAAAAGTAAATCACAGTTAAAAGCACTCATAGAAGTAGTCATTAAATGTTTGTATGTGATAGAACTGCAAGTATAGTTTGGGACAAACATTGTGGAGCATGTGGTAATACTATTTTCATTTCATGTCCCTATCTGCCCTGTTTTTTTTCTTCTTTTTTTTAAAATAGTCTGCGACCTCCAAGGAAAAGGCCAAGTCTAAGAAGAACAAGCAGGATGGAAGGCAGAAAACCGACAGAAAGAAGGAGGCAAGCGAAGGCTGGACGGCGTTCTGTGACTTCCACGAGATCACACACACCGTCATCAAAGAAACAATGGTCACCATCTACAGACAGGACAACAAGAAGATGGTGAGACAAACGGATCGAAGCGCCGTGTGTTTCACAGAGAGGGTTGCTATCATTTTGCCATAAAAGGCCTTTAAGTATATGACTATTCAGAAAAGGACTTTTTGCACAAAATCCTTGCGGTTTTGTTGTTGCAATTTCCTCAAACGTACAAGTCACTCACATTAACCACCGTTTCAGGGTTGTCATCACCCATCACGCCGCCTCTTCTTTTGCTTCCAAGTAAATGTGCTATTAGCCGTGACAAATGGTGATATCATTCTTCGTCATGAAAATGGATTTTGAGTTTGTGATACATCACCCCATCCTTGATATAGTGCCCTGGAGAGCTGTGTATCGTTTGGTAATAGCTCCAGCTCTGTTCACCACCTACCTGCATCCTCGTCTTCATCTCTGCTTTGCTGCTGTTGTTTTTCAGGAGATGCAAATGGCATCTAAGGCCGAGGCTTTGTCCTTTGCAACCCTGGTGGACGGTTACTTCAGGCTGACTGTGGATGCTCACCACTACCTGTGCAAGGAGGTGGCCCCAGCTTCGGTGGTGCACAACATCAACAACGGTTGCCACGGACCCATCTGGTTCGTGTTCATTGTGGTCTATTGGTTGTGCGTGTGTGCGTGTGTGTGTGTGTGAGCAAGTTTCTGTTTCCTCACAAAACACTGGACACCTTATTAAACACATCCATCACAAACCATCTGTTACTGGCTGTTATCTGTGTTTGCCTCTACACCCTGACTGCCTCCTGTGCAGGGAGTAATATACCGCTTTTCAAATTTGACTTAAATGAAGGTGTCGTCTTTTATCAACCTCTTCTCTTCAGTTTATTGTTCCGTCGTCGCATAGTTCTCACGCTCATAGATGAATCAATAAGAACTTTTTTTATTAATCCCCGTAAGGAAAAGTGATGTAAAGGCCAAAACTAAATTGAAAAACAACCCACTGTGAGAATACAGAACATTTAAGTTGTGACAAACTTTACTTTTATTAAAACTGAGTCCATTTGTCATGTTTTTGTTTTTTACCCACCCCCCCCTGCAGTACGGAGTATGCCATCCACAAGCTGCGTCATGAAGGCAATGAGGAAGGAGCTTACATCCTACGCTGGAGCTGCACTGACTACCAGTACATCATCATCACTGTGGTCTGCACTGAGGTATTGCAGAATTATTCATTCGTCAAGAGGACGTTGCATGTAATCCAAGTGAAATTAGGCAGAGGAGTTCGCAAATAGTTTTGCGAGTATGCTTTGGAATTTGTTGGATTCCAGACAACTTTTGGGGAGTTATGCATCACTGTTATGAGATTAAATAGTGAATTCTAGTTGTTACACATGTCAGTTGCAGCGAATGTGGCTGGAGGAATTGACAAAGCATTCCCTGCTTACAGTGTGACCTCTTTAAATGAGACATAAACCTTCTGAACAGCACGTGTGAAATGAGATCCATTTGTGCTGTGTCACATCACGGATATGATGTGTGGTGTGGTGGTTAGCACTGATGCTTCACAGCCAGTTTGCATGTTCTCCCTGTGTCTGGGCTTACTCCCGCCGTCCAAAGACATGCTCATTAGGTTCATTGGTGATTCTAAATTGGCCGTAGGTGTGAGTGTGAATGGTTGTCTGTGTCTCTGTGTTAGCCCTGCGATGATAGACTGGCGACCTGTCCAGGGTGTACCCCGCCTCTCACCCAATGACAGCTGGGATAGGCTCCAGCCCAAACAATGAACTGGAAAACCCTTCTCTTGCCCTCACTAACCAGAAGGCCGTACACACACACACACACAGTTTATTTTATATTGGATTACTGTAGTTTTCTTGGTACAAAGGGTTATACAAGGTCTGAATAAATGTTTTGTTGTAACAGTTCTTTTGTTTGTGGGTGTGTCTGCAGAGTCGCTAACAGACGCTTGTTTGAAAAATTAGCTTTCGAATGTAATAATGGCTTTGAAAAAATAAACCGCGAACCATTAGAGTTGATAATAAGATTAAATAAATCAATGTATTTCTGCTCTGTGCTTTGTTATTATGTACAGTAGTTGATATTTTGGAACATGAACTTTTTCTTCATCCAGATCGACCTGAAAGAGTCCCGCACCGTGCGCCAGTACAAGAACTTCCAGATCGACGTGTCCAAAGACGGGTTCCGTCTGTACGGCACGGAAACTTTGCGGCCCACTCTCAAGGAGCTGCTGGAGCACCTGGAGGGTCACAGCCTCCGCTCCGACAACCTCCAGTTCCAGCTGCTCCGCTGCTGCCCCCCACAGCCGAGAGGTAAATTCATCACAGAATAAATTAGATTATTCATCAGTGACTAAGAAGAAGCGTGTAATAGTGCAAATTCTGGCAAAGATGAGCACAGACCAGAAAAAAAACAAAAAAACATAGCATTTGTGTAAATGCTTTGTGTTTCATGTCTTTCTATTCATATACAAAAATTACAGATGCATAGTTTAGTCTTAGCAGTTTTCATTACACGTATTTCAGCACACTGTTTATCTATTATGGAGTTTATACTGCGGACGTGCAGACATCTGTACGTCCGTATGTGTTGACAGCTCAGATGCAAAGTGAAAGATGATTTTTAATCTAGACAAAACATTTTGTATGACTCTAGTCCGTTTTTGTTATGCGTCGAAGTGACATTTAAAAAGGCTGTGGTGAAATGTTTCGCAAGAAGAAATGGCACAGAAAGCACCACAAGAGTTATTGAGAACTTGAGAGCTATGTTTCCTACTGTGGTTTGCTAATTTTAAGACCAACACTGTTACTTACGTGAGGGGAGCTTTTTGTGCTGTGTCATGTCGACAAGCTAGAGCAGACACATCAACAGCAGGTGTAAGTTTTGATAGTCGCACACTCGGAAGTAATTCGTCAGTTGTGACGCAAATTGCCTCATGGATGAATATTAAAAATGTCGCTGTCCCGACAGTGTGCCAACACGCATCCTGCCGCTCTTGCACTCTTGATAGGGTATGATACTCTATCAAACAAGTGTGTCTATCATGACGACTGAAAAGAGCATTTTCCTTAAAACCATTTGCACCGTTTGCATTATTTCTTCTATTTTTAAGACAGATACTTGCTACAGCAGGCTGACGGTTCTGCATGCAGCGCTATCTTGCAGTCTCTGCAGCTTTAATGCCCTGTGCAGCACAAAACTTTGCTCTGCACTGCGCGCGGTGCAAACCTTGGGGTGTGGTAACAAGTCCAACACCTCACTCCAGACTGTGAATGTTGGATGGGATGAGAAGTGAAACAGACCTCAATCTTTCAGCCCACTGTGCTCATTGAAGCAAAGCTTTCCCGCCATACGCTACATGATGTGGAGTTGCTCTTTAAGTGAATGTGTGTCACTGACGGGGGGTAAGGGAAACAGCGCTGGCAAGAACACCTTGTGTGTGTGTGTGTGTGTGTGTGTGTGTGTGTGTGTGTCTGTGAAATGGTGTCAGGGAGGAAGAGAGTTGTAAATGTGGGTTTCCGGAGGCAAACTAGCACTCTTCTGTTTACTTCACTCAGGGAAAGGTGGAGCCGTGTATGCATGGATATGTCAAGCTGTTTATGTTTGTTTGGTATTGTGTGTCTTAATTGTTATCATAACACTTCTAATAATAGTTTAAGGGTTATGCTTAGGGTAATTCTGCTTTGCAGGAAGAGAAAAGACTGCAGTGCCGTGTTGTTGTCGTCCTTTTTAAAATATGTATGATGTTATACAACAATAACACACTTGTATGCCCACTTCCTGAGAGTTAACTTCTTGTTGTTGTTTTTTTTGTCATTGCATGGGGTTTAACTATTCTCAATATAACTCATAAGTTGTAAGGTGGAAGAACGAATGCGTGGTTTGAGAGCGGACGTGTAGGCGTTGCTGTAATGAGTCCTGGAGGTCAAAGGATTAACGAGTGGGTGCAGTGTAGTGTGTAGTATTCGATGGTAGGTTTGAGCGCATGTTAAAACTCACAACGTTGCATGTTACAGAACGGTGCTGTAAACGCTCTTTGACGTGACACTGATGGAGTGCAGATACTTTTAGTCCCCCCCTCCTTCCCTTAAACCACAGTGCTCTGGTTTTGTCACAACATTAGACACCCACAAACACTCGGGGAGAGACATACTCACGTACGAGCCTGGTATGGTAACATAAAGCACAAAGACGGTGTCACTTGATCCTCCCACGCACCCGACTCTGTGTGCATAAAAACGTACTGAATCAGAATGGTAGCTGGACCTGGATATCTATTCGCATGACTGCCACATTGACGTAACTGTTGAGAGGTTGCTTTACCACATGTAAACGCAGTTTTGCTTCAACGCCGAGCGCCAGTGCATGTGTGAGCATCTGTAGCTTTCTATTACTCTTCTGGTTGCCAGGAGCCAAGTTTCCCTCACCGTCACCATCACTTCTGTTTTTTGTTTCATTTATTGTCGGCAAAGTCTGTTGTTGTTGTCTGAAAGCGGTGCAGACTTTCAAAATCAATCTACCATCTGCTGTATTACAATAACATAACCATGGCAACAGTTTGGGCACACGTATCATTCTCTTTTCTGAAGGATTATCCAACACAAATAACAAGTTTGTCTTAATACAAATAGCAATCTAAACAGTATTTTGTGATGTGCACAACTTCTTACTACATATTTGTGTGTGTGTTTGTATTCCAGAGATTTCTAACCTCCTGGTGGTAACTAAAGATAGAGCACCGGCCCCTCAGTCGCCCAATCCCAATCATTTCCGCTTCATTCGCATTCTCAAGGAGGATATTGAGCAGGTACGCCTTCTCTTCTACACACCTATCTGCCATGTTGCACTTTGGTAGTTATGTAATCATTTGATGACTGTTAATACAACATGTAAGCTGCTGTCAAAATTCTAAAAACTTGAATCCATGTGATGTATTACAGAGTTTTAAATGATTGTAGAGGTAGATTTTGTATTTCATTCCCAGTGTTTTTTTTTTGTTATACATGGGTGACAGAATATAATAGGTGGTTTAGGCTTCTGCGTCAATTTGACTTGACGGCGTAGCTACGGCGACAGCCCACACCCTACCGCAAGAGCTGTGATTGGCCCGCTTGGTAGTAGAGTGTTTTCACATTAGTATTTCCGGCTGCTTCACCATCTCCGCAATTTTCAAATCGATTGTTTTGGATCAATAAAGATGGAACACATCGAGGAAAGGTTAACTGAGGAGGTTCGGAGATACAAGCATTTGCTGAAATTTTCAGTCGCCGTTGTTGAAAGTGAAGCAGGAAGTAGAAACGGCGCCGACTAGCGTTTGGGTGGCGTTTTTACAGAGCGAGCCAGACCGACAAGCGCACAAGATAACTGGCTCGCACCGGGCGTAGGCTACATATGTAGGTTACGCCCAGTGTCTATTTCCCGCAGTACCTTAAATGAGCCTTAAGAAACAGCTTTAGCCTTTTAACACTTCAAAATGTTCGCCTGGACTTTTTGTTTTTGCTTATTTTGACTATAAAAAGGTCAGAAAATGTTCAATATCTGGCTTTTAATTACAATAGACTGCATGTTATAAGAGTGTAATAACCTTCTGGGAGAAGTGCAAGTGAAACAGTTCAGGGAGTTTTTCCCAATACTACACACTGTGGCGTAATTATGGTAATCCGAAGTGCGCACAGAGTGCATGGTCAAGAAGACTAACTGGAGCTTTGTCCAGTTACAAATGACACAAATGTCAGCTTTGTCTTATATGGAAGTTGGCTGAAGTCACAGAATTCGCTGAAGTTGGAGGAAGCTACCAAACAGCAAGTGTTGCACAAGCGCACGTCAACATTTAAAAGTTAACGGATTAGTTGACTCATCTCTCCACCATTGGAGCGTCACAAAAAGTTGAAACCCATTGTGGCTTTGACCTTTAGCACGTCGTATATTGACAAGTGTCGGGCTTCAGTTTCATATCTCCGGCTTCCTTTAATAGTGCATTGACGCTTGTTGAAACAGTGTGAAACCAGGTGGAATAGGGATGCAACTTTTTCCCATGGCATTGTTTTATTTTCCTCTGCTTCCTGCTGCGTCAACTAGGAGGAGCATCTTGGCGTGGGTACAAAAACCAACATCTACGCAGGCACACTGAGGCTGAAGAATGAGGAGGAGGAGGATGCTGGTTATGCATCCTTCCAGGAGGTCAAGGTGGTCCTGAAGGTCCTCGGCTCTGGACACAGAGACATCTCCATGGTGAGACACAAACTCCCGACCAGAACATCGTTGCACTCCAACATAATGGAAGCAAACTTTCAAAAAATCTGTACTGACAGTAAAAGTCTCTGTTGTCTGCTGTGTCTATGTTAAGTCATCTTTGTCTTTCTGTTGACAGACCTTTTTTGAAACCGCCAGCATTATGCGTCAAGTTTCCCACAAACACATCGTGCTGCTCTACGGAATGTGTGTCCACTCCCAAGAAAGTAAGTGCATATTAAGAAGAAGAAGAAGCGTGGGGTGCAGGTGTGTATGAGGATGTGGTGCCTTTTCTCAACTCTTTGACACTCGTCTCTTTGCAATTACAAGATATCATGGTGGAGGAGTTTGTCCAACTGGGACCTCTGGACCAGTTTATGAGGAGACAGCAGACTCCACTCTGCACGCCATGGAAGTTCCAGGTGGCCATGCAGCTGGCGTCAGCTCTCAGCTATTTGGTAAGAGAGGAAAACACAAACAAATCAGGAACACACAAAATTCGTGTTAACAGATTTACCCTCTTGACTGTGGACCTGTTTTGTGTATGTGTGTGTGTGTGTGTTGTAGGAGGACAAAAAGCTGGTCCATGGCTTTGTGTGCGCTAAAAACATCCTGCTGGCCAGAGACGGACTGGGTGCCGATGAAGGAGGGCCCTTCATCAAGCTCAGTGACCGAGGAATACCAATCACAGTGCTCACCAGGGAGGGTGAGTTCAAAATGGAGACCACACACTTGAGCTGACTGAAAATGCAACTGGAACATTTCTGAATAACTTTCTTTCCTAATCAGTTATAAGTGAAAGTAAAAAACTAAAACGAGCACAGACCCTCAACTAAATGCAACACAGTGAGGGTAAAGAAATTTAACTTTTGACCCGGACTCACTTTAGATTTAAACTTGATCCCATTTGTTTTTGCTCCTAACACATTTAACCGTCCATAACTACTTTTTGTTTTGCTTTCGTTTAACCTCCGAAAATCCTCTTTTTCTTCCCACACAACATTTCCGATCACTCAGCGATTGTCAGTAATAGGAAATATATTTTTCACATAATTGGTGCAGTGGGTGCATTTCCGTCTCGGGCTGTAATTTGGTTTGTAAAAGCTGCGGAGATCTGGGTTCAGAGAAGATGGTACGCCAAGGACACATCTCAGATTGCACAGTTCCCTTCAAATGGTTGCCTCATATTTCCGTTTGTCTATTAGAGTCAGAAGTTGTGATATAACCCAGTGCGGCTGCCCAGAAAGATCGACACACTAGAAATGTTTCTGCACGAATGAGCGCTGCCCCTGGGAACGCTCCTCCCCCGCTCTTTTTTTCCCCCCAGAACTCTAACATTTCTTATTCTGTCTTCATTACTTTGCTGACCAACCAGTCTTCTAGCTTTACACTGATGTCCTTGTACATAGATTTGATTGGAACATAGTGCTTGAAGTGCTGAGAAACCCGCTGGGAGCACTCCTCCCTGCTTCCCAGCAATCTCAAATTGCTTTACTCCAACCCTCAAATCTATTCTTCTGTTTCACTCACTGTTTTTTTTTCTTTAAATTTCTTATGTCCGTACACTCAATTATCTCCTTTCCCGCTCCCATTTCTTTTCTCTGTGAAGATATATGGATTTGCAGAGCCGGCAGCGGAGGTCAGCCAATCAGTTAGCCTGTCTTCCAGTCAAAGTGATATATTTCAGCCAGCTGACATCAGGCCATCAGGCCATTTTAGATTCAATGGAGGCATTCAGGCAACATGTTAAGTCAGCTTACCCGCCTACAGTAGTCGGCCTGTCAAAACAGCAATGCACTTAACTATTGATTCCCGGTATTTGAAGCATGCTGAGTCCGTTAGGCTGCACCCCGAGATGTGCTTTTACAAAAGTGTATGCATTTAGTCAGCAATTGTATTGATCATGATTCCACTCTATTAAAGCTTTTTTACTTTTTTAAAGGTGATTAATAAAGTATTGTTGATTTATCTGCGATATTTGGAGTATATAGCAAATGTGAAATGGAAGAGAAACCTCAGGATTGTTCGTGTAGGACGTGAAGAAATGTAAAAGATTACAAAGTGGAAGCAATAACGTCAAATTACAAAGATTACTTTCTGCGACAGTATCAGAAAAATAAGTTGGATGAAGGATAATGTCAAGTTACTTCCAGGATTTGTAGGAGCGTGCCACGAACTTAGAAATATAAACATTGCAGCTGTTTGGTTTGGTTTTATTATAGTTTTTTATGACATTTGAGGAGGCTACTGAATACATATTTGTTTAAAAGCTTATGGTATTATCTGACACATGAGGAAACGTTCACATTATCGCATCTTAAATTGGCTGCCGTTAACAGCCGAGCTTGTGTGGTAATCCAGTAAAGCAGCGAGGAGTTTCACGCAGCTCCCCTAATTGTTCTAGACAGCACAAGTCTGTGCCGTCACATCTTAAACCCGACTTTGCTTGCGCCCGCAGAGTGTGTGCATCGTATCCCATGGATCGCTCCGGAGTGCGTGAAGAACGCGTCGTCCCTGGGCGTCGCAGCTGACAAATGGGGGTTCGGTACCACCCTGTGGGAGATCTGCTACGACGGAGAGGTCCCTCTCAAAGACAAGAAACTCACAGAGGTGTGTGATAATGCATGCACGCCTGATTTTGTTTCCACACTACACAATTGACGTTTTTTTAATGTCTTAATCACATTTTTGTCTTTGTCCTGAGCAGAAGGAGAGGTTTTATGAAACAGAGTGCCAACTGGCCACCCCAGACTGCACAGAGCTGGCTGAACTCATGACCCACTGCATGACCTACGACCCCAAGAAGAGACCTTTCTTCAGGGCTATTGTCCGAGAAATGGACATTCTAATAGAGAAAAGTATGTTTGAGGGGAATTTGTGTAGTGCACATTATATGTATGTATACATGCACATACACGGCTGACCATAAAGTTGGAATACTTTTGTTTTCAGACACATATCCTCTTTTTATTCCTATTTAGACACATCAGTTATATGTTTAGAAGATATACACGCTATCTATCAAGAATAATGCACATTATCACAGTAATTTAATGAGAAAAGGTAAATATATTTCATTCCAACTTTATTAGAAACTGTGTATTGCACATTGTATGTATATATTGCACATATACAATATATACACACGATGAAAAAGATGAGCAAAACATTTTTGGTTTCATTTTTGCCTTCTGACGTCTTGGAATTAAACAAAAAAAATGCTATCCGTTCCAGAGACTGCGGAACAAATTAAAAACATGTGCAGGTTAAATAATTCAAGCCCTGTTGTTTGCAGTTGGAGTATGACCTGAATGTTCTACATGTTTTTTCTATGTCACCTCGCAGCTGCCTTGTAGAGCCAGAAACGGAGAGAGAGAGAGAGAGCGAGAGAGTTGTTTACTCAACTCAGATGTTGATGAGGAAGTTCATTGAGTGCAGTACTGCTGATGTGCCCCTTATCTGGGCCCCATGGCATCATTTTACTCTTTTCTTCCACCTGCTGGTCAGATTTAGATACTGCAGCCAGTTTTACCAAACCAATTTGATGCTCTTACATTAAAATCCCTTAACCAGCTATGAAATTGACTCCAGTATCTCCTCGTAGTTCTACCTGAAAGGTTAGAAATCTATTTCGAAACTGTTATCAGTATTTTGTAATTAGTAATAACTGTGGCACAGAATGAGTCGTACCTGAACAACGAGCTGTCCTACTAAAAGTGGCCATTTGTGTGGAAACCAGAGCAAGCAGAGTTACATAACCACAGAAAATTCTAGTGAAAACTTCGACACCGTCAACCACAATAGACTTCCTATGACGCAAGTGTGCTTTATGTTGAAGAAAAGTTGAAGTTTTTTAGCGAGCGTGCTTAATGTTTTTGTTTCGCTCCGCTTCTCAGACCCGTCTATCGAACCCCAGCCCACGCCTGAGGTGGACCCAACCATGTTTGAAAGGAGATTCCTGAAGTGGATCAGAGATCTGGGAGAGGTAAACCTGACCTGTGTCAAACTGAAGCAAAAAAAATAAAAATCTATATTTTGTTTCTGTGCACTTTGCGCAGTGAGCACTCACTAGTGTTGCATTTATGTGTAATTATTCCCATGATTCCATCTCAAAAACAAGTATAAAACCTCACAGGAATTAGTTTTAGCGCACTGCACTAAACTTTGTTCACGTCCCTCATGTAGGGTCACTACGGTAGGGTGGAGCTGTGCCGCTACGATCCCAGAGGAGACAAAACGGGCGAATTGGTGGCGGTGAAGTCGCTGAAGCCCGAGAACCGGGAAGAGCAGAACAACAACCTCTCCAGGGAGATTGACATCCTGAAGGCGCTCTACCATGAGAACATTGTTAAATACAAAGGCATCTGCCAGGAGGAAGGTACGATGGGAGGGAGTACAGAAAACAGAAAGTGCACAGAAACCTGAGTCTTATTGACTGGAGGTTCAGTTACTGGGTCCAGTTTGTGCCTCTCTCAAAATCTTGTCATGTCATTTCCCCAAAGACTCTTCAAACAATCTAGGTGACAAAAAAAAAAATTAAAAAAAAATAAAAAATCCCCTTCCTCTGAACAGTAACGTGCATACTTGCATCCAACCCTTAAAACAGTTCACATCCAAATTAGAGGCACAAACTGTGGCTAGCATTTATACACACAGTCTATTTGCATTTTCACACATGCTAATCAATTGTTGTCTTTTCCTTTTGCTGCATTTGTGTCTAAATATGTGCATAGGTGGTCAGGCTATTAAGCTGATCATGGAGTATCTCCCACTGGGCAGTTTGAAGGAGTATCTGCCCCGAAACAAAAGCAAGGTCAACCTCAGCACCCTGATCAGCTACTCCATTCAGATCTGCAAGGTAACACAGCTTCCGTTCACCGCGTTAGATCTCATACACCTAGAACTTGTTGACCCCCCTTTTTTTTTTTTTATTTTGTGCGTATTTATTTTAGGGAATGGAATATTTGGGACTTCGAAATTACATCCACCGGGACCTGGCTGCCCGTAACGTGCTGGTGGAGAACGAGGGGACGGTGAAGATCGGAGATTTCGGCCTCACGAAGAGCATCAAGGACAACGAGGGATACTACACCGTCAAGGACGACCTCGATAGCCCCGTTTTCTGGTGAGCCGAAAGGAGAGGCGGATGAAGCGTTTTGTTCAGTCAGACTTCACTGTGACAGTTGAGAGCTTATTGTTGCGGCATATTGACTTTGCAAGAGGAGGAGATAAGAGAAAGGGGAGGCGATGCTAAATGAAACGGGAAGTGGCAAAAAAGAAATCGATGGCATATGAACTGAAGGGGCAAAATGTGGAAAATGTGTGATCTATCCGAGCGTGGCTCCAAGTTTCATTAAAAGCCATTTTTATTTAGCAGGAAGTAGATTAAAATTTTAGCAGTGAGTTGCCTCCCGTGTCAGTCGTCTAGGATCAAATGCTCAAGGAACACTAGGAGTGAAATGTGAGACAGTTAGGAAAAGGGCTGACAAGGAACAGGGAACTTAGCAGGGAATGGGTCTGCATAATCACTGGAGTACTTAAGGGATTCTGTTTTAATTGTACACATAATTTACTGACCATTGGCATTCTGTTATTTGGAGACAATTCAGGTTTATTAAAATCAGCAAATACTTTAATTTAAGTGGTTTACAGGTGCAGAGTGACTATAAACTGCACAGAAATAAGTACAAGTATACTATTCATATATTTGTGTTACTATGCAAAAGATTTCATAAAAAGAAACTTTAATTCTTATTTTTCATGGCAGTGAAAAAATAAAATCGAGTCCAAGTGGTCGCTCGTGGTGATGACATATCCCTGCAGGGGGAAAAGAAGGAACAGTTGACGATGTGGAAGAATGAATGTTGTCACGCTCCTGTGTTTCAGGTACGCCCCAGAGTGCCTGACTCTTTGCAAGTTTTACCGGGCTTCGGATGTTTGGTCCTTCGGCGTGACGCTGTACGAACTCATCACCTACTGCGAGTTCAGCAAGAGCCCCATGACGGTCAGTGTCAAGCCCCACAGAGAGAGGCTTTAGAGGAATTCTTCTTATCCCTTATTCGTATTTTATATCTTTGAAAACCTGGATGATTTCATACTCTTGAGCAGCCATACCGTAAAGCACTGTTTTCACGAGCAGAATTTATCACAGCGTTACAAACACAGTCATTTGTACGTGGCAGATGGTGCTGGTCTTTGGCCAGAGCAGCAGATGACAGACTCCAGCAGGAGCTTTCCAAACTGCAGCCAGTGCCAAGAGCCTAGTTTATCACCAATATCTTTTATTTACCTCTTACTTTTAACTACCACTGACACATCACTCTTAATGGAGGCTAGTTAGTAATGAAGATGGTAAATGTTAAAGCAGTGAGTCATGTTAAAGGACGAGAAATGACGGTAGTCAAATCTAAAATCCCCGAAACTGATGGCAAGAAATATGTATTCACTTAAATTGCATTTCCACGTTTCACATCTAAATCCTCTTTTACCCTCACAGCGCTACTTAGACATGATCGGCCACACTCACGGCCAGATGACTGTCATCCGACTGGTGAAGGTGTTGCAAGACGGTTCGAGGCTGCCCCGTCCAGAGGAGTGTCCTGAATATGTAAGAAACTCAACACTGCTGTAAAATGACAAGTTTGTTTGTTTTTTCCAATGTGTTCTCGAGAGTTGTCTTTATTTCGAAATCAAAGGCAAAGACAATGAAAGTCAGGCTGTCACCTGTTTTTAAGTGCTTTCACTCAGAAAAAACATTATCATTATATTTAATATAAAAAATACCATGATAAAAAGCACAAAGAATTACAGTGCACTTTTAATTAAAAACAATCCCAGGTACTTTTAACCATAGACTGTATAAATGTGGAAAGAGGAAGCGCTCCTCAAAAGTGAAGCTAAAGCAAGTAGAGCTCCCCCTGGAGGCTGGCTGCAGTATAGGTCATAAGCTCCACCCCCTCCATCTTAGCGGGTGGGACTTGGGCCGAACTAAAACACTAAAATACATGACAAATAAATAAGTTCAAGAAGTTCACCGTACTGGCTCCAAACTTAAAAGATGGCGCCGCCCGTATCCCCGGGAAAATAGCATTAGTTTGTCCAATGCAAGGAAGTGGTGACACATCGTCCATATTTATATACAGTCTATGGTTTTAACACATTTACAGTAGTCTATAGATTTAGCCAGGAACTGCATATATCCCACTACATTATTTGATGAACCTGTACAAAGGAAAAGAAACATATTGTGACATCCCCAAGGAGCACGCACGTGTTGCAGCTGTGTGGTTTCCCCACATTTTACCACCAGCACTCTAACACTGTCCTTGTTTGACAGATATACAACCTGATGTGCAGATGCTGGAAACAGCTGCCGGACCACAGAATCACCTTTACGTGCCTGATTGAGGAGCTGACCGCCTTTCAGCAACAGCTCCAAAAACAAAACAACCTTTAAAAACTCCAGCTGCTTTGGGGTTTGGGGGGAGGGAGCGAAGCGGACTTTGCCTGCGACTTGAGACCAGAATGCAAACGTCAAAAACTGACCCCAGCAAAGACGAGCAAAGCCGTGCTCCTTCATATGCTTACATAAACCTTCCTTAACCATGGCATGTGAAACCCAAATAAGACACTTTGAACTTTTTATTCTCTTTTTTTGGTCATATTATTCTCATATTTCCAATTATGAGCATTTGACATGAAAGAAATGTAGCCTGAGCTTATGCTGAATGTGACCCAGTGCATCGTTTATCACCTTAGGGACAACATTTAAGTGTCTGTGAGAAATGTCAAACTTGTGCGGATTCTTTTATTTCACTCTCAAATACCTTATCGCGTGGCTGATATCGCTCTCACTGATGGACGCTGAAAAGATGGAAACTGAGCTTTTTTTTTTTTTGAGCGCTCAGTTTCACATGCCGGTGTAGAGCCGTTTGTGACGGATGCCGAGGGGATCGCTGATAATCCCGATGATCATGCGACGAAGCGTTTGGGAGCGTGGGAAGAAGACGGGACATCGTCGCAGAAGATGAGATTTCAGCCGCTGCTGGTTGTTTCATGGACTCCTTGCTTCGGGAGAAGTTTTACCTGAATTCATTGTGATAGATGTCAGGATTTGCTGTTCGTAACGTGCAAAAGCAGCCACTGAGAAGTGGCATTAAATTAGAGCCTCCGACCCCAAAGCTTTCTTTGACGTTTCCGAGGCGAGGCGTCTTAATAGTCATTGGCCTCTAATTGTTGAGCAACGCAAGCAGTTTGAAAACATCTTTTAAGGAAGCTGTGGCAGCCATTTTTCAAATAATTGGGACAGATATTGTTAAGAAGAATCTTTGTGGAGGAGGAGCTGTTTCAGCTGCGTTTGCACAGGAACAGAACATTTAGATTTTTGTTTGTGGGGCTCTAATGTAATGGATCTCTTATAGTTCCGATTAGTCACGCCCGAAATCCACAAACCCACCTTTTCCTGAACTGTTAATGTTGCTTTATGTGCAAGTTGGGGTAAGTCAGAGCCAGAAATACTGGCAATGAAAAACTCAGCAGGTGTAATACTGAAATAATACTGCAAGGAAAGAAAAGAAAAGAGACAAGCCTATATTCATTGCTGCAAATGGAAGGACTTTACCCTAATCAATGGTTTAACTGATTTGCATGGCTTCTTATGTTTTTTTTTTTTCCTTTTCGAAAATATAATTTCTTTTAATGATACTTTGTGCATTTTATATGATATCCTCCAATAGCGCAGACACCTTATAGTACTGTATTTATCAATGTATACGTCATGGGGATTGAGTGGGATGGTGTTTTCTGTTAATTCCCCCCGGAGACATTCACATTATCATCACAGTGACCTCGGCCAGTACTGCTCCATGTAACTGTGAATATTGGCACCAAGACGACACCAACAAAGGGATTGTCGAGAGGACAGAGATGCTCAGTTCACCTTTTATTTAGGAATGTAAAAGACAATTCCTTCTGCTTGACATAAGAGAAAAGAAATTTATATATATTTTTGAAAAAAAAATAAGATGACTTATGGAAGGCAAAAAAGTATCCATAATTACACAATGAAAAAATAAATAAAATCAATGTTGTATTCTGTCTGTCAAATGCCATGTTATATAACTACTGAAAACAGTTTGTTCTATATATTACAGATGTAAGCAGGCATGCTAAAGGTGCTCTAGAAATACCTTATTCACAGTAAAACAATATCAATGTCAGATATAAAATTTTGAAAAATCTACAGTATCTTTCAGGTCAAAAGGAAAAAAAATAATAAATCCACAAACTCTAAAAGCGAGAGCATTTTACAAAGCACAGCAAATCTTAATGAAACGACAGCCACTGAAATGAGTCGGCAAAGGAGAAACACTTGAGTATTGCAGCGCTTTGTGATCAACACGCCTCACCGCTGACCTTGTGCGATACCGGTACGACGCCGCTGGAGCCCAGAGGGAGACGAGAGGGAGACGAGAGGGAGACGAGAACAGAAAGATCTGGATTTGGACCTGAACTGATACGGCCACAACTGAAACTACGGACAAGATTATGTGGTCTGATATCAACGAGCGCCCTCATGTCCTCATGGTAATGATAACGATATTAATAATAATAATAATATAGTTCCATTGTTGTTTTTTTGTGCTCTTAATTCCAGGGAACCAGACCCCTTATAGTACAATCATCAGGACGACGTCACATCAAAATAAAGATACTGCCCTTTATCAGTCAGTCCCCAAAAACTAAGAGCCTCACCAAATACATACGTGACCAACACAGAGATCAAACAAATCAGGCATAACATTATGACCACCTTCCTAACATTGTGTAGGTATCCCTTGTGCCTCTTAAACAGTTGTGACTTATCAGAGAATGGACATGGGCCTTCTGAGGGTGTCCTGTGGAGTCTGGCGACATAATGTTGATACTGGGGGGGGCTTTGAGGGGAGGGTCTTCTGTGGATCATCCCACAGATACTTGATCAGTTTGGGATCTAGTGAATTTGGAGGCCAGGTCAACACCTTGTGCTGTTCTTCATGTTTTTTGGAGTTGTTCCTAAAGCGTTTTTGTCAGGCTGCATCCTGCTGGGGATGGCTGCTGCCATCAAGTAGTGTCATTGCTATGGGGTGGGGGTGCCTGGTCTGGTCTAGGTGGGTGCTACATGTCTAAGTAACATCCACACGAATGAACGCCAGGTCCAAAAGTTTCCCAGCAGAACAATCAAACGTCACAAGATGGTCAATGTTATTTACTTCTCCCGTCAGTGGTCATAATGTTGTGGCTGATCAGTATATATATATGTTTAGAAGATCCAAGCATCAAGAAGAGCTTATAATTTGGTGATTTAGGTACAACATCACCAGTGAAACCAAACAAATCTGACTGAGAAAAGACTCAAGTGACACAGCCGCTCTGCAGCGCCCCCTGGTGTGTTTACCTACAAACTGCATCACACAAATTGCAGGACACGTAAGTGTTACTGAGACACAAGCTACAAATGTTTGACATTAGAAGTGACACTGTTCCAACACGCCTTCTGTACAACAGCAGATGATGTGTCACCATGTTTACAACAAAAAAAAGAAGGGGTGAAGGAGGGGCTGCAATCTGCAATCTCACCACTAGATGCCACCAACTCCACGCGCAATGCAGCTTTCAGCTCAGAGCCCAACCAAGCAGCCCTACATGGTTAAGCTTGAGGCACAGACTGAAGAGGGGGGGGGGGGGGGGGGAATGCAATAGCAGGTGAAACAACGGTGAGCGAGATGCAGACGTCTGCGGAAGGGGTCAAAGGTCACGGGCAGAAAGAGAGGGAGAGAAAAGAGGAGGCCGACACAAGCGGTGGTGGCTTTCTAACTTGTGGGGGTGATTAAGCTCTTTCTGCCGCTTCCTCAATTTTAAAGCCATCACTGAACATTTAGCCGAGATTTTACACAACTGTAACGTCAACCGTCTCCATGGCAACCAAGCAAACTCCCAAGATGAAGTGGAGTAAGCGGACCATGTGATGAAACATAACACACAACATACTATAATATATTATTCAACTGGCTCCATCCAACTCAGAAACAAATTTACATTTATTTATTTTTTTTTTTTTTACCAAACACACAACAAAAACACCAAAATCAACAATGGATCCCCTCCGATCGCTAAGTATTATTTATGATGTCTCATTCCTCTGCGCTTTAGAGCTCCACCACATTAAAAAAAAATAAAATAACAATAATAAATTGCCGAACCTGAGGCTAACATCTGACTGCAATGAACACAGACACAGCTGCGTATTTTCATTTAATCTCGCGCACACACGACTGTCTTGCTGCGGGATATGCAATAATAACCACATTTCTTATTTAAATGTGGGTTAATAGGCCCCAACAAGTCCTCCCATCTGAAGTAACGAAACCACACTTACGCAAACACGCAGATATGACAGGTGGAAATTTAAAGGGATTCTTAATCTGCACCAAAACCTTATTTGCACATGATGACCGAGCCGCGGCCTTGTGCAACGTCTCGTCTGCAATCAGACGTAAGGGAAAGAACCGACGCCCGCCGGTTGACCTTTGGCTGGAAAAAAACACACACGACGATTATTTTCCGTTGACACCGAGGAAGCCGGATGAGTCACGATGATTATAATAATAATAATATCACATTCGGAAGAATTAGGAACAAACCAAAGGGAAGTGAGTGAAGGCGGAGGGGCAAAGCGGCCTGCGAGAGTCCATCGAAAACAAATACCACAGAGCAGAGAGAGGAGACGGTGTGTTGGAGTGTGCGTGACAGCTCTACAGGTACGTGCAACATGCAGGAGTTCTGGCAGACGTACGCAACACTCCACTGAGCGAGCAGACAGAAGAGGAGGAAGGGGGGAAAAAAAAGAGAGAGAGAAAAGAAATCCCTGCAGGCTGAGCAGCTGAAGGCAGCTGGAGTTGTTTTTCCATTCCTCTCTTTCTTTCAGCCCGTCTCTCCTTGCCTCCATTACCTGCCAGGAGCCCATTTTTTCTATTTTTTTTTCCATCCACAGTCAAAGTGTAAAAACACCCAATCCTCCTCATCTGAAAAGTCAGCAGCATTAAGAAAGTTCAGATCTGAGGGAACGCACCGAGCGAAGGCACGGCCAGCGGACGCTTCAGTCAAACGGGTCAAGATGTGAGCGCAGGCGAGGTCGGGTTCCAGAAAGCGTGAATCGCGACCGGGTTGCACTCACATCTCTGGCTCTTTTCACGCTAACGGGAAGAAGATGAAGAATTGTGCCTGTAATAATGCGGCAGGCTTCAGCAAGACCTGCACCCGCTCTTAATGTATATGAGGCTGGAAACTTGATTTGAAAAGGATATTTCTGGTGTCGGTTGACGTGTTATTCACATATTCACAAAGGAGAGGAAAAGAAACCGAGCTAGATGTCAGGATGGAAGGTGCATTAATACGGTGGCACGGCGCACCGCTCCAAATCCAGAAATGAAATGCAAAACAAAAGCTTGCACAAATAGGAAAAACAGATGCAAAAAGGAAATGGGACTACGATGCACGCCAGGGAGATGAATCTGATTTGACCTTTGATGAAGTCTGACGGCCACACAAAGGTGTCCTATTAATTCTGCTTATCTAAAAATTGAGCCCATCCCCCCCCTCTCTCCCTCTCCCCGGCACCTTTTTTTTGTGTTTTTGTATTTGTAGGTCACGCAAATAAAATTAAAGACAACCAGCAGAAATGAGATCAACCTCAGCAACAACAAATCAATCAGACAGGGTGAACTTTTAACTCCTCGAACTCAGATTACGTCATCTCCGTTAGTTTCTGTGCTGCAGGTTCACGAATGAGCGCAGCCAACGCCTCACAAAGATCAAATCTCTTCACCGTCCTCTGTTTGTCGGCCGACGCGTCAGCTTAGCGACGCCACAGCCGATGCTGTAACACCGGAACATGAATAGTTTAATACGGAATCGCTGCCAGTTCCTAATTAACCTGGAAAATTTCAAACGACACCGCCGCATTAAATCTAAATGTAAATTCGTGCTACATTCACGATTCCTTTTCTTCTCAACAACGTCTACGCTGAAGATGGCTTCTCTCTCTGTTGAGCCTGGTGGCAACAAACCCGTCAATCGCACGTCAAATATGACGCATTTGGACGTCTTTCTGTCTCCTACACAAATAAGAGATTCATAGTTCATTTGGGGGTGTATATAAAAGATAAGAGTTTCTTGCCCTTTTGAAACGATTTCCAATAAATTAAGAAGCTGAAAAGTGGGAGTACAACTAAGAACCAGTGGTGGGCCGCTGGGGCCGGCAAAGCCTTCTCTGCTGGCCTAAACTTTATATATTCCCATTAACCTTATTCAATTATTCCCAATAGACCTTTTCTTTTCATTTTATGGCTCGTCTGTCTCTCGTCTGTCGTGATTCCTGCAGTGTAACTTTGCATTAGAGCTTCTATCCAATCAGATTTCAGCCGTCATGTGCTGCCGGAGTCAAAGAAATCTGCCTGGGCCTTCACCATTAAAACTGCAGGCGGCTGAAGCTTGAAACACATTGTAATGACGCTGTTTTCGCGTCCTCTGATTGGACGTTCAAGAGCCGCTCTGTTTTAAGCCAAGCCAGCGGTTCACGTTCATCTGTAGCGAGCTGCACAAGCCAATCGCCCCCGTTAACGTTCTGATACTGCTATTTGTTGAACCCACGATGGCGGGAAGTAGGAGAGGCTCTTGGATTTGGTTGGAGATCTTCTTAAAGAGCCAATTTCACGGTGGACTTTCCAGAAAAAGCTGGATATCGTGAGGAAAGGCCGAATCCAATCCTGGAGCTAGCTCGCCTGACCACAGCTGGGAAAAGGGTGTGTCAGCAACTATGAGCACTAACTTTGGCTTAACTCCAAATTGTTTCTTACATCTTTTATGTATATTTTTGCCATTTTATTTTGACGTATGTGGTGCTGGTGCGCCTGTCTACGATGCAACGCCCTGTTTTATTCCGTATCCGTATGATGCTGATTGTTTCTACAGCAGTGGCATCATAACGATCGTATTAAGAGGTGTTTTGAATGAGGTTGGCGGTCACTGAAGGCCTAGGTGGAAAATGCACGACCCGCCACTGCTAAAAACATTTATATCTGCTCCTGATGCATTTTACAAGTAAATATTTATTGGAATGATTCAGTTGAATTTTTAACTCACGCTCTCTCAAAGCCAGTTCTGCACGAAGGAACCTGCTGCCATAAACACACGGCAAATACAACCGATGGAATACCAGTAAAATAGCTTAGCACGAATCCATTAGTCAGACAGACTCCAGCCTCAGATGTTCACCTAGACATAACCGGTCACAGCAGACACCCTTTTCCGTGTTTCCTTTTAGAGAGGAGGTGGAGGTGAGAGCACTGGAGTCCGGCTGGCCACTTTACAACAACCATCGCGCCAGGGAGCGAATCAAACCGCGGCCCCGAGACAGGCCATAACAGACAAACTAGTCCAGGAGCCACGTCGCCGCCGAATGCCTTTAAGTGCTCGTAGATGATTGAGAGGAGGCGAGGCTGAGGAAAGCACAGTATGGAGGAGAGAAAATAATAAATCAATTAAAACAAGTGCTTGAGAGGGGAGATGTAAAACACAAATAGCCACAGACAGAAAGAGAGGGCGCAGACTTCGTGGTGCAAATGGGGCTCATTCCCGGTATTTCTGAACAGAGGGAGCGCGCTCTCTGAGTTAGCGGGTCAAAATAGTGGACGTCATGGGGAAAAGATAATCTGCAGAACACACAGCAGGAGGAGGAGGAGGAGAGGAAAGGGCTCTATATATATTTAATCTGCATACCCTACTGTGCAAATTCATACTCCTAATGTGTCTTTGCAAATGTGAAATACTTATGTAACAAATTAAGAGAATAATACACTGCCTGGCCCAAAAAAAAACTGTTTAGATAAGCTTCGGCAATGTCTGACCACTGAGCAAAGCCTTCTCCAGCACATCCCAAAGATTCTCAATAGGGTTAAGGTCTGGACTCTGTGGTGGCCAATCCAATCCGAACATCAGGGAAGAAAAAAATCCACTGATGGAATAACCTGGTCATTCAGTATATTCAGGTAGTCAGCTGACCTCATTCTTTGGGCACATAATGTTGCTGAACCTAGATCTGACCAACTGCAGCAGCCCCAGATCATGGCACTAGGCATGATGGGTGCATCACTTCATCTGCCTCTCTTCTTACCCTGATGCACTGGTTCCCCACTATCCTTCCAGTTGTTACTAATACGTTGGACAGTTCTTAACCCTGTTTTTGTAGTTTCTACAATCTCCTTAGATGTTTTGTCTGCTTGATGCATGCCAATGATTTGACACTTCTCAAACAGACTAACATCTTCTCCACGACCAAGGTCCAGGTGGCCACTTTTTTTTGGCCGGGCAGTGTAGATTTCCTGTGCAGGAAATCTTAAAGCATTATTAATGAAATCTGCTGCAAAGACAGATTTGAAACATTTGGTATTTGATGATTAAATAGTACTTGATTAATTGATATGACTATGTATCCTTGGGAGCACCAAAGGTCACGCAGAAACAGACAAGAGGGCACAATTAGACGGCAAAAATGGAAATGCATGCAAAACACAGAAAACTGTGATATGGGATTAATTCAATTAAGTAGCTTTTTCTGAACAGGAAGTCTGCGTGAGGAAACTCTGCACCAAATAGGTCGGTGGTAATAAGACGGGGCCGTCGATTGCACGGAAGCAGTAAAAATTAATTACTACTAAACGCACGCAATCAGTGGGAAAAAAAAAAAAAAAAAAAGGCACGTTTCCTGTACAGTGGATCATTTGCTGTACAATGTAGTCTGATGTAAAAGACACGACGCCACACCACATCACATCACAGATAAATCCATTTGCAGAGCACGGAGAGAAGACGGCGAGGTAATGGAAAAGACAAGGAAGGTAGGAAAATGTTTATTGCCCTTAGTTTAATTTTTAGCCATCCCATCAGCACTCAACAAGCGCACCTGCCCATCACCACGTCGCCACTCTCGCCTTATTGCGTCCGTGCATTCAAACCTCCATCCTGTTTACAGCGAGCCGTTGCCCCAGCGATGAGAAACTCACACACACCCACACACACACACACACAAACAAAGCATATCCTGACTAAAAACTAAACGTGTCCGCGTTATCTGATCTCACCTCAGTGTGTGTGTGCATGTGTGTGTGTGTGTGCGGTTGCCATGGCGACCCAAGTAATATTCTGCTCACCCATATTTCTATCATATAGTTATGAGCAGAATAGAAACAAAAAAATAAAAAAGAGAAAGCTTCCGCGTCATCGGTACACAACGCTGCACGAATAGCAAAACTCGTACGTTCGTCTTTCTACAGCAGGAGCGTTAGTTATTGCCAGTTTGTTAGACAAGAGGCATGTGCACATAAGACAGAATAGTTTGCACGCACCCTGCGCGCTAATAATAATGGCAGTAGTAGAAACGAGATATGAACATTTGAAATCTCTTAAGAGCAAAAAAGTTTTTGCAAACAATAAAAATCAACTGGTGCTATGCTTTCATGGGAAAATAATTTGCTTTCTCAAGCTGAGATGCAAAAAGTCACATGCAAGTCTGTTCCAATCTCATACCGCCGCGTATACTAACCTTTATGGTGTATAAAGTGTATTTATAATCAGTTTTTAAGTAAGAATTACAGTAAAATATGAAGAAAATGCTGTTTTATAAATACAGGAAATGATGCAAAAATGTGCACAGTGTAAACGCAGTCAGACTGTGACTTTCAAACGTCACTGCCAGTTAAATCTCACAGACTTAACAGCTAAATGCTTTTCTCCAAAAATAAAATGTTTTTTTTTTTTTTTTTTTTTTTATGTGTTCCTGGAGACGTTTCACCACCACCAGCCAACAGTTTTCAAATTTATCCAACTGGGATTTGCTTGCATGCGATTCAGAAGAGTCCCTAAACAGCAACTCAGAAAACTTTATTTTTTTTTTCCTTTTTCTTACCGAGTGACTTTATTTTGTGACTTTTGCAGTGCAAACACACAACTCAGAACCTGTGAGAACCCGTACCAATTCGGAGAGGAATTAGCACGACGTACGACTTGAAACACACACCTGCAGATCGAGACCCTTGTGTGAAATGTGAAATGGCAGCTGGGTATGGAAGTAAAGCTCCCGTTACAGTTCCAACAAAACTTTCAGAAATATTGAAGAAGAAGAGAAGGAGAAGAAAAAAGAAGGAGAAGAGAAGAGAAGAGAAGAGAAGAGAAGAGCTCAAATATTTGGCTTCAATGTTAGAAAACCAAACCAAATAACTACATTTAAGTCATTACATTTCAATTCAATATTAATGAATTGCCTTGTAATATTATTATATTACAAATATATAACAGTATAGATTGAAAAAAAAAAAAACATTTAATACATTTGTGTTGTACAACACACTCACAAAGGAGCTTACAAACGTCAGTTAGGTATGATATTGTCTGATACGCATGGCTTCATATATTCTGTACTACACCGCAGTATTTACACCCGCTTTTTTATTTTTCTGTCCCATCTTTAGGAGAAAGGTCCATTTATTAAGGGAAGATATAGTAAGTCATATCACAATTAAGGGTTTTGATTGGTTCAGGCCCTTTTTTTTTTTGTTTGTTTTGTTTTGTTTTTCCTGATGTACTCCCAAAGGCGTTTGGGATTGAAATGGCTGACACTTCCTACAGATACAGCGTAGCGACACAAACAGAAACAGAAACGAGCTAACTAACTCCCGGCGGGGGGGATTTTAAAAGAGGAACCGGGGCAACGGAAAGGAAAAGGGAGAAGACAGTGCAGCGGGAACAAACAGATGTCAGTCTGACTGACGAATCAAAGCGTTGAGTGTGCAACATCAGACTAGACACGGCTAGTCCTCTGAAATAAAAGGGGAGAGACCCGACTGCGAGACCAGTCCTAAGACGGTTTCTGCAGGCTGACGGGTCGCCTGCTTGCAGATACAAAAGCAGCTTACAGATAGAATATATATACTTTAGTTTACATCATTTTAGAAAAAATGTACAAGATTATATTAGTTCAATACAGTTAACACGCTGACTAAGAAACAACAGTTTAAGTTAAAGAGTTAAGGCTTGAACAGGACAAAAGCAACACTGTGTATATATGTGTGTGTGAGTGTGTAAGTGCCAAGGTCAAAGAGCACTATGGCTTGCGTTCACTTGAGCCATTTGCAACCCTGATTCTACTAAACGCGGTACCTACTTGTAGGGATGCAAAATGGCAGCCACAGAAAGGCCACTAGAGGGAGCTGTGCACATCCAGCGCACATCCAGCAGTTTGCGCCCCCCCTCCCCCCCTAAGCTTCAGGCTTTAAGGTGGTTTGGTTCGTACTAGAGGCGCTTCCTCTTGAAGTAGTCGGCGTACTGCCCCCCCAGGCCCTGGGAGTGCTGCCCGATGTAGGCACCGTCTGATGATGTCACTTCCTGCACGGCCAGCTGAGGATACTCCCTCTTGTGGCCCCTCGTCTGGTTCTGGCAAGACAGAAGAGGGGGGGAGGGGAGGTAGAGGTGATGCGAGGTTGTTGGAAATGCTGTTGGAAAGCCACTGATAAGTGCAGATGTTTTTGGACTGCTGCTCCAAAAGAGAAAACTTTAGAAGATGAGTCCATCACACCCCTTTGTCTTCTCAAGCCTCACCATCATTACAGACATTTTTGTCCATTTGGGCAATTTTTTCCTCTTCATCTGGCCATCATTTTGGCTGTGTTAGTGCATATGGCACAATTTTATGTAACAAAGTCTCTTTCTACACAAAGTTTGAAATTCAAAAATTAATGATAATAATAATTCTAATGGGTCAAAGGAACACTGTGGAAATTATTATTTAAGAAAGGATCATAAATAGTGTGACTGAAATGGCCACTTTTGAAATGAAGGATGGTTGGAAAAAGAAAACTGTGAATGAGTTGAAATTTGAGATGGAAATTCAGTTGGGTTCATTTTGAACTTTCACAGTACAGCTTTCATGTAACCAGGAGCAGAAATAATGTTTCTTGGAATTAAAAGATTTAACTTCAATTGGAATAAAGGTCTTAATATTTGGTTTGAGTCGTTAAGGACAAAAATGACCACTTCCAAAAAAACTGCTATAAAAACTTAACTAATTAATCGATTAATATTTGTCCTGAATTACTCAAGAGGGAAGAAAATTTTAAATCTGATGCTACACAAAAACTAATGCATTCAAGTTAATATTTTTTCTAGTCTTGAACTGTCGTAAAACAACAGTGACTTTAAGCAATCAAACTGGTATTTAAAGGGTTAAAATCCTCAAAACGGTTGAATTTTTGTAAAGTGCTGAAGTGGTTTAAGAGATTTATGCAGAAAAAAGCAGAAAAAAATATTAATCGGTTAAGTTTTTACAGCAGTTTTTTGGATGTGGACATTTTTCTCCTTAATGACTCAAGAGGGTAGTAAATTAAACTGATGCCTGAGGGTTAAAAACTCGGGAAAAGCATCTAAATCGACTTTAATCTTACTACAGTATAAATACAGAAATAAGTATTGATTCTGTCTATTACTATTAATTTTAAGATATATAGCACTTCTTTTTTAGCTCTCTCCACTGAGAAAACGCTACATTAATCTGTGTTTGTCCTCGCCTTCAATCCTTCCTTTTAGCCTGTAATCCTTCCTCTAACCACAAAGTTTCTTTCTGATGATGAATGCTCCCTAGATTCTGATTTCATTATTCAGAATTACTCTTTTTTCCACCACTGTCTCCTCCATTCTCCTTGCTAACTCATTTTGCTACAGTTGCTCCACTCTTCACCTCTGGCGATTGCAGGTTGACGTAAGACACGTCGGTACTGCAAGTGCCAGCGTGGGTGTATCGCCACAGATATCTGATTTACAGTTGTACCGTGGAAAAACAACATGTAGGACAATATACCTGGTGATTAATCAGCGTTGTGTAAACTCGTTTGACAAGGGCTTGAAAGTAACAGATGTTCATTTAGGCTCCAGCTTCCCTGTTGTTTAGGGTAATCCCTTCACATCGCTGCTTTGTGGGACTTTTTTTGACGCGTCTCAAAAAAGACAAGGAGAAACTTACAAAACTTACAAATATGGAGAAAAATATATATTTTTCTGAATGAAACATCTTCACACCTCAAAAAACTGCTGTTTTTCAGTGAGAAAGTCGAGATATTTTTAGTGCTATTTCATTCACCTCAGTCTCTCATGGACTTTATTTTGATTTCTTGTTGGTAGTTTAGTTTGACTTCTTGGTTAGACTGCCTACATTAGCTTCTCATAGTCAATACTTCTCTGTATACACTGATCACACATAACATTATGACCACTGTCCCAGTATTGTGTAGGTCTCCAAAACAGTTGTGACACATCAGAGAATGGACATGGGCCTTCTGAGGGTGTCCTGTGGCGTCTGGCAGCAGAATGTTGTTAGTGGGGGCCTTTGAGGGGAGGGGCCTCTGTGGATCATCCCACAGATACTTGATCAGTTTGGGATGTGGTGAATTTGGAGGCCAGGTCAACACCTTGTGCTGTTCTTCATGTTTTTTTTTTTTTAGTTGTTCCTAAAGCGTTTTTGTGTGTGTGCCTGTGTCAGGCTGCATCCTGCTGGGGATGGCTGCTGCCATCAAGCAGTGTCTTTGCAATGAGGTGGGGGTGCCAGGTCTGGTCTAGGTGGGTGCTACATGTCTAAGTAACATCCACATGAATGCCAGGTCCAGATGTTTTCCAGCAGAACACTGGATTGTCACAAGATGGTCAATGTTATTCACTTCTTCTGTCAGTGGTCATAATGTTATGGCTGATCGCTGGTCACCAAAAGTTTGTCCTATCGAGAGCTAAAAAAGACAATTGGGGAAAGAGAAAGTTGAAGAATTTAACAAGAGTACAAAAATCCTGAGTTGGTGTGTGTTCTTGTTTATTATACTGTGTGTATGTTTTAGGCTCATAGTCTAAAGATCTTAGCTGCAGTGAAAGCCGGACCACAGAGGCTGTCTGTACAAACAAATGAAAATCTTTCCATAGAAGAGGCTTAGCTCAGACGCCCTGAACCCGGAAC